>NW_027185436.1:15782523-16501273 GCF_022577435.1 Embiotoca jacksoni | reverse complement strand
AGCTTGTTGAAGGGTGAAGCTGAAGGAGAACTATTACTATTGCCATTGTAATACCTGTACTTCCACAGACTGAAAGAGACACGGTACATTGACTCACAAACCCGGGAGACTTCAAAAAGAACATCCTCTCGCCTGTTTCCTTCTCTTGTGCTCTTCAGGTTCGGGGAGTGTCTGTGGGCCACCTGGATTAACTGGATTTGGTGACCAAATGATGAAAAGCAGTAAGGAGGGGCTTTGAACATTAGTGCCTTATCTCTTCTTCTACATTTCAATGGTGGACTTTCTTGCATATGGGGGATAAAGCAACCATACATTTCAAAAAGTACTCTAAAATACAAAGTTTAGTCTCGACGCTGAAGCATTAATCTTTATCTTTTTGTATTTTTTTTTTTTTACTTGTCTGATTGTGAGTGTGATCGCGGACCCGTCGTCGTGCTCTTCAAGGTGGGCAATGATGCTTTGAAAAACATGCAGATCTTCTCAACAGATGAGGAGAAAACCAACTCTGACCACAAAGGCAGCCTTTGTCAGTGCTCCAATATGCCGTGACTGTCTGACAAATTTGTTGGGGTTGATAAGGTTTAAAACAGCCCTGATCTTTTCATGGGAACGCTCATAAACTTCCTCGGATATTGTAACTGGATCCCTCATGTTACGGACCCAGCAGAGCAGCCGCCTTTCTTGTGCCATCGGCAGATACACTACAGCATCCACCTCATCAGATGGTTAACATTGATTGTGCAGCTGCATACAGTGTGCATGTGTGTGTGCGCGCAAGAGATAAAGAATGGGAAAGAAACGGGGGTAAGACAGCAGACGGGAGAGAAGAGTAATTTTCCTGTGTTCTTATCTTTGAGATAAAGATATAAAGTAGTGGGGCAGTTTACTGCAGATTAAAGTGACTAGAGAAAAATATGACATGGGTGAAGGGGGCATTCATTGTGCGCTTCAGATAAACAACCTATTCATGGACGAGGGCGAAAACTAAACACTTCAGGGTTACAGCATAAGTGTACGTGTCCGGAAGCATGATGGTCGGGAAGAAAGCTCTGCACTGAGAGAATCTCAGTAAAAAAATTTAAAAAAAAAAAATCAATTCGGTTGTTTTCCTGTCCTGGTATACCGTATTATTTTCAGGACACTGGGGGAGGGTTGATAAAAAACAATATCACAACGTTCCAGGGTATTTCTGCGACAACAATATAACCTGTAATTCATTTCAATGGTATCCAACTGCAACACAACAAGTGTTATTGTTTACATGCATAGTTTAAACATAACAGTTTGACTCAACATATTCAGTAAAAACTAAACAAATATGATCTCTGTTGTTATTTTTTGAGTTTACCAACAGGAACTACACCATGCTCGCTGTTGCTGTATTGACTGCAGTTTTGAGTCGATACGTCAACAAGACGCAATATTGTCATTATCACGATTAGAACCGTTTCGTCATACTAAAAACGATACTGATTTTATCGTAAACGATACAATATGGCACCGTACAGTACACATTTTAAATACAGTATTTATCTTCACATAAACAGTCGAAATAAAACTCGGGATCAAACGTTTACAACTGATAACTGTGATCAAATAGGGAAGAAAATGAAAGCATGCATTCATCGAATCCTGCACTTTGAACGCAACGGTGAGGTTAATGTGATATCCTGCATTCATTTTGTTCTCGCATATCAATTGTCAATTATACAATCTGCAGGTGACACAATATGATTTATCGATTGCAGAAAAATAAAATCCACGTAAAACATATGAACGCGTAAAAACAGTTTTTTTTTCAAACATGGTCCCAATATGCATGCTTATTAGTATACAGACACAAGTGTATTTATTTATCTCTTTTTAGTCAGAATAACAAGGAAGCCTCTTGCAATCAAACACTGAATTAGAGTTGATTGAATTATTTGACAACTGGTGCAGTTTCTTGCGTGGATTGCAAGGTGTTCGGTTATTTTGTTCAGCATAAAACTTGAGATCATTCCTAACCCTCAAACAATTCTGCTGCACTGACGCAGAAAAATCAACATAAAAACATAAAAAGCCTAAATCTGATGGGTCATAAATATTTTGAATGTATTTTTTTTTTTAACCCTGAATAAGCAGTGTTAACAACAACAACAAAAATTACCCCCTACTGCAATTTAAATCCAAGTTCAAGACTTAGGATGGTATTTATTCAAACACTTGTGCCAGACTTTTTTTTTTTTTTTCTAGTCAACAATTAAAGCAGAGTCAATAGTGCTGAACTGATTTCAACATCATGCATCTTAGCATTGGTTGGCAGATCCAAACACAGTGACAGCATATCTCAACAGGATCTGTGCCTTTGAAGATATGATACTATACTGCCCTCTATTGGAGGTGTGCAACTTCTGCAAGATACACGTTTTAAAGGGTTGGCTCACTTACCCACTCTAGTATTTAGTTATGCAAAAACCCTTTCCTGAAGGATTTCACCCTTTGAAAGTGATAGCACTAACCCCTGCTGTCATTTATTTGTAATAAAACACAAGTCCTAATAGTACACCAGGAGTATTTTGTTGTCATTACTGTCCTGCTCGCTACACAACTGCATGACAACCGCACAAAATACAGGCTGCAATATCTCAAAGACCTGATTGTTTAAAGTTTCAACGTAGTCTTTACGTAACAAAAAAAAAAAGTGCCAGATATATCTCCTCTCCTCTGGCTCACTCTGTCAGTGAAACCTAATCGGAGCTCAATAAAGTAGTCCCACATTTAATCATGGATTTGAATATTGATAATTAACCCAACCAGTTAAAATGATTGTATTCCTGAGTAAAAACAAAGGCAGTTCCTGTTTAAAAAAAAAATAAAAATAAAAAAAGCTAATATCTAACAGGCAAAAAAACAAACTAAACCCCAAAGCCAAACGAGAGACTACTAAAATTAAATAATAAACTCGATATTGTTGTCAAAACAACGACTAATCCTACATTGTCACTGCTCATGACTGAGCACCAACGTTAGCTACCATATGACATCATAGTTGGTTATCAAACTTCAAGTCATCACTGGAAATGAATGGGCGCGCTATCAGCCAGCTAACTTTAGCAAGCTAAACTGTACATCAAAGCAAAACCTAGAAGTACGGCGAACGTTGTCGATGATTTTTAACCTGTGAGTACAATCTAACTCAGAAAGTAAGGACGTGTAGGTAAAAGTTCACTTACGTCTCCACTGGCTTGTGCGACGCTGCTGGTACAAACTTCTCGACAAGACGCTGCAATGACGTAACCGAGACCGGTAAATGGGGGTGTGAGGGGGGGGGGGGGGGTTCTACGTCAAGGTGAAGAAATGGTATGGTCCACTTTAGGGGTGTCTGAAATCGTATTGTTCCAGGTATGACCATAATATAATATAATATATTGAAATATATAATACCCAACCAGTTAAAATGATAATACATCACATAACAATAACACTGTTGACTGTGTTTCTTGGTTGTTTGTATATAATATATATATAGATATGTACCATACTGTATATACTGTGCATTTTATATTTAATATTTAATATTTTTTACTGCTATTTTATTGCTTTTCTATTATTCTATTATTATCTTATTGCTTCTGTATGCTGCTGTAGCGGGGAAAAAAAATTCCCCTCGGGGATTAATAAAGTAACTACCTAACCTAACCATACATCACAAACTTTACAAGAAACTTATGAAACTCTTGGTTGTTGTATTTTGATGCTGAAAGAATAAAAACAATCATCTAAAATACTTGAAACAGCAGATTATAAAAGCAAATATAGATTCAGTTTAGACTCAAAACACACACAAAGACAAAAAAAAAAAAACAGCATTAGTCACTTGTATGTTTATTTGAGCTCCAGTGTTACATACTGTAGCAGCATTATCACAAGCATTTCATATTTGCATTGTCAAACTTCTCAGGGTTCCTGTTCTGGCAATGGCACTCAACAAAAATCACCCAAACTCCCATTTTAATCAATTGTGCATAAATAGCATAAGACTATTTACATTATGGAAATCCCCATCTGGAATATCAGCTCTCCTGTCTATTTTAAACAATACGCATCTACTTAAAACACTACCTTTATGATTATGACACTACTAGTATTACTCACAGTTATGAAACAATATCTCAAAAGAATGAAGGAGGAGGGCAAGCAGTGTAATGCATTAATTTGAAAACCTATTTTGACTGGCTTCATTTGAATTTTGTTTAACACAATTAACACAGAATCAGTGTTTCCACCACCAACAAAAAAAAAGCACAAGGCATGCAACAGACTAACTGAAGTATGTCAAGATTTAAGATAAAAAAATTTTTTTTTTTTTTTTTTAAAAACAGGGATATATACAAATAAAGATGTTTTTGAATGCAAGGCAACTCAATTTTTGTATCCATTTAAGTGAAATATTCAATATAGTCTCAACCGACTCAATCAAATCAATCAATAAAAATAAGGTCACAACGTAATTTTCAAACTATAGTGACAACTTTTCAAGACATTTAAAGTAACATCCAGTTTCCGTTTGAAACTGCTTTTGCTCAGGACTCCAAACACATGCAGAAAATCTCTACGTCTAGTTACGTGGGAGATTCTGAATTCAAGTGGTTAGGAAATTTAACATTATTGAGTGGCAACTGTAGGGGAAAGGGTGTACTGACAATTCACAGCAGGCAGGCACATGGCATCATACAGATTAAAAGTAGGATGCATAGAATATAATGAATGTCTTTGGTTTTTTAACGTTTACCCGACTGCACAAGCGCGAGGAATCTGTTGCTAAAGGGTTTGTGAGACCACAGGGATCTAATGACTTCCTCCATGATTAAAAACAAATAAATCTGGCTATTCTCTGGATTACATCAATATCTGGCAAAATGTCTCGACTTCTGAATCAAAAATAGACAATAGGGCTGGAAGGAGCCGTGAGCACACAGGAAATGTGTAACTACAACAGGATGAGTGACAATAAAAGAAATAGCATTGCCTTCTTACCAGCTGATTTCATGAAGTCGTTACTGGCCTTGCGGTAACAAAAAGTGTGCCAAACAGCATTGCTCGGTTTCAGAATCAAATTAAAGTTATGATGATTTTGGGTCACAGAGTCTGCACGTTTCAGTCAAACATATATGTTTTTGTCTATACAATCTACAACCTTTATTTTCAAAGTCAGTATGATACATATAAACAAAGCAGTCCACCCAAAAACACAGATCCACGTGCACATGAAGGACGAGACATTAACACCATCCCAAGTGACAGCCTTACCTCATCCATATTTGGACCTGCTTAGAGAGGTTTCTCAGAAATAGTCAGTCAAAATACATATTCATGTTTTGAATACATATAAACAAGCTGCCTACTTTCTGCAACAGTAAGGTGCTTGTGCGTGATTCAGAAGCATTGTGTGACTGCTTTTTATTAAAAAAAAAAAGGCAAATAACGGAACCGTTACGGCCAACACACCACAATGCTGAGAGACAAGGGGTCTCTCAGGAGGGGAAAAAAAACCTATATTCAGTATTTAATGAATAAAAAAAAGCATGAACAAAAAAAACAAGAGAATTGATGCAGACTAACACCTGACTATCTGCTGCAGAGATAGTATTGAAATATAATAAAACGTCATTCAGTTTAGCATGTTCAAATTTGACATGCATAAACGGTTATGACATCAAATGTTATAACAGAATGGAGTGCATTTTTTGACCCAACTTGGGCGAGATACAAATTAACAAGAGAATATAAAATTTTTTTTTTAAAAAGTCAAGCAGTGTTTCATATTAATGAGGCACTTGGAGAGCGAAACTGTCCCATCCGCAAAGGAGTGAAGAAAAGGAATGTGTTGTCATGGTTCTTTTTAAACACACAATAAAATAAAACAAACAGCACTGTGTTTCTTCCACATCCATAAAATACAAGCTTTGGAAAGCTAACAAAATAAATAAGAAGTTCCAATATTGGGAAATATAAACATAATTTGAGACGACTCAATCATGTGTACACAATATGTGGATTTTGGAAAAGTTGTGGATGATGTGTTTGTGAGAAGGGGAAGATATAGATAGAACTCTTCTCTAAACATCTGTCCTTTTAAGAACGGTCACCTCTGTTGCATATCCTGGTTGTGCATCATGCTAAATTAAAAACACACACAGATGTCGATAAGTGAACAATGAAGAGTGGCATTCCCTTCCACACCTCTACCAGGGTGAAAAACCCATTGATCTCACACACTTTGGAGGTTGGAGTTCTCTCAGCGGTCCAGGTGTGTGTTTCTTTACTTCCCATTACAGCCGGCGAGGTCCTGCCTCTTGTTCCAGCTGCTGCTTTGTCAGGAAGTACTTGAAGAACTCGTACACTGACCAGGCAATGGCAGTGGAGGGCATCTGGTATATAATCCGAGCTTGGACCCCTTTGAAGAAAGCCGCCGGACCCCCGAGCCGGTACACTGTCCTGAAGGTGTTGGCCATTCCTGTTAAGTGGCCGCTGATGTTCATGGAGTTGAGCGCCACATTCTCTTGAGTGTTGAGCAGCGTTTTACAAACATCAAGAGGAGTAGTTATGGCAGCGGATACAGCTCCCGCCGCTGCCCCCGACACGATGTGGCTGCCAGGGTGGTAATGTCTCTGGGGGTTCAACTGTTCCTGCATCAGTTCGTAGGTGATGAAGTGAACGGCCTGGAAGGGGATGTTCATGGTCAGCTGTGTGCTGTAGCTGCGGTAGAAGGCTCCAATACCTTCATTATGCGTTATTGTTCGAACACAGTCCAAAAGTCCTCGATATGGAGAGTTGTACATTTGCATCCTCTGCTTCACCACTGAGCAATGGAAGGAAACCAGGAACCACGTTAGCATGTTTGATTTTATGCGTTTTATATGCATTCTATACACATTTATATTTTGCAATTAAAATGAAAGATAGTTTAAAAAAAAAAAAAAAATCTAGAAAAAAAACATGAAAAAAAAAAAAAAAAAACATACTTTCAGTTGGGCAAATGATTTTTTTATATGTTGCTAGGTGAGATGTTTTGTTTTGTTTTTTGTTTTTTTTTGTTTGTTTGTTTTTTTTTTTCAAAAAATAGCTGGAGTGAATGGTGCACTTGCTGGGATCTACTTTCAGCCACTGGTTAATATACATTTAGTGAATTTGTGAACATTTAGAAGGACAGTGTATGTAGCACTGACTCAAACTAAACAGTACAGTACCAATGTCCATTGTAATGAAGTGACATGTCACCCAGACCAACAGCGTGGCTTGTCAGTACCCGATCTTTGACGGCTGCCTGATCCACGCGCCTGCGCATTCTGAATTTCTGTTACGCTGTTGAAACACTTTACGATCACAAGCCAAGAGTGCGCTGCAGACAAAATGGTGAACACAGAGGCAGGCATTCCTGACATTACTTCTTTCTCATGAAACTAAGAAAACTGATCAGTTGTCCAAGTCATCACGATATGACCAAAAACAAACTGCTACCTCTCTTCATGCTCATTTTTATATTTAATGTGCCACTGCCAATATCAGCCAGTATAAAACCGCAGATAAGTTTCGATTGACAAGACGTGTTACTAGAATTACGTTATCAACACACAAATTAAAGGAATATGATGACACAAGGCTGCTGAAAGGATTGTTCTTCTTCTTGGGTAGTAAACGATGTGTGTGTGTGTGTGTGTGTGTGTGTGTGTGTGTGTGTGTGCAGAACAGATCGGGCACTGACACGACTCACGGCTGTTTATGGACAACAAAGAAGCTGTTACAGAGGAACAAAGGATGCCGTTGGCTACACAAATCATTCATGAAAGTAAGATCAATATGTTGTTGGTTCTGTTGATCATCTACGTCAACATCCTCAACGTTAGCATTTAAATGTTTTTCTTACCATCAGCAGGATTCATGATGGCATCATGAAGAACAGTCGCCACACTACCTGCCACACCTGTGAAAACACAAAAATAAATCTGCGACCGTGCTTACAACCATTTTAGCATCAATATCACTTGTCACAAATGTGTTCTTTATTTTAGTAGAGGTCCTGCTGAAATGATCATTTTCTCTTGGTGTTTGCTTGCTAAAAAACAACAACACTGGTTTACGACAACATATCCCATTTTGGGGTTTTTCGTGTGTTGGATACACATTTGTCCGAGCCATTATAAACAGGATATGGCACCAGCATGACTTATTCTAACTGCACTCCTCCAGGCAATGTCGCAAAGTCAGCCGTAAAAGCCGTTCGTATTACGCTCCAGCGTTTTGTGTTGAGACATGGAAACTCATACCGTTGGCTAAATGGCTGTTGCCTCCGCTCTGAATGACGTCACTTAAAGAGCGTTTCACCCGTTCATAGCAGGCGAAGTAGAGAGCATGGGCGGGCCCCGCTCCCATCATGGTGATGTTGAGGCCTCTCAGCGGTCTGAAGACTCCCTCTGTCCGGATGATCCTTTTCAGAGCCTCGTATACGCCCCTGTACTGTGCGTTTGGGTCGGGCTGCAAGCTCTGCATCCGCGTCTGAAAAAAAATAAAAGACATATTCCCTTATTATTAGTTTGATTAGATAACAGTTACAAGTGAGGGCTCAGCATTATTGCTTGATTGAGACCCAGTGGCTATAAAATAGGCACTCGATGTGGGCCAGATCATGGTTTCTTGATGTATTGCTCCTTGTAATGCTGTCGCATTGTCCCGAGAGTAAGTGGCCTTGGCAGTCGGGAGGTCTCGTGTGAGTGATGTTTGTCTCTCCCAGGCTGGTGTGGGAGGCTGTGGCAGCTCTTTTGTTTTACTCCACCATGCCAAGTTATCCGGACAACACAAAGCATGTTTTTATTTGCGAGGAGATCTGGGGCTGGCTCAGGAGATAGGCCGAGTCTATCTTCCTCAGCATGTTCCACTGTGTTTCCTTCCTTTGGTTTGACAATAAAATATCAATTACATTTCCGTTGGATACAGATTTGGGAACATGGGGCACACAAAACTTGGCAGCGCCTTTTATGTTTTAAGTTTGTGTGGCTGCATTTATGCACTACAAGTCACACTGTTCTGTTTCAGACAATGGAATTAATATGAATTTTATATTTCCACCTCCTCAGGTGAGAATCAGTGAGGTGTTTGGTAGATAAAACTGCTTACAAATGACAAAGTTAATTTGCTTTCCAGACATCCTGAAGATTAAATTATGATGGGGACTAAGTAAACTACAGACAGTTCCAACCGCACCCAACAACTGTACTCTTTATTCGTGGTAACTTTTAAGGGTGAGAACCATCAGAAACAATATTATCACAGGGTTTGCCCCACCAATATATTCAATATCCTGTGTGATTTTGCCATGCACAGCTGAACTGTACAAAAAGTAGGAGAGCTGCTACATAAACTGCTACAAGACGCTTGTTCTACCAAACCATCCTTTGTGATTTTTTTTATTTTTATTTTTTTTTTTTTAAATTTATGGTTATCTCATTTGTAATTTATGAGCCACATCAGACCCACAGCGGTGGAACAGCCCCCCGCCCTCTCACACAGTTCATTTATCCAACGCCGGGCATAGCTCAACCCTCTCAAGCCCGCTGGAAAAATGAAATAATCTGAGCCTAAAGCAACATAATAGGCTCACACCTGACGGTTCAAGCGCCGAGTTACAAGATTGAGTGTTCAGACATTGACAAATGTGACAAAACTTCAAATAGACAGAGCATTAAAATGAGGCTCCGGTGAGGGAAGATGTCTCATTTTGTTCATTGCCTGTCGCTTCATCTCCTCTCTCCTCATGTTTCTGTACGTGTTAACGTGTTTATTTACTAGTATATTTACGTGTTGTACATATTCATTTGGATATCGAGCGGCGAAATGAGATCCGAGCATGAATGGTCATTCGAGACGCATGCTTAAAGCCAGGCGTGAACAGACCAAGCGGCAACCAACAGTGACATCACCCACTGGTTTGTGAACTGCCGTCACGAAGCTTCGAGTTTGAAAAATGGGCCGTCGCCGTCTTGCTAGGTCGGCGTAGTTTGGAGCCAGAAGTGACCACGATTCGACGAGCCGGGATAGAGTGAGCGGTGGATCTGACTCGATCCGGTTGGAAACCCGACGATGAGACAAGTTGAATGGGAGTCTATGAAGCTGGACGCTTTTTGGAGCCAGCCTCTAGTGGCACTCGGTGGTATTGCAGCTTAAGGCACTACGGCATTGGCCTCATTTTTCAGACCAGGAAGCTATGTCACACTTTTATATACAGTCTGTGGAACAGACAAACTTAAAGCTGTCCACTTGTCATCAGGTCACTCGGAATGCTTGTTAATACCAAATGTGAACAGTCTCTAAGAAACTGTTAAAACATGAGTTGTAAAGTAGTGGGGAAACATAAGCCCAGTATTTCAGGATTAATTTCAGGACAAGATTGCAGATTAGATTATAAATAGTATTTCAGCTGCTGATTTAAAAATAAACTCACCGTCAAATGTTTTACAGCTGCATTTTTCTTCAAAACTGGAAGGCATTGTATGCACGATACGCATAGTTTCAACATCACTGTCACTTGTGATCAGATCATTTCAACATCAGTCAACTGAGGTAAAGAAACAAGCGGGAACACCAGTGTCATTTAACATGGTGAGAAGGAAACAGTCCCATCTATTACGCCGCATTGTGTCCGATATTTCTAAATTGTCTGGTCTTGTTTTCTGACAGTTTACTAATCAACACCACAGAATATCGATTATACACACACACCCATAACTGCGTGAGGCTGATTTCAAATGTGTGCAACACTGATAAGACACTCCTCCTAACATTAACACGGGCCACTCCCTGAGTCGTAGCTCTGTCTCGCTTTTTTACTGGGAGATTCAAACACTTTTACCACGATGTACTGAGATTCTAAATAATGACACATTAGAAGCAGGCTAACAAATCTTAATGTAAGACACCAAATACTTCATCAGCTTTTTGATTTAGGACCTTTAACTGGAAATAAATGCTTTGCATTGACTTTGATGTCTGAGATGCGTTGTTTGTGTAAAAATAAATGTGTTTTTTGTGATTATAAAGTGTTTCCACTTAAAATAAACTGAATTGAAATTGAATTGAAAGTAAAGTGGGATCAAATTGGAGCCACGAGTTCTTCTTTCGTCTGCGGAGATCCTACGACATTTAGGAACTGTGGAAACTCCATTCACACACTGATCAAACTGAATGGCTGTCTCATCTAAAACGGGAAGGTGCTGGTACAAACTAACAAAATAACACAAGAGGAAATGGCAACACTGGTTTGAGTAATACAGGCCCATGATTAAATATCTAAAGAGTCAATATGACACACAAAAAAAGAGGATATAGTGACTTTTTTTTAGATCATGTTTATGAAGTTGTCAGCACTACATCAAGATTATTGTTGCATGCCAAATAATTAAAACAATGCAACATTCTTTGGGAAGAAAAGCTGAGCAGGAGAGAGGATTGCAGGCACAAAGTTCAGTTACAAAACAGTTTGCTATTCACTTTGCAGATACGAGCCAATTTTTAACAAGCTCAGAACAGGCCAGAATTGTATTTAGCCAAACATTCACACTCACCATTAAGCTTTAACTTCAACATGGCCAAAATGGTATTAGTGAACAAATTTGTGTTTCCATTTGCCAAACACTCGTCACACAAAGTGCTGATGGGGTTCCTCTGTTTATGGACTTTTTATGGACTTGCAATGTGTGATCCCCAAAGCTGCTCCAACAATTGGAAATTCACAGTCATTAGCTCTGTACCTCGATGCCTGCCACTGTGTTTGAATCCATCAAGACAAAATTGTTGCCATTGTGGCTCCGAAGCAGAAACTCTGTAATCTTAGATTTTATTGCTGATGTGTACGTTACACCAGTTTTGACCTTCACTGATTCGGCTTCACACACAGCTTAAAAAAGAACACGCACTTGGCAGTAATTTGTCTTTCCCACGAGAATTTTTATCAGGATTTCCCCAAGATCAAATTTGGTCTTCCTTGTTCTACTCATGTCAAAAGACTATTGTGTGTTCATTAAATTCCTGCAACCAAATTATTTAGGGAAACGCATAACATTTGAGGGAGAAAAAACAGTGTTCATCATAAATAAATAAAAATCAGATTTATGTTGTTGTTGTTTTTTTATCACTGTGTATTATAAAAAACTGAAACTAAATAAATAAAATATATTAATTAATTGTTCAGTCAAGAAAATGCCAAAAACTAGTAGAAAATACCAATCACAATGTCTGAGGACATCTTCAAATGTCCTCTTTTGTCCGGCCAACAGTCCAAAACCAAACAATATTCAGTTTACAATGACACACAAAAAAAGTTAAAAGTTAAAATAATAATCGCCAAGCATTGGGAAAACAAAGTTTGTAGTGAAGCTATAGTGCCTTAGCTGCAAAAGAAATGCTTGGGTGCCGCACCTAAGTGTTATCATGGTAGGGAAAATCCTGAAATATAATAACTCTGTTAAGCACATTCGGGCTACAAAAAACGATTAGTTTTATTATCGATTCATCTTTTGACTAGTTTCTCTATTAATCCATTCACATTGATCTTTAAAATGTCAGAACATTAAAACAAGTAAAAAAAGAAAAAAGAAGAAAAAAGAAGACCAGCTGGAATCTGAGAATTTTTGCATTTTTTCATTACAAAAATACACAGATTATTTCATGATCAAAATAGCTGTCAATTAATTTTCTGTTTATCAACTAATTTAGTATTCCTTGCAGTTCAGTGTTCTTTTAAAATCTTTTAAATTGACCTCTTTTGAAACTAACAGAATATTTACTTTGTTAGTGACTAAAATGATCTATTACTGGCCACAGAGGGGTACTCTGTAAGTGCTCTATAGTTTAGCAACATGGTAATAGGTTATTATTTGCCCTTTAAAAGTCTAATAAATAGTGAATAATGTTCACTGTAGTTTGCAATTTCGAGGCAGTTTATTTATTTCAGCCGAGCCTTATACTTGACCTTCACTGAGCCTTTATCAGTACAAGGAAAAAGCTGGACTACACACACCGTTTGAGTGGTTAAAAAACAACAACAACAACAACAACACACAGATGTGCTTGTAAGGAAAACATTCTGGCAAAAATGAGCTCATGATTTAAAAAAGACTAACTTTGTTCTAACTTTGCTGACATGTGCCTTTGGGCAAATTAAGGTTACACCGGGCGTCAAGTAAGCAGCGCGCCGCGTTAGCAAAGTTATTAGTCGCCGGGAGAAATAAGCGATAAATCGGTGACTACTTTAGTCGGCGTCTTTAACACGTTTACTTAAGTGCGATTTTACTTCACGCCAGCTCGCTGAACTAGTTTGTCGAGTGCGCTTGCAGCGAGCAGGCGGTCGGTGCTAACACCGAGGCTAGCTGAGGATGAGCAGCCTTAAAAGACTTCACGGCTAATGCTCCGTTAGCGGGCGGTAGCAGAAACGTCCGGTACCGTCCGCGGTGCTCCGCAGCGAGTCGGTGAATGAGCTGCGGTGGCGAAACGAGAGCGAAACAGCAGCCTCCGTGTGCGTTTACCTTGACGGAGTCCACGGGGTACATCACCGTGTGCTCCAGTACGCCAGCCACGGCTCCCGCTGTCATGTGGGTCGTCACGGAGACATGAGGTGGCAAGCTCTCGTAGTCGCCGTCACTATTGAAAGGCTCGTCGTCTTTGCTTTTGATCTGCGACATCTCCAGTGTTGCCGCCACACGGTCCGAGCTCAACTCCATGCGTGGAGAGCTCTCTCAGGCGGTCTCCCGTGCGAGATAACCCCTCAGAGAGGCATCGGCGGCATGCATAACCACAACATCATCACTGGCTACCGGAGTTCCAGCGCCCCAGTCCAGTGTATGACGTCAGCAAAAGGAGGCGTGGGTCGGGCGAACGCGGACCAATCGTATTCCGTATAGTCAATAATAGGGCGGGCTCTTTAGTTTGAGGCAGCCAATGAAAAGTTTCCGTTGCCGGATTCCTCTGACACTTCGCAACCCTGCTGTTACAACACTGTGCATCCATTCCTGTCCCCCGTTTTAAGTTTGAATGGGCTTGACACAAGTGTAATCGGACGGTCCAGTTTAAGTAGATAAGGAGGTGTGGTCCCCTTATCAGACACCGTCTGTTTATCAGTACAACTCGTGCAACTTTACTTTGTCATTCGGGCATATCTGTAACTTGTTTTCCCTTGCATTTAAAATGAAGAAATATTCATTCATTTAGGTTACTTAAGCAAAATGGTACAACCTAGTATAGTATAGTATACAAATTACAAATCCTTCAAAGTTTTACACTAATCAGATTTCAGACATGTTGAGGCCAAAATGACCTACAGGCTAAGTATATACAGTATTTGTGCATAAAGGCCTTTTCCAGAGTCACATTATTTATATGTTGGATTATTTTTACTTGTGCATGTCACATAAATTGATCAAGGTGTCCAGCTATGTAACTCCTTTTTGTGTTTGATTATATATATTGTATTTAAAGTAGGTTGGTAGATTTAAGGCATTTTTTTAAATAACATCAGTTTACACAATAAATCCTTCATCTGCAACCCTGTTAAATTCTAACATACCGATCTGCACACATCATGTGAAGTCGTACGAAATAGCCTGGAGTGAAGACTGAAGCCTCTTTGCAAAGGGATGCACCACATCGATGCTTTAGTTTAGTTCCTAAATGAGAAGCATGGCACTGCTCTAGCTTTTTCAGACTTGTACATACAGGATCATTACAATTAAAATATTTCAAGGAGCCTGCTGGAGACCAGTCATCCTAATGTCGACACATTTTGACGTTACACCTTTAATTCTTAATTATTTAGAGTATGTCACTTGGCTGTGTGTTCTTGTATCTTGTTGCAAGCCAGAAGTTTAAATTTCACTAAGCTGGATCCCAGTTTGTGTTAAGGATATCAACTGAGCACACATACAATTAACTGGTTCTCTGTCAATCCACCCTCTTCTTCTCCCCAGAGAAAGATCTGAACATTTGTTTCTTTCAATTTTGTAAAGTCAGAGTATTTTAATTTTTTTATTGCGTTTTTATTCTTTTTGAGCACAAAAAAACCCCAGTATTTATTACATTTATAGGAATGAGTTTGGCTAGATCCATTAAACTATCCTGTGCCACCCACCTTTGGCTGAAACATAAGCTCTATGCACACTGCAGTTCCACTTGTTGTGAAAGCACTGACACATCAATGACTCAGCACGATAGGAGCCTGACATTTTAAGGAGCCACTTGTTCAAGCAGTGTTGTTACAGCTTGTATTCACATGCTCAGGGGGAAAACTACAGTCTGACTGCATAAACCTTGTAGTGTCTGTGAACACCACTTTATCATGTATTTATAAAACTGTATGACTAAGGTATAACCGCTACAGCCATGTTTTATTGTGGACACTTTATCTGGATTACAGTTTGATGTTAATTTATACCTTGCAAATATTAACAACAGCCTAGTGTTGATTGCATGTCAGCTCTCCTGATGATAAATTCCCTATTAATGCCAGAACCACTTACTTATCACTGTTTACAATTTACCATAGTGAGGGTGTGAGATTAAAGCGCTGACAAAGCCACAGCAAAAACAGAGAAACTACACAGAGGTTAACTTCAATAGCACTGTTGCAGATACTGTGTCAGTCTTTGTCAAAAGGGTTAACTGCAAAAAACAGTGTGTATTCAGTGTAAAAGTTGAATCAGATGAACTACATAAATATCAAATATGGGAGTTGGTTACGTTTGGAAATATAGGGGCTGTGGACATGAATCTTCCAACACAATTGTCAATCGGCACATTGATTGATACATTTTACAGTTAAAATTGCAATAAATTGCATCGTGCTGTGGAGGCTGCACAGAATGGACTGTAAGCATCAAGTATTACTACTCCGCTCTCACAGTGCATCACATGGCTGTCTTTACTTTGTGTTTTGACTGGAAGAACACATTTGTCACTTTAAATACTGTAATACATTCAGAAGCGGAGTATTGTATTAGCAGTTACAGCAAAAACTCAATACCGTGAGGATCCTTCCTGAAGACATTCACTCATCAAACCTCAGCAGTTTTATTCCAGTTGATCTTTTGCAGTTGACATATTTGGTCAATTTCTCTTACCAGCATCCTTTCAACAGGTCAGTTCTGGAAGTGGCAACAAAGACAGATGGAAATCTAGAAACACTGCATTTAGGATGCATCTGCACGGTTGTGTCACACCATATAACCAGCTACAGTCCCTGTGCTGAGACCATATGGTCATCAGCTACATGCAGATTATTAATATTGATTGATGCTTTCATGCACCACTTAAACTGAAAATGTGTCAGTTGGTATAAAGTGGACAGAGAGGATGGTGTTTACATTACAAAAACAACTATGGATTTCTACTTCCCTCTGTTGAAATAAAGACACAATATCTCTTTAGACTGATCTTCTCCTCATAAAATAAACAGAAAAGTATATCATAAAATCTTTATTATTGATTTGCAATGTCACATTTGTTTCGCATTCATCTTTGAAAACATTTCTTCAGACCATTATCATAAATAATGGGGTATATGTGCTCTCATTTACAATCCACCCTCACAGCAGTGATATGACAGCTTCTGAAAATGAAGCCCAACGTAAATATATGCAACAACTTAACGGTCAAGATAATCCCGACACAAGAATTTAAGCAGGGCCTTAAGAGAAATGGATACTCGAGACAAAAGGCAGTTGGGTTTTGGAGAGTTTCCCAAGAGTGAAAAGACATGTATTGCACTAGTATAGCTGTTAAAGGCTGTTTGTCTCACAATATAAATATGAAGCGGAACAGTTTGGGACAGACACACGCAGAAAAAAGACCATTCCAGCTGGGACGTGCATTTTAACTGCATTACAAAGTGCTCCTTCCACTGATTATAAATTATATTGCATTCGAGGTTTCTGTAGAAATAGTGAGTGCTCACTCCATCTAACCACTGTAACAACAAAACATAGATGTGATCATGTACATATAAAAAGGCATAAAGAAAGGCAAATACCCACACATAAATACTAAATATAATTATATGCCACCATGGGATATTTTTCCAAGTTCGTGAAATTCAAACTTTTATTTAAGGTAGAATACCTAGAGAGAAAAGTACTGTTATGTTTGTCTTTTTAGACATTTGGAGGCAGCTGCCGTTTGAATTTGACAAAGGAGTGTGCTGCAAGCAACAATATGAATCCTAAAAAATAACTTTTAAGATTAAACTAAATAAATTAAACACCAATATTGGCTGAGATAAGCCTGAAGACTGATGTAAGATTTTCTTCATTTGTCCAAATCTCAGTAGTACCTTTTCTCAATACAGAGTAGGAAGCCGCCTTCAGAGACTCACTGAACAAGTAGATGGCCTCAGAGAGAAAAAGAGTGGAGTTGGGCTTTGGAAAGTCCGACGTGCTGTCCAGACTTTACGCTCTACAAAGTTTAGAGGTTGATGGGGAGTGTTGGTGAGCCAAGGCCCTCTTCCAACCACGGTGCAGAGGAGGGGGTGCAGCGCTGTGCTGTACGCCGATGAATGCGGCGCAGTCGCAGTAAGTACAGCATAATGGACAGCAGCACAATGAAGAAACAAGCCAGGAACAAGTAGTGGTTGTTGACGAAGGAGAAGCTGTGCCGCCAGTGAGAGTGCGCTCCTTTCAGACTCTCCTGCTGGATGTCCCTGGAAGACGACAAAACAAAAACAACACACACATATGAGACCGGCTTTGAACAAAAAGACAACATGTACTGAAAAATGCTGTTCAGACCCACTTCATTGTATCTAAATGCCTTTCGAATCTTCAATTTATGTGGGGCTGTTATCTGAGCAGCATGTCATTAGGCTCAAACCAGCCAAACTGCAATCTTATCGCAGGCAAGATGGATAAGGACCATTTCCTCTTTTCTTTTTCCAGAAGTGAGCACCAAGTGTGATCAAGAGTACTTTGTTATTAAATGCCAAAGGCAGTTAGGTGGAAATAAACTGATTTCGTAGAATAACACTTCCATTTTTTTCTTTCTTTCACTTTCACTTCTCGGGTTTGTGACTTGTCCTTTGCCAGAGTTTCATTTCAGTTTGGATATGTGCGAGACCAGGGACATTCCTCAGCCTTAATTTACCTCCTGCTGCCAAGTGGACTAAAAAGCCACTGTCTCTGCTATTAAAGATTGCTCTGTAGACCAATCATTAATCATTAATTCCACCACTTACACTGAAGAAGAGATTTAACTAGCTGGGATGTCAGGGGATTATTGGGGGGGGGGGGGGGGGGGGGCATGTGAGGAAAAGTCTGTCTTACCTCAAAGGCAGAAACCGTGTTCTATAAAGAATAGCTCCAAGAGTCCACTGGACCTCCTTCTCATAGACCAACAGGGCAGTCTTCAGGTTTTTATAATTGGTTGGGAAAGAGAAGCCAGAGTGCAATACTTCATACATCCATGCTGATTTAAAACACTGGTACCTGCAGACACAAGGAAAATATAGCACCCGGTAAACATTCTTGTCACAGACATGTTTTTTGGAATGAGACCAGTTTGATAATCATGTATGACGTACTTCAGTCTGTGAAGATCTGCATGTGAGGCGTACAAGCCGGAGTCAAAGCGTTCCCTCAGAGTCCTCCATTGAGTGGCGCAGTAACTCTGTGAATGTTAAAGTACAACGCCAGGAAAGTTTTATTATAGTACTATTATAATAATTCTATAATTCTGAACCTTCAGTAGAATTACACCAACAAGATTCAAAAGCTAAAACGCGATATGTATTGAAGACAGAATATTCCGAATAACCAGTGTGTGTGTGACAGCTGGCTATTTGACATGAATTATAACAGCACTTTATGATTTTAACAGCAATAATTTATGGCAGGCTTTCCCGAAATATTCAGGGAATGTGAATTTGCATATTGAGGACATATCTGGGATGCTTCATGAGAGTGGGTGTGATTTTTCTATGTAGCATTTACCTTGGCAGCCTGAGTGTATTTCGAAGCATTATAATCGCCGCCCATGCGCAGCACGTCCTCCGTGCAGTAGTAGAACTCAGAGAAGCCGTAGAACTGACTGTTGCTGTAGTCTATAGCTGGCTGGTAGATGCCGTTGAGGGAGGTTTGGGTCTCGTTAGTGCGGTTGAGGAACGGCTGGAGAATCTGTCTACACTGGTCGAAGTCTCCAGTGCCTCGCAGATGGAGCTTCTGTGTGGAGAGGCCGATCTCATCCTGCAGGTCAGTGGGTAGACAGGGATCCAGGAGGGACGACTCTGCTGTTTCACCAACATGCTGATCGAAGAGCCTGAATAAAATCAGCCGTACAGTATGAATACCCGTGTACAGATTGCTCTGAAACATTTACAGAAAGAAGTGGATCTCACTTGTTTCGAGTGGCAGTATTTCTGATGAGGCTTTCTTCATATCTTTGGCGTGCTGCATTTCCTCCAAAACCGAGGAAGGTGGACACGTAAACACGATAAACATGCTCTGTGCGATGTGCGTCACACCCTAAGTTGAACTCAGCCAGTAAGTTCTTGGCAACTTCCTCCTGCGGAACAAACACAGATCAGCCTGAGAAATGATGACAGCCTCGCATTATGGCCATGCATATCCATATAGGTTTAGCATTTACACATTAGCACACACACATTAATTATTACAGGAGGTTGCATATGTTTGAGGCCACATGAAGGAAAAGCTTAATAATGTTATATCTAGTCTGATTTATCGTAAAAAAAACTAAGAAGCTGAAGCTATTTAACAAGATGACAGTTAAAATGTAGTTGAACATCATTTGGTGTAAACAGGAAACAATGAGAGCAAAAAGGACAAGCGGTGTATGTCAAGCCTGCTACTGTACATAAATCATTGCAACACATTCAACTTCCATTCCATTTATTGGCCTCTATATAAATGTCTTCATGTTCTCAGACCTAGCTCCTGCTCTGGAGTCATGCAGCAGGCTTACAGTATGCCTTCAATAGTGATGAATGGAGAGCAGATCGTCTCCACGGGATAAAAATGGTGCATACAGGTTTAACCAGTTGAATGACAGAGGTTGGAAGGAGGAAGAAGAACAAAGAGTGAGTGACAAAAAAAACGCACAGAACAAAAACAGAATTGGTTGTGGATAATAACCTGTTGTGGAGAAGCAAAGCTTACAGTTTTGGGCACTTCGTATGCGATCTGTGTGGAGACGCCGCCCATGTCCAGGACACCAGCAGTCCTTTTCCTCATCAACGCCTCCTGCTGATCGCTGCCTGGAACATGTACCTCAACCACAGCTTCTCCATCTTGTAGGATTGATAGCAGAGAGGTGAGTGAGTCAACCAGTGAAGGTAAATAGTGACTAGTACACTATTGAAATTTTACTTGATCAGGTCCTTACCATTGTGCACATGGTTAAACCTTCCAAGGACAAAGTTTATTCCAATCCATGCATAGACGCCTAAAATAAAAGAATACAATTTTCAGATTAATTATATGACGTTTTATCAGCATCTCCAAAGCTACACTGGTTTTAATTTAAAAGTAGGTCTACAATATAGGTTACATCCATACCAACTACTCTATGCACTCATAGGCAACATTAGATCTCATTAAGCTTTTTCTGTCCTATAATTTTTGCTTATTGCCTCTCCATACATTTCCCTCGCTCGCTGAGTTTTTGTTCTTTCTTTTGAGATGTCCCCGGCC
Source organism: Embiotoca jacksoni (assembly GCF_022577435.1). Taxonomy (NCBI): domain Eukaryota; kingdom Metazoa; phylum Chordata; class Actinopteri; family Embiotocidae; genus Embiotoca; species Embiotoca jacksoni. Next base: position 16,480,550 of record NW_027185436.1, on the reverse strand, counting down.
ATGGAGCTGCATGTCTCTGCTCTGCGGCTGTCAGCCGCACCAACAGCTCATGTTTTGGATCTCCATGCTGTCCTTTTCTCTCTCTGCTCTCCTCTCACCCCAACCGGTCGAGGCAGATGTTCTCCACCTCTGAGCCTGGTTCTGACGGAGGTTTCTTCCTGTTCAGAGGGAGTTTTTTCTTCCCTCTGTTGGAGGTTTTTCTCCCTTAAAAGGTTTTTTTCCTCCTCCCAGCTTATGTGGGAATTGTTGAATTCTGTTCTGAATAATGTAAAGTTCTGTTGTAAGGACTTTAATGTGTTAAGCGGCATGAAATAACTTGTGTTATTTGTATATATATATATACATATATACAAATATATATATATATATATATTTGGCGCTATATAAATAAAATTGAATTGAATTGAATCGAATTGAATTATGAAGTTTTTAATTTAAAACCCATAGCTTTTGCTACGTTTACACCTAGTGTCCACATTACTTTGCCAATTTAGAACCCCTGAAACTAAGACTTTTGAAAATGCTGCTGACCCCGTTTTAGTTTGACAACTCCGGAGTTGACTTTTAATCTGGATGGGGGAGGAGGAAAGAAACTTTTAAAAACAATGACACAGACACCAACGTTCACTTCCTGATTGGGTCTTATCAGTCTTGACGTGTCCTTCTCTAATTTGTCACACCCCTATCACGAGAACCTTTTCCAGAAGAAAACAAACAACATCAGAGGTGACTAGAGATTATTTCGTAAACTGTGCTGTAATGCTGATGTGGACGGAGATAGTTTTTGTTATTGAAGTGAAGCATATTAGTGTTCGTAATCACAGAGAAGAATCCTACACCTCCCCACCCCACTCCTAATTTAGATAATGCAAATGTCTGTTGGTGCTTGAATATTTTGAGTGTCAGGTACAGCAACTGGCAGGAAATCTTTCAGTGCCGATGAAGTGATGATTCAAAACTACCGCACGGTATTAAATATGTTATAATACAGTCAAACTGTTTTATAAAGTTTTAAATATCAAAGAACCTGGAACTATCATCACTGTCCCCGTTTTTATTTTTCCATTTATTTACCTTCTTGTTTTCCAGAAATCACTTCCACATGGGAATCAGAGAAGAGGAAGTTGAAGTGCACCGGGATATCTGTGCGCAGATCTTCGAGAAGTGCTTCTTGTTGACTGAGATCACACAAACACAAAAACTTGGGTCAGAGCTGATTAAAGCTGAGGTCTAAACATTTCCTACAGCCTGTATTTGCATGTTACGATGATATTTTCATTAGACCCAAATTTACCTTTCAGGCAGGATTCTCATTCCGGCTGTGCACAGGATGTACAGAGGTGTTTCTTGGTGCTTATTTTTGGGAATGTGTTGGGCTGCAAAGCTTAGCAGTGGGTATATATAATCACTGGCTTTCTCAGGTGTTTTAGCCAATTCAGAGATACCTACAAGGAAAACACAGAAAGACCAAAAATATTACTTCCAAGTGAGTCAAGAAAAGGCCTTTAATGCCTTTAATGTTTTGTGTTAAATTATGATATCATACTTTAAGGGTCTTGAAACAAACGGTTTGTCCGTTTTTGAAATGTTTGCATCCACTCCTTTAAATAATGCTTCGAATAATAAGAAGCCAACCACAGGGCATCTCACCTGGTTTGATCTTCATGACCACTGGCTTGCGGTGTTGATCTCTCATTTGCCGGATGTCCAACAGTTCATGGGGGTTACCGTTGTGCCGAGGCCAGCAGTAGACAAATACCCTGGAGCCGCTGCTGCCGCAGTCCACCACCAGGCCGTAGTTCAGGTTGGGGTTGCTTGTATCTGTTACATCCACATCTGTGACTCTCGCCAAGTGCCTTTTGAACAACAAAGAATTGTAAACATAATATTGACCAGCACTTGGACCGCAGCTGTTGGTTTACGGTACCTGTGGAAGTGATTCTCCTTTAAGAACCAGCTGTCGTGTCCTTTTCCAGCAAAGAGCAGAAGGTAGAGCAGTCCTATGAGGCAGAACACCAGACCGATGAAGAGCAGCTGTCTGAGGGAAGGTATCAGGAGCCGAGGAAGAACCTGGGACGACAGGCTGAAATGCCATGAGGCTGGGAAAAGGCACGAAAAGCTGATCCTGTCAGCAGACAAAAGAGAGGACAGCCTCAGCAAATGAAGTGCGCGTGAAATATGCGAGAGGTCGTCAAAATGTCCAGCAAGTGACATCAAACCAACCTCCCCATGGTGCAGATTGTCCTCTACGATGTCCACTTATTACTATGAATGATGAATCAGTCGGCTGAAGGAGGGAGATTTGACTTGCTCCATCTCCTGCTGTTTTCCTCACTTATCATTTTGACCTTTCGGAGGGAGAAATATTGTACATTTTAAGGTTAACATTGAGCTTATATGTCTTAAAAGGCCTGACGTTGCACAAACTGCTCTGACAAGTGAACAGACAGCTTCGACGAGATGTATTTATTGTGTAATGTGTAATGTCACCGTATGTCGACTAAAATTAGCCAAACCGTAAAGGCAGACAACTGTTGTTTAGAAACGACAGGTAACAGTGCGCGTTGCCTCTCGTTTGCGTTTTCAGCAACTAAAGCGTTAGTTTGGCTATAAGAGAGCTAACAGACCCGTTTTAGTCACGTCTTACTTATCGTCAGCGTCAACACAGTAATCGTATATGCTCATAGAAGTTAAATAATCTAGTACTTACGAACAAAAAATGGATAACCCCCCCTTTTCTGGAACAATTGGCATTTCTGAGAAGCCAGATGCTAACCGCTGGCTAACTAACGTCGGGCAATTGGCAGCAGGGCTCCGGTGAGTGACGTGGTTGTTGAGTACGTGGTGTGCTTGATTTTTCTCTCCGCGTAACCCGGAGAAGAAGCAACAAAGTAGGCAGACCCACACCGCCCAACATCTTTCGTCTTCTTCTTCTTTTTATTTTATTTTTTTAAATGCAGCGTCGCAAACGAGATCAGAGTGCACTGCTGCCACCTACTGTCCTGGAAGCGCCAGGTTCTACCAGATAACAATAAATTGCTCCAGACAAATTAAATTGGACAGACTTTGTTCTCTTTTGTCCTCTATATTTTTTTTTTATCTCTTTTCTTCGGTGGTTCATACTGGTACCAACATGTTAAGATAAATCCTAAATTATCATCTATTCATCTCATCACACGTTTAAATTATTTATTTGGAAAAAAAAACCTACATTATTGTATAGTATATGATATAGTAATGCAGTTGTGTAGTGTAGTAATGTGCAAACTATTTCCTGTATTATTTCTCTTAAATCCTGTATATTATATTATAATGACATTATAAACAATATAATATGCTTTGACAATACTATACACTAGTAATCATGCAAATTTGAGATTGCTGTTTCATTCAGTCTGGTATGCGTCAGCCTCAATTTTGATATGATTTCATCTTCTTTGATCCTCCTTCCTACTGGTTCCACTTGAACAGAAGAACACTGACAGGTAGAAAATCAACTTTTTTTGTGGTAAATTACACATACATCACTTAATAAGATATCAATTGGGTACTTTCTGATCCATTCATTTCAAATTCATCCATTTTGAAATCAAAACAAAAAAGCAACAATGAGTTACAGATGTATTCACTTACAATTTCTTATGTGAATTTGCTGTGATGTGGAAGTTGTAATAATGACATAATTCATAACATTGGGTTTCTTACAAATAATTTACATGTTGCTTTTGTATTTACCTTAGAAAAATATGATAGTCAAAAGATTTAAAACAGTACAGATGATAGGGATTGCAGGGTATCACAGGCGCTATTGTAAAAAGTCTGATGTTTTGATATAAAACAAGTATTAAAGACATACTACATTCTGTGCAAAACCAATCACACAGATCAATGTATGTTTGCGTTACAAAAGTAAACAAAATATCATGGAGTGATACTAATGCAACTGACACTGTAAAAAATGCATTGTTTTTTTTATTTGACTAATTTAAAGCACTGCCCATCAACTTCTAACAGGGGGTCCTGTATAAGATGCTGCCCATCGCTTCATTAGACCCAGACAACTTGGACTTTACTGAACGTCTTGCAGTGCAACCACTCAAGCTGGCTGATTTGCCAGCAGTAACTCACATCAACAAACGTGAGTCTCTTGCAGTGCTGCATCAGACTTTTCACAGTTGTCATGTCCACATCTGTTCGCAGCAGGTCAACATGCTGTACCTGCCCGAGTGGCACGGCAGGTAAGCCTGTGGAATCTGCAAAACGAGGCGAGTCCAAGTACACCTTGTACATGTGCAGCACATCGTGTAGAACGCAGTTCAGAGGGCACGGCAGGGAGACCAGTGACAGCTTCTCCAGTAAAGGTGAACCAATCAGGAGGCACTTGATCATCCTCTTCAGGGATATCCAGGACATGACAGGCTTCATTTGCATGTGTTCATAGGAGAAACTTTACATATTTAGGAGACACAGAGAGAATAAAGAGGATTACTTTGACTGGCAGCCACGGTAGTTTCAATCAAAATATCATGCCACTGATCTGTTAAAAGCTTTCAAACATTCCAAGTGAGTTTACAGCTGGAAGCAGTGTGTCACGCAAACGAAATATCTGAAGCTAACCACAAATAGATTGATTGAAATACTGTCATTCTGTTACCTAAGATATAGATGCAGCCTAAGAGATACAACTAAAGCATGTTTACATTGGTTGTTGTGGTAAAGTGTAAAAATAGGCTATGTTTGTGTAATGTCAAGTTTCAAATTGGTGGAACCGTGCAGTCTTTTATAGACCTGAGTCGCTATGGTAACAACATCTGGTTGTTCTTTTGTTAAAGCCATGAGTCGGGGGGGCTTTAAAAGAAGAAAAGTCAAATAGTACACTCACTATTATTACAATTATTTTGACTTTGATCGTGAATACAAGATCCACAATCAAACGTGACATGGTCAGTTGCTGCTTTATGTGTTATGTTGCAGAAATTATGAGTCTGATTGAAGAAGAAAACCTGTCGGCTCGTCTTCCTCACTTACATCCGATTCTGCTCACTCTTATGAACAGATTTTGTATTTATATTTGTCAGATTCCCATATTTCTAGTACTAAAAACACTTTGTCCCAACCTCTGCAGCAAGGTCAAGGGTCAGGGTTATGTGCACACCGTGTCTGTCAGGCTTGTTTATATTTAAGAAACCTCAGAAGGGTAGATGCTTAATTCCAGATTGCTTCTATTTTTATTTTATTTGCATCAGGTCTGTAAAAAATGTAATTAGTTCTGTTGTAAAGCACATTATAGCTTTGTCAAACACAAGGTTACATGTGCAGTATGTAACAGGAACAAACAGTAAATCCACAGAAGGTCGGTGATGTGGAAACCCAAACAAAGATCAGTAGTACCTGTTGCATAGTGTAACTTAACATTAGCCTTACTTGAGAGTCAGAGAGCAGAGGTGAGGTAGCCGTGGAAGAGCTTGATCATCCTGCTGAACTGCAACTTCCTCTTCCTGTGGCATGGCAGGAGGCTCAGCAGAGATGAGTAGCTCTCTGAGTCCAGGACAGGCTCTGAACACCTCCATTAGGGGGGTGTGGGGGCTGGTTTTGATACCCTCCAAGCTGAGTGACACCAGGGAGGAGCCTGCAACTTGCAAGGCAGGAAGTAGATCCACTAGAGGGCCAGGAAAGTGTACTGAGAGGCTCATCAACTGTCCTGACCAGGTCTGAAGGCCTTCAGCTAACAGAGATCCCTGGCTTCTTTCTCTGGTATCTTCAGAATTATCAACGTTCAGAGATATGGAGAGGATGCCTGGACATAAACGGCCTAAACTATGCAGAGAATCACAAGTTACGCGCTTGACATCCCTCAGCTGCAGGATCAGGTCAGACTGTGGCAAAACGTTTTGTTCTTCCTCTGCTTGGGTCTGAGAGCAAGACGGCCCTTCGTCTCTACTTGCATCTTCCTCAGACTCACTACCATACCCCTCCTGGAATATCCCCTCCTTCTCTTCATCTTCATGTCCTTTATCACTGCCCTGCTTGTGCCTCCTCTCCCTCCACACCTCCTCCAGCCTGGGAGCTCCTTCCCTGATGGTGAATTCATCTGCCTGGCTGAACTCTTTGTGGTCGATGAGACAACAGGCCTGTGGGAGGCCCTCTATGGCTAATCTTTCCAGGTAGGGCAGGGACAGGAGGAGGTAGGCTGCTGCCGCCACAATATCTCCCTCCTGTTCTCCAAACCCAATATCCAGAGCCAGTAGGCTGCTGAGGGGAAGAGGAGACCGGGCTGGAGAAGAGACAGAGGAGGAAGCAGAAGATTGAGATGCAGAGGTACAGTGAAAAGATGAGCTACAGGTACTGCCAGAGGATGAGCAGAAAGCTCCACCTCCAAGAGGAAGCAGTGCAGCTGGGGAAAGTAAAAGGCAGCGGGATACATCTAAATGTCGCAGCAAACGGCAGCAGTGCGCAACTGCACCAATTACACATCTGTCACAAGGCATGCCGGCCAGGGAGAGGGAGCGCAGAGCGGGTAAACTATGGAGGGTTTCAGAGAGGACCTTTGAAGGTAGCTGCTGCGCTCCAGACAGATCCAGACTCCACAGACCCTGAGACACAAAGGAGGAAAATCACAGACATGCTGCACACAACATATAAAGGTGAACAGAACAGTTTTCACAATTTTCATCACATCTTTAAATAATGTAGCAGCAACCTATCTTACTTTTTGTTTTGGGATCTGTGATTTTGTAGTCTATAGAGCCTACTGTAACAAGAATGTTGATTTTAGAAAAAAACAAAAAAATAGTCCTGAAAATGTAGCCATACATAGACTTTAAGATAGGAAGGAAAATATCCAGTTTTAAGGAAATACGCTGATGACATAAATCCAAATAAGAATCTGCCTCTTTATAAAGTAATTAGCTATACCAAAAGTGGAGGATTTGGGTAAAAAGGAGAAGAAGGGTTTGACTTCTAAGCTCAGATGGATCTAAGATGTGGATTTTGCAAAACAGGATACTGCTGAAAGTCTGGAAAATGTCCCGAGAATTTCTCTTTGTATAAGACACAGTGATTCAGCATCTGTTGCAGCTGACTCTCAACTATTAACTGCAACCTCATTTATTAATGGACAAATATATAAAAGAGAAATCTGATATTTAAATAGAACAGTAGAAGACAGGCATTGAAGTGCTGGTTTCTATCTAACCTGGCAACGTGCAGCGATGTGGCCACAGAGGGACGAGGTGACCAAACCAGGACACCTTTCCAGAGACAGACCTCGGAGCTGAGGAACCAGCAAAAGGTGGAGGGCCGCCCGGCACATCTGCTTCCTGGTGCACAGCAGCCACGTCAGCTCCTCGACGAGATCGCCCGCTACAGGTAGAGTAAAAGATTAGATGTAGAAACATATGGCCAAATATTGTAACAGGATTAGAAGTGATTAGTCATTCTATAAAACACAGAAGGAGTTTAAGAAAAACATCTAACATCCCATATTCTACCTCTGTCTCACTCTCCTTCGATTTACCAGTAAGACAGGTGGAGCAAACTATTGATGATAACACCTTTATGCTGCTGCCACAATCAGAGGAAGCAAAGAGGGAGCAGCCGGGGGACTTTTTAAGAAATGATTCTGTAAATTTTCTGTTAACTGAGCCCTCACAAACTCACGCAGTAAGTTGAAAGGCCCCATGATGTGTCTGAATGTATAACAATCCATGTAGTTGTCAGCATAGTCTTTCACCCACACTTCCTTCATGTTGTTAGCGAGGCTCAGCAGACACAGCCGTGTCAGCGAAAGGACAGAGCTACCCTGATCTGTCTTCCAACGGCTCCCCATCCACTCCGTATTCCTCACCCGCCTCTGTCTGGGCTGGGCCCTCACCCTACCACGTCTACCCCGGGCCCGAAACAGAGGCATGGCTGGACTTCAGCAGGATTCAGGGGGTGAAGTGGATGCTGAACCTGTGTGGCAATGAAGAGATTATCAACAGGACAGAAAGAGAAAAATTATATTTTTGATAGAAAGAAATATGATTCAGATTTTCCTCTACAGTTTGCACCTATCTTGCAAATTAATCATTAATGTTATCTCTCAGGGTTTCTGAAAATAAAGTTACAAAAAAAAAAAAGTTACCCTAACTACTTGGTTGACATTGTCACCGGTAGTCAAAACGTAACATGGGGTCAAAAGTAAACATTTCGTTGTTTAAACACGATTATATATATTTTGTATTTTGTATGCGGTCTTAAAAAACAACAACTATACTGTAGACGTCTTTCACACTTGTCAAGGAGAAGGGAGAATAAAGGAGTTCACATAATCACAATCTGCCTCTCTCATAAAAGCAGTGTTCAAATATACGCAATTAATATGTATTTTTGGATTTCTACTAAATTACTTTTGTGTTAGAGTGAGATAAAATATTTGGTGACCCTCACAAATAAACTGCTGCAACACCGATACTGTTGTTCCAATATCTAATGAACTCAACTTAATATTGACTGATAGCGAGAGGAGAAGGTTTTGTTTATTATAGCCGACAGAAAGAGGATTTCTCTCGCGTTAACACCTACCTGCCAGATCTAATAGTGCTGGAAGTTGTGTGGTATGTTCAAAAAAAAAAAGAAGGAGTTGTGTAAAGTAAAAGTGAACGTGTAGTACAATCAGTCTGTGAGCACGGGTCTGGTTCTAGCTTATCTTCAGCAGCACTTCCTGACTTTAGAAGCGGGTTGTTCCCCCTGAGTTTTGTCTTTCAGGAATACTTCCTCGCAGGCTGCGCGACCTATTGCGAATAAATCGCACCCTAAAGGGCAGCCTTTAACCTCATCATTGGTCTCAGTCCTAAAACCTACCAGCCTATAAATATTGACTGTTTCATTACTGCAACAGCGGTTCACAGTGTAATGACTAGCTGAAAGACTATGGTTCGGGAAAATATCTCCTTTTACTAAATTCAAGCTATGTTCAAGACCGATAAGCAGTATCAAAAACGTTCATATACAATCAACAGGTTATTTTTATGATCTGCAGGCACTTTACTGGCTAAATAGTTTTTTCTTACAGACACAGAATTAGGAATTCAAAATGAAAGATAACATTCAAAACGGAAAAAAAACAGAGGTTCTTAAAATGTGCTTAAATTAAATGAGAAATAAATATTGTCTCACCTCACTTCTACATTTGCTGGTTTGGAGCCATGCTGAGAGTTTTTGTTTCATGTTATATTTCAAATACAAAAACAAAAAATAACATACTTGGTTACCAGGGTGAATAATACACAATTACATACTGAATTGTTGTGTGTTAAATGTCTACTTTCCCATTTTCCAAATAAGAGATGGGTGTTATTAATGAGTTCACATATATTTGAACACAGATGTTCTTTTCTTGTTTCATCTCATAATACCTACAAATACAGCACTGAAATGAATACAGTAAAAACCAGAGTCTGAGAAGTAAATGACTTAAATCCATTACAAGTCCCATTTAATGGCCCTGCAAAAACACCAAAACGTCACATATCCCCTGTGTGACATGGTACACTATATGTGCATGATAAAAAAATAGATTCCAAAATTAGAAATGACAAAAAAATAAAATCCATCATTGAATCATTCTCATTCAATTTGCAAACCAGAAAACAAACAAATATTACTTCAGGTAATATTTTGAGAAGATTTTTGTCATAAATTGGCTGGTAAACTATTTTAATGACACTATGTTGTCACAATACTTCTAACCAGTGAGGTTTGTTAAAGATAATATTTGACTATAAGACTATTCAATTAAATTATTTGGATTGCCTGATTGTACTCAATTCCCAATAAAGTGGTAACACCAAAGTCATCTCCATGGCTGGGCGTCACTAGAATGAAGTTAAGAAATATATTTTTTTTTAATATATTTTTATAAAAACAGTGGCTGTGTTAGTGTCACCTCTTCTCCTCAGGATGCACAGGCTGTCATGGTCTATTTAAAGTGAAGCAGAGGCCTTGCTGTCAGTAGGAGACGACAATGGTTTTCTTCATGTCTCTATTCTGTCATCTGAGTTGTCTGTCCCAGATGGTGAAGACTGTCGAAACTACAGGGGCTGTAAATCTATCTGATAGTGAGTTGGCAGGGTCAACCTACATCCTTACTGTCTTTAATCAGAAGCTGATAAATAACTGCAGATGCGAGTGAAATGACATTAAGAAAATGCAAAAAGAAATGGTGGTATTCTTTATTTCAATCTCCCATGATGTCATAAATGAAAGGCTACATAGAGCAAATTATTAACATTTAAATGTTTTCAATAAAAAAGTAAATTTGTTCTAAACATTAAGGCATGTATCAAGGCAAAACGTATATTCAGCAATGAGTCAGTATAATTTTCCTTCATTCCCTGACAAGGAAAGATTCATTTAAATAGTAGCATAAATATGATTGTCCCTGAAATCAAACATTTCATAAATAAAATCATTGAAATTGTAAGTGATGTTTACATCAATATAACAAACTGCTTCTCAGAATAAGGCACTGACGTCAAACCAGGATGTGAATGTTACGGTAAATCAGACAAAGAAAACCTGCAGTCCAGACTGCTCTATACTATGATATAATCATGTGCCTTGGTCATTTCAAACGGTTGAATGGCTGCATTAGGATGGAGTGCAGTGAAAAACTGAATGTGTCATGAATAGAACTCAAGTCAGTTCCGGTCTTTGGATCACGAAGCCTGTTCTAGCTACACAAGAATGAAAATGGGATCTTCAAGCCACTGCAGATATAATGGTGTCAGGCACTGCAGCTACACTGAGCAGCTTTACGTCACCACAACCAAGTGCTACGTTAATATGTAAATTAACTTAATGGACAATAGTCACATTTATCGACACAGAATGAAAAACATGTAGCATTTAACACACTAGAATAGCTACCAACATCAGCATGTTTCTTTATTTGTTAAAAAAAAAAAAAGTTTACGTAAATAGAAACAAATTCTGTGTACATGAACAAAAACTAGAGTAAATGCTGGTGTAAGCAACTGATTAACTACTGGCAACAACTAAATGAAAAAAGGGCAAAGTTCACAGTACCTAATAAGTTACTTATTCCCTGTTTTAAAGCCCAGCAATCACTTGAAGATTTACTGTAAGGTAAAGACTGAAATAAAAGTCAGCTGACCTCAATCATTGAACTCCACCCTCCTGTCTGTCCTCTGGCAGTGGTGGAATGTCACTAAGAACATTTACTCAAGTACTGTACTAAAGTACTATTTAGAGATACTTGTACTTTATTTAAGTATTTTGATTTTCTGCTACTTTATCCTTCCACTTGACTCCATTTGAGAGGTAAGAATTTCATTCTTTCTACTCCACTACTTTTCTTTCACAGCTTTGAAATATAAATACGAAATATACAAACAGTTGTTACACAAGGATTAGACTCCTCAACAGTACAGTATGTTAAACTTAGCTCTACCATGACGACAATATAATGGTGCTCACATGTAAATGTCAACGAGGCCAATCAGTTCTATATGATAAATATGAGTTTTCTTTTGATACTTTAAGCACATTTTGCTGACAGTGCATATTCCTTGTATACTTTTACTTCAGCAAGACTTTGAATGCAAAACGTTTACTTGTAAGTCTCTTTTGTCATAGTGGTATTGCTACATTTACTTGAGTAAAAGATCTGACAACTTCTTCCACCAATGTCCTCGGTGTGCAAAATGTTTATGGTGAAAATCAATTTCCTACTTTTTTCCTACTATTTGTCTGAAGTTGTGCAGTAACCGTGTTCAAGCAGCCACCGGGCATTTTCAGCTGTTTACTCTTGTGCTGCATATTTTGTATCTTTCAGATGTTCATGTGTTTTATGCTATGAGAAAGCTGGAGGTACGTGGAGGGTCCTAACAGTTTACTCTGTGAATGGTACCACCTTCCTCCCAGCGACAAACACCTCAACAATGTTACGATCATCACCTGTCAAAGAGGTATATGAGACACAAATAAAGTAAATGGCGAATGGCACATTAGAGTGTTTGGACTAAAACAACATGGAAACTGATACTCACCCAAATTCAAGAACTTTTCCAAAAGAATCTGAAATTCAAGTCATGACAAATTAGTGTTACACTTAAATTGGAGTTTTCGCTTTTATTAATTTGTCTCCAAATATGACCAACCTTTGGTTCATCATTTTGGATCAAGTCGATGGGTCCACCAGGAGCAGCTACATTTACCCTCAGGGCGTCAAAGTCTTTGCCCACTTTAAAGTTCCCAGTTCGGTCATCCAGGGACAAGGCTACGGACAAAACACATCATAAAAGAAACTGTTGTATTCTCCCCACTCCTGTAAAATTGCGATCAGTCATCATCAAAAATGTTTCACGGTTTGCGTATTGAATCAGGCATTTCTGCTGCAACACTGATACAGACTGACTTAGAGTTGTCAAAAAAGACTTCAGTAATAAAAAGGACTGCTGGTGGAGATACAGAAGGCTTGATGTTTGAGTGACAGCTGGTTTCTGTGTCTTACCTTGGCTGCCTCCCAGCGTGGCCAGTCTGAACACCTCTTCAAAGGTGAGCGTGCCGTGCTCTGGGTCCTGAATGGTCAAGACTTTGGATGCGTCCAGAGTTTTCCTCACAGCATCGAGCATAGAGGCTGAGTAGCCCCCAGCCACATCTGACACAGCACCACAAAAACAAACCGGATGGGTTAAATAAAGAACAAACATGCATTCAATCATGAGTACAAGCATTCACAACCATGTATAGTGGATATCAAAAACAACCATTTCAAATGTTGAGATTTCTATGGAATGAAATCAAAAGACTTATAAAATCTTGCTCAAGCTCTCAGCTGACTGCTCTCGCTAAAACGACTAAAACATGCTGCAAAACCAGATAACCCTGTTTTCGTGCTAATCTCACTGCACCAGCAGGCTTGTATCCTTGCATGTATGGGGCATGGAGTTTCCAAAACAAAGCCAAATCCTCAAAAATAATTTGTAGTTGTTCATTACAACGTAAAAAATGTGTCAAACGTGGTCTGGCAACATTAAAAACATACTGCTCCCACCTGTTCCGAGCCCCAACTTCACTTTGTGCTCCAGGACATTGCGAACATTTAATATTCCACTGCACAATCTGTGTGGATAGAGAGAGAGAGAGAGAGAGAGAGAGAAAGAGAGAGAGAAAGAAGACAAATACAATGACACAACTGTAAAAATGACCATACAGTTTATTGTTTTTCTGCCAAAAAATAAATAAATAAATTTAGGATTATTTATTGGTATTTTTTGTCTTTTTCTGGTCCAACATCAAAACACTTTTTATGCTGATACAACCTAATATCAGTACATAGATCATTCAAATATACTGTATGTTGCATATCTTTGAAATCAGACATTTATAATAGCATGTGATACTGTATTGATTTTATAATATATATCTGTACTATGCGATTGTTTTTGGGGCCAAGGAAGAACAATTGAAAGTCAGCGCTCAGCTTCAATCACTGATGTTAAAAACCACAAACCAAGCCATAAATCTAGGTGTAGTTATGGATTCAGACCTCAATCTGAACAGCCATATCAAGACAATTATAAAATCAGCCTACGATCACCTATATATGACCTTTATTTAACCAGGTAAAATCAATTGAGAACCAATTCTCATTTACAATGATGACCTGTCAGCACAGTCCACCTGAAGAATATATCAAGGATTAGAGGACTTATGTCTCAATAGGATTTGGAAAAACTTGTCCATGCATTCATCTTCAGGAGACTCAACTATTGTAACGGTGTGTTTACAGGTCTCTGTAAAAAGTCAATCAGAACGCTGCAGCTCGAGTCCTCACTAAGACCAGGAAAGTGGATCACATCACTCCAGTTCTGAGGTCTTTACACTGGCTTCCGGTCCAACAAAGAATTGACTTTAAAATCCTGCTGTTGGTTTATAAAGCACTGAATGGTTTAGGGACAAAATACATTTGTGATCTGCTGCGACCTTATGAACCATCCCGACCCCTCAGGTCGTCTGGGACGAGTCTACTTTCTGTTCCCAGAGTCAGAACTAAACATGGAGAAGCAGCATTCAGTTTTTCTGCTCCACATATCTGGAAGAAACTCCCAGACAGCTGCAGGTCTGCTGAGACTCTCAGCTGCTTCAAATCAAGATTGAAGACTTTTCTGTTTGCTGCTGCCTTCAATTGAACCAGATTCAAGGATGTTGATCAATTTCCTGCATTTCTGCATTTTATTACTGTATTTTATTTCTTAAACTGCACTGCAACTTTTATTCTATTTTTAGCTTGTTTAATGTTTTAATGACTGTTTTTAATGTTTCGATCAATGTTCTTAATTGTTTTTAACCCTCGTGTTGTCCTTGGGTCAAAATGACCCGCAGCTGTGTTCAACCTTTTATTTCTATATTTTTATATTTTTTGGGATCATTGGTCATCATTCTTTAAAGAAACCCTCACATCCTCCTTGTCACCAATGATCCCAAAAAATATGAAAATAAAATAGAACTTGGTTGAAGCACCTGCGGGTCATTTTGACCCAAGGACAACACAAGGGTTAAATTTGCTTTTCCTTTGCCTGATGTTTTTATAGTTTTAATGGTTTTATGTGAAGCACTTCGAATTGCCTTGTTGTTGAAATGTGCTATATAAATAAACTTGCCTTGCCTATGCAAATCTTCATGGACTTTGTTTAATGGCTTTTGGTCACTTTAAGTTCTGAGAAACTATCAAAGACTTACGAAAAGTTGGAATTGGGACAGTGGGACAAAGAGGCTCCTGTCTGTCTGAACAGATCCAACTCTTTATCACTGAGGTGGCAGCCATGGGCCATCACTGTCTGTGAATAAACTCCATCATGAGTGACACCAACTGCTATCATCATTTATATTTGCCTTTCATATTTCTGTACATAAACGTCTGACTGCTTGCAGGCAGGGATGTGAGTGTGTCCTCACCTTGTCAGTGAGCAGGTTGTATTTGTGATAGACGTCTGTGTAAGACTCCGATTCAGGAAACAGCTCCTTTACAAGTTTCACTTCCTCCACGTTTTCACTAATATGACTCTGGAATTATAGAACATACACAGTATGTCAGACACTGAATTGTTACTTTGAAAGAATCTTTGACAAAAGCTGTTGTATTTAGATAGAGCCAGAGAGCCGATGCAGTTTCTGAATAAAGCCATTTATGGTTCTGCAGTTCTTGCATTTCCATTTTTGTTTAATTGTTAAAAAACAAAACACAAGTGCAATGGTCTCTATGGAGACAGTCTCCTGTAGACACAACACAGTTTGGCTGCCACAGTGAACTAACCTGAATGTGCAGGTTATTATTCTTAGCAATTGCTCCCAGTTGTCCAAGCAACGCTCCTGTGCAGGATGGAGCGAAGCGGGGAGTCACCACTGGCTTCACTAGTGGGTACTGCCCCACAGCACCAATAAAACCCCGAAAAACAAAGCAGACAGACAGAAACACACAATCAAAAATACTTCTAAATAAATAATAAATGCAGACCAAACACAGCTTTTTCTTATATATTTGAATTCTTCTGTTTATTGTATTATAAAATCTTACCTTTTTGTTCAAGAGCTCTTTAATGAACCTTGAGGAAACATGACAAATGTTGATAATTAATTTAGAATAGTCACGTTTACAGATTTGAAAATGCCCCAACATCTTTTCAACAACTGAAACTTTAAATCAAATTCAATTTTATTTACATAGCGCAAAATCACAACAAAAGTCCTTACAACATTACATAGAGGAAGCCAACAATTCAAAAATTCCCACATGAGTGACAGTGGGGAGGAAAAACTCCCCTTTAACAGGAAGAAAACCTCAGACAGAACCAGGCTCAGAGGTGGGCAACCTTTTGCCCGGACCAGTTAGGTTGAAGGGAGAGCAGAGACAGAGAAGAGCAGCATAGACAGACAACAAACAATAAACACTGGGTAGGTTGGAGGGACACAAATAATTTCAGTGCAACTAAAGTTGCTGCCAGGGAATTTCTCCACACTGAAAACGTTTCCAGTCTGCCTGTTTTCACTCAAATAAAATCCCCAGCGTTGAAGAAACTATTGTTAATCTTACATGTTTTTTAAGGGCACAATTAAACCTTACGTCTGGTTTTTCGTTTGACACACTTTTGTTTTCAGTATCATTTCACTATATATACCGTGTATAAATAGTCTCCCAAACACTGCTATATACTGTCTTGAACAGTCAATACCCACCGACAGGTTTCATCTTGGGACTCCTGAATGCTCTCTTTGTAATGTTCCACAAACTTGTTCCTGTCCATACACACCTTGCCCACCAAGGCACGCTGTCCAAATTTATCTGCAAGAAAAATAAATAATACATAACATTATATGTCATATTTTGAGATATGTTTCCATTGACATCGAAGCTGTGATTGAGTATTCCATACAGATTTCTCTTTCAGTAAAATAAAAGGTAAGTCATTTTTACTTCATTCTGAATGAGCAGTTTTACACCAGTTGTGATATTCACACCCAATAAGCAGTCTATATAGTGTCACCCGCAGCTCACACGAGCCCTAATTACAGTCATCTTGTATCAATGTGCACACAGACAAAGACATAGCAAACATACTGTTTGTAGTGCAGTTTAGTGACGAGGAGGAACAAGACGGTTATAGCATTAAGGGGTAAAAAAAAGAAATTCCTGCCGCTGAATCCACAGCAAAGATGGATTGCTTGTAACAAATGGAAATGCTTGCGTAAACACACATTTTTGAACAATCAGGCTGAGATGATTATGTGACAGAACCCAAACAATGTTTTGTTTTTTTTGTCATTATCATTAGCCACAGCACTTTTTTTTTTTACCCTTGGACATGGATGTGCTAAACATCCACACAGGTGCTTTGACTTGTTGCCAAGTACATTTGATGTCACTTGACAATGCAATGTTGTCGTGAAAGGAAGAAATTTACTTGCTCCACACAAAAATACGGTGCCAGAATAAAGTAATTCAACTCATGCAGAAAGAAATCAATTTTAAATACACATATGCTGAAAGTGCATATTCGCACATCCACAGATGGTTACGTAAAACAGCTGAAGACAAAAAAAAAAAAAAAAAAAAAACTTCTCAGAACAGGACAAAGTCTAGAGTTCAGCAATCCTGATCACACAAAATGATAATGTAAAACCAAAGTTATTGTTCAAGGGGAAGTTTGGTTGTATAATTACACATTTATGTGAGCGTGTGTTGAGTGTTACCTATTAAAAGACCATGATGAGGACAAGGCATAAAGGTGAAGGAACTATTTGTTTTTATACAGTTTAGAAAACATCTCGGTTGAGTGGAGCAACCATTTTTTTTGAAAGAAAACACAAAGCTCTGTGATTGTTTGGCTTGAATATGTCAAACAAGGCAGAATTGAATATCTTATGGTTAGCCTTTTTATGCAGTACATCACTTTGAATGTCTAACGTAGCTATGAAATCAAATTTAAAATATTATTTTCTTAATTTGTATTCACTTTTTTTGAACAGTAGTCTTTGCACTTATTAGGAGCTCATTTTTCAGCTACAAATATCTGCTGCTCTGATGATGATTTTAAACTACGGTCTGGATTTTAAATTACTACGACCAGCACCTTGAAACATGTACTAATGTCACAAAAGGACACACTTCAGCTTCTCACCTACCAGTCTACCTCCATGTTACAGATTGAAAACACTGAATAGGGCCAGTGCTTAAAAATAATGATTTAGGTCAATGTGTGTGTCTGAGTGTTTCAGTGTGGGACATCTTACTTGCAATCTCGCCCAACAGCAGAGAAGCGTCTGTATGTATGGTAGCAAAGTAACATGCAGTGGTTGTTCCGTTTCTCAGGGTCCTTTTCTGTAAAGCACCAGGATCATATTACAGGATTAAAAACACATTCAAATATTTTCCTTCTCTGTCCTATACGCTGTTAAACTACAGAAGTGATCACACCCTTCTTAATTCAGGCGTTGTCACAACAGAGTGACAATGCAGCATTTTCCTGTTTTGCAATGCTATTGACAACATTATAAACAATCATACTGTACTTTAAAGTGTCTTTAAATTCACTAAGCACAACCTGTGTCTAGTGCAAAGTAACTGCACAAATATTGACTGCCACTAACTTCATGATGCAAGGAAACTCACCACTATATGATTGTAGACCTTGCGGGCAAACTCCAAGTCCTTAAAGAGTGATTCCACAGGAAAGGTGTAGGTATTGAGCCACTCCAATAAAGGCATGTCCAGGGCTGTTCCAGCGTAGCTGTACTGGGAGGCGTGGATGTGTGTGTCTATCATTCCTGGCATGAAGAACTCACTGCAGAGTAGCAAACCATGGGAGTTCAGGTTTTTATGACCTTCTTACAATTCAATGATACACTTTAATGTCTTTTATGTATTTATGTGGCTCAAAATCACTGAACAGCGTTACTCTCTGACCTTTTGAAATTATTCCATATCAAGCCCTTTAACTACTGTTAAAAAATATTCATAGCCTATTCACTCACTCATTCATAATGTACTTACTGTTGTGCAAGTTGAGTCACTTCAGATGGAGTGAACCCAAAGGTTTGAGTCAGTTTTTCCAACTCCTCGCCTTTGGCAATGAAAGCAATCTGATTGCAGAATAGAAATCGGCAAAGAGTTACATCAACAGCCCTGGAGCAACAT
Source organism: Embiotoca jacksoni (assembly GCF_022577435.1). Lineage (NCBI taxonomy): Eukaryota > Metazoa > Chordata > Actinopteri > Embiotocidae > Embiotoca > Embiotoca jacksoni. The sequence goes on along the minus strand of NW_027185436.1, from coordinate 16,461,850 downwards.
CTCCGGTGTTTATTGCACAACCATCTACTAGATCCATCTCATTTATAACCAGCCATATTTCCATAATGTCTGCTGATGTCCATTATCTTTACAGGGCATTGGAGATTTAGTTTAGTTTTTCTTTTTGTAGGTTGGTTGTATGAATTTAAGTCTCACCTGTTATGAGCCTATTGACCTACTTGAAGAGGCTACTTGAGAATGTCATTAAGGGTTGTGTGTCTGAGGGATTAGTGGGGGCCAAATTGTCAAAGTTGCTCAGCAACAGCTCACCGGGGGAGACAATTAAGGTAGCCTGTTATATAAGTTTGGAAAACGCGGGCGTCTTTTACTCCAAACGGGGCACATTTAGCCTTTTTGCGCAAGATTTAAGAGGAGATACAATCAGCTTGATACATTTTAAATTACAGATAACAAGCAAATGAATAGACCGGCTTTTCCGAGCCACAATAAATAAAGGTTTTTTTAAAAAATATTTCGAATGTATAGCAAAATCTGATTTAGATATTTTAAAGTCTGACAAACCTTTCCCTCCGTGTCCACTCCCAGGAGCGCATCTTCCAGGATCTGGAGGGCTGTTTGCTGGGTCGAGTGGACAAATGTTCCCTTGTAGACGTGCGCAACTGCGGTGTTGTGCCTGTCACTGTTTGCCATATCTTCACGAGATCGGTCCCAATGTAGCAGTGAGATACTTGCTGCAGCGAGAGCGCACCGGGATTTTTATCCTCGGGGAGCTCCGAACGCCACCCACCAGAACGTGCGACTCCACCTGACTGCAAAGACCATCCTCAGCCAATGAGAAGATAGGGTTTGTGAGCGTCGTGGATTGGTCCTTGTCAAGATGTTAGTGTAACTATCAACTCGGGGAGCGAGTCAGATAAAGTCTCGAGTTATCTTATAAGGTGTTTAACGAGTTCACGCTGCTCCTTTGAGTGTATTGTCATGATGCAGACCTATTTTGCACATATCATCAGACCAACTGCAGAGAACTGGAGGACGCGCACTTGATTATTCAATTCTTCTGCGCAAATTCATGCATTTATAGAAACCGATTGTTTTTTTTTAAAACGAGATTAAATAAAATCAGTTAATAAACATCAGTTTTATTTGAGAGAATGAGGACAGTGTTAGCGTCATGTTTATACCAAAATATTTGAATGAAACAGAGCTCAGCAGCTCAGTCAAACACTCCGGTTCAATATAGTCTCTGTAACAACGTATTGCTGGTGGCCTGTCTGCCAGATCAAGACCTGAATGGTTTCTTAATATTAATGTTTAATGAGTAAAATGCAGTTGACTGAGGCGCCTTTCGTTATTAACATCCTGTAATTTGAGAAGATTGTTGCAGTTGACCAGCTTAGACAAGAGAACATGTTAATTGTTGTTTTAACCTAATTTGTATTTTAATATCATGACCCTGAAAAAAAAGAGTAGTTTAAAGGTTGACCCATACGTTTTTCTTATTTGTTATTAATTTTGCAGGTTTCCCTAAATTGCTTAGGCCTCATCAAACTGCACTTAAAGCCAAACAAAATCTACAAATAGATACATTGAAAGAGGACATTTTGTACCATCTAGTCTTTCAAGAGTGACAGCAGCAGGTCTGACTTCCAACAACACAGAAGAAAAAAAATGATATCTATGACTTGTTGCTCTGTTTCAGTGCAGTTTGGTAGACTAGGTTAGGTTAGGTAGTTACTTTATTAATCCCCGAGGGGAAATTTGCAACTGTAGGTTATCATGCTGTTTAAGTCATACAGTCAGACAGTACTTCTTAATAACAAGGAAGTAACTGAGTAGTCAAACTGCTTATTCTAGTTTTAAACTGGCAATTGGGCATTGGGTTAATGTTTTTATAAGATTTCTTAGCAGATTTTGTATATAGTAAACGCAACCAGACTCTTATTATAACTCCATTAATCCATGCAGAAAGTTTTGTGTCAGCAACAATTACCCAGATATAGTTCATTAACCTTTTTTAACTTTCAGTCATGTGTATAAGCAGAACAAAATCATGTGAGTATGAGGTCCTATCTATCTATCTATATACAGTGCATCCGGAAAGTATTCATAGCGCTTCACTTTTTACACATTTTGTTATGTTACAGCCTTATTCCAAAATGGATTAAATTCATTTTTTTCCCCTCAAAATTCTACACGCAATGTCCCATAATGCCAAAGTGAAAATAGTTTGTTTAAAATTTTTGCAAATCTATTAAAAATAAAGAACGAAAATATAACATGTACATAAGTATTCACAGCCTTTGCTTAATACTTTGTTGAAGCACCTTTGGCAGAAATTACAGCCTCAAGTCTTTTTGAGTACAATGCTATAAACTTGGCACACCTATTCTTGGGCAGTTTCTCCCATTCTTCTTTGCAGGACCTCTCAAGCTCCATCAGGTTGGATGGGGAGTGTCGGTGCACAGCCATTTTCAGATCTCTCCAGAGATGTCCAATCGGGTTCAAGTCTGGGCCTCTCAAAGACATTCACAGAGTTGTCCTGAAGCCATTCCTTTGTTATCTTGGCTGTGTGCTTCGGGTTGTTGTCCTGTTGGAAGATGAACCTTTGCCCCAGTCTGAGGTCCAGAGCGCTCTGGAGAAGGTTTTCATCAAGGATGTCTCCGTACATTGCTGCATTCATCTTTCCCTCCATCCTGATTAGTCTCCCAGTTCCTGCCGCTGAAAAACATCCCCACAGCATGATGCTGCCACCACCATGCTTCTCCGTAGAGATGGTATTGGCCAGGTGATGAGTGGTGCCTGGTTTCCTCCAGACATGATGATTGGCATTCAGGCCAAAGAGTTCAATCTTTGTTTCATCAGACCAGAGAATTTAGTTTCTCATGGTCTGACAGTCCTTCAGGTGCCTTTTGGTAAACTCCAGGTGGGCTGTCATGTGCCTTTTACTGAGGAGTGGCTTCCGTTTGGCCACTCTACCATACAGGCCTGCTTGGTTGAGTGCTGCAGAGATGGTTGTCCTTCTGGTAGGTTCTCCTCTCTTCACAGAGCAACGTTGGAGCTCTGTCAGAGTGACCATCGGGTTCTTGGTCACCTCCCTGACTAAGGCCCTTCTCCCCCGATCGCTCAGTTTGGCCGGGCGGCCAAGTCTAGGAAGAGTCCTGGTGGTTCCAAACTTCTTCCATTTACAGATGATGGAGGCCACTGTGCTCATTGGGACCTTCAATGCTGCAGAACATTTTTCTGTACCCTTCCCCAGATCTGTGCCTCCATACAATCCTGTCTTGGAGGTCTAGACAATTCTTTGGACTTCATAGCTTGGTTTGTGCTCTGACATGCACCGTCAACTGTAGGACCTTATATAGACGGTGTGTGTCTTTCCAAATCATGTCCAATCAACTGAATTTACCACAGGTGGACTCCGATCCAGTTGTAGAAACATCTCAAGGATGATCAGTGGAAACAGGATGCACCTGAGCTCAATTTTGCGTGTCATGGCAAAGGCTGTGAATACTTATGTACATATGATTTTTGTTTTTGTTTTTGATTTTTAATAGATTTGCAAAAATGTAAAAAAAAAAAATTATTTCACGTTGTCATTATGGGGTATTGTGTGTAGAATTTTGAGGGGAAAAAAATAATTTCATCCATTTTGGAATAAGGCTGTAATATAACAAAATGTGGAAAAAGTGAAGCGCTGTGAATACTTTTCGGATGCACTACTTATCTATCTATCTAGATATTTATATATAGATATATATACAAGGAAGTGGGGCCTTGCACGCACGCTCGTGTCATTTATCATGTGGGGTTGTTAAATTTAAAAGAATGTGGCAATATTTCAAATTGTAATTCCGCATTGTGACAAAGGCGTGGGTTAAATATTGAGCGCATACAAACCCCTTGTGTGTGTGTGTGTATTTATTTGTTTATATATATATATATATATTGAAATATTGCCACATTCTTTTAAATTTAACAACCCCACATGATAAATGACACTAGCGTGCGTGCAAGGCCCCGCTTCCTTGTAACTTTCAGTTGGTGACAGGAAGTAGGACAGGAGAAAAAGTTAGAACTCATTGTATGCTTATTCAAGGATAATTTTTCTCCAGAAAGTATTGCTCGAACATTTCTGACCACGGCACAGAAATATCTATTAACTGTGCAGTAGTGAACAAACATATTCAGAAAACCCTGTTACAAATGCTGTGCAGCACTTTTTTGTGAAATTTGTACAAAAAGGAGATGATAGTTTTGATGATTTTATCACATTATTTAAAAAGTTGAAAGACAACAGATTTGTTGTGGCTAACACTAAGATCCTCACAAAATATGTGATTTTCAAGCAGTGAGGAAGTTGTTTGGGACAGACTGTTCTCAGAATGTGTTAACTGCACACTTTTGTAACATTACGATTTTGAATATGCTTTCTAAAGTTAGTGTGAGGAAAACAATTCATTATTTTGTTGTCCAGTACCTTGCCGAAGGACACTTCCACATGTGGTAAGGAGGACCCAGGGATTGAACTGCAAACCTTATGATTAGTGGGGAACCCATTCTACCATCTGAGCCACAGCCACCCTATATTGTATTTAAAAATGTTACAGTAGAGAGCAAAATTAAAAGGCTGAGTGGGTGACGAGCCCAAACCAAAATATTCTGGTGCATTTAATATTCAAACATGTATAAAAAAAAGTTTTAAAATGTCTTCAGGTGCAATAAAAACACTTGGAACTGTTGAAATACTGAGATTTGATTCTAATATATTGTCTACGTTTAATAATGTATATGTACTAAATATTAGAAACATCTCTCAGTATATTACAGTTCAAGATCACCATAAAAACAGCTTCGAAAAGGGCTATAAAATTTTATCAACACCCCTCAAACAAACATGACTTTCATGAAGATATAATTCATTGCTGGACTGTTGTCTCATACTCAGTTTTAGCTGTGTGTATCTAAAAAACTGGCAACTGAGAATACATATAAAACCAGACCATGGTTAAATATTTCAGAGACTTTTATGGAATTGTTTGTAAAATGTACACTACTTAAGGTTCTTTAGGTAGATATAAACTCAAATAGAAAAGAAGTCCAACCATCTGAAATCATTTGGGAGCTTCTGTTTACTCAGCTGGCCTGATGTTGACGTTGACTCGTCTTCCACATACTGCATTAAACCATCAATTTGTATGTTTGCAGCAGTACATTAGAAAGTGGTTACATCACAAATCTCGTACGGTACTTCACCTAGAAAAATTATTTAGTAAGTAAATTAAAAAAAAATAAACTCACTGTCTCTAATCTTTAAGTTTAACTAAGGACACATCTGGAAGCACAGCAGATTTGCTCTGTGTGTTTTTTGGTCCTGAGTCACAGTCAAATTCTTCATCTTCCTCTTCTTCAAGGCCACCAAAATCATTGTCACTGTCAAAGTCATCCATGTCTTTCTTTCCTCGTCCACGTCCTTCCTTTCTCTGGTCTTCTTCTTCCTCTTCCTCCTCCTCCTCCTTCTCCAGATTTGAGTTTGCTCTTCACAGTGAGAAAAACAAAGATTTATACTTGTGCTTTTAAAACAGCCCAGTAAACAAATCCTTAGGATTTTTTATGAAAGCCATAATGTCACTTTTGAAATAAATAAGATGACACCAATGAAATAAATGGATGCCAAAATGTAGAACGCAATATGTTTCTGTGAATCTATATTTCCAAGCAGCAGTTGTAATGTATCTTATTGTCCATAAGATGGCAGACTTGCAGTAGACATTTTTGTATTGACTTAATATTGGTGAAAAATACATAAATCATCTCAATTAAAAAAAAGGTTGTGATGTTATCCTACATTTAGAAAAAGAGAAAGTGTACACAGTCATGTACGTATGCATTGTTTAGATATGTGAGATGAGAGGCTTGTTTGAGTCGCTGACACTTTTGTGGACAGGAAAAAGCAAACATTTAGATTTTCTGAGCAGTAAGTAAAACACAAGATGACTTCTCCACTCACGGAATAACGACGTCCTCTTTATTCCCACACTTGCAGCAGACCTCCAGCTGAAGAGAGCAGGGCTTACAGATGATGTGATATGCATCTTTCACAGTTTTTTGGGAACACTTGACGCTGTAAAGAGAAAACATGCATGCACATATGACATTAATTCCCACACTGGAATCACTGCACTTTACTGCACCTATACAACAGTGCAACACAGAGACTGACTGAGTCTGACTGTTGTATCCCTGAATTAAAGTGACACAGCAGATGTTTTTCTATACAAGGTGGTGATACTCAGACATACGCAGGACAACAAGAGTTTTCTGTCATGCCAGCTGACCTGTGGCCTCCTAGTGAGTCCCAAGCTGTTTGTCAGTCCTGCATTTAGCTCACCAGTAAGTTTGCAACGAGTAAGTGTGTGGCACACGCATTCATCCAAACTGTTTGGGTTAAATAGCCAGTGGCTTCTTTTGGTGAAAGTCTGCCTCTGTCTGACAGATTGTGAGGGGCTCGAAGTGATGTCTTAGAATATGACGGCTACTAAATGGGGGAAAAGAAATACATCCTGGCTGTTGTGAACACATACCTGACAAGTGTTGAAAAAAATGAAGAAACTGATAACAAAAGCCCACGTCGACGCTCTTTTGCTGTGTTGATTACCCACTGAATGTTTTGGTAACAGTTACTTGCTTATTTTCTGTGACAGTTTGGATTATTTGAGAGGTGTCAAGTCATGAGCATTTGTACAGTAGCAGTGCATATACATACTCACCATTTTTTGGGCTGTGTTAGAGTCTTGTATTTGTTGTACTTGACTTTCCACTCAAGAACACCCTTACAGTGTTGACAGAGTCCGTTGTGGCTTTTTGATTTTGCCTTCTACAATTAGGATCACGTGAGCAGAGACACGATGGGGGAAATGTTACGACAACAGTGTAGTAACATGGATTTGACAAAACAAGGAAGTGCATAAGCACAACATAAAAGCACAAGCCTTTCTTTACGGAGCAGAGAAAAATGGAAACATTTTTGTGAGGTAAGGTGAAAGCGGTCAACAACAACAACAAACAAAACCTGACCCTTCAGGGACTCAGTACCGTTACATCGCTAGGTTTGTTAATTTACTTTCACACGCAATTTCTAGTATAGTATTATAATCGTATTACGTCGATATTGTTGCTTACCCATCAGCCATACCCTCTTCTAAACACAAGATCATATGTTAACTCTGTAACAATATACAGGACAATATAACGTTCATTTAAAGTTCCTTAGTTGAGCTCAGCACGGCTACACGGGACAAAACACTTCAAAGTTCACACCTTCACTTGTGCAGTCGCTCCGTACTTGTCGTTTTTGAAGGCGGTGCTGTTTTGATGCTTCTGGCCTCGCGACCGAGACACATTACCTTTCTGAGAGCTCATCTTATTTGGCCGTTTTAGTAACACACGTTGTGCCAAGCGCCATGCCTGCAGCTAACCCGGAAGAAGTACGAGTACGTAATGACACGTCATTCAGGTCAAAACGCGAACCGTTTTTCTTGTTATTGAACAAAATAGGGGAAAAGTAGTGTTTTCTGAAATAAAAATAAGGGGAAAATCCAATTCTCTTTTTATATTTATAAAAAGGCTTAATGAAATATACATTAACAATTACGTCACCCAGTATAACGTTAGAAACATCTTAATCGACGCTGATTGGACGCTGCATCGCAATAGTAATTTTCGGTTGGTTGTACTAGCTGTCAATCAAAAATATTAGCCACCAGTCTGCTGTGTCGCCAAGGACCGCCCACATTATGTACCGTTGGCCGACTCTTTTCATCAACCTCTTTGTCATTGGTCCATACAGTTGTCAATCAAAGCCTCTCCTTCCTTCTCAGCCAAAATAACGAGCTGAGTGATATTCTCAACGAAAGTGGTGTTTCAGAGGGAAGTGATACTCGTGAATTGTTTGACGAAGCGCCACGGACGCGTTTTACAATAACTTAGTTAATTCCAGACCTTCGTCGCATCTACCCATGTCGCCGTTGAGCCGTATAGACGCGAACATCTTGAATGAACCGATCTCGTTATCATTCAGGACCATATGTTGAGAAAACCGAGGAGAGGAAAAAAAAAAGAAAAAGGAAACGGCAGTTTAGGAAGCTGTCTGGACCCGGAGGACGAAGCGGCGAGCTAATAGTAACTCAACGCTAATGTGCCAAGAAGGATATACACACTCAACGTGACATTGCTTACAAATAGGACACGGACATAAGGATAATCTTGGCCAAAGATAACCTCGACAATCTCCTGGCGTCGAGGAGAAGATAAGTTAGTTGGCTCGGTGCGAAGACGACACCAGACTACGGCGACGTTGGCCAGTACTGTCACCTTAAACGAGAGCCCAGCCGCCGTCCAGGTACCGTAGGGATCATTTCTCCTCTCTTTCAATGAGGAAACACGCTTGTTTTGTTGGCTAATTTGGCCCACCGTACTTTGCAGCAAATTGTGTCTCTATCCACTGGAAATGGTCACATTGCTAACATCCACCACCATTTTACAGTAAATCGCCGCAGGGCTCATTTCTGTCTTCATGTCAGGGGGATTATCGATTATTTGGGATATGGGTGGCAAATAAGATCCACATTGTGTATTTTGCTGCTTTTTTGGGGGATGTCAAAGAATCGCGCAGAAGTGGTATTAATTCTCTAATTACGAGTGACTCTAAAAAAGTATTCGCCCTAAATCATCTCTGGGACAGCCAATTGTTTCTATACAGTCAATGGTACACGGATAATTAAATTGAATTGAAATCATCTGCGTGTAATCAAGATGCTACACTTTTTTTGTTGTTGTTGTTGTTGTTTAATAAACCTGTTTCTGGAAGGTCCAACTGCTGGTTAGCCTTTTTTACAAGTATATTTTACCATTATACTTAACAGTCCCACAAAAATCAACTACGAGATTGTTTAAAAATAGCAATCAAGCTAAGTCCCATTCATGTGTAGTTAAAAAAGGAGTCACATTACAAAGCACCCTCCCCACCAAGGATGAATTTCAGAATGGCTTCAGAAATGGCCTTTCTCCCTCCAGGGCATTTTTTTTTACAAACCAGCTCCTGTGTCCCCAAAACTAGCTCTGCTGACATATCCATTCGTGGCTACAGCAATTTAAAAGCACCTGGACTGTCTTAAGAGATAGCCTTAGGTGGGGGGGTCCAGGTGCAGGGCGAGACAACAACAAAAAAAAGCCTTTCAGGTCAATACTGTCTGAGTGATTGTGGAGCCTCGAGCCAGATGGAGCACAAGCACTCAACCAGGTATAGGACTCGATATTTTTTTTTGAATCCTAGCTGAAGGGAGTCACGCTTTCTGGAGAGACGAATTGATAGTGTCTAAAAATAGTAAAAAAAAAAAAAAAAAAAAAAGGACACCACTCTGCCTTTAGCCCTCTGTCCTGGAAAAACCCCTTGCTTTTCCACTTAACAAAGACAACTGTTTATAGAGAGGGAACATCAGTCAAGAGCTTTATGGCATAAATTTGCTCTCGTGATTTTTTTTTTTTTTTTATTGGGATCAATCTGGGGATGCATCTCCAAATTAGTGTTTCAGTTGGTTGAGAGAGCCCAGATGTTCCCGTTCGATGATCTGTTTTCGCTCTCATTCTTGGCTCTCAAAGGCAATTCTTCTGTTCAATCTGCAGATGAAACATACAGTATGTATCCATTTGAACCATTTTTGCTCTCCCTTTTGCAGTGTTTTGAGGATGAACCACTTGTCCCTCAGCGAGCTATGTTGCCTTTTCTGCTGTCCACCGTGCCCCAGCAAGATTGCCTCTAAGCTGGCCTTCCTGCCCCCAGAGCCGACCTACAGCCTCATGTGCGACGATAGCGGCAGCCGATGGACGCTGCACCTCTCCGAGCGCGCCGACTGGCAGTACTCCTCCCGCGAGAAGGATGCCATCGAGTGTTTCATGACACGCACCTCAAGGGGGAACCGCATCGCCTGCATGTTTGTCCGCTGCTCGCCCAGTGCCCGGTACACTCTATTATTCTCCCACGGGAATGCCGTGGATTTAGGCCAGATGAGCAGCTTCTACATTGGTCTGGGTTCACGGATTAACTGCAACGTCTTTTCCTACGACTACTCGGGTTACGGGGCCAGTTCTGGGAAACCCTCCGAGAAAAACCTGTACGCTGATGTAGACGCTGCCTGGCAGGCACTCCGATCACGGTAAGTAGAGTTGATGATGATGGTGGAGGAGGGGAAAGGTTAGGAGCTCTACATTAGAGGAAGGATAAAGTCACCAATTAGTATTGGTGAAGGCCGTGATGATAGAATAGTTGACAATGACATATAAACTGCTTGATTTATTGAGGAGTGGAAACCTAAGCCCCTCAAGTGTGGCTCCTACTGTGTGTGCCCGGCACTCAGAACCTGCCGATGAACGACAGCATCTAGTCGCCAGTAGCGAAACAAACCGAAATGGTGACGTCGATGAGGCTTGACAAACACTCAGAGAATGGTATGATAAACCTAATGACCGTGTACTGAGTGAATCAAATTCCCTCAAGTGATTGAACACTTAAAAGGGATTGATTTTTAACTTGCAGTAAACTGTGTCACAGCCCAGATTTTTTTTTTTTTTTTTTTTTTTTGGGGGGGGGGGGGTATGAATACTGCAGGCAAAACATTGTATGAATCCTCCCATGCAGTATATGATGATAATTCTGGCCTTAAAAGTACTAGTGTTTTCCTCTACATATTTCAAGTTATAAATGAATCTGTCAGCTGTGCAAACAGTGAGGAAAAAAAGTCATATTCGTAGAAACTCCACGTTGATGTTTTGGTTGTCAGCTTTGTATTGGTGCTGTGAAATAATTCTGTGAATAACAATCGTGTTTTTGTTACGTTGTGACTGTTGAGTGCTGGCATTAAGGACATTTCAGAAAGTGTTACAGTAGAAGGGGATCGCTGAAATCAAAGCAGAAATGAAAGACAGTTGATGTAGATCGACAGGGATAATCACAAACATGAGGGGGATAAGAAAAAGGGATAGAGCAGGAAGACGCAGAGTACTGAAGGAGCTGGGCGGAGGGACCATTACTGAACTGAAACTGATAAAGTCATGGGTGGAGATGACAAGGAATGGTTTAGTAGGGCTGACACGATGTTCTTGTAGGCGATAATAAGGAGCGTGGTTTCTCTGATTATCCTGCCCCGCCATATGTAGGCGGGAGCAGGTGCTCTGCTGCATTGCTTAGCTCTGCAGCCGACGAACAGACTGATATTTTCTTGGCTGTTATGAAGCCTCGACTGATTGGACATTTTTCCAATTGATAACCCCCCCCACCCCATTCAGTGCTTCCTGTTGGTCATGCATTACTCTGTATAGCTTTATAATGACAGTGAAACATGTAGGGGCTCCTGGTCTCTTTGTGTTAGTACATTGCAAAAGGCACTGCTTTTGAATTCCCACTCTGTTACAACTAGAATCAGAAATAGGCAAATAAACTGGGAATTTATTTTTATGGTGTTTCAAAATTAATAAACTTCTTACAGATGGATTCAAAAAAATACAATATATGCAGATAGATGTTGCCTTAAGTTCTGAATCATTGGTATCTGTGGAATATGGTCCAGCACTACTTACTGCAGGTGTGAACCCTTTACTCAGCTTCAGTGCCTTCCCCCCCACATAAGGCCTTTCCACCTGTAAGCAAATATCCTTCAGTCCATTTTTCTAACCCCACGTTCTTCGCTTCCTTCCGTCCATGTCTGAGGACGTCTGCTTATTGTCTTTGACACTCTCATCATCTCCTTCTTTTGTCCTGTGCTACACCGTCGACATGGCGCTTCATGTCTTTGGGTCTGGTTTGCCAGAGTTTCTGTGCAGCAGCACGACAAATACTAACACCGTATGTAGAGCTGAAACATCTTAATCAGTTCATTAACAGTCTGCTAATGGACAACGAGTCTGATAGTTGATTAGTTGTTTAAGTCATTTTTTGTTGCTTCCTGCTCCTTATATTTTCTTTCACAAGCTAGTAAATGAAATATCGTTGGGGTTTGGATTGTAGCTGGAACAAAGCAAGCTATGTGAGAAATTGCTTGGGAAATTGGCGTGGGAAATTGTGATGGACATCTTTCAAAATTTCTGACACTTTATAGATAGTTAATTATTAAAAAAAAATAGCTGACAGATTAATTGGGAATAAAAATAACTGTTAGTTACAGCTCTGTACACGTGCATACAAGACAAATGCTTTTTAAACAAAAAAGCCCACATCTACACACCTGTTCTGAGAGAACAGGAAGTGGAGGAGGAGTAAAATTTGCATGCGAGTGTGTGTGTGCGTATGTGTGTGCGCATGCGCGCATCATATTTATGACTTTTGTTTATGCTGGTGAGGGGAGGAAATAACAGTTGATCCAATAGGCCTGTTTGTTTTTGTATACTTCCTGCTGGAAGACAAACAAATCAGAAGAGCCAAACCGATGTAAATCAACCCAAAAAAACAAGCCTCTGGTTGTGGAGTGCTCCTCCTGTGCTGATGTGGGTGTATGTTCTGTAGTAAATGGAGGTGTTGGCAATGCAGAGGTTTAAAAGTGCTGATGAAAAGCACTGGCAGAGCCACTGGCAACAAAATGTTTTTATCAGCTACTCACTTTTCCTGTGAATCTCTCTCAGCACTTTGACAGAATACAATGACTTGGCTTTCGTAAACAAGTTAAACAGGAAACTTGACCGGCCATTGCTCTGAAGAAGAACCTGCTTTTGTGGTCAATTACACTTTTATTTTCCTTTGAGAATGCTTCATTGCTATGAATGCCACACAGTTTTACCAAAGCTTTAGGCACAATATCAAATGTGATCTTTCTTTTGTTTCTACACCCTGCACTTAACTACTTGAAAGAAAAATTAGTGTTTGAGGCTGCTGTTAGCCTCCTTGTTTTTCAGGAATATCCTACTCACACACACACACACACACACACACACACACACACACACACACACACACACACACACACACACACACACACACACACACAATCGTGACCAGTCCACAAGTTAGCCTTGAAATTTTCTTCAATCCAAGCAAAGCAAAACAGATGCTTTTCATCATCATCATTTGGGCATCTGTGTGTGGGACAGCAGTGGAAAGAGCAATTATGAACTTAAATGTCATCTACTCTGTTCATGTAAGCTTAGTTACTGTCTAGAGTTAACTTGAAACTCTGCATGGCGTGATCTACCTTTTCTGTCTGTGTTCTGCACACTGCAGGGGCTCTGTCTTCATTCATCATTTCTATGGTGATTTCTATTTTATTGCAGTATAAACAATCCAATGTAATTATTTGAGTGGAGTAGTTTATGCAGTGACTGTAATACTATCCAAATACAAGATGTAGTCCGCTAAATATTAGCTTGTTATCTCAATAAGCTGAATGTCACAAAAATGACACGTCCAGCTCTATATTAGCACGACCTACCTCTAGGCCAACTAAACTTTTGCACTTCGATCAGATGGGGAGGCCATTCGTCTCCGGGTGTTATTGAACTTATTTTCTGCATGATAATCATGGGGTCTATCAATGGAAGCACGCAGGTAAACATCAATCTCAGATTCTGTATCACATAATCTGACTTGCTGGAAGTAGGCCATTGGCAGACGATGCCAGTCGACGTTCTTCTCCCCTTCGGCTGTGAGCTACAGCTTTCAAAATCCCCGTCACCATGGGAAACAACAATAAAAGCAACAACCTCCGAGTAGCACCCTACATACCTAAAATGCAAGTTTTCTGTGTGTACACATTGCACATGGCAGACCGGAAAAACCAGAACAACAAGAACAACTGGAAGTGACAGAATTTATGGTAAATCTGGTCAGATAGTGGAAAGGAGGAATATGTGTAATTTGTTTTATACACACTTACAGTTGTAAGAGACCGCACTTTGTTCTCGTGCATATTTTTTTTTACTGTAGATTTAGCTCTTGCACTCTATTACAGCCATAAAATGTCTGTTTTATAAAGCTACATCGCTTTTATGAATTTTCTGTAACCTTGAGGTGTGGTTTTCCAAATTAAGAAAATAGAAATTGAAAAGATTAGAACTTAACTATTTTTGTGATATGCAGTGTGCTTATTATTATGGAAAGTGATTAAATGTGACTCTTTGTTAGGTAGTTGTCTTTCAGTATTTGCTAATTCATACAATTTTACAGAAAGAAAAATCACTTGGAGCTCCACAAATTACTTTCCAGCTTTTGAGAAAAGCCTCAGCAAAATCAAGCACTTAAGATCACCACAATTACAAAAGGGAGGGACTGTATTTGTATGCCAGGCTCGCCTCCCCATGTGCAAATGTTCCACCAAAACAAGTCGATCACTATTTTATAAGGGCACTGTCCGTGACTGCATCCTGGCTTTAGCGCCAGCCGAGACAATTATGATTGGTTCAAATAAATATAAACAAGCAAGAACATTTCTTTCTCCCTTTATAGCAGAACGATAGCTAGGTCCAGCCAGGCCGTTCTCCAGCGCTGGAGCAGTGTGATGGAGATAAGTCTGGCTATATGAGACCATGTAGGTCAAGTCACATGACTTGTAGGTTACTCTGGGAATAAATGTTGTCGGTCAGATGAGAGGATTTCAGGAACAAGGAAATAACTTGGTCTTCATAAAGCCCCAGTTTGCGGGCATACTTGTCCCATGCCTTGTAGTCTTAATGGACAGCATCCTGCAGCACATTTAAACCCAGTTACCTCTGGCTCTCACCGTGAAGACGAGTTGAATGGGGTTAGAGGACGGAGTGCTTGTTCTCTCTGCAGACCTTTGTTACGCATTCACACAGTTGTAATTTCCCTACTAGACCTAATAATGCATAGTGTAAGTCACATTCACTTATAGAGTGTCTCTGTATAGAACAGGTTTAAGAGCAGGTCATGAGACACTAACGAAACTTAGGGTTTTAGGATTGAGCTTTTTTTTATGTTGTTCTTTCTTTCTTTTCTTTTTTTTCTTTTTTTGTCATTTTTATTGCAGGCAATGTAGACAACATAGTCTTGATTGTGTTATTGTCAAAAACCACAATGTTAGTTTATTTGTCTGAGCAAGGCCTAATCATTACACATTACATCACTCGGAAAAGCCCAGTTGCGAGTCTTAATACACCATTTACACCTCATATTCAGATATAATTTGTATCTGGACATGCACATTTGATTTATTGGTCTTTGCATTTACACCTGGTTATATAAGACATTCTCATTATGTCAGATGTGCCCACAATTTTATCTCAACAAACATGCTGCGTCTCAGGTTACAGGAAGCAATACTACTGAATCAGCTGTAGCTCTTGTCGGCCTTTCTCGACCACCTGGCGCAGAATCGATCACAGTGTGAGCCCGATCACCTCCAAAAGTCGTCAGACAGCTGCGACCTCGTTCTGATCCCGGTGCTGCATGAATTGTGTCAACATCTCTTGTATTAAGATGCGTGTTCCCTTATCAGGATTAGTTATCAACAAAACAAGACTGCCTGAGTAATGGTATATGGAGATCTTCTAGGTTGTATATGCAGATGCCACTTTTCATGCAGAAATACACAGTATGCCTTTGGATGTCATAGATGTTCTCCTCTTACTTTAAACCAAGACCTTGAAAAATAAAAGAAGTTCATAGTTCCATTTTATATTATGGTAATTGCCCCTCTGTCAAAAGCGTTAGCACTCGCTGACTAAACTTTTATGGTTGGTGATACTGCGCCATCATCTCCAAAACCCCGTGTTATATCAGCTCAACAGACACTTCTGCTTTCAATCCTGTCCTGCAACTTCACCATTTTTATAGAAGAAAATAAAATGATGACAGTTCAGAGAGATTTTTCACAAGACTTCCTTGTGGATGCCACATTAGAAAGATGAATAAGGATTTATTAACAAAATATGAAGAAAATCTTGTGCACAATTTTCATATTTTTGGCCTCGCTTTTTGTGTGTACTTAATTTTTTTTTTGGTG
The DNA here is from genome assembly GCF_022577435.1 of Embiotoca jacksoni. Taxonomy (NCBI): domain Eukaryota; kingdom Metazoa; phylum Chordata; class Actinopteri; family Embiotocidae; genus Embiotoca; species Embiotoca jacksoni. The sequence goes on along the minus strand of NW_027185436.1, from coordinate 16,445,888 downwards.
TAAAATCTTCAAAGCTTGGTGTAAATACGGCCTCTAATATCATTTAATATTTGTCTTTTTGAATCAGCTGCCAGTGCATCATTGTTTAAGGGCTGTGCCAGATTCATAATTGACTGCCTGTGTGATGGAAAGAGGGTACAACCCAGGCTTTTGACCCCGCCGAACATGAATCAAGTAGATTGTGTTTATCACATCAAAAGGCCTCTCTGCATGGCCTCACATTAGTCGCCTGCCTACGTCCCTCGTGCATATCTCTCATGTTGGATCAGAGCGCAGCCTGAAGAAGAGAGCAGCTCGTGTATCTCTCTCACTCCCTCGGCTTCTTGTATTTTGTCAGTGGCTATTTTTTCTGATTAATTGACATTTTGAACACACCAAATCCCAACTTTTCTGCTCTTGTTTTACTTTTCTGTGTCATCCAATCCTTTTCTCCTCATCCTTCTGAAGTCTGCAATTTCACCTTCTCTAGAGTACTGACACACTTGCACAGGCTCCTCTCACTTTGCTCCAAAGTCATATGACAGAGGGCAGCCACATGTCAATTAGCTGACAGTCATAAGCAAAACTGCACAGCCAGGGACACCAACACACACTCCCTTGTACTTTTGTTCAGTCACGGTGGATGAGGGCACTCCCTTAACCTGAACAGGGAGTCGGTCAGAGGATGTAGTAGTCATTGTGTGAGGCAACAGGTTTGCACACTCACACGGCCTCTGTCATTATACTAAGGATTACGCAAAATAGATGAATGTGTCAAGGTACTGTTGTAAGAGTAGAAGTAATCAAGCTTCAGGAAAAAGGTGCAGTTTGCTGCTTCAAGAGTGCTCACGCTGATGAAATCCATCAGTGCACTTCCTCTATTTGTGTGTGTGTGTGTGTGTGTGTGTGTGTTGCGATGCGCAATACAGAATGGCACTATATAATTTTCCCTCAGAGGTGGAGGCGGGCCAGCAGTCAATCCCACTAGTCTAATATTGAGCGGTATCCTAGCAACCGACTTCCAATGAGCTTTCAGACTGACATCTTCCCACACCGTGGCCAGTAAAAACAAACAAGGAAAAGTCACCTCCTGATCAATCACCTTATTGATCCAAATCAAAACGCTCTCCATCTTCTCAGACATTGAACGGTGGGGCGAACTTCTCAAACATGGACATGGAGGGAAACCCACGATTATATCATTGTTTACTTTATTTTACCCATGTGGTATTCGCCCTAACCATTCGGCTGGCTGATGGCATCGTTTAATTTTTCTTACCTTGAAATATCAGTGTCAGTTGGGCTCCTGAAGCCTGTAAACAAGGGCAGCCCTGTCTGCTGGGTAATTTGGGTGGAGTGCGATCGGTCACCCAACTGTTCTCCTTTGCACAGGACAAAACAACCAGAGCTTAATTATAGTTTTTGCTGTTTGTACACATATTGACTTAACATCTTGTTAAGCGTGCGTGTGTGTGAGCATCAATCCATAAAAATGATCTCAATATCTACTCCTTGTCAAGACAAAAAGTTAAAAGGTTGTAAGCATAGTAACGGATCATTGAGCATTTCAGTGAAGAATCCCCCTGCTGTTGAGCAGATGGTACTCTAATCTGTTATAAAATGTTGTACATATGTTCAGGAAGTCCTGAACATATCTATTAGTCACAGTGACGGCTATGGAATGAGAATATTTTTCGTCCTCGGGGTGCAAGAGGTGGGCAGTCAAGAGGGAGCAAGCGACCGAATAGGGGGATGAGGGAGGATGTGATGCATAATAGATTGGATCAAGAGACTAAATTGATGAAGGTTTGGGGGAGGGGTGTAACCAGGGAGCATGGCTGACTATGGCCTGTTGAGGTCTATTCAAGCTGAAATGCGATGGAGTAAATTGTAGACTAGTGTTGGTGGAACCGGAGGGGGTGGGGCTGCATCTTTTGTGGAACTGGGTTGGTCGAAGCCTGTCATAGCGTAGTTTTAACACGGATGCAGCTGCAGCTCTGCACTGCGATTGTCCTCCTCCTTTCGTGGCTTTCCGTGGATGTTGGAGCAAAAGGCAGAGCCGTCCATCGAACCGTGCCAAGATAGCAGGGTGGGTTGGCAGTTAGAGGGACCTTGCTGTAAGTGGAAGGTCAGATGGAAGCCTTGCATTAGTCATTGTGTTTACATGCATGTAGTCAATTGAAACACTATTTGCACACCTGCTCCCGATGATAATATTGGTTAAGTGGGAAGATGTAAGCAAAGCTTGCCAAGTTAGGTTTGAGGATGACCTTGCTTCATTTCCTGTCTTCTATTCTTTTTAAAGGGTTTTCTTTTACCTTCTCTGAATTGAAATTGCATGAGCTTTAAACTGTTGTCATCCATGTGACATTTATGTTTAAGTGATCCGATATGGCAAAGATCTTTGACTAAATTAGTCAAACCAAAAGGAGCTAGATAAGAGATAACAGCAGATAAAGTTGAACTTGAGAACTACTCTGATAAAAGTGTTCATAAAGGTAAATAAACCGATGATTGGAGTGACAACAAAGCTCAACTCTTTGATTTTGAAGTTAAAAGGTCACACCTATAGATAGTGTTGTGCACTGCTCAGCAAAAGGGGGAGTTATGAGGTTTGAAACAGTCATTCAGAATTTGTAATGATTAACTATATATCACAGAAGCAGTTAATCTTGAATGTTTTCCTAAATCAACAGAGTGGCAGTCATCTCTCAGATTGACTTCTGGTACTTGTTTTTCATTTCAGATAGTGTTCACAACTCTTGATTTCACTGGAAGTCTCTGCCCCTCAAGCTCTGTTATGACCTACCTCATGTTGTTTTTAGCTGAGCCTAAAACGTCAAGCTAAACATTGATATGCTAAAAGTCAATTGTTCAGAAAGTCAATGTCAATTCTCTATGTCTTTCTTTCCATTTTTTTTTTTTTTTTTTTTTTTTTTTTTAAGAAATATGAAACCAGGTAAAGGCAGGAATCTAAAATATATATTCTCACCATCAGGCAAGTAGGTCATTGTTGAGTTGAAGGGTTTCCTGCAAACATCTTGTGAATTCTGCTTTCAGTGATTATGCTTCCTTTTTTCTTTAAGCTGATTATGATCAAAACTTTGAACCCTTTTCAGGCTTTTCAAGTTCTGAAAAACAGCTTTTCCACAAACTTGACGAGACAGAAGAGTATTTTGAATTGACAGGGAGAATTTATAGATTTATATTTGGATGACAATCACTTAAATTGCACAAAACTTAATGGGTTTTAAAAGCATGATGGCATTTACCTGCAAATGGGTTAAAGGCTGTTCAGGCTGTTGAGGCTCAGCTGTTTGTTTTAGAAGCTGTTACACCAGAAAAGGCAATTTTATACAGCTGATATTTTGGATTCCTCCTCACTATCTTTCAAATTTCTCATAGGTTTACTACATAAGATTTAAGTCTTGTCTTGTAATCCCACTTTGCACCTTAAGAGGATAGTGAGTCACTGTGAAGTTCAGTCTTTGACATAATCAAAACAGCCATTTCGTCACATTCTCTTGATCATTTTAGTCCAATTTTAATTGTTTTGAATTATAATAATAAAATATTTCATCGCACCTTCATACAGCTGCATTGTTGTATAAGTGAGACAGGCTTTCATTCCACAAATTGAGTAGATTATAGTCAGCCAACCCTCAGAGTTAATGGTGCCGTTGATGCAGTAACACCCATCAGTCTGCTGTAACTGTTTCCCATGCCATGCCAGTATTTGCACCCCTATTCGGTGAAGTCCAGCTGACACACCAACGGTAAACAGTTCCTATACTCCTGCTAATGACGGCCTGCAAGCAGGACGTGCGCTTCCACGTTTGATCTGATGTAGATCTGCCTGCACTCAAGTCTTTTGCCCTTCATAGCTGCAACACTACATTACTGCAGATTGTTCCCACGCAAAGGTTCTAAGTATGATAATCCATCACAGCAGTTTAGAGTGGTGGCAGGCTTTGGTGTTCATGTATTCATCACTGTGTATTATTGGTGCGTGCAGTGGTAGAGGCTATGAAATGTTAAGCCTGTCATGTTCTTGTTCTGTTAAGAGTTCCTAATGTTAATCATAGAGTAGAGCAGAGATTTTGTCAGGCTGGATGGGACTGTCTACTATGTATTATCCAGCAGTACAGAGGGAGAGACAGTGATGCAGTGTTCTCAGACCAGGTTTCAGGTCGTCAGCTGACTGCTTGCTAGAGTGGGTCACGTTCACCATAATCAGCTGTGGAATGTCTTCTATTTTTTTATTTTTTTCCCTCTCTCTCCGTTTCCCTCTTCACCCTCAAACCAGTATCGCTGTCTCTTTTGCTCTCTTTCTGCCCATCTTGCTCATATTCCCCCTCCCTTCTGAATCACAAGACTACAGCGGTGGTCCTCTGTGTTCAGCTGCCTTGGAGAGCAGCAGAAAGCCAGATTCACTGAACTATGGCTGTATTGCATCTCTGTGTGCTTGTTTTAGGACGCCCTATAATCACTGAGTCACTGTGGCATGACGTTTCTGCTGATAATAGAGTATGAGTAAGTCTGAGTTAGCACACAGGTGCGTGTTTGCTTATGGAGCAGCATGTGGGGGGAAAAGAGAGTATGATGGGGAACTAATTGCCAGCGTGAGCCTATTTATTATGTCACTGGTAAAAAGCACATGAAGAAAATTAACTTTGACCATTGGATTCCAAAATAAAACATTTTCTTTTTCTATTTTGCCAGCAATGCTGCTTTTTTATAATTAACTAAAGGCCGAACTGGATCCCTGCCAATGTCTGGCTACTAGTAGTGTAAATATCCAGTTCACGGTGAGTGATATTCTTTGTCCCTCTTATAGGTACGGCATCCGTCCAGAGAATGTGATCGTGTATGGTCAGAGCATTGGCACCGTGCCCTCCGTGGACCTGGCCTCTCGCTATGAGAGCGCTGCAGTCGTCCTCCACTCCCCGCTCACCTCTGGCATGAGAGTGGCTTTCCCAGACACCAAGAAGACCTACTGCTTTGATGCCTTCCCAAAGTGAGTGGACTGTGCGGACAGATGGCATGTTCGAGTGCCAGGCTATATGCATCACAAACATGCACCAAGAGGCACACCGCCTTCCCTGTCCAGTTCGAATAACAAGAGCACACATGCACTTAAAAAAACACAGCATTATTTGACTGAATTTGTATTCGGGAAAACACACACACACACACACACACACACACACACACACACACACACACACACACACACACACACACACACACACAAATGTGCACTCAGACAATTGAATGTCAAATCAATTCAGGAAGTGTTTTTCTTCTCAGTCTGTTTTAATATTATTCCCAATAGCTCCCTCTGGTGGTCAGTTGGCAAACTAGTTCTGCTCCATTATTCTTTGTTGATGAATTTAGAATTACAATTTATGGCAGGAGTTATATGTAAAGTAACTCAACCAAAGTCTCTCTCTTTCTTTTTTTTGTCTCCATGTGTCTCTTGTGTGCCCTAATTCTTTCACTCCAAAGCATCGACAAGATTTCCAAGGTGACGTCACCAGTACTTGTGATCCACGGCACGGAGGACGAGGTCATCGACTTCTCCCACGGCCTGGCGCTGTACGAACGCTGCCAGCGCCCCGTGGAACCGCTCTGGGTGGAGGGGGCCGGACACAACGACGTGGAACTCTACGGACAGTACCTGGAGAGACTCAAACAGTTTGTTGCACACGAGCTGGTCAACTTGTAGAGGAGCCGGAAATCAGGGTTGAGAGCGACGGAGAGAGGAATGCAATGATTTTCAGGCGAGGTTAACTGATGGACAAGGGGTACAACTTTTTCTTCTTTTTCCGTGAAGTAATGCAGGTAGAAGTGGTGTCTGTCTGTGTTGTACTGACTTTATGGTGGCTGACTTCTCATTATCGCGCACCTCTCCCCCTCGGAGCTCCACTTTGCCCATGGTCTGGTACGTCCACTTCACATGCTGCAGCTGTGAACTTAGAAGAACCCATCAGTTTTTTTGTTGTTGTTGTTTTTTTAAATTGTGTTGAAAATTGCACATCATTTTAGTGTGTGAATGAAAGAGAAAGTAGACATGTCCACAGACAACATATCATGTGTACATGCAACATATGACTGTGTGTGAATGTGTGTGTGTGTGTGTGTGTGTGTGTGTGTCACATTTCTGCTGCCTTTTGAGAAGGACATGGTCCACGGTTCTTAATGGAGACCTCTAGTCAGCTCTCGAGCCCTTTGAGGTTCTGAGAAACAGCCTTTCTACAAACCAGTCCGGATCAGACTCGCTCAACTCCATCTGACTCTGAGGGCAGGTTTGGTCCTACACACTGCAGTCACCGTGCATGTTTTTTTTTTTTTTGTTTTTTTTTGAGTACTCTTTATTATATTTTTTATATTATACATAATATTTGCACGTATCAGCTGTCACTGAAGAACTGTACGAAACAAACTGACACATTACCTAGCTGTGCCCGTGTTGCCAAATGTTCAGTATAGTATATTGCAGAGACAGAGGCACACAAAGAAGTGTACTTTTACAAATGAGATCTGGACACATCTCCAAAGCTGTTAGCTGTATTAAGTCTCCAGTTCTCGGTTTAGTTTAAAAGTCGTACAATTTGATGTTAGTCTCCAACAATACGATGCAAGATGAGGCTCAGCCAGCAGCCTGTGTAGCCAGTTAAAAGGTTGCGGCTGTATATCGTTGACCAATGAAGTGTGGGTTATATCCTCACACTTTTAACTTCTGAGTTTAACTTGAAGTATAGTTGCTGTCAGATCAGTAGGCAATGAACTTGTTATTTTCAGAAAAATGAAATGCTTAGTGGACAAAGTATCTGACCCCTGTTTGAAATTAACAAGTATTCACCTAGATATAGTAACAATTTTAAAGCCCCGTGTTTTTTTTTTTTTTTTTTTTTTTTTCTTCCTTTGGGTTTGAAGATATCAAGTTAAATAATCTATGTAGTTATGATTACAGATCTCTCTTGTGTACCTGGATCAGATCTTTCTAGATGTATGTTTTTATATGATCAAGATGTAACTACTGTGACAGCAGCTAGCGGTCAATGCTCTGATCAAGACTTAAACCACTAATGCCAGTCAGGATGAACATTATGAACCCAGCTAGCGTTGATTCATTTTCAGTTCAGCAAGATATTTAAAAAATAAAATGTTACATTCTATGTCATTTGAGCATTAACTTAAGTATAATTGAGCTGAGAAATGAATGGACTTCAAACTTGGGTGCTGACTCGCAATGTGTGTAGTGGGACAATGGGTCAGTGTGAGCGGCTCGGCATTAAAGGCCTCCATCAGGGACTGAATGTCCTGGTTTTATTTTTTTGTCTTAACTTTATCTTTTTGTCTGCATGGTAGTTCTTTATGTTGATCTGCCCTTTAAACAGTGAAGCAAAACAAAGCGTTATCACACTGATGACTCCATTAGGCCCTGTCAGTGCCCTGAAAAGCAAGTGTCAAAGTGCCACTGCATGCCACGAATGGCTGTTTTCTCTTTGTTTTTGACCTGTTTTACAACCACAGAATTACATTAGAAATCTAAATGAATTATTTTTTAATACCTATATTACACTTAAGCCTGTGTTCACAAAAGGGGTCAATTTTTGTTAAGTGACAATTAACCAATAAGCCAATGGGTGCTAATGTAAACCTTCAGGTCTGATTAGGTTCAGGTTGAGAAGAAGCAAAGATGATCGAGATCTGTATCACGATTGGTAACAGCTGATGATCTGACTTTTTTTCACAACTCATTTGTCTTATAAATAAGGTTGTGTTTTTCTTTATTTTTACTTTGTAAATAATATTTGTACTGGAAATGTTGTCATTATTTTAATTTTTTTCTGTCACAAGCTTTTGTCATCTATCAACTGTATTTCTTCTTGTTCTTCAACTCTTGATATGACAACAATTATACCAAGGTAGGCCATTGTTTTGGCTTTCAGAGGCCCTTTGTACGGGTCACCCTGTCAGGTGTCATCTCTGATTTGATTAGATTAATTTTGTATAGCATATTTCAATACAGAATGAACTTGTATGTAATAACATTAATATAGTAATTCTAACATGGATAGAGGAAAATAAACTGGTATTTGAGAAACAAACTAATTTGTGACTGAAATTTTCATTTCTGGGGGGTAAAATATTTTTAAGTTGGTGTTATAGATATTTCTTACAGTTTTAGAAAACTATAATTTGGTCATATGAACATCTTAAAAAAACTGGTTTTACAGATTTTATTTAGTTTTTGTTTTAAATGGAGCCACTTGGCAGATCGTGGCTCATTAACGTACCTTCAAAGTGTGAGGTGCCCCAAGGGATGGACACACTATCAGACACCTGTACAATTAAATTAAATTCAACAAACAGCCCTGCATCAAACATTTTGTGGGTAAGAGGCAGGTGATATTTTAGAGTTTATCTGGTGTTACTATACCTTGTTTATAATACAGCATCATCTCTTTTTCAGTAATAGGGTAGAGATTACTTTGTTTTCGCACTGTGTCTCTGTGCCACTGAAGCACACGGTACTTTCCTGAGGTCACATCGAGAAGATAATATTTCAAAGGAGACTTTACTGAAAGGAAAACACGTCAACTTGATACTGCTAGCGTTCACGGAAGTTAACTCAGCTGCTTCTTCTGAGGGTAACCGCAGAAGATGTTGAGGCAAGTAGAAGATTATAGCGGTTATTTAAAGATTAAGGATTTGGGGGGGAAGTCCTGCTGTGTGACTGCGGTTATGACATGATTAAAGTTATGGGAGTTATAGTGGTTTATTTCTCAGACAAAGCAACTTTTTTTTTTTTGAACAAATACTTGTATTTGTTATGATACAAGTATTTAAAATTTCGATATTCATAATTTGGAAAAATACATTGATAGATAAAGGCTCCATTCCCTGTTTTGTTAGTTTTTCCTGTCTGCTAACATAGCAGGGTGGTAAGAATATCTTTCCTTCACAACAGCAGGCGGCAGTGTGGGTCAGTTTGAAAAACCTCCTCAAAATACAATACCTCCTCATGACCCCTTCGATGACTCCTCGGATCAGATCGGATGGATTTGTTTCTTCAAGTCTTGACGAATGAACTTGTGTCAAATGCTTCAGGTTAATGAATTCACACTATCAGCACAGCAGAACATCAGTGGTTGTTTTATCCTGTGATCAAGCAAAAATTCTTCTTTTCTACTTCAGCAGCAAGGTTACAAGTGCATGACATGCCTACACTGATTTAGCACGAGTATTCTGTTTTTGTTGTGGTTTCACACATAGGGCCCTAACTGCTCATGTGACTTTTTTAGGGAAGGAATCACCTGCTCCTGAACGTGGCCAAGACCAGAGAGATGGTGGTTGACTTCAGGAGGAAGGCGACGGCTCCACAACCGCTGAGAGTTCTGGGAGAGGAGGTGGACATGGTTGAGGAGTACAAGTACCTGGGTGTGTCCATCGACAACAGACTGAACTGGAAGACCAACATCAAGGCTGTCTACAAGAAGGTGATGAGTCGACTCTTTTTCTTGAGGAAACTTCGATCCTTCAACGTGTGCAGCGAGATGTTGGAGATGTTCTACCAGTCTGTTGTGGCCAGTGCATTGTACTTCGCTGGGGTCTGCTGGGGGAGCAGCATTGGAGCCGGTGACACCAACAGACTTAACAAACTGGTTGAGAAGGCCGGCTCCATCATCGGCTACAAACTGGACAGCCTGGAAAAGGTGGTGGAGAGGAGGACGCTGAACAAATTATTGTCCATATTGGATAATCCTGTCCACCCTCTCCACCACCTGCTGCAGGGACAGCGGAGCACTTTCTCTAAAAGATTCCTCCAGCTCCGCTGTCACAAGGACAGATACAGAAGATCATTCCTGCCCACTGCAATAAGACTGTACAATAACTCACCTCTGGCAAAATCCATCACAGTACAATTACACTGTTGACTGTGTTTCTTGGTTTGTTTGTATATAATATATATAGATATATAATATATACTGTACTGTATATATATATATATGTTGACTGTGTTCTTGGTTTGTTTGTATATAATATATATAGATATATAATGTACTGTATAAACTGCATTTTATATTGTATATTTTATATTTATATTTCTTACTGCTATTTACTGCTATTTTATTTATTTTATCGATTATTATATTCTATTCTAGTATTTTATTCTATTATTTCTATTATTATCTTATTGCTTCTATATGCTGCTGTAGCGAAAAAATTTCCCCTTGGGGATTAATAAAGTACATACCTACCTACCTACCTACCTTTTTTGCTGCATTAGCTCATGTGGGTAGGAAATGAATAACTTTCAACTGCTGACAGTTTGCTGCTCGAGACATGGTTTGTCATCTATTTCGCAATAGCTCTCTGACTCCACTGATTTTTGAAAACAGGGGGCTGTAATAATAATATTACTGGTGGTGATGTTCTCAACATAGTCCTACATCCCAGTCCAGCATTTCAGCTTTTAGTGATTTACTATGCTGCCCTCATCTTATCCTATTTACATCAACATAAATAAACTGATATCAAATGATACACATTAACCTGTACTAGCTTACTATCACTGTTGATAAAAGAAAGTTATTAGCATTACACCATTGTTGCAACTTTTGAAATAACAACTGTAGCCACTGCTCATAAGGCTTTAGCATTCAGGACACTGATGTCCTTTATATTTACTCCAAAATTCTATCAATATTTTTTTTTGTCCAAACAAAATATCAATGGATAATAAAAGAAAAAGAAAATACAATTCAGTATTTTGTTGTCAGAGTGGAGAAGTATTAAAAACAACATTTTGATCTTCACGTTTGGAAATGTTCTAAAACTATAAACATACAGTTTCCCAATCAATAAATATATATAGTTTTGAAAATCAAAGTAATTGAAAACAGTATACTATGCTCACTATTTTGTCTTGGAAGGTATCTCACAATTTCTAAAAGTCCTAACGGCTAATACTTCAACTATTTAAGTGTTTCTACTGTTTCATTACAGCTTTTATAAAAAAAAAAAAAAAAAAAAAAAAAAAATTCTCTTGTGAAGGCTTTGCGACTTTGCTCTTCATCCTGTGTTTTTCATTGACACTAAATTAAAGTGACCGGAGGTTCTTCTGATTGTTGCCCCTTTTCCGACGGTCGTGGAACGCAACGTCACTTCCTCTCTTTCAAGCCACGCCTTCTTCCCCCTCTCGGTGGGACTGGGGCTGACCGACGTATAAACGACAGCCTATCAGCAGAAAAAAAAAAAAACACCATGTGAAGAAAAGGTACATAAAAAGGTACGTGAAAGGCGCAAACTTGACAGGGTGACAACTTACTCGTTCGTCACACCGCCACCGGCTCGGCTTTTTTTGGGTACTTTTACGGCTCGGCAGAGAGCGAATGGACAAAGCGGGAAAGGAGCAAGACCAACGGTAGGACCTCGCCGTCCGCCCGGCAGCTCACACCGTGTCTGTGTCCGTCCGTCAACCACTGAGGGTGAAAGAGGATTCACCGGGTGAGCCCTTTGAGTTGTTTTCTTGGGAAAGGGCTTCTTAATTACTTACTGATTGACAAGTAACGCTTTGGCCGAGCAATTGTTTAAAAGCCGTGTGCGGTAAAGTAAAAGTGGAGAAAAGCCACTGTGATATTGTATTTTCTTTGACTGTTATCTGCTGCTCTATGACAAACATTTCCTCTCCTTCGCAGTTTTGTGGCGTTATTTCGGTAACAAAGACTACACGGTATCCTTGGAAATTATAATAGTGGTTTTGTCCAACTCCAATGTCTGTCACTGAATGATTGATTTGATTAAGTTATACCGCTGGTCGGCCAAAACCCCGTCATGTCCCGTGTCCCTTTCAAATTAAACAACCCTCATTTTAAATTAAAAGCCATCTGGCTTTTCGTACCAACCACAAACGTGGTATTGACCTATGCTTTGTCTCAACTGGAGTACACTTGCATGTAGTACATATGAGTACTTGTACGCTTGTTGTTGTAGTGCCTGAATGTCGACTGGGTGTCTCAAATCAAATACTGCTGTTCTGCACTTTTCCAAACATTTGAACATTTGAATTCATCACCTGCCAACATATCTGCTGGCTTTGTTTGGTTATTTTACCTCCAAATTAATGTGCTTTCTTACCTTCTGGTTCACACGCCCAATATCCAGCAGCAACTTAGTGGTATTTAGTAAAAAAAAAACAAGACTTTTATGTGTATGTGTCCAACTTGTAATGGTATAGTGCTGCGTTCAGCAGCAGCAGGTGCTTCCATGACTTGTTTGAAAACAGGTTGGTGGTCCCGACCATTTCACTACATTGCCATTATGGCAACCGTTGAGGGTGAAAAGTGTCCTGCTTTCCGTACCATTTTTGTGTACCTGTATGAATACCCCATCGGGTATTCATACTTATGCACTTTAAATAGTAAGTGGAAGTATGCGATTTGAGACGCACTTCTTGTTTTATTGTGAAGAAAGGTAATGTGGAAGGAGTCACTTTGGCCAAAACAAGGTCATAAATCATCATTAATAATGATTTAAGGATGCATAATATTGGATTTTTTTTTCTGGGTCTGACCTACTGGTGTTTGCCAACTCTTTTGGCCAATTACAAATACATGCACCGTTTTCTCCACCTAATTGCAGAGCACATCAAGTGTCTCCTGTAGTGGAACTGAACAGATTACTATGCCTACTCCCGTCTGCCCACTGTCAGACGAAGACATAAAATACAATTCTTTTGAAAACACACATTCACTTGGCAATAAAAAAAAAAAAAAAGTGTATTTCAAAATAGATTATGCATCATGCCATATTTAAATACGTGTAACGTTTTTCTTTCAAATACAACTTTAAGATTCATCCGACTTAATCTCTGATGATGCTCTTCCTGAGACAATAACCACCAAATTTGACCTATTTCTTTAGTCATGTCTTTGAACATGAAAGCGTCCTTTTATCAGCCTCTCGTATCGACAGAAATGTTAATTTCAGTCAGACGTCGGTATTAAATTTAAAGCCTTTACCGGTGAACGCCAATTTTATGGTGTATCCCCAAATAAAATCCTTTCATTCAGCACATAATATTACTCGGTATGGACCAACTCCGTCCCCAGTGGCACTTGCTGTTCGTGTCCTAGTCTAGTTCTTGGTAAGAGTTGTGACAGCACTATTACAGCTCAGCATTTCATTTTTAGTCGGCTAATATAGGAAACACATGGCTTAACGTTGGTCACACTGCCAGTTCTGACTTCCAAAGTAAATGGTGATGTTACAGCCAAGGAATGTGTGATGGTCTGTCCCGCTTTGACTCCAGTGTTTCCCCCACATCTGTTTGATATTCAGTAGCTCTGAAATCAGGAAAAAAAAAATGACACTAAGGATTACTTACTTGGTTACTAGGAAATACATCAGGTCTGCAAGAAGCTGTGCGGCCTTGTGATCAGTGTAATTTCCAGACGCTGAATAACCCCAAGGTGTCCTCACAGGTCAGTAAGTAGCAGGGGAGCAGGAGAAGTTTGGCCCTTTTATGGTGAGGAATGTGAATAAAAACTGAGATAGGGTTATGAAGACCGATGCTTCGGGGATCATCTCGTCACAGGGCTCCCACTGAGTACATCTGATTCAGGCCACAGACCATGAAAGTGTAAACATCCAAAATAAAGTGCAGTCAGAATGCTTGGTTGACGATAGTCCAGTTTAGGTTAATGTGGAGAATTATCAGCTAAACCCTTTAGAAGGAAAGGTTCAGATAATTTTGTAGTGGTAGAATTCACATTGAAGCCTAGTTTAGTTTGTGGCCTACATAAATGACTGAGCCCTCATCTAGCAGTCCTTCATTGTACATTGCTTTGTTTGAGTTGAAGAGGTTTGTTGTTGATCTTGGCTAAAATGATGACGAATTGGCTTGTCAGGAAGACAATGGCTGTTGTGTGTTTGCTTCTAGGTTGGCACGGAGATGTGTGTGAAGCACTGACACTCACTCAGATGAGGGGAGGGGGGGGGTGCGGGTGGTGTGGTCATTCTTCAGGTCATACTGCCAGAAGAGCTGATTTATGAAGAACAGTTGTAAGCTGTGAAGGTGTTTCAGTGGCCCAGGGTGTGTCCGTTCAAGAAAAATGCTGCTGAAGCCTTTTTTTTTTTTCTTCTTTCTGCACTGTCATTTCCTATACCACCGTGTGTTTGAATGTGCAGGTGTGTCCATATGGCCTTTCTGTGCATGTGTGACTGTGTGTACTTGTAACGCTCATGTTGAGGGGTGTAATTCTGTTTACACAGTCACACTGTGCAAACTTGAGATACTTCTGGCAACAAAAAGAAAGACCGTCACTTAAATCAATACATTTTAGTGTAAAGATGTGGTTTAAGGTTCAGATAAAGTTTGGCCAATGTAAAGCTTCGGGTACATCTCCAGGACTAAGTCAGTGTAATGTTCTTTGAAGCAAATCACAAGCATCTGTCTGTCTGTGTCTGTGTCTGTGTGTGTGTGTGTGTGTGTGTGTGTGTGTGTGTGTGTGTGTGTGTCCATGGCTTCAGTTCACCTTGTGCTACTTGTGTGAAATAAAGGGAGCCCAGGCTGGAGCTCTTCCTTCTTCCTTACTGTAATTGGTGCCATCTGTTTTGGCTGTGTTAACATAGTACGAGCAATGTCACGATCCATTATTCACAACCTCCTTCTCTTAGCGTGGACAATAGCAGCTACTGTCACTCTGTTCAAGCCAAACCCGCCCGGGGAGACGTGGACTGTTTGGAGGAATAGATGAATAGCATCTTTTAAGAGCCACTCTCAGGATCTTTACCTGGAGGTCCAGGACTGACATGCTTGATTGGCAATTGCCCGTTTCCCCACAATCAGCCCCTTTGCGTCCGTCGCCTCCGACTGTTTTTACTCTCATCTAATGTGCTCTTTTAGTGTCGTCTTCTTCCACTTTGACCTCTTCCGTCTGAACAATTTTTCCATCACTCCCTTGTTTCATCAATTCACACTTTATTATCTTGGTTCATCAACTTCTGCCTCATGGTACCATTGTGCTTACAGCTGAGCAGGCTGTATAAGAAAATCGAAATATTGAAACCTGGTTTGGTTCCAATATTTTTGCTGACAAGAAATTCTAAATAGAAAAACATGGAACGGCAGATTTCACAGACTCCCATCAAGAAAACATTTTGTGAAGTTGTATTAATGTATATTTCTTGCCTCTTGCCCCCCCCCCCTCCCTCCCTCAGGCAGCAGACACCTATACCATGCCGACGAGTGATGGCCCCAACCGCTTCCCTGTCTTTGTGGCTCACAGCAACCATCCGAGGTGTCCCGGCTACGTTCCCGGGCGTGTGGCTCCAGTCCGCTCACCGCCACCTGCCAAAGCTCCGCCGCCTCCCCCGATAAAACCCCATGGCCCACCACCACCACCGCAGCAACAGCAAACCACGTTCAGCTTGTCGGAGGAGAACCAGCGCAGGGAGCGCGCTCACAACGTCCAGAAAAGAAAGAACACTCTGATCTGCTTTGGAGTGTCATTGGGAGCTTTCTTCCTCACGCTCATCCTTGTCCTTAGCCTTAAAAGTGGAAATGTGTTAGATGGTCAGTATTACAAATCACTGATTTTAAATGTTTTGTATATATATTCCTTCATGGAATCCCCTGGTTTTTCAGCATGCTGTACATGTACTTCTTGCTGTGTATGCCATTTCTTTAAACATTTTTGAAATCCTTGTGTCATTGGAAGTATGAGGTTCTCTGATTTGTAACTAACTGGTCATATTTACAGAGAATTGTCCAGACCACAACCCATCTCTAAGTAGCTGGAATCCAGGTCACCAACCAGAGAAAGCTGTTGTTGTCAGGAGGGGAAATTTGTTCAGATTGGATGCTTCTGCTACTTTCCGTTCACTTACCATCCAGTCTGGAGGTAAGCACATCAACATTATAGAACATTGATGGATTCTCACCTCCCAACTATAAAAACTAACATCATTCAGCACATGGATTTTAGTTTTACTTCTAGATGCAACATACACCAAGTAAGAATACACGTTTGTTTTCCTCTGACTTTTTACAGGTCGGGTGGTTTTTGCGGACAATGCTGATGGCTCCAAAAACATAACCTTAAGAACACATCATATCCTCATAGAAGAAGGTGGAGCACTTCATATCGGATCGGCTAAATGTCGCTACCGCTCTCATGCCACCATTTCCCTAATGGGCCGTTCTGACAACAAGGCTGTCCCTGAGGTCCTTGACCTGGGCCGCAAGTTCATCGGCGTTAAAGGGGGTGGAACTCTGGAGCTACACGGTTCTGAAAGAGTTTCCTGGTCCCTGCTGACCCGAAGCGTCCCAGCATCTGGGCTGGCCACGGGCGGTTATGCCTTCCAGCGGAACTTCAGCCGAGGCATCAACCTGCGCGTGGTGGACCAGGACACCGCTGCTGTGCTGGTCTCCGAACGCTACGACACACACGAGTCCCGTAACGACAGTCGGCGGCTCACCCAGCTGCTGCGTTCACTGCCGGCCGGCCGCATCGTCACACTGGCTGTAGGAGACTCTGCCGTCAAAAGTCTTCTGGATGAAACCAAGACGGCCATTGAAGAGAAACTCGGCAGCAGCTTTGTCTACGACCTCAAATACAGGTGAGCGCTTTCACTTCATGGGTATAAATATGTCTTAACAACCTGTAAATAATCATTTTTGAAATGATTATAATGATAAATAAATCTGTATTGTCAATTAACGGGGCAGCACAGTGGTGCACAGGTTAGCATTGTCGCCTCACAGGGAAAAGGCTCTGGGTTCGAATCCGGGCCTGGGCTTTTCTGTGCGGGGTACCCTGCCTTCACCCAAAGAGAGATTCCCGAAAAGGGGGAGTTCACCGTCCCAACTGTGTTAAAATATGTGAGCGTGATTGTGGCTCAGCTGTGTTGCAGAATGTGCCGGCGCTCAGAGGGTTTGTATTGGTTCTCCCTGGTGTGTTGACTGTGCATGTCTTTCGGAGTGTTTTGTTTATTTTTGGTCTCCGGGGACTGATAAAGAAGGCTAATGTGTTTTTTGTTGAACAGTAAACCTTCTCACCTCTGAAGACTCAATACATGGATTGACAATACCAGCAGTTTGCTCCAAGTCCATCCTCCCTGGAAAAAAAATTTCCTCTCTCATGTGTCCTTTCATTTGGGATGTTCCTCTGAATCGTTCCTAGGTATTGGTCTTCCTGTTTCCCTTGTGTTTCTGCTCCACCAGAAAAAGGAAGCACGTACAGGATAATGGGGTTATGGCCAGAGTTTCCTGTGCAAAATGTGGCAATTCAGCAGATTTTATGTCCGTCATGCTTATTCCCTCAGAAGGACAGACACCAGAAATTTAAACGGAGTGCAGTCCTGTTTACACGGGCTGGTACTAACACTCACAAAATGAGAGTTTTTAATTTTACGTAACAGTAGATATTGTGTTACTGCCATGGAAACACATGTCTGTGTAAGTTCAGCATTTCAATTAACTGCTCTATTTGCCATTTGGCCTGGTTTGAAAAAGCCAAGTGCTGCGCCAGATTCTCAAGTGTCACATTTCACCTCTCTGGGTGAATGCCAAGGCAGCACAGAGGTTTTCAAACAAATCCCCACAAATCCACAGCAGAGTGGTAATAATGGATGAGACGATAGCGTCTTGTTCATGTTCGTGCGTGTGTGTGTGTGTGTGTGTGTGTGCGTGCGTGTGTGTGTGCGCGCACCAATACGTTAAGTTTGTGGACTTTCTTCTAATCTTTTTACAGTTTTTTTTTATTATTTGTTTTACTATAGCCTCATGTGGATTTGCGTGTGTTTTTGGGGATGCGTGTATAGTATTTATGAGACAGGATGTAGTTTAATGTCTTATAAAAGTCACACTATGGCAGGCTGAGTGATTTAAGGGTAAAAGATTTCGGTGGAACGTTTCTGTCAGTGCTGTAACAACACGCACACCTTTTGAGATCCACCTTTTTTTTTTTATTATTATTTTAAATAAAGAAAAACATACGACCACATGACCCAAATACCTTTTGAATTCCCACAGGTTGATTTCAGTAGCGTCAACCATCCTTCCTGGAATGGATACGTGAATGTGTTTGCTACCGCCTCGTGCATGTTGACCCCTCTGTCTTTAATCTTTGTTTCTCAGGAGATCATTTACACACGCTAATGCCGGTCCGCAGTGAATTCACCTTCGGCCTCCACGCATACACTTTTCCGGTCAAACAAAGAAGTTGTTAAAGGCTCGTAAACATCAAATCAAGGATGTGGGAAAAAGTGAAACGATTGCTCTGTCTTATTTCTGCTGTGTCTCTAACCGTTGGACTCACCTCTGCTATATTTCTAAAGTACACATTCACACAGGCTGCATATGAGCAGCCTGAGGACAGAAAGGGGGCCCTCCTTGATTTCTCCACAGCAGGACAACCCACAGAAAGCTGGCGCTGTGATGACAGGACGGAGTTGAACCCCAGATGGATCCGGTTTGTGTAACAGTTGGGTGCAGTTATATGGCGCAGGTTCTCATCTCTAAAAAAAAAAAAAAAGACTTGTTGAAATCGGTATTTTTCCGGTGCGAGCAATTATTACAAACAGTGATTCAACACAGAGGCATATTGGAATTAATGTTAATAGTCAGGGAACATTTCCTTTAACCGCTGGAATTCTGAACACGCGTTGGTGGCGGTTTAATTATTTCAGTAATAGTCCTCCAAAGAGTGGACTGAGAGTTTTGCCACTTTGGCATGGTTTTCACATTTGCCACGAGCTTTAGGCTTTTCCATCAATCTATCGTAGTACCAGATAACACGGCGCTGGAGAGGTTAAATATGAAGTTCAATTTAGGATCGTTTACTTTATGTGGAATGGGCCAAGCAACGCCTGCTGAGATCACTTTCCTCCACTTTGAATGGACAGCTGCCAACCCTGATCAGGATTCTATGGATGGAAAATGAATGCTTAAATTGTATGAGAAGATCTTGTTGTGTTTAGGGTCAGTTTGTGTTAGTAGTGTTTAAAGGTTGTGCCACAGATTAGAACGGGGCTCTTAAAATGTTATTGTATCCCTGAACAACAAAACGGCATTAAGCTCTTTTGGACTCATTCAGCTAACGCTGGACAATGGGAATGGAGGAAGTCGATCTTAAGCAGCCAAGGACTTGACATTTGAAACATCCAAGGCTGTAAATGGCCGCACATTGTCTTGTTTAAGATCATACGCCCTCAAAAGCACGCCCAATCCCATTCGCCATCCACACCCTCAAGCTCCTCTGCTGAAATGAGTTCAGCCTCTCCTTATTTAATCACAGGAATGTCAAGAAATGCATTTTCAAATGAGATTCTCTGTACAAGATAGTGTGCCAAGGAGTGAGACGGTAGTACATGGAACAAAAGTCAAAGCATTTTTGTGGACCTGTCGGGCACAATCATTATTTCTCAGCCGTGTGAGAACCTTTCCTGAAATCTCCTGCCATTACTCTTCTAATCCCCCGACGTCGTCGATGTCATTTAGTGTCTTACCTTTCGTTTTCATTTTATTATTACATGACATTTTCCGTTATATTCAGTTGTCTTCTCCTCTTTCACCTCTTGTCCTGCTTCAGGCTCATCACAGGCTTTTGTCACACAAAGCCTGACTAGTTTAAGCTCTTTTTCAGACACTGCGAAAGTGTCTGTTAATATCGGCACTGTCTATGGAGTGTGATTGAACGCCACAGAAACCTAATTCATCTTCAAGACGTCCTTCTTTTGCCTCTAGCTACTGCAGCTACAATTATCTTTCAGTGGCTTAGTCACAAATAACCTCCAATGTTTGGTGCACAGTTATATTCTCGTTAATAACATTTGTCACGAAACTGCAAGACAACTGCATTGATTTAGTAAAAGGTTTAAAACACCATAATTTGAGCTGGTGTGTCCGAACGTGCAACTGTAAACATGTGAAAGATGAAAATCAGTTATGTACTAATGAACCAGTAATGAGTGTTGAGAAGGAGGTCTGTAGTGACTTTCAGTTACACTTCTTCAAGGTGTTTTCCATCACTCAAGTTATAGAACTTTACGGACCGGAACAGAATCATTTGTTGTTCTTATATTTGTACGTACAAAACTCGTGCCTTCCTCTTCCTTCAGTCACTCTCCTACTTTTCTTTTCATCCCTTCGGTTTCTTCAGACAAGCGTGGGCTATGGTCTCTGTGATCAGCGGCGGCAACGCGTCCTGCTCGGAGGACGTTCGGGAACATGAAAACCACGACACAGGAGGGAGAGCTCTGGCAAGACGCAACTTCACCACCGTGGATGGAGTGGCTTTCTCAGTCACCGCCTACAGCGAGTGGAAGAATGGTGAGGAACGGCTCATAAAGGAATCAATTCAAAGCCATTAAAACATACATGACGACAATTACAAATGAGTGGGGCCAATTGTATTTAGGTGGTTTATATCTGATGCTGCAGTGTTAATACAGTCTTACTGTCTGCTGTCTCCTTTTCAATTCTCACCATTTGATGAGTATTGAGAATACATGGAGTGAAACTGTTTCGCTGTAGTTACTATGGAGACTTAAGTTCACAGGATTTTTCTTTTGTATTTATTAGAAAAGAGCTTTTACGAGATCTTTGTGGCTGCCACGACAAAAGCAGTTGTGCAGTGACTAACATTTAGACTCTCGTTGGAAGTCATGGTGATTGTCAAGGGTTTTGAAGGAATTAAGGGAGACGATACCGAATCATCAGAATTCTGCTCTTTTTCAGGTTGTGCTGTGCTTCATGTTTCCTTTAAATTAAGTTCTACGTTATACCTCCCAGGTTTCCCCATCTCGGGCTTCCAGGTGGATGCTGTGGACCAGGTGGTGCTGAATCTGCAGGATGAAGTGCAGCAGACCTGGCAACCTGGGGATAACATTGTGGTGGCCAGCACGGACTACTCCATGCACCAGGCTGAGGAGTTTACCCTGTTGCCCTGCCCTCACTGTAACAGCAGACAGATCAGGATACAAGGTAAGAGAGAGGACAGCATTGTGGGTTTAGAGAGAGAAAAGGTTTGCTTTCTCTGGCTGCAAACTAAAAGTGTCTTTGGCTGTGTTCAGTGATTGTCCTCTGAGGGTTTACTCCTTTCATGTGTGTGAGCTGCAGCCATATACAGTACCAAAAAATGTCTGGTAGGGCAAAAAGAATCAGTAAGGAAAAATATGGGACATATTTCATATCAAAAAACTTGTGAGAAATCTAGGAACGAATGTTGTTCCATGTAAAGCAGATTATAAACTTCATTCCAGTCAATAAATGTGATTAACAGATGTAGAACTATTAATCCTTAGTCCAGTGGGATCTCATTTCCTTTTCAGCTGTTATGGTGATGTAAGATTATTGGAGGAGGCTGAGATTGCCAGCTTATGTTTTAATAGTAAACTCATCATATAATAACCACAGGGCTTTCATGGATACGTTGCCTCTGCTTTGCATCCTGCTGCCTTTTTTTTTTTTTTTTTTTTTTTTTTTTTTTTTTGCTCCCTTCATCCGTTAGTTAGTCTTCACCTATCTCTCTATCAGACACATTTCCTGATCTCATTCCTTTGTTGTCAACAAATGACAACTCCCTTCCTTGAGAAAAGGGTGTATTATTGTGTGTGTGTGCATCTAGTTTTGGGTTGCTGCCGCAAGGAAAGTCTGAGCAGCTGGACCACTGCTAAGCATTATCGGTGGCTGCTGCACCCTGTAGGCAAGGCCACTTTCCGCATCGTTGAAGATTATTTTGTGTTTCATACTTACATGATTACATTTGCTTTTACATGCCTGTTATTTTGGGCAGGTCAGTTTTGAGGTGAGGTTAGTTGTGAATGTTTGAGTGGGTGCTGCAAAGCGCACTTCCTGTGGTTGATAGCTGACTGCATGCTGTTTTCACAACCCGTCTGCTTCCGCATTTTATTTTTAAGCATTATCTTCATTAATATTCATAAAGAAAAATGGCTCGCACCCTTTCCCATTTTTGTCTATTTGTCCAAATTGTTTATTTGTCTTTGATGAATTTCACTTTGTTGTAGCATTTGACTGAGAATCTACCTGTCTGTATTGCTCAGGGAAGCCTCAGTTCAACCATGTTGGAGAGATCATAGATGGAGTGGACATGCGTGCTGAAGTGGCGCTGCTCTCCAGAAACATTCTCATCTACGGAGAAATGGAGAACTTCTGCTACGGAAACAACATGTGCCAGTTCTACAGCCACGACACCTATGGAGGCCATATCAAGGTGTGTGTGTGTGTGTGTGTGTGTGTGTGTGTGAGTTCGCATTTTTACATGTTGTTCAGACTGCACTTTAAGTCTGTGTTGCTGATGTATGTTTCTGCGTGTGTCGCTCTGACTTTACTGTATCATCAAAGGTCGTTGTGTTTGCAGTAACCTGCTTGACAGTTTCCGTACTGCAGAGCTTCAGTGTTTATACATTCTAGAGTTATATAGGTGCTCCTAAATGAGAGGGGTTATTCATGTTCCCGGTTCAGTTTATTTGATGCTCTCCTTTTCCTCATTTTTATTCTCTCTTTTTTTTGGCTTCTGCATGTCAAGTTTTCTTTTTCATGCTTGACACTTATTCATCAGAGAACCTACACTCTGAACAAACACTGAAAACAGATTAGGGTCACGCATAGCAGTAAGTGGGGCATCATGTCCTCCGTGGCCTACATAGGTCTCTACATAGTCAATGAGTTCACTATAATTTAGCAAATGACGGTATGACTCCATTCACATCGGTGGCAAATACACAATAACATTCCTTAGACTCTGTGTATCCCCCCCACCCCTCCCATGTGCTAAACAAAATACATATTTTTTTCCATGTTAACAGCTTTTTTGACCAACTGAATTCCAATACACACTTATGTTGCACAATTTGCCTTTAAAACCACGAGATGAAGCTTTTGTCAATCTGTTGTGTGCAATGCACGGAAGAACTCCGTTTTTGAATATGCAGAAAGTATTTAGCTTCGCCATGCTTGAGGCAGCCTGGGCAGCGTTTATACTGTAGAAACCATTAGCATGTATGTGTGTTTGAGGAAGAGAGAGAGGTTGAGGGAGCTGGTCACAATGTACTGTGTGTATCCGGGTCTCAGTTCGAGGAAAGGATTGGCCAATACCTCCTTAACCGAAACCAGACCATGTGGATTATGCCATACCCGCAAAAAGACCTCCTAGAGAGCATTGTACTGCATATTTGTACTGTGTTATTCTCTGATGTTCATGTTTGCTGTGTTTAGCTTGTGCTTCTATAACTCTCATCTCTCATTCATCAACATCAGTGGTTTTGAAACAGTTTGAATCGCTGGAGGTTGCTGCCAATAGAGCTATAGTTCACGTCCCGCTGGGATCTTAGACAAATACAGAGGATGACTTAAACCTTTAGTGTATCAAAATGATTTGATAAGTCAGCCTACTTTTGTGGCACAAACCTGTTGCTGCCCACCACAAAGCCAGTATCATTTATTTTTGCAGTGTGTAACAGCTCATTGTTTTTGCTTGATAAAGTCCTGGCGTTTGCCACTTTGTCCTCTGCTCTAACCTTTCTTCTGTTTCATCTCTCCAACATTGACAGATCTTTGGTAATTTCTCGTCGGTGCATCTGTCACATGTGGAGCTGAAGAACATGGGGCAGCAGGGACAAAAAGGCCGCTACCCACTCTACTTTCACATGTGCGGGGATGTCGACCAGAAGGGGGGCTACTGGGAGCCCACCTATGTGGATGGACTCTCCATACACCACTCCTTCTCCCGCTGCCTCACCGTCCATGCCACCAATGGTCTGCTGGTGAGTAAAGTGTGTGAATGTGTAACGTGAGTCTACGTATGTGAGAATGTAGAAAAAATAGATGTGGACGTCAAGTACTATGTGATACTGTTTGTCAGAAAACTCGTCACCAGATTACTGTAACGGCTTGTTTCCTTCTTTCTTTTTCTTTCTTTTGCTGTTCTTTAACGTTGCTTGTCGAACCTTCATGTACCGTCTTTTTCTCCTTTGTAGAATGTCTTTCAGTCTCTTTCATTAGATGTGGATGTATTTTCTATTCTCGTGGGATAAGTAAAATTACATTATAGACTCTTACAAGTATGTTTGCTAAACTGAAATCGGTGTCTGTATGTGGCCTGTGCATTTTGTTTGCCTGAATGTACTTTATTCTCCTCCTCGACGTCAAACGATGATGGGTTAGAGTTTGTTCCTGAGGCCAAAGCAGCGAAGCGTTCTTCGTTCCTAACGGCATTCACTCTGCTGTTTCCCCTCTGACCCTGTGATATTCTCTTTTTGTGAATCTTCAACAGCTCTCTGTATACCATCTTTCTCTGTGTAGCTTCAGTTGGGTTATAATACAAACTGCAGTTGGACCATCCTGTATTTTCCTGCAGGGGTTCAGGAAAACGGTGAAGTCTAAGCTGGACTAAGAAATGTTGCCCTTACTCGCTTGTTTACCAAGGTTTTTTGCATATTTGGATGAAAGCTTCCTCTTTCCTTGTATTTATTTTTCTCTCCTGCCAACAACTCTACTGTTGTCCTTCTGTGCTCCTAAAGAGTTTTTTGTGTGTTTTGTGGTCTTCTTTCTTTGACCTAGGTAAAGAACACTCTTGGCTATGACACCTTGGGCCACTGTTTTTTCCTCGAGGATGGGATTGAACAGCGGAACACTTTCTACCACAACCTCGGCCTGCTGACTCGACCTGGGACTCTGTTGCCCACTGATCGCAACGATACCCTGTGCACCAGCATCAAGGACAAAGTCTACAAGGGCTACACTCCCTCACCCAGTACAGAGTGCAAGTAAGCCATCAGGATTCAGAATTTGTGTGATTATGTTTAGAGATGTGAACAAATGCATAAACCTAGCAAAATGAGAAAGGACTTGACTTTCTTTTCGATCGTTAAGGACATTTTTATATGAGTAGTAACAATGTATTACTCTTCTACCAGCTGTTGTTAGTTTTATCTAAAATGTGGGAGTAAAAAACAGTTAATTACCTGTGTGTGTGGCTTTAATATGTCATAAATTATCCTGTTGTTGTGTTTATATAGTCTGGTGTACACAAAGAGAACGATGCTCTTTTTCATCTCTTATTATTATTATTATTTTTTTTTTTTACATAAAACACTTGCTATTCAGACGCCTAGTGGTCTTATTAAGCACACTGCTTGATGTTTTTTTTTATGAAGGAGAATGATTTGTTCCACTTCTAAATGTATCCATGTCAGTGTCACAGTAAATCTTTCACTCCAGTCAGCCTGAGAAACCCGGTGAGGTAGTGCAGACGTACTTTGAGAGAAAACAGATGGTCTGTGTCAGCGTGAGGGAGATACTATACTTGGTAGTAGTGTGTGAGAGAGATATTGGAAGAGGGGTTTTATCCATGCAATAACAACCTCTCCTCCACAGAGGATTTTTATGTCCTACCAGGAACAAGAAAAGTGCCTCTTTCAGGGAAGCAGCAAGAGAGGTGGATTATTGAGGGAATTATGAAAGATTGCAAGATTCCTTGATCTTTCTTTTTCTTATTAGTCATAGTTTCTGATATGCCAAGGCACTACTTTTAATTTATTTTTCTGTTTTTATGTCTCTAATTGTGTCTTTGTCCATGTGTGTGGTGGGGCTGTTTTCCAGGGCAGTCTCAACATTCTGGATTGCCAACCCCAACAACAACCTCATCAGCAATGCAGCTGCCGGTTCTCAGGTAATAACATGAGTTATGTAAGAAAACGGGTTCAAAATATCTTTTCACGAATGATTAATCAAAATGAGTCACCAACTAGAAGAGCCCCTTATTGAGATATTAACTGTAGTATATGTGAAGCTGCTCTGGCTTTGGTGTTCCCTGAAGTTTACATCATAAAAATTAAAGATTTTCATGCTCATAACAAAGTGATCCATCAATAAAATGGGATTTAACAGGCTTTAGTGTTTGATAGCAGAGTGATACCTCTAATATATGAAAGCAGAAAAAGAGGCTCCTTCATCCCATCTCTTTTCATTTCAGCACAAACAATGTGGCGGTCCACCGGGGAAGGCTATGCAGTGCGCTACTTATTGCTAAGGGGTATTTGTGTGATATTTAGGTTGTCTGTCTAAATCTGACGAACTGCAAACTTTAATAAGAAGCCACTGAACTCCTATGACTTGACCAACATGAGAATAATATGACATCCTGCACTGCTCCACGTTTTGTTTTTGGGTTTCATTCACCGCCGCCTATAGACTGATTGTATACAAGCCGAGATAATGAAATTCCTGCAGTTGTGCAGCTGCAGTATGAACACAGTTTGTCTTCTTTATCGCCCATTTCTCTACTCTTCCTTCCTGTTCCAGGACGCTGGCATATGGTTTGTGTTCCACAGCTCTTCCACCGGAGACTCTCATGGGCTGGTACCAGAGACCAAGGCAGAGCTCACTCCTCTGGGGATTTTCTACAACAATCGTGTACACTCCAACTTTAAGGTAGCATTAGTAATGCATGTCAGTGTGTACTCTCTCTCCCCCATATACATAAGAGTATACCAGACAGTGCCAGATATTGTTTCTGTCTCTGTGTTTTATAGAGACAAGAGTAATACAGTGTTTGTAACTTGTAAAAAGCCTCGCATCTGAAGCCAAAAAAAAAAGGCGTGGGTGCGCGCGCACACACACACACACACACACACACACACACACACACACACACACACACACACACACACACACACACACACACACACGTGTAGGCTCCACAATGGTGCTCTGTTGTGCAGTGACAGAAGCCGGGCAGGTGAACTGTGAGTTCTTTGTCCAGTGTGACCACAGCAGCCTCTCATAGAGGAAGGAACCCTGAGATTTAAAACTATACCTCGCTTATACCACAAGACCAACTCGGAGCACAGATTTCCATGTACATGAGACACAAACATGCACAGATATATGACACTTTTCCTTAAGTTTGTTTTACAATTCATATTTTAAACACACAAAACTAATCCATATATTATGGGGTATGTAAACATTACACCATTATATACATTATAAATTAATTCAAAGGAATTCTGTTTTTCACTTTTCCATCCCTGTAAAGCATTGATTCTATAAATGTTGGGCCAGAATTTAAATTTAGTACATTTATTATGGCCTCGGGTACCGCACTCTAAAATACACTAATAGTTTTGTTTATGTCTGTCCAGCAGAAATAAACCTGTAGTCCATCTTCCATCTTTTAACTGTAGTTTTATAGAGGAAACTCAATGTTTCATTGTAATCGTTTGTCTTCCCAGGCAGGGCTGTTCATTGATAAAGGAGTGAAGACCACAAATGCTAATGCTGCTGACCCCCGAGAATACCTGTGTCTTGATAACAATGCCAGGTGGGTATGTTTGCACAATCGCACATGCATGATAAGTGTACAGTTTGGCATTTAGACTGTATAAAGAGAGATGAATAAATGCATGAAGAGTTTGGTGTTATTCAAAATATTCAAATCTTGATTAGTTGGCTTTTTTTTTTTTTTTTTTTTTTTAATGGATAATGACTTACTGACTACTACACTGTTTTTGCACATAGCCTATAACTGTGAACTAGTAAAAGGTGGATTATCATATGCATCATGGTATAACGTTGCACTAACTCAATATTAAGGTATTTGTGGTTTGCTAATGTATTTGTTTAATATCACTGCCAATAACTGAATGAATAAAGTTATTTATAGCTTCCTGTTGTATATATGCTAGGATATGGCTATTGACAGGGATAGATAGATGGCTTTAGAGTGGGTTCCTGTATTTTAGTGGAAGGTCTGTCAGGTTTGTGTTGACAGAGAAAACAAGGCTTCACAGATAGAGTTTCCACTGCACAGCTCCCAACCCAAATACAGCCCTCAACTAGGTGGAAAAAATTGTATGTGTCCACTGAGACGGCTGACCGCACTCTGTGTGTGTGTGTGGGTGTGTGTGTGTCTGGGGGTGTCTGGGGGTGTATGCATGTGTGCAGAGGTATGAGGGGGAGGTTTTTAAATGTTAAAATCTGTGCAAGTATATGAACGAGAGGGAGATTTGTGCTGTGTGATTGTAAGAAGCTCTAGTAAGAGGATATTAGATTGTAACAGTTCTCGACAGAAAGAATGATTCCTTGTGATTTATGTGATTCTCTGCTTTTGTCTAACTTCACCTTCAGATCCAAATTTTCCCTTGAGAAACACTTTGGTCTTTCACTTGATGTTTTTAAAACCAACAGCCAGAGGTGCCACCGTTAGGCTGAAAAGAACCTCAAAATCTATTACATGGTGGGACGGTGTATGAAACTCTACAGGGCTTTTAATTTGAAACGAGGGCTTTTAATTAGAAATGGATATAGGAAATCTTAGCATTTGGCCAAACAGAAGTAAAGTCTTTGATCACTCACTCACTCAGTGACAGACATTTGCATTTATACGAGTCACCCCGCTAATGTGCTCCATCCGAAAAAGAGGATGATCTTGCCCATTTTAAAGATTACACAAACTACTTTTTGATTGCTGTCATGCTATAATTTCAACTTCTTACAAATTAAGTTTCACAATATGATGAGTGGTTTCCCATAAAAACATAAAGAACATTCATGCTCCCAAAGGGGACAAAACCTTTTGTTTTTAATGATGCCATGTCCTTTCCCCTAATGCCACCCTCGGGATGCAATATGGGAGGCAGTGAACATTGCCTGTAGTCTCTAGAGATCCGCAGTGGGGCTTTAAACATTTAGTCTTTATATCAATTATGTCTGGGCAGATTTATAGCATGATGATGTAAACATCTTTGTGTGCATGTGACCTACATAACATTATGTGCTGAAGGAAAAATGGGTTTGATTCTTTGGTTAGGATAAAAACCTCATTAGGAAATGAATGGAAAGTCAAGAGACAGGAGTATGTGTATTCACATGTGTGTTTTTTCAGATTCCGACCACACCAGAATGCTGACCCTAGTCGTCCTCGGGTGGCCGCAGTCATCGACACTCTGATCTCCTTCAAGAACAACGACTTAGGAGCATGGATACGAGGGGGAGATGTCGTCATCCAGAACTCTGGGTAGGACTGCTCATAGACCGTGATTCAGTATGTGTCAGTGCAGCAGCCAGCTTGTAGACCTCAGGAGAACTGAGGTCCAGGGGTTTCTGATAAAAAAAAATAAAAGAATGGTGTCATCACATCATAAACTGGGATGAGGATTTGTGCTGGAAATATGATGCAATCCCACCACAAACGTCTATAATGACATTCTCGGCTGTTTGTACAGTATTTGCCTCAACACTATGTACAACATCGATTTGTTTCACATCCCCATCTGGTAACGTTGGATTGACAGTGAAATATGTTGTGAATTACTTGATATCATTTTAAAAAGAATTAACAGATGGTTCCTTTCTTTTTTTATTGGTACGTTGGTCTCTTCTTGTCTTTTTTTATTTATTTCGTAAATGCTAAATTATTTAATTAACAGACGTTTGATAAGACTTAAATATGATTGTTTTATTTTTCTCTGGACAGCTTTGCCGACAACGGGGTGGGATTGTCCTTTGCCAGGTGTGTACTAATCTATACTCTCTTATTTGCTTTTCTTCTTGTCCTGCCAAATGAATTTGCTAAAAAAAAAAAGCCTTTGTTATTGATAGATACCTAGCATAGAACCTGTTTGCTGTGTGGTGGTAAGCCTATCTTTCTTGCTTAAACCAGCACTTTTTTTTTGCAGCTATCACCTCTGAAAAGGCATACATATCCATATTATGTGATTACTCGTGTGTGTATTTTATAATACTATATGCCGGTGTCATCTTATTCTCCAGTGATGGCAGCTACCCTAAAGATGAAGGCTCCAGCCAGGAGGTGACACAGTCCCTATTCATGGGGGAAAGCCAAAACAGAGGGACCAATGGAGGACAGAATAAATACTGGGGAGTGGGAGGGACCGATGGAAAGATGAGGACACTGCCTAGAAACAGGTGAGGAAGAGAACATCGTGAGATAAACTGATGAATGGAGGAAAGACTTGTGTGAAGTAATGAGAGAAAAGTCCAAATCAAACTCTGAGGAATTGCAGGGGATAAGGTTGGAGGAGTTGCCACAGAAAAATATGCAGGGAAAAACAAACATGGAGAAGAGAGGCAGCAAGGCAATCAGGTAGTTGGACAGATGGACAGATGAAGCTGCTACAGCTGCTTTTAGCCAAGGGGAACTTGTGAAAGGAAGTTCTGTTTTGACTGACTTCCCTCCAGTGATATTTTGAGCATTCTATGACTTACAGGGTTTCATAGGAAAGGAATACTCATTGCAGAATTTGGTTATATAAGACCTAGGAAATTTCTCTCTAAGATTTTAGGCGTTTGACAGAACCCCCATCAGTTTCAGCTAGATGTCACATTTCCTTCCTTTTCTTCTATCATGTTGATTCTAGACATAAGAAGATCTCATTAATGCCTATTAATAAGTAAACCAGACAGATGCTTGATATGACTTGTCTGTTTCGCACCAATTATGTTTCACTGCCTTTAATTGGACCTCCATTACAAAGAAGCTTATAGAGTCTCCCTATGCTGTAATACCGAGTCAGACTCCGTCGCCAGTCTTAATGAGAGTTTTTATGTCCCCTCAGGGTCTCCTGGCAGCTCGCTCTGGGTTTCTTTCTGTATTTCTTTGTTCTTACAGATATTGTTATACAAGAGGAGAGCAACATAAACAAGACACTGGCAAATAGCTGCCATTTTTAGTTTCATGAACTAGGGTGTCAGTTTAGACTACTTTGTGCAACTTTACAACCATTTTATAGGCTTTCTGACCGCACTGTGACATCTGGCTCAGTCAGCTTGACTGGCGTCATCGTGGTTTCTGCCAAAGTTGCTGACACCTCTTATTTCTTGCAAGGGAGAAGATAGTTCCACTGAAATTGATTGATAATTTGTTACTTTTACAGTAAATAAGGCTAGTCTAATTTTCTATTTGTGTGATCTTAAAACACTGTTACCACCCATTATGAAAACAATTTAAATCCATAGTTCAACCTTAGATCCCTGTCAAAAGATAAGTAAAGGTGAAGCAGAAAAAAAATGGGGGAAGTTTTTTTCTGACCCAGAATGTAGATATTATTATTATTATTATTATTATTATTATTATTATTATTATCAAAAATCATCAGTCTTCTGAACTTCACCCACTTAACTTACATTTTCTGGGTTATGAATCAATATATTGCAAAGCATGGTCATACTGAAAGTATGGTGAAACCTTGCTAATTTTTAAATAACATTTTAGGAAAACAGTCATAGTATATGCAACTTCCTGTCATATTATTCCCTATCTACTGTCTGCCATGTAGCCATCGCGGGTTAAAACACAACACAAATTTAACCAGTCTGCCAGGAATCTTGGCATGTGAACAATTAATTGAAAATCAATAGTGTTTTTGCAAATCTATACAGTATCAGAAAAAAAACACATCACATTACTCAAGTGTATTGATATTTTTATAATATCTACATTTCTAATGGTAAAACAGATGGAAGTATATTGACAGTTTTTTTTAACCAGTTAATGGCCAAAACCATCTGAATCCATGGTCCTTTTACTCAGTTCACTTATTGTATTCTCTACAATGTATTTATTGATAACTGTGTTGCCTAACATGGACTATTCATTTTCTATCTCCACCGTAGGACCTTCCCAATCCGTGGTTTTCAGATCAACGATGGTCCAGTGCGGCTCACACAGAGTACGTTTCGTGGATTCATCCCCACACCAGAGCGTTACACCAGCGCAGTAGGATTCGGCCTGAAGAACACCTGGCAGCTCACACCACGAAACAACCTGTCCCAGCTCCGCTTCCAGCCGACTGTGAGTAAGCACGAGTTGATGTGTCATAAATATACAGTATGTCCACTGTTACGACGTGTTGGGAGGTGAATCAGCATTCGATGCAGTATGTGAGCCTGTTCTACACTGAGACTTTGAGACTCCATGCAGATCCCCATGGAAAGCAATCCACCCCTTGGGTTTCAGACTGTACCGTATGATAGTATACCATGTTGCATTGCAGTCATCTTATAATAATGTATGAATGGTTTATAATGAAGAGTGACCATTTCCAGTTTTCTTGTCTTACCATAGGATTTGGGTCATGTGACTGATTTGATGACACAGATGTTAGTCTTATGGTCAGTTAGGATTGGGGTTAGGGACCAGTTGGTTCACAGTTAAACAGTCAATCAGAAGAGTGTAGCGTTTAGAGTGCGTTTCTGTCTGACTGATCCAAGCCAGCACCAAACTGTCACAGTCAGCCCTGATGAGAAACTATGGTTAATCACTGTGGCCATCTTGTGGTGGCATAGTATAGTGCTCTGTCTTTACTTAAATGTTGCAGTAAATTTTGAAAGGCATCTTCAGCTCATCATTATCATCATTTAACTCATCCCAAACATTTAGCAAATATTTCCAGTCCCATAAATACAATCTGTAAAAGATGTCGCTCTGAACCCCCCCCCCCAAAAAAAAGTAGCTTTGGTAGTTTTTTTCCTTGAAAAACAATCTTATAAAGGTACAGTCCGGAGATGAAATAACCAGTGGAAGTTTTTACTTTTTTATTTGGATCCTCGATTAAAAACGAAGCCATCGCCTTGTCCTTCTGCAGTTCTTGCAAACTCTTTTGTTTGTTAGAAAGTTTCATACACTAGGTTGGATTTCATTTAAAATCTCCCGGGACGATTGAGAATATAATTATGGAAATCATGTAAAGCAAATATTTACATTACATACATTGATGAATAGTCATTACTGACTAAATAGCAGCTGAGTGGTGCGTTCACTCCCACAGAGATATTTATTAGAGGTAGCAGTGACGCGTGACCTGAATCGCTAAATAGTGCTTCAAATCTATAACGTTGGCATTCTCCTCACAATACATTCCTCAGGTGGGTCTGCGGGCATTCTTTGGTCGTCCTGGGCAGTGGTTCGAAGAAAACGACCTGGACGGTGACAAAAACTCCATCTTCCACGATGTGGACGGGTCTGTAACGGGCTACAGAGACACCTTTGTTGGCCGAGCCGACAATTACCTGATCCAACATCCTGGCTGTGTGAAAATGACCCAGTGGAATGGAGTGACCTGCAGCGGCCGCTACTCTCAGGTACAGCCCATCAAAGTCTGCACCTCCATTATTCTGTCATTCTGATGTAAAATGTGCACTCACCTTCAGCCTCGCACCGCACGACAACTCCCCCTCCCCTTCCTCCCTCCCTCCCCTTCAGGTGTACATCCGAACCCAAGGAGCCCCGGGCCTCAGTTTATCCATCAACAGGGATGAATACCCCGATGCTCCTCTAGTACTAAGGGGGATTAACAGCCAGGGGGCGCTGTCTAAGCAGTACCAGCCCATCCTGATGATGAGCAAGAGCTACACTCTGCACTGGAGCGGCCCTGCACCCAGGGAGATCGTGCTCTCTCTCATCAACTTCGATAAGTGAGTAACAGGAATCGGCAGCATGCGTGTGACCACTGCTACTGTAAGTCATTTGTATATCTGTAGTATATCACAAATGATGATATATCGCTGCATTAAATTTTTTTTTTTTTTTGTCTGTTGATTCAACTAGAACTATAGTGAGCGGGGAAAAAAAAAAAAATCATAGTGCTGTTTTTTTACTGGTACTAAATGGTGTAGTATCCTGTCCCTCGCTTTCTCTTTCTCAGAGATGACTGGGTGCTAGTTGGACTCTGTTACCCATCAGACACCACATTTCAGATCATGGCCGACATCAACGACAGGCAAAGCAACACCTTTGATGACATCACAGATTACGGAACTGTGTCGTCCCTCGTGCAGCTGGAGAACAAACCAATGGACAGAAAATACTTCTTTGACCAACGTGCTGGGTGAGAGAACAAAAGTCCAATCCTCTCAGTTTCCAACTGTTTTTCTTTTCACCTTCTGACACGCACTTTGACTTGACTTGGAAATATTGCAGCGTGCTCTCAAAATCAAGAGACTTGCAGGATTTTTAGTGTGGCTTTGAATACTGATCGACCCAAGAAGGTCAACTCTCACACTGATAGCTGAGAAGTCATGAACATTACTTTATGTCGTCATTTCAAGTGTTTTCATCATCCCCCCTCTGAAGCCCCTGACTTTCTAAGAGATCACTGTACTCTGTCTATTTCTCCTGTGCTCCTGCAGCCTTTTGTGGCTCTACCTTCGGGCCAGGCAGGGGCGTGACGGTCACAGCTACTGTTCAATAAAAGGCTGCGAAAGAGTGAAGGTCATGGCCACTACGTCCTCCAAACAGACCTGTAATTGCACAGCCAGGGCCTACCCCAAGTACTCCAAGACTCCTTCAGCAGTGGTGCCTATGCCGACTCTAAACGCACAACCCTGCAAAGGCTGTGGGGCTCAACAGGTTTGTCTCGTTCCATAAAAATAAAAAACAAATAAAAAACTGTTCAGCCGCTTAAAACGCAAGCTGCAGCTGCTGATCACCGTGTTTGTGCCTCAGCTTGTGTTTTCCAGTGAGCCGTGGACCTCCTACCTCCAGACACAAGTCAAGTCTCTCAGTAGCAAAGAGCAGCTGAGAAAAGACAACAGCTCCTTTATCACGGTGAGCATGTCGGGCCGGAAAAACAAATCCAAACAATATATTTTATCGATATGATTACAACCTCAGAACTTTGATCGGAGTTTATTTAATCTATTTTTTTTTTTTTTTTTCCTGTCGCCCACCAGGTGAATGAGGTGATCATGTCCTTCTCACAGCCTGGGTTCTTCCTGGTCTCAGTAGATGCCTGTTCTGGAAAAGTCACCAAGAAAACCTCATTTGCGAAGATGGATGCCAAGATGGGACAGTACCTAAAAACTGGAATACCAAATCGGTAAAAATGTTCACATCCAATACGTTTACATTTCTTCCATGTGCATAGAAACTTCAGGGTTCAAGTTTCATTTTTTCACAACAAGACTGCAGAACAGCTGAATTTTGCAGATTCTCTGCAAATTCACAGACCTGTTTGTTTCCTCCAGGTCAATAGTTCTCATGGCGACCCGAGGTCAGCCAGAAGGCCTGGATGGTCTGGCACCATATCTGGTCTCCTTTGGTATGGCCAAACCTGCTGATCTGCACAGCAAAGGTTAGTGACACGCCCAGTTGTCTCCCTTTCTTTTTCGGTCTGTATTTTACGTTTCTTTCTCACACACTCTTCTTGCTGCTTCTCACCACAGAGAGCCTGGCGCTTTGGGGGTTCCAGGGTGGTGCTTCACCCCCTCCGTGGGTTACACTACGAGCCGGGCATGGGGATGACATGTTGGGGCTGCAGGAGCGCTACTTGCCCCTGGATTTGGAGGCATATGGCTGTTTGCCACATGCAACTCAAACACGCAAAGACCTGGAGCTTCTCAAAAAAGCCACGGGACTACAGTAACCAATGTGAACTGTACAACCTACCTACCCGAAAACACTGTTGCACACGGATACACAAACACACAGCCAGCTGATGAATGTGAACTGCTGAACCTTTAATTTATTAACGATGACAAAGATGTTGACCAATTTCAAGTGGAGAAGATGGTATTTTATTATGAACGGGGTGAATGTTGTTGTGATGTTATTTGTGTGTATGTGTCAATATGCCTTCGGGCCGCCAAGTCAATGCACTTTCCTTTTAGAGACACAACTTGCCTTGTCAGCCAAAGTGATCAAACGGAGCTTTACAGTAAGTCAGTACTTCATCTTGACCAACAGAAAAAGAAAAAAAACGAAGTAACCAGCAGGATCTACCTACAAATCTTATTTATTTATTTAGTAGTTAATTAAATTTAAATGAATTTGGTCGATAACTGCAAACAGAACACAATGCATTAGATACACACCGGCCAGGAGGAAATGATGAAAATATATTACATTGCCCCTGAATCAGGACCATGTTCGATCGGAGCTGAAAATGAAACTAGATGGATTAAATGTGCTCAGGTCAAAAGGAAATTATGAAAATAAATGACATTGCATGTGAGAATTAAAGAGCAATATCATGGCAAAAATGTACACGTAGTGGAAGAAATCAGAGCTTCGGGATGTGTCAGTGATTAAAGAATTGCAAAACACCCTTATTAAAGCCATGTAGATATTTAAATAGTCATATAGAAAGAAATAATGTGCAGTTAAATTAATCTGTTTTTAACAAACAAAATGGCAATAAATAGAGAAGTTACTACTATGTAGGTCATTACTCTCGACATCTGCAACAACTGAATCTTAAACTGGTAAACCTCCTCTGATCATCGTGCAGCTGTACATCTAAAGACTTTAAGCACCTTTTTATGGATTCCTTCATGGACTTACTGGATCTTTTCTCTCATTCTTATTTATCTTTTCACGGCGATGGTGTCTCCAGTGCTGGCCACATGTGCTGCACAAATATATATAGTACTTTTTTGTTTTTGTTTTCACAAACAGAATTGAATGTTTTACCTTTTCATCTGCCTCATTCATGATCTTTTCATGTGCATTATTGCCAAAATAATGTGTTGAGATAATATTACAAGATGCCCGTTTAGAGTTTCTATTCTCTACAGTAGTGAGCAGCAAATGCATTTGGATCATATACCATCTGTAAGGTATACGTCTTTATGCAGAGACTATATAATCTTAGCAGGTGTGTATGGACGTGAGCAGGGCTCCCCCACTGAGCAGTGATAAGTTCCTATTTGTGACTGTGTGAGTATGTGATTGATCATGTGAGATAGAGGCAGGACCATTTTACATTGTTGCCTTTTAACCACTCTACTGTTAAAAAGGGCAAAAGATATTTCAACCCCTTTCCTTTTTGTTCAGTTGATGCTTTGAAGATGCACAACCGGAGCGTTAATTCCTTTTATTAGCAGACTAATTAGTAGACTTTGTAAATGTGGTGTCGATCTCAAACTGTACATGGAATGAAAAACAGGTTGTCAATATTGTGTGTATTATTTGCTGTGTTTGTGTATGTTGATAAAACAGTCGGAAAAGTTAAATTCTTTCAACGTGAAAACGCAGCTTTTTTTATGATTATTATTTTTTTGATAAAATTGCCAATTAAATAAACATTAATGCTTTGTGATAAACTGACATTTTATCATTTTCTGGCACATCGAGGATGTCCTCTTCTGTGTTGCAGGTCTGATAAACACAAATGATATTCATTTTTTGCATCAGTTATACAATTTCACCACTGGGGGGTAACCTAGTGTTTGTGAATAAGACTTGCCTCCCACTCTGTGTGTGTGTGTGTGTGTGTTTTGTGTGTGTGTGTGTGTTTTTCAGGAATAATACTTATGTGTGCTTTTTCAGTTTTCCAGAACAATGGCCAGAGAAATGTTGTTGATTTTTAATGAGCCTCAGAATATCAGTTAATATCTTTCATCTAACTTGTTTAACTATTACATGAAAATACATTGCACATTGGAGTGTAGCAGATGCTCTTACTCTTATTGATGACACATGAGTTAAGTAGCAATCAGGAGGGAACATGCAGGTCCAGCTGAAGACAAAAAGCAACATACGCAAGATAAAATGGTTAAATTCAAGTTTGTGGATTCAGCATGCGCATACTTTTGATGTCCTAGTGATATTGTCTGTGTGTGCTTGATTATGTCCTTGACAAAACAAGGATATAAAAACTCCCAGCCTCAAGAAATATGGGGCAGTCCTAATGCAGCACAGCCCAACATATGGCTCACCAGTGATTTTACTTGTCCATAAAATGGTCTCTGACCATGAAGGCTCTCACACACTTCACACCATTCTGGAAATGAGAGCGGACAGATTGGGATGACATAGTTTGCAGGCAAATTGATGCACGAGAACAGCCTCTCTCTCGAAAACCTCAGCATCTGTCGCAACATAAAAAAACACTGGTGGAATTAGGCTGCATTTTTCTCATTGTTTATCATTGAATGTTTTCTGAGAAGTGTTTTAGCTTGTTCGGGACACATTTAAGATTTGACATGCTGTTATTAGTGCAGGCAGAGTGCATCATATTTCAAAAGCATGTATGGGGTGATATTTGTGTCTTTTATTTTATCCCTTGATGATTATGCTCCCATAATGCGAGCATTATTTACAGCTGAGTTTTAATTATGCCATACTCAGGGTTTTGAACTGTGCAAATACATTTAGAGAAATGCCAGGGCTAAAAATATGACACTAGAGACTCGTGTGTGTGTGTGTGTGTGTGTGTGGGAGGTAGCCTTCAGCGTCGTATTGTATATTGTTTTCATGCGAAGCATATAGCTATGGCAACACACTGTATTGTGACAAACAGTAGTGACTATCTTCTAAAGTTTTTGAAACAAATGAGTAATTACACCTGGATTTTTTTTCTCTGCTCTCTTCTAAAGGTAAACTGAGAAGGAAAAAAATAAAGAAAAGTAAACTGTGAACAAAAGAGATTCGGGAGAGAGCATGAGTAAAGAACAGCTGAAGTTGAGGGGGGAAAAAAAGCTTAAAATTTGGCCTTTTAGATTTATAAGAAAAAAAGTCAGTGACATTGAAGAAAGGTATTTGCTAAAAACTTTGCCAAATTCTTGTAGAGCGTAAAGGCCTACTATGTATAAAGTTATAATGGGGCCTTCGCACCACCTCGGTGCTTGGGCCTTAATACCTAAAAAAAAAAAAAAAAAAGAAGATATTTATTTAAAGTCAATGCTCAAAAGTTATATGGTGAGATGACGGTTAACACTAGTCTTGTAAGATAGGCTAGCCTTAGCAGGACTAGTGGTACTTAGACTGTTTTAATTCTTTATGACCAGCAACAACCATTTTATGTTTAATAATGAACTAAATTACCAATGTTATTTATTCATTAACATATTTCAACTACAGGGAAAAAAGGTAGGGAGAAATGATTAGTAAATTTAGCTTAGTATGTACAGCACGTGGTCTTCTAAAATGCCTCGGAAAATGTTTACCCCAATCAGTATTACCCTTTAGCAAAAACAGACATGACCACTGATATGAGAAAGACCTCCCTTAGGTTATTGGATTACTGTACGCTTGCAATGACATGAAATGTGTGTGCAGCGCTGTAAATACTTATTACCCGAGTCCACCAAGGAGCCTCACAGCCCAGCAGTATTTTCAAAGTAAATTCATCTGGATTCCCCAATTTGCCAAATTGTATACAAAATATTTGTTTTATCTCACCATTCGATCGGCTCAGCGGTTCCAGTTGATTTCCTGCTGATGCTCAGTGATGGTGGTCCTGAATAATTAAACAATTCTGACAGCCACATAGGGGTCCGTTTCCATGACGACCCTTCTCCCGGTGTCCTCCCAGACCTGAGTAGTAATGTAAATCTCCCGTCTGCTTAATGTCACAGTCACGCCGGTAAAGTGATACACAAACGACACGCAGGCTGGGGGTCGGTGGGAGCGTTTGGTTGCATGTCCGGCCTCGGTTTCTTCTCCTCGTACAGGCGAGGGGTGGTGGGCAACTTTTGACGGCAACAGGAAGAGGTTAATTAACTGTCCCACAAAGGAAAGTGGTTTTCAGGGGCGAGTTGAGATGTTGCATAATAACACACTACACCGGTGTTGGAGGATGACACGGCAGCAATCCAGACAGTATAGAAATTGACCACAAACATCTTCACTATTTACAGATTAGTCAACGCAGAGGTGGGAGGGATCGCTTTAAGGTCACACAGGGAATATTTTAATGATGCTTGTAATCTTCTCTGACAGTATGTTGACACATTCATGATTCTGAGGGTGATACTCCCTCCACCACACACACACACACACACACACACACACACACACACACACACACACCACGACTCAGACATAGGCAATTACCCTTTTACATCAAATGGTTCATCATATTTCCTCGGCCCATTAGAGAGTTAATTAACCTTCTCTACCTGTAGATGAAGAGGTATGGCAATGATGCTTACTGCCGTGTTCCAGTCAGAGCTGTTTCAAGAAAATATGCAGTGTACTTTCCACACAGCACGATACTGGCTAATCGAGCCCTGAGAAATGCAATAAAAAAAGGATTATGATGCAGTTATTTATTGTCAAAAGTGCTTATTCTGTATTTTATTCGTTCACTCTTTCAGTATGTAGCTATGTGTTGGGGATTCAAATGGGGCTGTGAGATGTTTAAATGCTGAGACTCAGCATGGGATTTCTAAACCCAAGCGTCTCAACTCAGTGACTCCCAACTGATTTGTGCTTTGTGCTACCTGAGAGAATGCTATGATGTAGAGAAAATGAAACTGCAGATTAAAAGATGCTTTATTTTCATTCTCTTTAGCTGGAAAGGGACATTGTGGAAGCTGTAAAGGCTTAAATGTGATGCAGTCAACAGCATCACAGATTTGTTAATTTGCTGGCGACTTTCTGAAAGCTTGTGCAGCTGATGTTATTTGGCAAAAACCTAAATGCTCATGAAAATATTAGGCCATTACAGTTTGGCACTCGAAATGATAATGATGCCTATGCAAATTATGATTGTGATGGCAGCAATCACGCCTGTTGTGGTCAGCTTCACTCTCCAACTAGACTAATTCTCCCTGTGAAACCAATTGCCTGTTGCGACACAAACTCTGTTTACCAAATTCAAATAATCACCGGATTTGTGTCTGTTTTAACTTCCCGAACATGAGCCCTCCTGGATCTGATCCCGTAACCAAGCTACTGTAAACCCTGCTTTTGTCAACCCCTCAGAGCCGAGGTGTAAATGAGGACAGGATAAATCCTCTGACACGTTCACTCACAGTGCAGCCCGTTAGCCGGAAGACAGCTTAAAGATACACTTAACTCTGATGACATTTTCATCTGACCAGCTCAATATGTGATACAGTTGAGTGTACTTTGTTGTGGGTTGTATTTGGGATTGTGTAACTGCGCCTCTGGCGATCATGGCTGTCAGCCAAGCTTTAAAGCATCAACACACTTTATGATTAGAAATGGATTTTGGGTGTTCTTGGCTGAGACTATTTTCTGCTTTCGCTCGGTGATGATTGATTGTCTGTACTGTCCTTTTCCTCTCAATCACCTATGGAATCCCACACAATATAAATAGCTATCAAAACCATATTGATAGAGAGGACTTGTTAGTTCAAAGTGTGTCTGTTTTGTCCCCTACCTTGCTTTGTGTGAGGTGTTTGCGTGCAGGATACAGAGCATGGAAATACATGCAAGCATACAGGTTTCGACTGCTGCTAAGTAAATGTTTTCTGCTTCAGCGCTGTGTATTTTTCTATTTTCTGTTATAAGGCATTATCATTATCTCCATGGGTAAAATTAGACAAATGACTGTTGTCATTTGCCAAGGGGTTTCATGACTGTTTTCCAGTTCCACTCTTAAAAATAAAATTAAAAAAATAAAACACTCTATAGTTTTACGATGTGAGGTCACAACAGTTAACTCTTAAAATGACCTCTTTATTCTTTGGATTCCTTCTCAAAGTCAATGTCACAATTATTGTGTGCTATACGTAGAGTATATGTAATAATAAGCTTGTTAAAGAGAACCACCCACTCACTGTAACGCACCGTCACGTAGCATACTAATTGTATGGTGTTATCTTGACCTATTGTCCAAGGTGCTTCTCTTAATTGCTTTATCTTGTTCGAGCACTTTTCTTTGACCCGTCTTTCTTCCCTGCTTTGTAAGCCTGCGGAGGCTTACGTTTACAGTGTTCAGGTGTGTGTGTGTATGTAGCAGGTGCGCATGGTTGTGTGATGGAGCGGTGTGGAAATGAATGAGGCCGCTGATCAGTACCAGTTTGTACCTGATGTGACAGACCCCAATCGGATGAGCCATTTTACAATCCCACCGCTGCATCGATGCATCACAGGCCGTGATGGGAGAAAGGACAAAGTGAAGGGCACAGGCGGGGGATAGCGTGAGGATGAATAGACAGGCAAAGAGCAGGAAACAAGAGGGAAACTGAAAGAACGTGATTCTACAGAGGAGGAAAGATTTTGAAGAGTGAAATAAAAGGAGGAAAGTAAGGATGGATACCACTGAACCAAGTGAGAAGTTACGTCATGCTCGTGTTTCCAGACAACAGTGAGGCGTCTCGGGGCCCTAAAATGATCAGCGGCTACACAGGAGCCCCTCATTGTTGTCTCACAAGACAACTCCTCCCCTCTGTTGCTGTGGCGTCCAAGTGATCTCTTCGTTAATTCATAGTAGGGCGCAGAACTAAATTAGTACTCGTTAGCCACCCGCTGTTTACTTTTCTTTGTTTGCTGTCATTATCCCTTCTCCTTTCAAACTGTGTGTGTGTAGTCAGTCAGTCAGTCAGTCAGTGATTTGGGGTGGGCATCATAGCATCCTCACCTAGCAACCTGCCCCAGTGAGATGCTCAAAGGGTCTGGATCACTGGGGGTGACACACGCACACACACGCACGCACGCACACACACACACACACACACACACACACAGAGTCTCCCACCCTGCAGCCCCTCAGAATAACTGTGACTCGGGTGCTTTTGTGGATGACGCTCAACGTGCCAGATGCTCATCAGGTCCAGACAGCAGCGAGATCTGCGGGAACAGGTCTTCCCTGACACTCCAATATTCATTCTCCTTCACTCTTCGCTTTGAC
This sequence comes from Embiotoca jacksoni, assembly GCF_022577435.1. Taxonomy (NCBI): domain Eukaryota; kingdom Metazoa; phylum Chordata; class Actinopteri; family Embiotocidae; genus Embiotoca; species Embiotoca jacksoni. Next base: position 16,403,306 of record NW_027185436.1, on the reverse strand, counting down.
CTTATTTCTAGAAACAAGGCCCAGACTGCTAAGCCAATGGGACAGAGCGGAGGAGACGTGCCGCTTCATTGGAGGAAAAGGAATCCCACCGCTTCTGCTTCATCACCTTGAACATTTATACGTTCGTCACTGCTGCCAGATGAGAAATGTTTTGCACAGAGGTGCAAGACAACAAGATGGCTTCTCTTTCCTCGTCGTCAGCTTTCTGACTTTTCAGGATCAAACACAGACAAGGCTTTTCCTAACAAGCATTTAAACAAATCTGCAAATCCAACCAATGAAGTTTTTACAACACCTGTAATGATAATAAGTGGAAGAAAGGTTTGACGGGTTTTGGTGTTGAGGGTGTAACGAGATGACTGTGGAACATCTCGATCCTCGTCCTGGCATCCTACAGATGTGTTTTAATCAAGACTGACGATGTCACACGCATGCACACGCACACATGGGCTTCGTCATGCCCCATCCTCCAACACGCCTCCACTAGCAGAGGGGCGTCTTACCCACCTGTTGCTTCTGACTCCTGGAGCCATCCATCTTATCACAACTACCATTTCTGTCTCCCTCCATTCATCTGGCTTTCTTTTTTTCTTCATCTGGTTGTGAAATTACCCAGCATTACACCTTTTCTGTTATTTTTTTTTTTAAAGAAAAAAAGGACCTTTGCTCTGAAGAGAATTTAGAAGTTCAAGACTCAAGTAAAGGAAGAGCAAGAGGACAGCGATTCTCAAAGGACCTTCACGGACATTCAGAGTGGTAAGACATCTGCCATTTTGAATGTGAATGCTCTCTTGCATATAAGGTTTGGCCTAAGTGTATGAAAATGAACTGGGAAGGTCAAGGATACTGATGACCTTTATACACAAAAAGTTTGAGGAAATCATATCTGAGGGAGAAAGTAGTGTAATGAGGACACAGGGATTTGGCAGTAAATTAGGATCACTCGTCTGGGATTTGTTCATGTGATGAATTTTTATTGGGTGATGATTAAAATTGCATTAAGTAAGGCATAGTAACAGATCAATGCTGAGAAGTCTTTGGCTGCTACCGTGCTAAATAAATGATATTTGTCTCCCACATTCCCTCTATTTACTGCTTTGCCCCTCCATCTGTTGGCCGTTGGACACCAAAGTAACCATATGCTCTCTATGTATAAATCATCCACAATAGCCTGATCCCTGTAAATCCATGTTAGCACAGCATGGATGTAGCACATTTCTCCAGAACAAGCCTTTGAGGTATTCTCTGTCCCCTAAAAAGTTGCTTGAAAGCATGTTTGATCATTGTTTCCTTTTTTTTTTTTTTGGACTGAGTGAAGATTAAATATCATCTGTCCCTTGTGATGTTTAGTTTTCTATTTCACAAATTTAAAACCATCTTTAACTTCTAAGTTTTCCCTTCTTTACTGAGTTTTATCAAGTTGATGCAAAAATGGCTTCAGAATTGGTATCGACTGAGCAGTTTTTCCCTTCGTGCAGAATCGTCATTACGTTGATGATTAGATGATTTCGCTTTAAGCTGGTCTGTGGCCGTTCTCAGACACAGATGAGCTGTTCCTCATTAGTGTACGTGTGATTTAATGGCAGCGCGAGGGATTCATTTTAACTCGCACATGCTTGCGAAATTGCAAGTGCGTCATTCAGGGAGCATATTGACAGTATCATCGGCTTGCTGGCCGTCATTTAGACTGTTGTCAAACAGCCTGAGAGGTGTGTAGGAGTTTTAGCAGCAGTTTGGACAGTTTTGGTGACACTTCTCTGCAGGGGGCTGCGTTTGCTTATGACATGTCTAATTTTACAGTTTTGACAGCTTGTTGAAACTTTCCCAACTACACTGCAGATGGCAGCAGGAAGGTTGAAGCAACAGATTATGGTTCATGTATTGGTAGGTTTACTGATCTTTTTAGTTACAGCTGTGTAAGGACGGTCACTAATGTTAACGCACCCAGTACACATTGTACCTGCAGTGCTGATTGTGTAACCCTGTCTCTGTGGGCCAGTTATTGCTGATGCACAAGGCAAATGTATTTCAGAGAAATTCCATAAATTCTGGCAAAGTGACACCCACATATTGTCTGTGAATGCTACATGTGAATTATTGATGGGATCAGCCTGCTTAAAAATTCATCCCCAACCTTTCTGTCGCACAGAGAGAGGAAACAGTAATTAGTGTTAAGATATGAGAGGAGACACGGGCTAATTATCAGCAGGGTAAACAGAGCTGCCTGCATACTGTTTTTGGAATTATTTTTCATTTACAACAGATTCTATAAGTAAATATATTATAAATGTGTGACAATGCCACATTGTTAATTATTGTCCCCAATTTTTCCCCACATGACCTTTTCAGTTTGATTCCAATGAAGGGGAAGGTTATACTGAATTCAGCATAACAATTTTCTATAAATGTTGATTTGCTCATTTGAGTGATGTGTCATCCGGAAAGACTGAGGATGGCCCTCAAAACGGACTAAATAGAATTAGCACCTCGCAGTCATATTCCTCTGCGAACCAGTGAAGATGCAGTTTTACATCTCCGTCTGTTCAGAATTATTTGATATATGTAGGGAAATTTTGAAGGAATCTTTGTGTTCACATGCTTCGCCGATAAAGCTGACTCTAATAGATCACAAAGTCGTAGCCATGACGGCAGACAACGCTTCAAATATGGATATCGCTGCAAGGAAGCTACAAACTCTAAAGCATGGAGGCTTCACACATCTATACAATCACCACAGTTTCAAGATGGAGACTCAAGATTACTGTCACCAATTCAGTATCTGATCAAATGTCAATTGACATAGTCAAAATCTCCCCTTCTGTTACCGAGTTATTGTTTCACAATAATGGGACTAATGGGAGGTAACAGTGACCTTGACCTTTCACCTCTTACCAGCAAAATCTTAACAGTTCATCCTTGAGTCCTCGTAAATGTTTGTACCAGATTTTATGAAATTTCACAAGGACGGGACATTGTGTGATCACTTACTTTACTGCTGTCACTGTGACCTTGACTTTTGACACCAAAACAAAGCAGTATGTCATGTCATCCTTGGGACAAAGTTAACACTTGAACCAAATTTGAAGAAATTCCATGAAGGTGTTCTTGAGATATAACGTTCGCGAGCATGGGACAGAGGTGAGTCCAAGTGACCGTTGGTGCCAAATTTGAAGAAATTACATCAAGGTGTTGCGTTCTTTGAGAATGGATGGACGTGAGGTCATAGTCACCCTAACCGTTGACCACCAAAACCTCATCAGTTCATCGTTGGGACCGGGTCAACATTTGTGCCAGATTTAAGAAAATTCTGTCGTGGCATTCTTGAGATATTGCGTTCATGAGCCTGGGACATAAGTACGTACACACGGACGGATGGACAACCCCAACATAATGCGTCTCGCAACAGCTGTCACCTGGAGGCATGAAGCTATGAAGACATGGATGGATGAGGAATGGGACTCGTTGCAGCTCGCTCGAGTGTAGCTGTAATGAAGCTCGAGAAGCTGATGGCCAAATCTTAGAGAGTGAGAGCTGAAACTGAGCTGGAGTCTGTCACAGCTACCCCATCTCATTAAAGCTGCTGAATACTTGGCATTACTTTGGCCCATTAAGTCAAATTAGGATCTGATTTATTGGATAATATAACAGTGAAGCTTTGCTGAAGACCGTCTTCTCATTTTGGCCCTTTGGCATTTCAGCACAGGGTGATGGCAGCGGCAAACCCCTTTATTGTTTGCTTATAATACTTGTATCTTTGTGGCCTGTTTGACTATTAAATTCTCTGCAATTGGAAAAAAGTTTATTTTGTCTTGATAAGATTTTAAGTTAACTGGTGATGGATTACTTTAATAAAACCTGGATTTTCAAATCATTTTTATACTCAATGTGCATGTTTCCAACTCATACAACGTATTTACAGTATAAAGTCTGTAGAATCAAAATATTGATTAAAATGACACAAGAAATCATGTCTGGGGAGATAACCATGTTCAAACATTCACTCTTTCATAGATAATCACTACATTACGAGTGTCACAAATGTGCGAATGCAAATTATTAAATCAAAATTAAAAAAGGCTTTTTAATGTCATTTTTGAGAGATTGAAGTAATTCACTGAGCTGCTCTTTGAGTGGATTTTGGAGCATGTTTGTTCATGTCATGAAAAACAGCAGATATTTTCTGACCTTTTTCTCTGTCTCTCTCTGCTTTTTTTCCTCCAGAGTAAAATGACGAGGAAATCTCACACCAGAAGAGTTCTGACCCCGCTCTGCACAGAAATAAAGGTACCAGAACATTTTATGTGCAAGGATTTCTCAGAACCCAAGCTCTGGATGAATAGAAGATAACTTGGCAGTCAGCAGCTCTGCCACTATGGTTCAGATACTTTCAATAATGTTATAGATGTCCATGGAAACAGTTACTCTTTGATCATCAACGTATTTCAATACGAGAAAGTAATTTCTTGTTAAAAAAAAAGTCTGACAATTAGTCTGTTGAAGAGATTGGAACATAACTGAACAATTTCTCTCAAGTACCTTTAATATTCCCTCAGATAATGGCAGTTCTTTTTGTGAGGGCATGCTCTGCACTTAACTTTCTATTTTATGTATCTTGTTAGAGTCTGAGCTTGGAACTTTACTCAACCCCAGAAAAAGGTTCCGCTAATCAGACAAATAAAAAGCCTTTGCAAAAAAATTGCTTGTTTATCGAGATGACCTGGAATTGCTGGGTATATTTTGATCAGGCGAACAACTCTGTAGGTGGTTTTTTTTATATATATATTTTCTTTTGGTGTTGTGACTTTATACATATCTGTCTCACACAAACTGAACTGAACCAGATGCCCTCTTATTATCTCTATGTTTTTTCTCTATAGTAGGCTACATTGCTTTATCATTTTTGCTACCTGTTTTTAAATCCTTTCCATGTAGTGTGAGACGATAGGGTCATCTGAATTTTAGAATTTCTTGGTAATTCAGAAAGTGTGTGTGTGTGTGTGTGTGTGTGTGTGTGTGTGTGTGTGTGTGTGTGTATGTGTGTGTCACACAACTCAGCCTCAACTCAGCGTGATCAGTGTGGGGAGAATGTGTTTTTGTGGATATAATCCGGTGAAATTGCAAATGAGTGACTGTAATGAGGTACTGATGATGCAACATTTTGGTTTGGTTTCCAGTTTGGTAACCACGGAAACCAGATAACACAGTGTAGGTGGACCTTTGGTCTTAACGAAAGGGGGTGAAGGATAAGAGGAAGGCTGATGTCAGCGAGGATACAAAGACTAGTCCAAACTCTAAACGTGGTCAGATTATCACACCTATGCTTACCCAACTGTGACGAGTCAAAATGCCTTTAACGATGTCTACTTTACTTCAAATTTGAGTTTGGCATGATATTTGGTTTCTGTGGTCAAGAGCGAGCTTTAATTTGTCCTTAAGATATTGTGGCATAATCTAAACTTCATTGAGTAACACAAAAACAATCTCACTGTCGACAACGTGTCTGTGTGTGTGCCGTTACGCTTGGCTGAGCTGACTTGAAGGAAGTTTTAGACCTTTCTGCATTCATGTAACATGTAACATGATGTAACCTCCAACCAACTCCAGTTCATAAATATTCTACAGGAAATGTGCATTTCCATGTAATACACAACACGTATCATGTTTTGCCTGCACTAAATTTATATTTCCTTTGATCAACAACAAAAAGTGCAATATACTACGACATCCAACAGTATTTTATACCAATTCTTTATTCTAACAGAGCCTTACATTTCAATTAAGCTAACAGACTCTGATAAAGCAATTTCTTCTTGCCTCCGCAGTCCCCGAAAAGGAGTGTCGTAGGTGGAGAATTCAACCGTCTAGCAGCAATATGCTTGAAAGTTTTGCTACAGAGTTGGAGGAGACCGAATCAGTACCAAAATAATTGTGAATATTGGACTAGTGTTAACCCATCATGGCCAAAATTAATATAAATTAATTGAGGTTTTATAAGGCTCTTATCCATAGTCAGTGTATTACTTACTGTAGATGGAGGTTGGTGAGTCATTAAGAGGCATTGATATCGGCGACCCTCTCTTCTGATTGGCTGACTCTTTTGGGAGAGGCACGCCCTGGCCAGTCGCAGGTTTCCTTCGGTCTTGTAACGTAATAGTTCAGGTGTTTCTCTCACTTCAAAAGTTGGACAGTGGGCCGTGTGCTCAGGGCGTACACATGGAGGAGAGCGTGCGGTGACGTCACAAACTAACGGAGGTCCAAACGGCTCTCCAAATGGCAAAGGTTGATGAATCCAGGCTGTGTTCATTTCTCTGTCGACTGAGCATCTTCACACTCTCACAGTGTTTATACAGCACCTAGACCCACTTTAGAACCAACAAAAGCAATGCAAATCCAAAATAATACCACGTGGGACTTTTAATGCGCTCTCATCCTATTCAGAGGAGGGAGTCAGACATGTTGAGTTTTCCCGTTTTGGTCTGCGCACTCATACGTCCAGTCAGGTAAGACAAAGTCAACAGAAACATACTTGTACGCATTACGTTTATGTCATTCAGTGTGCCTCTTGTTTTAGTTTTTGCTTTATGTTGTCACTGGCATGCCAGCTAGCAAAGCTATTAAACTGCTACTGCTGCCTTGGGACAAAATGACTTGCGATATAGAGGCGCCTTCACTGACTTATTAGGTGTTACAGGCCAGTAAAAGCTGGTTTTACCTGTAAAGTCACCTAGCTTTAGTGAACAGCATTTGACAGGTATTAACTAATTAATGACGTTCACTTAATTAAATGCACATTTGACCTTACAGTTTTTCTTGGCATTAAAAGTATTATTATTATTAAGCAATTATTGCTCTGCAGTGTCAGCTTTGCCACATTGGTTCATACTTTACTTTTGACATAAAAACCACATGTTTGTATTTTATGTCCAACTTGAACAGAGAATAAACAGCTGTGCGGGATTGTTGAGGACACACGTCTTACATCTAATATACTTCAGCAATTTAACTCATGCAGTAGGGCCGCAACTATAATTCATTTATTATCTGCAAATCTAGTGATTATTTTCTCAATTAAAAAAACAAAATTGTTTTCTCTGCAAATGTCAGAAAATAGTGAAAATGCCAATGTAATTTACAATTATATAAACCAGTAAAATATAACCATTGGAGAAGATGGAGCCAGTGAAAGTTTGGCATTTCTGCTTTTATCAATTGGCAAATTGACAAATTGTTTTAGCTTCAGTGTCCCATTGAACTGAATTATTGTCAGGATGATTATGCCTAAACTCTGTCATTACTGCAACTGATTCAAAAGGATTTGGCATCAACATAAGTTGCCATTTCCCTTGAGGTTTTTTAACCAGGTATATTATCATCGGCAAAATGTTAATTATGCGTCTGACGGATTTTTCAAAATCGTTGCGAGAGATGACTTTAATGTTGCTGCGGTGTCGTTCTTGGTTTGATCAGAGCGAGTGAATGTCTGTTTGTGCTCCCGCTGTCTGTTCTCCCACCATCACTTGTTCCCTCTTCCTACTCTCATCCTTCAGGGGATCTTTGTCTTGCTTTTTCACCTTTTTCATCGCAGTCTCTCATTTTATCAGTAATACCTCTCCCTCCTCCCCCCCTTCCCACCAACACATGCACACACTCATAAATACACACCAGAGCGTGCTCCCAGGTGGTGAGTGGTTTTTGGGAGCGATGACAACAAAGTCCTTGGTGTTCAGACAATGTCACCTCTCCTTACTCTGTCTCCCAGTCTATATCCCGTTATCCCACTCGCTCACTCTCTGTCCATCTCACTGTCTCTCTCATCTTGTTTTCTTGTCCCAGATTATTTGTGTCTTCTTTTTTTTTTGCCGAAATACAGTTTCAGATTCCAATAGTAAAATAACAAGTTTTTTTTCCCTCACAAATGCACCTGTAGAAATGACACAAATTCTTACCTTCTGTCAACTCCATAACTCCACAGTATGTCTTTCAGCAAATCTGAAGACTTTGAGTGGGAAGTAGGAGAGTGGAGCAAGAGAAAGACCAGGAAAGCCATAGGAAATTGAAACAACTAACAGCTTTGTTTGGTATCTCCTTTACTCCTCTGTAGCTACAGATAATCTGATGCTCAAGTGGCTTAACTCATGAACTGTAAACCATAATGTATGTAGAGAGAAAGAAGAAGAGACGGGGACATATGGACCTTTTACAGAAAAATGAGGAGAGAGTGAGATGAGTAATGAAAGCACAGGGAGGAAGAGGAGAGCGAGGAGAAGGACGTTTAATAACTGGGTATTCAAAGCACAGTGAGAGAGTGACTTACTGAACGGGGTGTCTGTTTCTGCGCCTCTCAGTCAGCTTAAAGCAGCTCTGCTCTCTGCTCAACAGAAGCCCTGCACTCCAAAGACTCTTGCGTGTCTCTTTGTTTTGTTTAGTCTTTTTCCCCCTCTCCACATGTCTCTGTTATTTGCCCTTTTTTCCTTGTTTGTCCTCTCCCCACCTCTCCTCCTTGCTATTATTTTGTTTCTTTCTTGAAGCTCCTTTCACCAGGATCTGAATATTGTACCCTTCCTCATCCTCATCCTCCCCCTCCTCCTCATCCTCCTCCTCCTCCCCCTCCCTCCCTCTCTCTCTCTCTCTCTCTCTCTCTCTCTCTCTCTCTCTCTCTCTCTCTCTCTCTCTCTCTCTCTCTCTCTCTCTCTCTCTCTCTCTCCCACTCTCCCTCTCTCTCTCTCTCTGTCTCTCTCTGTCCCTCCCTGCGAGGAGGGAAAACGGCATCGACGGCTAAGCCACAGTAACAGCACATGCAACAGGGTGCAGACAGCACCTTCTGCTTCGTCACCTTCCTCTCCGACTCTCATTCCTCCCAGAGGAAAGGCTACAGGGAAGAAAAGAAGAGCACAGGAGAGCAGCCGAGCAGGTGAAGATCTGTTGCACAACCCTGTTTGATCAGAAGAGGGGTAAAAGTACAAGAAACGGGGAGAAAGGAGTCGGAAATTGCAACTCGCACAATCTTTCAAAGTAAAAAAAGAAGACTTAAAGAAAGAAGAGAGACACAGAGACTGTTCAGTGGGTAGTTGAGAAAGAAGTGAAGATGCCACCTGTGGCACAAGTTTGATTAAAGAACAGACTCAACTCAGCGTGGCCGTCCTTCTTCCCACGTCTCTCGACAAAATTTTGAACACCAATGGCCTCCAAGAAGAAGTGGGCAGACCGGCGGGAGTTAAGAAGGGAGCGGCCTTTCTCCACCCGGGATGATTCATCTGTTGCGTCCGGGACATCTGGGCCAGGGCGATCCACCACAAGGGGTCGTTTCTCAGAGTCGTGGAAGAGGCTCAGCTCCAGAGGGGGCTCCACCAAGAGGGGGGTGCTCAACTCTCAGCAGCCACCGGTAAGATGTTTCGAGGATGCACAGGCCCCCTCTAAATGTTCCCCCAAAGATTAATCAATGACTTGGGTGCTGGGAGGGAAGTGGGAGAGGAGAAGCTGCTGTCAAGGTAGCACCTTGCATGGGAGGGAGTTAATTATCTGTGAGGGATTTTTGGTTAATTTATGAGTTCAGTAGCAAGAAATTAAACATGAATCATTGAGTTTCCTCAAACTAACTCTAACTAAGTGCGAACACTGAAGCATCCTGAGTGTTATAAAAACATCTAGCATTACCAAGTAGGATGCTGTTTTTGCACTGCACAGTTGTTTTTAGCTTTACAAAGCTTTTCAACGAGGTAGTGTTGTCCAAAGGCATATTACATTCATGTATATATGGGTTTCATTTCATGTCACATTTACTTGATATTGCAAAGTTTACTGCACAAACATATTTGATCAGTCACCAATTCGGGCTTAAAGGTGCTACATGTTCTCATTTTAACTTTTGAGATAATGTCAGGTAATCGATGGTAGTCTCCCACTGGAGCGCCACAACATATTATCTACCAAAGAGTATTGGTGATTATGGTGTCTGTGCTTCTGTTACATAATGAGTAAAATGACCTGAGGGCCAATCTGGGAAGAAAAAAAAGAACAGCCCCCAGTGGAAAAACAAAGGCACAACTGCAGTATGCAATAGTGATTCAACCTATGAAATAAACAGTCTGAAACAAGGATGAGATGACCCTGAGGAGGAATGTGTGCTATTTGCAAGTTAGATATCTTTTGAAAGGCAACTGTCAGTGTTTGTGTAGCAAAGACATTATCACATTTAGAGACTAATCAGGTCAAATTCAACGATGGCTCAACAAAGTGGCTGCCACTATCAAGAAATACAGTTCTAGATGATGAACATGTCAAAATAAAATGTTTTTTTTACTCTTTTACTCTCTCCACTTACTAAATTAACATTAATATGAATATTAACAGAACAACTGACAACATCACAATTTTATTAGTATTGTAGAGTCTTAGAAGTTTGAGGACAACTGAAAGCTTGGAAGAGAAACACTGCGCTTGTAAAACTTTTGAAGACGCTTAGGATTTGTGAAATTGTATTTCAACGTTTGCTGTCACAAAACATTGGAACCGCACACCTACACTCAGACTTAGTCTCTCTGTTTCTTACTCTTCTTTTGTTATTTGAGTCCATGCCCATCTCTTTGCTTGTCTCCTGTACCTGCTTTGAGGTGCAGTGAGGTGCTCGTGTTCTCTGTCTCATGTCAGCATCTGTCAAGCTGGTGGCAGAAATTTCTCCGTAGTTGTTGCAGTTGTGATGAAACTTCTCCCTGATGGATCCAGGATCCCATCCTCTCTATTTTTGAAAATGTAGGACTTCACTGAGGTTTAAGAGTCAAGGTCAGAATAATTAGGTCCAGTCTGCTAGCTGGTGCTCGTGGACTGTCCCACTTCACCCACATCTGTACGGTGATACTTAGCAGCAGTACCTGATAAGGAAGATGTGTAAGAAACATAGATATGCACAGATGGAGAGATGAGATCCATTTCTGTTTTTTTCAGTTGTGCCCCAGTAACTGCCGCTATTTTGTAATGCACGTACAATCTCAAAGGAAACGTGTTTTTTGTTTTGTTTTTTTTAGCAATATGTGCTCCAAGGTAGTAGACTTCTCAGCCAGTTTGTTTCAGTGACTGTCAATGTAAAGAAATGTGGATACTTAAAAGCTGACGATATATTTTATGACGGTAAAACAAGTATGTTTTTTCCTGTTTCTCGTATCTCTTGCTGCGTTTATGTCTGTGTGCACAGAGAGCTCGGTCTCCTGGGGTTTGTGTTGCTTGGATATGAACCACATTGTTTTTCTACTGCAACACCGCTGCTTGTCTCAAATCATTAGACACTTTGAATCATTAGTCATTTTTAATGGCTAGGTGAGTGTGTGTTCGTGTAGGAGTGAACGATCCTGTGTGCGAATGCCTCAGAGAATGAGATAGAAAGTGAGGAGTAGAAATTGGAAGAGAAGTCAACGAGAGCTGAAGATTTACTCAAGGCGCGCTTTGAGAATCGAGTTCTCCGTGATAGTGCTGAATGAGGCAAAGACGAGGAGCATTCGAGGCCAAGGCAGATAAGGAGACTGATGTAAAAGAGCTTTAAAAGAATTCACTAAATCACTATGGATTTACTATAAGTGTGTCTCATTAAATCCATAGTGGAAGTCTTTACTTGTACTCTGGGGCTCTGAAGATATTCCTCTCGGAAAAATCAGTTTGAATTCAGACAAGTCCAAGACAAACGGACAAAAAGAAGAGACAGACGTTTGAATTCTGTGTCTCAACTTATTTCTGTAGTTTTCAGGTTCTTGGGCTCAGAAGCTGTATTTAAAAAAAAGAAAAGAAAAAAGAAGTGCTTTCAGTTCTGGCTGATAAGGGTAGTTCTGTGTGGCACCTTTTATTTTAGATGCAACAGAGCCAGTAGAAAAGAGTCAGGGGAATCAGTCTATTATTGCTCATTCAGCTGGGAAATGGGAAAGTTCCCGTTTGGGAATGTCACACTTCCTCAGAGTTTTCAAAAACAGGCAACATCATAAAAGTGTGCTCTATTGCTGCTGTGACAACACAGAAGAGTGCCAAACAATCTCATTGTCATCCACATAAACCAACACGGACGAAATGGAGCTTGGGGGTCATTATTATTGGTACACTACATTTCTGTATGTTTTGATGTGCTGATGTTTTTAACATTTAACACAGCTAGCAAACGAGGTAGGCTAGGCTAACCAAGTCTGGCTATTTGATTTGATTTTCAGTGCAAGCACATGTTTTCTTTTCATGACATCAAATGACATCAAACCTACTTCTATGAGCTCTCAAAAACCTCCCACTTTCCTAGTGGGATATTCCCAGTTTGACAGACTTTCAGGTGAATCTTCCCCCTCCGATGTTGGGAATTCTCCCACTTCCCAGTTACTCATGAATAAACCGTTATGGGTCTATACACTTCTGTGAATGAACTGTGGGTATTAATCCTTCAAAATTCTGTTTGCTGACAGCGGCGAGATGTGTTGTCTGGTGAAGTTGTTAATTAATATTATTGCTTACACCTGTGCTTTCCCTGCTATGACATGTTTAAATGACTTCATTGAAATGCATCTGTGGGGAACACTTTCAACAGATGACTTTTTCTCTGCACGCTGGGTGTTTTATGCTTCACTTCCAGCAAGGGCCAGGATCATCCATGTAATGACTTTTCAAATTAATAGCTTGTTGCTCTAGTTCTTCATTTAACCCCAGGATATATAGGGTCCTTGAAGATGTTGCTAATGGGTTAGTTGCTTTGAGTTGGAAATGTCGAGTTGGGTGTTGCCACCAGCACATGCCACACTTTGTTTGAAAACATGTTGCTCTATTTTGTTGAAAATTCCATTGTTGTTTTTGTCCAATCCAAGTTCTTGTAGTCGTTGAACTTCATTCTGCCTGGTACACGTTGGAGTCTGATGTTTTTTTCCATTTGTTGTGAAATGCTGGAGGGATAGTACTGCATGAAACTGTAGTACATGGCAGGAGATGCAGGTCTCTCTCACTCTCTCACTCACTCACTCTCTCTCTCTCTCTCACTCACTCACTCACTCACTCCATTTTTTTTTTTACAGGCAAAGTTGCTACTTAAAAATTTTCCCTACTGACAAATTTACACCAAATTTGGTTTGGGTCTGTGGTTTTTAATTCGCATAACCATCTATCTATTCAAGTATCAGTTATTGTAGACCAACATTTGTCTTTTACTGGACCTTCACTTCATTGTACGTGTAAGCCTGTGAGAGTCTGTACAGATCGAGTACGTGTCTCTGTTTGTGTCTTTCTTTATTGCCATGTGAATGCCCCGCAGTTCATCAAGCCATCTGTAGATCTGTGGACCTTATGCTCAGTACAGCTAGATAAATCCTCTGTCCTATTTAAATGGACAGAATAAATGTTTTTCAAGTTGACTTTGCATGTGTGGTGTCTGTTTGTGTGGGTTTTTGTGCTTGACTCTGTGTGTATTTGAATACGTCTCCCTTGGAGAATATAACAATCTGAGATCGGGTGGTACAATCAAAGCCTTACAGCTCACACCGTTACCCTACTTTGATTGTAATGAGCATCATCTTCTGTCACAGTTGGACCATAATAGTCTTGAAACCAGACATCCTCCCTCCCTTTAGAGCACCCCTAGCACTGGAGCACGACATCAAGAGCTCCCAGAGCACTTTTTACCCCCTTTCTTAATAGGTCTTTAGTTGCTCTGATTAGGCACATTGCTGCTCACTATGTGTTTTTGTAGATTGTTTTCATGTTAAGAAAAATAAATAACCAATTAAAAGTGAAACCAAACGTAAAAATCTTGTAATTTTTTAAAATAAAAATCAAACACGGCTTCGGCCATAGCAGGAAGGTGTTCTGTGACGAAGCTCTATATCCTGACTGTCTGTTTCTCTCACTAATTTTAAAACACATCTGATACTGGCTCCAGACATAAGAAACAATTCCGGGACCCTTTTATTTCATTGGCCTTACTTTATTATTTGAAAAATAATTTCTACAGATTTTGAATTTTTGCATTCTATTCTAGTTATTTGGTAATATGTTAAATGAAACTTTTGGCTCTTCCTACAACCTAATTTACTGCTTAATGTGTATATCACAGTATAATCTCATATTAAAGACTGTATTCATGGTTCTGATTACATTGCTTGTAATTACCTGCCTTTTTCAGCCCATGAATGTGATCTAATTTCAACACTTTGATTTTCTCCCAGGCAAAATAGTCTTTCAATGGGCAGCTGAATCTTTATCCTGCTGAAAGATCCATTTCAGCATTTTTATGCTGATTCCCTCCAAATTTGCATTCAGTTACTTCAATAAATGCAAGTTCACTTACACCACTCTGAGAAAAACAGCCCCAGACTTTGATGTTCCCACCTCCATGCTTTACTGGACCATCACTGCAGTCTGTATTTTTCTGCCCTGAACTTTCTCCACCCAAACCCTATACCATCAGATCCATAGGGTGAACTCGTGCTTATTGATCTTATTTCCAATGATCTGTGAACTCATTTGTATCTGAAAATTCTTGTTAATCTCAGTCGTAATACTTCCTCCCCTTTCTTTCCTGTTTTTATTGGTTTTGCGCTATACTATATTCCAACCTGCTGCTGGTCTTTCTGGGTCTGCTTGTGCAGATATTATTCAATGCTTTATTTTTTAACCAATTGCGCAGGATGGAATATTTTTTTGGTGACCTGATAACTAGAGTGCAAACAAAAGATGCTTAACCTTTTCTTTGAGCTCACGTAATGCATCTTTGACATTTACCAGCTCTAAGATCCAGTTCCAAAGTAATCTGAAGTGGGTATACAGTGCATCTGGAAAGTATTCACAGCGCTTCACTTTTTTCACATTTTGTTATGTTTCAATACGTGTTATGTATGTATTATGTTTTGTTATTATTCCAAAATGGATTAAATTCATTTTTTTCTTCAAATAATGACAGTGAAAAAAGTTTGTTTAAAATTTTTGCAAATCTATTAAAAATAAAGAATGAAAATATAACATGTACATAAGTATTCACAGCCTTTGCTCAATACTTTGTTGAAGCACCTTTGGCAGCAATTACAGCCTCAAGTCTTTTTGAGTACGATGCTATAAGCTTGGCACACCTATTCTTGGGCAGTTTCTCCCGTTCTTCTTTGCAGGACCTCTCAAGCTTCATCAAGTTGGATGGGGAGCGTCGGTGCACAGCCATTTTCAGATCTCTCCAGAGATGTTCAATCGGGTTCAAGTCTGGGCTCTGCCTGGGCCTCTCGAAGACATTCACAGAGTTGTCCCGAAGCCATTCCTTTGTTATCTTGGCTGTGTGCTTCGGGTCGTTGTCCTGTTGGAAGATGAACCTTCGCCCCAGTCTGAGGTCCAGAGCGCTCTGGAGAAGGTTTTCATCAAGGATGTCTCTGTACATTGCTGCATTCATCTTTCCCTCCATCCTGATTAGTCTCCCAGTTCCTGCCGCTGAAAAACATCCCCACAGCATGATGCTGCCACCACCATGCTTCTCCGTAGAGATGGTATTGGCCAGGTGATGAGTGGTGCCTGGTTTCCTCCAGACATGATGATTGGCATTCAGGCCAAAGAGTTCAATCTTTGTTTCATCAGACCAGAGAATTTAGTTTCTCATGGTCTGACAGTCCTTCAGGTGCCTTTTGGTAAACTCCAGGTGGGCTGTTATGTGCCTTTTACTGAGGAGTGGCTTCCGTCTGGCCACTCTACCATACAGGCCTGCTTGGTTGAGTGCTGCAGAGATGGTTGTCCTTCTGGAAGGTTCTCCTCTCTTCACAGAGCAACTTTTTTCACGTTATAATTATGGGGTATTGTGTGTAGAATTTTTAGGAAAAAAATGAATTTAATCCATTTTGGAATAAGCATGTAACATAACAAAATGTGGAAAAAGTGAAGCGCTGTGACTACTTTCCGGATGCACTGTATGAAGTCAGTTCACACAGGTGACCCTATCAGAGTAACCTCGGGTGTAGTTCATCACATGAACCTTGGATATGTTCCACTAAATTTGACAATTAGACTTTTTATTATTTATTATTATATAATGTATTATTATTTATTAGACAATTAGAACTTATCCAAAAACTATTTTAATTGGTATGGTCATGCTTTCCCAAGTGACAACCATTTACATTTTTTTTTTTTTTTAAATATATGAAATAACCTTGTGATCCTCCAAGAAGTTTAACAGTCCAGAAACTTTAAGGCCACTGTTAGTAAGTAATGAGTGCGCTCAGTGCTATGGATTTTTCACTTCATTTTTGCATGAAAAAGAGCAGGTTCAGTTTTGTTAAAAATTACATTTTTTCCTTTTAGATCTTTTGCTCCCTGGGGAAACAAAACTGAAAATTTGTGAGTACTCGTGTTGGATTCTCATTATAATGAAGCCAAGTGTGATATTACTTCAGAAGTCAGAGGTCAGAAAGAAGCAAAGAGTTTTATCAGTTCCCCTGGAAACGCGGCATGGTTCAACAATTTGTGAGCTTTTTTTTTTTTTTTTTTTTAACAAAGATCAGTGGCTCACACTCAAAAGTGTTTTCTATGAATTACAGTAGGAAGACTGGCATTTGGTCTCTTGCTGTTTGGTAGCATAAGATGGCAAATTATATTTTTCAACATATTTTAATTCTGAAAAACTTTAATAAAGGCTCAGAGTTAGTTTTGTTCATTATCCCATGTGGCAAATATTACAGTTAAAGACAGACATCAAACCCTCTACTGCTGTCTGACAACATTATGCCCTACACCAAAATCAGTAACAATTATCAATATAACTAAATGCCACTAACACAACCATCATATTACAAGGTTTAGTTTAACAGAGCTCCAGAGATAGATGCCTGCTTGCTGATTGGAAAACAACCGTTCTCTTACAACAAATCTTAAATTATGCCATTTAATCGTAATGGCAGCATATTTTTTTCTTAATAAGAATCAAATTTTACATTCTTGGTTCACACAAATGAGGAATACTTACATGCAGTGCCAAAAACAAACTCGGGTGTAACTGGTCATTGTTGGGTAGAGAGAGCGGGACGAGTTCATATTCCAGTTGGGTTCCTATTCCAATTGTACAAATCCTTGGCTGAGGTTTCCCCAGCCTCTACAGCTTCTTGTTTTGTCAAGAAGTTGATGATTAAATGATAAGTGAAATTAGGCAGCTGCTGGAAGTCCTTAGACAGTTGCAGAATGTGGAGCTGCTTTGTGTCCTGATGTGATTTTGGAACCAATAGGATTTTGCAGTGTTTGTCTGTGAACAGGAGAGTGTTTGTCCTGGTGCTTTCTTTTTTTGTGAAGATACACATAAACAATAACCTTTCAAAGACTCTGGGGGTGCCTGCTGTCGGTGTAGTGCTTTTCTTCTTCTCTAAGAATAAACCATTTGTTTCCATTTATTTTTTTGGTTCAGTTTGCTGCAGACTGAGCTATCTTTAGTATCTTCAAGGAAATTAATCAACCACCAGTGTGAACCATTAGTGTGTAACAGGGGCAACTGTAAGTATGAAGTTGTGTAAATATGAACAGGAACTGTGAACAAATTGTTTCAGCTGTGAGAGAATTTTTAAAAGTATAATCTCTTATGAGTGAAATAATTTTTTTTTAACGTGTGTTGTTGAAATATTAAACAGGTGCCTAACCTGTCTCTGGAAAAGTGAGTGAAATAATCAAACTATATTTACTCCCAACATTCCTCTTTACTGACAAATCAAATATAAATAAACGGGTCTGAAGCAGTGACCGAATCTTTGCGTTTATCTGGTCAGTCTGTCACTTACTTTAAAGTTGAAATTGAAGCATTGCACAGTGCCAATAGAGAGCTCTTCTGGTTTTAAGAAATGTGCAGATTATGGCAGTCTGATACCTTTACAAAGACATGACGTGAGGATGAAATGGAGACCCACAGGGTTCCCTTTGCTGCCTGAATGCAACTGAAAGACTCTTCAGGTGAGGGTAGGTCTCTCCCCTGTAGCTCTACTTTTTCTGTGTTTGGGTGTTATCATCTTTGACTTGAAAGAAAACAGCCCGGTTCACAAAAGTGAATCTTAGAGCTGCCTTACACAAGCATTTTTCAGCTTCACCATGGTCCTTTTATTTTCTTATATGGTCAATTAATGAAACTGTGAGGTCATTTAGGAACTGTTTTGTGCTGTTAATTTGGCACAGGGCTCGTAGTGCCCCCTTGTGGGACCTAATGTAATGTAACTAAATGTTTAGACCCGCTGAGTACACCGTTATTTGTCTAACATGAAATTGTGTGAGATCTCAGCTTTATTAGAAAGGGAGGCGAACAATAGCTAGTTTACTAACATACGTCATTTAGGAACTGTTTTGTGCTGTTAATTTGGCACAGGGCTCGTAGTGCCCCCTTGTGGGACCTAATGTAATGTAACTAAATGTTTAGACCCGCTGAGTACACCGTTATTTGTCTAACATGAAATTGTGTGAGATCTCAGCTTTATTAGAAAGGGAGGCGAACAATAGCTAGTTTACTAACATACGTGGGCAATGTGCCTAGCCACTGTTAAGTAGTGCTAAAACCAAGTGTGGAGAAAAACTGGTCTAGTACAGATGGTCTACGATGGCATTTGCATTTGTTCCATTTTCACAGGTAACACCAGCCAGCAGGATTCTTATTTTTACTGCAGTAAAATAGTTGAAAAGGAAAATCCCATTAATGTTTAGCATTAGTGTTATAGCATCTGTACTACAATGCAAGACATCTTTTTAATTTCAATATCTGTTTTATTCTGTCAATCATGGCTTATTAACACAATTGTGTTGTCTATTATTTTTCATATTTGTTTATCTTGTGTGGTAGCACTTTGGGTCCATGAGGAACAACGTTTTGTTCAGCTG
The DNA here is from genome assembly GCF_022577435.1 of Embiotoca jacksoni. NCBI lineage: Eukaryota > Metazoa > Chordata > Actinopteri > Embiotocidae > Embiotoca > Embiotoca jacksoni. The sequence goes on along the minus strand of NW_027185436.1, from coordinate 16,384,481 downwards.
TATACTCTGTATATGGATGAATGACAATAAAAGCTAAGTTAAGTTCATTGGCAGATCCCCAATATTAAGGGGCCAAAAAACTTGGGATGAGGTTATCCTATATTTGTTAGTTACAGCTATTTTAATTATAATTACAACAACTATGTTTTGCATTTTGTTTAATGCAGTTATTTTTGAAATACTCATTCTTTTTATGGAGGCATCCTTCATTGTAGTACAATGTCATCAGTGTGCATGGATAGGAACAATGGCCTATTGTTGTATGTCTCATACTAATTAAAGAGAAGTTAAGTAGCAAAGGGAAGAGGGAAATAAACGGGCCATCTGGAGGAAGTCCAGTGGGTGGCAGACGGACAGAGACAGATGTGAGGAAATATGAACACATCAATCCCCACAACGCTGCGCAGCTCCACACAAACCAGGAACAAAATACTGGCAGCTAAACAAAGAGCCATGATGTGAAAATGTTTTTCATTCATTGTAGAGTTGCTCTAAATCTCATTGAAAGTCTGGCACAATATGTAATTGGTCTCGCTCTGTAACTATCATGCCACACCAAAGACTTTCCGTCCACTTTCTGTTAGCACACCGGTGGGGCTGAGTCGTTACAAACCTGAGGCCGGGCTGCTGGCGTGCCAACGCAGCTAAATCCTCAACATTTTAATCTGCTTAGCACACGTTTCAGTGGCGGACCGGTAGCACAAATAAGCTGGTTATTTGATGGAAGTGATGTTGTGTGTGTGTGTGTGAGGATGGTGTTGACTGACATCCGTAGCAACAGTATCTTGGAAACAGCCCGAAGTATCATGAAGAGTTTTTTTAAGCAGTCAACATGGTGGGAGGTGTTAAATAGTGGGAGAACGTACTGAGGAGACAAAGCATCTTTTGGGAGGATGAAAGCGGTTATTTGTATGTGATGGAGATTGTGTGTGTATGAGACAGAGTGAGCAGAGTGAGCGTGTGATTCAGATGGAGCTTTAAGTGTGAGAGGATTGAGTAGGCATGGGAATTTAGAGACGTCTAAAGGTATTAGGTGAAAATGGTACATTTCACCTCATTTTGTTTTACTCTGTCGCTCTCTCTCGCACACATCGAGGGGTGTGGCATGACCCTTCTTTTTTATTTTTAAAGAAGTTTAACAAAGGATATTATCTTTCTGGATATCTTTCAGAGGGGTGATGTGGAGGGTGAACTTTTCAGGCGAGGGAATTGAAAAGGGCAAAATTAACTTTGGCCATCAAAAGAAAAAGGCAGGAATGTGGGAAGCAGGAGAACAGGGTTTGATAAGGTCGCGGGGCATACTTTTGTTGCTGCGGAAATGATTCTCCAACTCAGCTTGCTGAAAAAATGACCACAGTTGACCTGATAGACATTATCCATGTATGTGGTGTGATTACGTGTGTGGATACTGCCTAAGGAAGGCGTATTAAAGGCGTATTGTGACCTTAAAAACACTCATCACCATGGCGGCAGTTTGATTGGAGTTGACTTTGTGCAACAGTCCGCCAATTTGCTCTGAACTATTAGTGAGTTTTCCTGCACTGTCTGCCTTTGTCTAGTTAAACTGCTTAAAATAGAAAAAGGATCTGACAGTTTTGGAAATGAAATATCACCGGAGGCTCCTCGATTTTCTTGCATCAAGCTCTATATTTAATTGGACTTTTATGTATTGTTTCTTCTTTCTCTCAGATCCATATCCCTAATCTGCAGATCTGTTCATCCCCCTTTCTTTTCTCGCCATGTGATTGTATGAGAGGTGGAGGTATTATGATACCTCTATAATCCTTTTTCTCTGCAAGGCTGTTGAATCATTTGTTGAAATGAACTGTGAGAGAAGACTATGAGGTACGAATGAATTAAACTGAGAAAATATTTTTCATTAGTACCCTGTGGTTGAAGTTTGCTGTTGTCCTTAGTTAACTTTCCTCTTTGTGCTCCTTTACTTCTAAAACAGTGCGCTAATTCGGAGTGTCAGGAATATAGAAGTGTATATGCACATTTCTGTGCCTAAAAGAAAGAAACAGTGAAATCTGCTCCTCCTGGACTCTGGATTTGTGTCTTCAATGTTCTCTTATCTACTCCACAGCTGAGACACACAAACATGTTCAGAACTCATACAGAACAACAAACTAAGAAGGGAACCCAAATAAAATCCAGACATGTAACCTCAAACATCTGAAATTCAATAACCAGCAGGTATCTAGTATTCAGAGATTTCCTAATTACTAAAATAATAAATTAGAGACATTGGTGTTCATTATCATCAGGGCAGGATGGAGTAAACACATATTCACACACACAGCATTGTGACTTGCCAAAGCAATATATAGCCTCTTACAAAGGAACATGATTTGAGTTGCTTCCCTTATGGATTTGTCAGATTACTGGCATGGGTCCTGATCAAAGCTTTTTTAAACCCTCCTCTAAGCAGCCCCGCTCTGAATTCCTTCTGCTAATTTATCCTCACTGAGACAAAGGAGTAGAGGAGTAGAAGAGCAGAAGTGGAGTGAGAGGCAGACAAAATGTTTCAGAGATGCTCAGTCACGCCTCTACTTAAACAGCTTCCATTAGACGGCTCACATTAGATTACATCTTTTTTGTATGCTGAAAGAAACGATAAATCTTAGTTGTTCTTTCAGATAAGTCATTCGTGTTTTTAAACTGATTTCGGTGATATGTATTGATTCCATGAGCAAGATGGGACCATAAGATCCCTACTGGTCACGCAGTTGATACATTTTAGTCTTGAACAATGGTATTCAGGGGTTTTCTCAGGAATTTATTTAGTGGAGATGGTAAGCGCTGCCCGTGCTACATGAATGCAAACAAAACTATGTGATGTGAAGTTTAGCTGGTAAATACAAACTTGAAATGCAGACACTATTCGGTCAAATGTGAGTCTAGCTGGTGGTTGTCAAGCTGACTAGAGCCTGGTCTCTAAGCAGCTACAGCTTTGAGTTTTCCTGCACATTCTCACCAGTCTATGGCAGATAGAGCTGCTTCTATCTGCTCTCGCAGCTTTTAATCACAGATGATCTTTTTCCCAACATTTCAGAGCATTGTTTTAATTAATTATTGCACAGTAAATTATCAATCAGTTATTGTCCCCCGCAGAGCTAAAACATCACATCTTTTTATGAAGAAACAAACTAAAAATCTAATTATTTGGCTTTTTTGCTGTGTGACCCATGCAGATTTTCCCCTGAAGCTTAATATATTTCAAAAAGTATAATAATCTCTTATGACATTATCAGAGATGCTCTGTATTTCAGGAAAGTGGGCATACCTCCACTGCAACATGCAATAACAAACTTGCATATTTAACTGGTTTGCTGACATCGATATTTCATGGAGAGCAAATTAAGTGGACACACCGTTTACTCCTGATGACCCATAAACCTGTTGCCAAATCTAGGAATTAGGAAACCCCATAATAGGAGGCTCTATTCTCTCTTATGTAAATGTAGATATATATTATTTATGTATTTTTAGACATCTTTAAATAGAAATCTGTTGATCTGAAAGCTGTGTTGCACCCTTCCTTTAAACTGGGGCTTTGAAGCTTCTCTGTCTGACGCCACGAGCTGTGGGCTTTGAGGCCGAGCATGTCCTCGTATGTATTTCCTGGTGTAGCGGTGTGGCAATAATGATTGCCATAAAAGCTATTACCTGGGGGCCTGACGCCACCGGGCTGTGGGTCTACCTTTATTACTCTGACCCACGAGACGGTAATTACACTATGTCTACGTTGTTACGGCAACATGGAGGTTCTCAACGGCTAATGCAGAATTTATATCGGGGGGAGTGTGGCATTTTGTTTTCATACAGAGAATTGCAGGCAACCATTCAGTATTTGTGTGCATGTGTGTGTCGGTTAACGGAGGCTCTTTTTGAAGGTACAAGATGGAGGAGGTTGACCCATTAGTTGCACTATCCACTGTTTCACCTCACTGGTTCCATCCACGCAGCTGAGCACTAAGACCTGATTTTTCAGGACAAGCTGGAAACACAAGCTACATTAAACACTCACAGGAGCTCTCAGATAAAACTGGCCAGAACTAAACTGATCCAAACTTTCAGAGTGAGATTATTGCTGCAAAGTCACACCCTTATGGCCTGTGCTTTTGATATAAAAGTTAATATTGGTATGTTCAGGGTTAGTTCTGTAAAGTGGGCGGTTTCTAAAGGTTGAAATATGCCGTATAAAATTACAATGTGTTTTACATATGTTCCTGAAAGTCTTTTAGACTGTGAAAGTTTCATGAAAAGTTTTTCAACTTGATCCCAGAATGAATTAATGAATCAAGAGTCTCGTAAAGCCACCAAGAGTGCTGGAGAATGAGGCTTTAGGTTTAAGACGGCAGTATACTCTGCAGCAACGGGGTAAAAAGAGTGACTGTTCATTATAGTGGCTTCTGACACTGAGCCGTGTCTGCATTGCTCTGTTGACTCAGAAGATTAGATCGGCAAGCACTAGAGCTAATCTGGCATTTATATATCTGTGTGTGTGTGTGTGTGTGTGTGCAGGAACTTGTGGACTTGAGGTATTACCAGATGGGCACTGAATTGATCTCCTCTCTCTCTCTCTCTCTCTCTCTCTCTCTCTCTCTCTCTCTCTCTCTCGAAAAGAAGAAGACTGAATGCAACCTGCCATGACATTAAATTACACTAATACCTCATGTTAAGGACTACTGCTGGTGATCTGATAAATACAACTACGGACAAAAATAAATTGAACTTATGATTAAATGTTTTCTTCAGCGCATGCAAATACTCTGGCTTATATCCTATGCATCATCTTTATTAGGTTCAGGTATTGTGTCCTGTGAATCCTAACTTTAAGAGAAGCTTTTGGCGCACAGTAGTCCAGCAGGGGGAAAGCATATTGTATTTGACACAGCTTTCCAATGGTTGTCTTTCTTCCTGGCAACCGTTTCCTCTTTGCTGGCAACTATGACTCCACCATAGCCCAGACAACCTCTGGAGTGCAGCAGGTTTTAAGTTTTGGGATGGTCTTATTTTTACCGAGCCACATCACATGTAGACGTTGCATTATCTTCCATTGTCATAGCAGTCAACATTTCCTACCAACTCCCGAAACTTCCCCTCACCCATCACCCTTAGGACTCTGGGCTGGATTTCCAACATTTTGCCTGTTTAAATTCAGCATCTTGGTATTTTATTACCGGTATTATCCTACTTGAGAAAAACTCTTCAAGACCGCTTCAGTTTTCAAAGTCGGGCTTTGAAGTTGCTTGACCTTCTACGAGCAGTTGCAAGCCGCTGTCTTTAAATCTAATCCAGTTGAGACTGAATCATCGTAAAAAAACAAACAATCTGTTTTTGAAGGAGCCAGCATGTGCAGCAACACTGACAACTAAAGTCACCACCATTGTTCTTTTCTCTTCTAATAACAAGATGTGGCCACACAATTTTACCATCTACTATTTCTAGTGCCCTGCTTTGTATATCTGTGCTTGAAATTGATGGGAAAGTTTGAGATCAAATGCGGACAATGATGCTCATTCAAGCTCACACAAATACTGGACTGATTGCTGCTGTCAAGATGGTTAATTTTAAAGAAAGGGTGAATGCATGTTCTGCATATGAAGGGTTTACGCATGTACTACATACCAAGAACGTACCATTGTAATATCACATAGATCACATACCAATAAAATAATACTGGAGTTAAGGATGTAAAGTAATTTACAGTATTGATACTGTAAATTAATGGCTATTTCATGTGATTAATTTTTTTTTTTTGAACAGTCAACTCAGTACTTTGTCATTCAATGGATGTCTTTTTAAGTCCTCCACTAAGATTGTGAAGACGAGAGGAGAAATACAGATGAACAACATAACAGTTGTGCTGTTGCTTTACTGACTAGAGGACAATTTGCAGTGAAGTTTGCTTCTTTTTCCTCATTAAGTGAATCTTTCCTCTGACTTTTACAGGGACTAGTTCTTAAATAATACAAATACTTTTACTGAAAAGTGTAAAAATGATACCGCTTGCCACCAAACGACAGAACTATGGACATTATTTGTCGTAAGTTGTTACCAGATGTTTTTTTTAATCTTTGCTTAAGGTTTTCAGTCAAGGTGGCGCATTGCAGTACTCCAAAATGAGTCCTTCTCCAAAGACAACCAGTAGTTTTTGTACATTATTCATTGCCAGATACAGGGACAGAGAACCCACAATTGCTGTGAGCTGTGTGCTGTTTACACCTTCCTCAGTTCTGAGGCAATTTGAAAATGCTTTTTAGCCACGTTTGAGGAATCACATAAACACAAATATTACTAATACATACATATAAATGCTTCCCCGCAATTTACATACACCTACACGCCGACTGAATATATGCTCACTTTATACTGTAATTGCCTCATCTCGTTCTGTACTTTAACCTTCACAAATTTGAAATGGTTGTGACGCTATGAGAAATTACTATAAACCCTCTTTGTATTTGGCTATTTCAATCCGGAAATATGCGATCTGACCACAAGTGGCCAGCAAAAGTACAGGTGGAAACACACCCAAGAAGCATTGAGGTCTGATCTGTTCAGGCCACATACAGAGGTGGCATGCATGTGTCCACATAGTTTAGTAGTGGAATTGTTGGGTTTCTCTGTATAATATTGTAAAGTCATGCTGCAAGGACTTTAATGTGTTAAGTGCCATGAAATAACCTGTGTTGTGATTTGGCGCAATATAAATAAAATTGAATTGAGTTGAAACGCAATCCATCCTGAGCATGCATTGTAAGACCGCCTACTCAGCTGACCTACTCTTTATGTCAATACAAATAAATGCAGCTCAACGTTCCAGTGTTGGTATCTGACCCACTGCTCTGGTGAGTTACTGTCACGTTACAGCAGGTTTGCTAGTTTGGGATTCCCCCCCACCCCTCCATTTACTATTTCCCCTGATCTGATCTCTGCCTGCTCTTCGATTATTTTTTATTTAATTTCTGAACTGAACTGTAGCCGATTGACAGCAGGAGAAACTTACTACAAATGTACGTTATGAAGCAGCTGATTAGCGAATTAAAACACACAGCTCTTGTTTCACCAAAGCCTCCTCTGGGTTTATCTTTTTTTTTCTTTTAGTTAATATCATGTTATTTCCGACACACGTCATCCATAGCAGTGGGAGAGACGCAGCGGAAACGCACTGTGACTCAATCATTAATTAATAATTAATTAATCTAAGGAGCCGAACGTTTCAGGCTGTGAATTAGGCTCACAAACTTCAGTGTTCGAACATTAACAAACGTGAAATACGTCATAGCTCTATATGTGTAACACGCGGCACATTAATTAGCCAACCTGTAGTTTAAACTCCTCTTCTCATGCATCTGTATGTTTTGTAGTTTATCACCTATAATTTCCGACACATAAGACCCACAGCTGAGAGGCCCCGCCCCCTTTCATCCACAGCAGCGCAGACGCACTGGAACAATTCATTAATCTGACCCGAATCACTGGGGTTCTAATGTTCAGGTTCCTGCTCTTATGCTCCTTTACTTGTATATTTTCGAGACGTAGCCTCCGTGTCATTTGCATAAATGTAGGACGAGGGGGGTTGGGGGGGGTCTGACCTCAAGTGGTCACCCAGGACGCATGTTGAGGCAAGGTGGAAACACTCCGCCTAAGGTGGCCACGTGTGGTCCAATCACGGCCGGGAAGCATATGCCAGCATTGAAATAGCCAAATGGAAACAGGGCTGTAGTTTACTCTTGTTTGGCGTATGTTAAGAACATCTGGGTGGATGATATCACCTTTTTCCTCATAGTTTACATAGTAGCACTCGTACTGATCACGTAATGACAGATGTATTAATTTGTTAGTTTGTCTGATGTCAGTCAGGTTGTATGATAGGACAGTAGATACAAGATCCAGTTATAGCGACGTTAACTAAGGAATGCATTTGTTGTTATGGTGACTGTAAAATTCACAATCTCAACCATTTTACTGCAATCATGTAGTCATGAGATATTGGATGTTTTACTACATTTGATTATGGGGAATGCCAAATGTCACATAAATTATTTCTACTGCAGAGAAAAGAGGATTGACTCTCGCTGTTTCTTTTGAAATATCTCACAGCATGAAACAATATGTGCTAAACTAAAAGGTTGAATTTACCTGGAGGGAAAAATGATTGAAAATCTTTCTTTCCACGACTCCAGACTCTCATCATTGAATTTTCTGTTCCATCTTTTTCCCTCTACCTGTCTTGTCTCAGTCTCTTTACTCTTATCCCGTGTTGAGCAGCCCTTGTCATATTGAATCCCTGTCATATCTATCTTTTCTCACATGTTGCTTTTTACCTCTAATGCTGTCCTCTAACCTTCTTATACCTTCCACCCCTGTCATCTTACTAGACATTTAACTCTTGGTCCCAGCTCTCCAGCCTCAATGATAGACATTAGGTGAGAAAATATGAGGAAAGTAAGGACTGTGTGTTTGAAATTGGTGAAATGATGCTGATAAAGGCTGCAGCAAAATTATGACCACCACTGCCCAACATGCTGTCACTCCTTTACATGCTACCAGAACATCTCTGACCTGCTGAGGCATGTTCTGTACCAGACCTAGACCTCAGAAGGTGTCCTGTGGTATCTGGTGCTAAGATGTCATTGGCAGATCTTTCAAGTCCTGGAAGTTGCAAAGTGCAGCCACGTTGAATTAGAGTTGTTCAACACCAACAAGAGGTGCTGGGTTTTGGGTTTGTCGTAATGTCATTGTGCTATAGGGGAACACTCTGCATTGTTTATATTTCTTTTAACCAATCACAGTTGTCCTGGGCGGTACTCAGCCCAGGATGCAGCAATGTTGCTTTTGCAAAATAGTGTTGGGGGAATTTTGTTTTGGTTGTACATTTGCAAGTGTGGAAGCGAGCCCTGGCATTAAAATGGTTAAACTCTTGTGACAGACATAACTGGAAGTTTACTACTTTAGCCCAGGGGGAGCTCACTGGACGATGTAATAGCTGGATGTCGCTCTTACAGAACATGTTGTCCTCCATTATCACGACCAATGGGAATGCTAACAAAATGTCTCTGTGGAAATGTGGTTACCCTTGCTAGTCCACTGCAGACGATAGGGCCTGCTTGGTTTTTGAAAGCCTTTTCATTACCGGTGGGCAAACATGCAAGAAATGTTCGGCAACAAATGTAAACATATTTTTTTGCATATATTAACAATCATTCAAGGAAAGAACCAATAGGGCCTCCCTTTGTGCATGTTCTTAATTCTGGTCAAAACATGCCATTTTCAGTGTGTAGGTTGCTGCTCGCAGCGTGTTGTTGTTCCTGTTGTTTCGCCCAGTGACGGGGATTTTGAAAACAGTAACATGGACATTGTCGAAGGGGAGGAGAATCTGAACTGAAATCGTCGTCTACTGGCAGGTTTACACCCACGGATTCTTCCTCCACTGTCCCCTGTCGGGAGGTGCTCACCTCTGCTGACCGGGACCCACAAGTCCTGTTCTTCCGACTATGTTCTGACCCAGATATTCTTCCATAACGGGAAATGACTGTTCCCAGTGCTGTTTTCTTCTTATGTTGCCCGTCAGAATGTTTTAGCTCTCTACTGTATAATCTGTGAAAAATCTCTCTTGTAATTTAAAGTTCGATGAGGCGTTTTAAGAATATATAGGTGTAACTGAATAACTGAGAAGGTTTAACAGACATTTTTCATTATTCTTGTGAAGGGGATCTCCTCAGGTTAAGATGTATGCTCAGGTAAATTTCATTTGGCAGGTAAATTTTGTGTCTACAGCCTGATGGATCAAAACAATAAACGGATTCTTTACTGACCTGAAATAACATTTGCTACATGAACAATTCCTGCAGCTTCTTATTTTTAATTAGTACAATCTTCTCACTGTTACTTCTGGCTTAATTGATAATGCTGCTGTTTATAAACAACCGTTTGCACCTGCTGATAACATTTAGCAGCCCTGCTTGAGGCCTAAATGTCAGAGATGAAAAATGTGAGCCTTATTTCAGTGATGTGAAGACAGATATGTGACAACTTCTTCAAGTTTGAGTTTAGGAGGGTGAAGGCTTATTACAGACACTTTAGGAACTGTAATGCAGTGGCATATTAATGCAACTCTGGCTGCACAGACAACTCAAATGTTGATAGTGAGTGATGGTGAGTTGCAAAAAATTGTGGAGGAAAAGACATGTTGAGAGCTATTGTGTGTATGTGTGAGCTCATGTGTGCGTGTGGTTCCATCCCACAGGCTAATAATCATAGCCTCTCTCCAGATGGAGGAGTGTACCCGACTCAGCAGAAGTCTTCCTGCCTCTTCAGGGCAAGAACAGTGGGGGGTAGTAGTTGTGTGTGTGTGTGTGTGTGTGTGTGTGTGTGTGTGTGTGTGTGTGTGTGTGTGTGTGTGTGTGTGTGTGTGCGTGCGTGCGTGCGTGCGTGCGTGTGTGCGTGCGTGCGTGCGCATATGAAGGGAAATATTGAACTGTCACTTACCGAGAGTCCTCCAGGGTACGAGCATCACACAGAGGAGAGAGCGAGGAAGCCAAATTAGATAGAGGCTTTTGGTACCATCAATCTACAACAGACAACTTTGTTAACACATATACCTTCAGTCACTTGTGTTACTGAAAAACTGACTGACGGAAATTGTCTATGAGCGTGCCCATTTGGTGGATGCAGTCATCCACACTACTTCATGGTACTGTGTATACTTTTTTGGCGACTGCCCTCCTCCAAAAAAAACAAAAACACCCTATAGGTGTGTTGTGCAAGCAGTTTATTACGACCAAATATCAACCCACCGTGATGTCACCCATTGGATTGGGAACTGCTGTTTTCAAGCTTTAGGACTGGCATTTTGCCGTCGCCATCTTATTTTTTTGGAGCCAGAAGTGATTACATTTGCACAAGCAGGGGAGGAGTGATGGGTGGAACGGACTGAGAACCCGCGGGTGATTTTGTCTGCTCTTCTATACTGGAACCCTGACTGCATCTCAGGCATGTCAATCAAACCAAACACACCACTATATCTACTTAAAATTTAATTAAATATAGGAATTATGTTGTGATCCCCCAGAACATTGATCAGAAGGACTGAATTTAGCAAATGACACCATAATGACTTTTTTTTTAAATTATGGAGTTGGAGTTTTTTTGGACCCAGACCCGAGTGGCCCTCAGTAGTATTGCAATCTAAGGCACTTTGTAGGAGTAATGCAGTTCAGATGAAGTCTATAAACTGTTTTTTCTTGTTAGGAGGAGGCAGGTTCGGTAGATGGTTCGATACAACAGCAGATTTTGGTTCAGGAGAGCGCTTTTCATTTCCAGTCTCCAACCAACAGGCTTACTGTTGCCATGAGGATGTAGGTTGCATAACCTTAAGGCACAACATCGTTCTAATAATCATTTTAATCCAAGCCATTATCTTTCCCTAATCCTATTCAACTGGTTTTGTGTGTAAATCTAACCAGGCTCACTAATTTAGGAAACCCTACTGTGGGTCACATTGGGACAAATAACCTACAAGTGTATATAGTCGTATCGGTTGGAGGACTTTTTGTTTTTGCCATTGCTGATAACAAGGGAACTGATCTCTAATCATGTCCCTCAGTTCTACTCTCATAGACAAAGAAAGTCTGTTGCAACAACATGATAGATAAACTGATGCTTTATTTGTCCCCCTGGGAAAATTGTTTTGCAGCATAATCATGAGGCGTTCCATCACAACATCCCAGGGCCACTGTCACAGTCCTCACACACATACCCATACAAGCAGTCAAATTCTGTTCTGCGCTACATGTTATTCTTGCATTAATGTGGTTACAGATAGCCTATTAACTGTTCTGAGTCACCACACATGGGACTTGAATCAGCAGTTTACTCTATACTCCGAATCACAGAATTCAGGGGAATCGAATGGCAAATGCTTATACCGACATGAGGTTCATTTCAAACTAAATATTCTGCACTGAGGCAAGGTTGTGACATCCTGACATGACAATCCAAATGCTGAGTTTTAAGGCACCTGTGCAGGTGGGCCCTTCTCTTGCTCAATGCAGTTCAGGTGGTTCTGTTCAGTTTAGCAAATCTTATTAACAATAATGCTAGGACTCATTTTAAATTATTTTGTCTAAAAAAACATTGATAATATTCCTCAAATCTGTCTCATTCAGTCAGACAAACTGATCTTCACTCTTTCACAAGCAGTCTTTGTACAATAGCAGAGAGGAGTCGCATTTTCAATTAACGAGCTGCTCCTGGCTTCGCTTGAATGACAGGTTGAAATAGGCTTCTTTCTCCCTCCAGTCACAGTGCAGAGAGGTGATGTCGCAAGGTCTACCTGAAGCACAGATGCCTCTCAGAGTGAGTGGGCTGCAGCACACATCCACGCAGTGTCATTACATGTAGATGTTCTCACACACACCGTCAGTTGTACATCCGGCAGATCGTGACTACTCCTGCATCACGATCACACACTTTTACACACGTCTACTATTACATAAAGCAGCACCTTTAGAAGGCACATTAATCATCCTATGTCTAGGCTTACATAGCAGTATCGCCTTAAGCCAACAGTATCTTCTTTAAAAAAGTAATTCACTATAAATTACCACATTAAAACTCCTCTCCCCACTTCATCGGAAAACGTGATGTGACAAATTTGTTTTGGGATATTCGTTGTTTTGCCTCCACGAGCTGATACAAGCTCTCTGTGCTGAAGCACTTGAGTAATTCACAGCAATGTGCCTCTGCTAAGTTAATTGCCCACTGGGAGAAATGAATCACTGAACGAATACAATCTCATCTTGTCTGGTCTTGTTATCTGGCAGTGCTTTAATATATTTTTAACGTTGTGATAATTAATGTCGCCTTGAAGAGTGAGAGGATAAAACAAACAAGACGGACACTTGTGAGTGTGTTGAACAGGTGCCCTCTTATGGTAGAAGTGTGCATGTTGCCTTTTTGTCAGGAAGTTAAAGCAGACTGGACTTCCTCTGCCATGTATAACTGAACAAAAAAAAGGCAGACAATCTTTTTACTGTTGATGCAAAGTATCTGGTATTTTGATAATGTCTCTGTTCAGTTCCTAGAGTATTATATATGTGATATATATCACATAATCCCCGAATGCTCGGGGTGATACGGAGATGGGTATTGTGCATTAGAAGGTTGCCATCTAGAGTCAGGATGCCAACAGTGCAGGGTGATGCACGGAGCTGGTGTATTTGCTGAACCATTTCACAGGGTGAGATGGAGGAGTGGGAAATGAGAGGGTTGGGGGGAGGGAGGGATACACTCTCACTTTCCCCTGCTACCACCCTCTACTCCTATACACGCACGCACACACGCACACATGCACACACACACACACACACACACACACACACACACACACACACACACACACACACGCACGCACGCACGCACGCACGCACACACACATTCACCGTGTTTGGTTGACAGACAGATATCCCAGAGGTCTCAGCGGTCCTCAGGGGAGCGAGTGGTCAGTGAAGTAGACACTCTTGATGTCAGGGCAAAACACCTACTGACAGTGATGTGGTGACTCCAGAGAGTAATGAAGACATTTACTAATAGACTGAGACGTTCTCTACTATCATTGATGTATTTAAATATCATGCCTGCATGATGCAGTTTAAAAGCAATGTGTCATATAGGTTTTTTTTTCATATTGTGTTATATCACAGCAACTATTGTTTTGTGGATAATTGAAGGAAAAAAAAACCTCACTCAGTTCTTTTGTATAATGTTTAGCTTCCATGATAACTGTGACAGGATGTCTTGCTTCACAGAATGAGATGCTTTAACTACGTGCAAGCTTTGTTTTCCCCCCAAGGTTTTCTTTTATAAATATTGGGCAAATGGCTCTCTTTGTATATCGTCTCCAAATTATAGAGCTTAGTTTTTATTTGCATAGATTTAATGTCTCAGTTCAGCTCGAGTACGCTCTATGTTGCACGGGGACTTACAGATTTTAATGCTTAATGCAGCTGCATTCAATGTGGTATTAACTTGAGCCATTTTTAAACAGTGACAGTGTGCAGTACATCTAACAGGAGGCATCATGTTTTGTCATCGATACCTCTGAAACCTTTTTGCTTTTATTTCTGGACCAGAGGATCACACTGAATCCCTCTTCAACCAGTCCAGACAAGTCAGGTCTGTTCATTTTGTTCTTATCTTTTTGTTTTGGCGAGCATTTGGGAGTTTGAGTATTGTGTATCAGAAATCAGCAATCAGCTGAAGACAAACAGTCTGGGTGACTAGACCAACAAATGAAGAAAAAAATTGATGTCGCATTTGATCTTTTTTTTTCTTTTTCGGCAGTGTGCTTCACAATCAAGCATTGAAGTCTTGGAGAGCTGTACTACACTGATAAGGTTCAATATTGTTTATATGCTTTTGATTGTCACAACTCTGTGGATGGTCGTGTGAACCAATAGACAGTGAGAATAATCAATTAGCTTTTAATCAAACTTGAAAAGCTCAGGATTTTAAAGTAATTGATGGCAAATATTAATGTGAAATTTATACCTAAGGTGCTGAAAGGTGGTACAGTGTAAAACTAAAAATATTTACCTCTCAGTTGTTTAAAAAAAGGTGTGAAGAGGCTGAATAGCTGTTTTTTTTTAAATTCCTTCAGTCGAGAATTTCCTTTGATGTAGTTAGTACAACATTTTTCTATTTGGGTCATAAGGGTAGAGGAGAATGTGTATGGTCTTTGATTAATTTTATAATTACAGTGGAAAATTGATGCCAACACAGCAAAATTAATTGTATCTTATGAGGGAGGAAGATGTTTCGATGCTGGGAAGTATTAAAAATTTGTTCATGCAGTGTAACAGTCACATCAACACTCCGGTCTTTAATGTTTTTTTTTTCCAACCACTTTAGACATTTCTCTGCATGAATTGGATGTCTAACATGCAAATTTGTAAGTAGGTCGTAATCCTCTCCAGTGCCACAGCACAACGTTGTTTAATGTGCTTCCATCTTCAAGCTGCATCTGAATTCGCTCAACAACAGCTTTGACTCTGCACCCATTTCACTTTGGACCACCATACAGTGCCTCGTCTCTTCCGTTCCTCTCCATCTTGCCTTCTCTCTGAGTCTCTCCATCTCTCCTCTTTTCTTTTTTTTTTTCCAGGCACAGAAGCAATATTTTTCTGTTGCATCCTGTCTCCACAGTTTCAGTTTGTTCATCAGTTGTATGGGATCTTTTTTTTTTTTTATTATTATTTTTTTTAATCTTCTCTCTCTTTCTCTCTCTGTGTGTCTCTGTCTCTCTCTCTCTCTTCCATTCTCTGTGTTTTCATCTTGGAGACAGTAGTGCAGCCTCAAATCTAAGCCACTGCTCGTCAGGCTGCTCCGTTTATGCGCTCTGCGCTGCGCTGCTCTCCTTTCCTCTCCTCTCCTCTCCTCTCCCCTCTGCGCTGTACTGCACTGCTTGTCTCTCCTCTCCCCACATCTCCATCTCTCCTCCTTCTCTTTCTCCTTCCCTACCTGCATTGCTCTCACACTACGCGCTCCTGTCTCTGTTGTGCATTGCTGCGCCCTGCTCCGTTGTTTGGGAAATTACTGTACAGTGTTTTTTTTTTTTTTTTTTTTTTTTTTTTCGCGCCAGAGCACCTACTGGTGGAAGAGGAATCAGATGCTCCTGGTGCTGCAGGTTTGACTTGCCTTGGATTCTTTGGATCTGTGTGAGTTGCAGAGGAGAAGAAGACAGGAAGGGAGGGAAGAGAGGGCAGAGAGCTGCCTGGGTGAGAGCTTCATCTGCTTGGGGAAGTAAAGGCTTCAAGGTGGTGGCGGTAGTGGTTGTCCATCAAGGGTCATGCCCTGGGACTTGCGTGCTTTTCGGCAGTTGGAGTTGGAGACCCTCTCCCATTTTTGCCCCCCTAGTGGGGTAACATTGATCCTGGTGCCGGGAAAAGCTGCCGGGCACCAGTGGCTGCAACGTGAAGAGTGGACACCATGAACCAGCTGGATGCACCACGGCCACTCAACTGGACCATCAGGAAACTGTGCCATGCAGCCTTCCTGCCATCTGTACGCCTGCTAAAGGTAACATAACACAGGACAAGGGAATTAACTAGAAAATAGATGCCCAGGGAGATGTAGTAAAATGTGTCAGGCAGTCCTCCTGCTATCCTGCAGCTTTCCAAAGCAAGATAAGTAGAAAGAGGTGTAAGGATACAAAATGAATGCTTAAGAAGCTGCTATGCCACATCTTTGGTTTCCTTGGGGTGCACTTAGTTCATAAATCAGTGGATGTAAGGCAGTCATTAAGAAGGGATAGAGATAATAATGTTGCTGAAAATGAAGAGAACTCTGGCAAAGCTGGCAGTGTAACACTCTGAGGGGAGCTTAAAGGTTTGGAAATATGGGGATGCGCAAAGAGTGGAGGATAAAAATGGAGACAGGGGAAAAGCGGGAGCATGATGCTAGAGAGACGCTTGAGAAAGTGGGAAAGAGAAATGGAAGAAACGGTGACAGAGAAAGTGTGTTCGAAGAGAAAAAGCAAAACATAGTAAAAGAAATGGAAAGAAATCAGAGGGTGTTCACAGGGGACCGGTGTTTTTGAAGGTGTAAGCAGGAAATTGACAAATAAAAGAAGAGTAAGCAAAGGACTGAGAGAGGGGAAAGAATGTAGATGGCTGAATATGAGCGGAGAGGATTTGTACGGAAGGGTGAGCAGTAACGTAAACGGTCAGGACAGAGGAGCTTGAGGAAAACTGTAGATGTGCAACATCAAATGCCAGTAAACAGGTGTTAAAATTAATTCCTCAATGCAACTTAATGTGAAGAATTCCGTTTGGACATGTGTATTTTGCCAACGTTGTCCAGCTTTAGTTGGCAAACTAAACCATTTCCCCAAATCAACTGAGCAGAAGTGTGTAATCGGTGAATGCGTGTGTATTCATGTGTATGTGTGTATTCTGTGTATCTGAGCATGTTTGGGTGCATCTTGTGATTTGTAGCCTCTACAAATCCACAGTACCTTCACAGTGCTTGCTTATAGACATTTGTAGCGTAAGACCTCATCTTTATGCATTCATGTGCTTTTATAAGCCAGTTACAGGCACTCTGTGAGAAGGGCTATTGTCAGAGGTCTTGAATGCCTCTTCTTCACTCTCCTTTGATCTGGCTTTATCAAAGTGTCTCACAGAACAGTGTTGCTGTGATGTTGAACCACACAACCAGAGGGCCTGGGCTCATATTTCAGGCATTTGCATTTGTATAGCCTGGTTAAATGAATATCAATGTATTCCTTGATTGAATGTTCATAGAGTCTGTTTGTGTCTTTTAGTGTGTCTGGGTACATATGTGTGCTGTGGAACTGTACATGAGGATGCAGGGTTTTTTTTATACATGATTTTATCCCCAGAAATATTAAATATCAACATTTGTGTAAAGACATTTAAGAAATCCATTCCAAATACCCCCACAAGTTTCTGTAAATTCGGACAAATTAGATTTAATTGACTTTTTTTTTTTTTTTTTTTTTATCCCTAAGCTAAATCCGACTTAAGTAGAGGATAAAAATCAATTGAGGCTTTTTGAATTAAGTGCACTGAATCAGAGATTCCCTCTGTGGACTAATAACTACACACAAATGATTTAATTGGTATGTAGGGCAGCTAGCTGTGAATCAGAACATTTTCTACTCCCATATTCCCCTCCATGTGTCTAAAGACTATTTACGAAGCAGTTCCAGAATCGACAGCATCATTACCACAGTGCAGTGAAGCTAAGGAGATCCTCACTCTAATCATATTAAATAGTAGTTCTAAAATAATATATAAAACCGTGTGAATTTTCATTCAGGGTGGATCTTTGCTCTGAAATGACTCTGAGGTTAAACCTGTAGTGTGAAACATTTGTTGACCCCTTCTGACTTGTTATAGCTACATAGCCCACTCCAAATATTTTACAACTACTGCTCTGTCCAAGATCAATAACGTGACTTCCGTGGTTGCCCTCAGTCCCTTCTCTTCTTCCAGTGCTCCGACGAGGAAAAGCTACACCAGTGACTATCTTTGTTTGCGCTCGCCATCGATGTCTTTTTAAAAAAAAATCTTAATCCTTCCGAGAAACTTTTATTGGCTGCACACTATACTATTGCTCTCCTCGGTTGCAGTCACAATTATTGCTTCCCCCTCCCCCTTTCCGCTTCGGCAAAACAGTCACTGTTGGATGATGTAAAACGCGTCACTACTGGTGCCAGTGCGGTAATATCTCACCAGACACCAGATTTAAAAACTCCACATACTGTGAGATACGAGGTGCATTCAGAAAGTTCACTGACTGTTCCTGCTGCGCTCGAACATAGCATAACACAGTAATGCGCGTGGAGCAGGTTCAAGTGATGACCTTTGTGAGTAAGTATTCCAAGTTACGTTGCTTGTGCAACAACATTTTCCGACCATGAGTATGTTCACATTTGAAATTTCACCATACATTTGAGCACATCAAATTTGGTCAAATTCACAAAATCGGCAACAGAAACCCTTGAAATGCTTCAGAACTTCTACGGCGATGAAGCGCTGAGCCAGGCGAGGTGTTTTAAATGTGACGTAAGAATGCCAAAAGGGGCCGAATGTGATTATCTGAGATCACAGAATGTAGGTCAGGTCAGGAACACAACCAGGTGGGTTTTCATTGAGATTTTCAGGGTTGTGCATCATGAATTCTTCCCCCAGGGTCAGACTGTCAAAACAGAGTTCCACTGTGACGTTTTGAGGCTTCTGAGGGAAAACATTCAGTGCAAATGACCTGAAGTGTGATGTGATAGCATCATGACATTTGGCTCCCTTTGACTTTTGTCTGGTCCCCAAAGATTTGACACCAAATTTGATGTGATCTCTGCTCAAGTTTGAGTCCCATGGTGAAATAAAGAATTCACATTTACTAGTGGTCACAAAAACGCATTGGCAGCTCAACCTTCAGGCCTGGCCTGTGTTAGCATCATGGATTAACCTACAGTAAAGAGCTTTATGGTTCCTGAAATTGTGTTTGCTTTCTGTGAATTCTCCTATAGGGAGACATCAGGCTGTCAGTGTAAAATTAACCCAACAGGCTGTCATTATTGCTGGAAATTTCTGCATAACAAGCACTTTCTTCCTGTGTCCCTTCAACTTATTATCTGCCCCCTGCTGCCAAATGCTTAGTTATGCTTGTGTGACTATAATATATAGTCTGTCTTCCTTGGACAGGAAAATATGTCCAACAGATTTTGTGTGCGTGTTTGTGCTTGTGCATAGGTGTGTACTTGTGTTTGTGCACATGCTTTTCAATAAGTATGTGCATTTATAAAAACTGTGCTACTGGCACATTTGACATGCAGCAAATGGGCTCTGGGTAAACGCTGGTGTGGGAGCATATGATTGGCTACCTGTGGACTGCACAGAGGGGCAGAAACAGTTACAAAAAGTGCAGATAATAAGAACTGGAATGTTTATGTTTGATATCAATTGACATTTCAAATATGGATAACAGTCACAGTACATCATGACAGATCTGTTACCATATCTGTCTCCTCAGAGCTAACCAGTAATTTAGCTACACAACCATCCTAACCTGCTGGGACACACTGAGACCGTGTTTCTTTCATGATCTGATGGTGACACACTAAGTTCATTCTACCTTTCAAACTTTTTATCTGGACTGTTATGAAAGTGCTCCTTGCTAGAACCGGTTGGCACTACAGATTTAATAGAAATGTCTCTGTCAAACTTGAGTCTTCTTCTTAAAATAATCTTATATTTGCAACATTTGACAGCTGAGATTTTTACAAGTTTAAGCCTGGGATTTTGTGTGGGACTCAGCGGGATAACGTGTGAAATGGAAACAATAATGGAAAGAGAATCGGAAATGGAAAATCTTCTTTCATCCTCTTATGGCGACCTTAATACTTTTTTCAATTCTAGTTGTTTCAAGCATGCACTTCTGTCTATTCTTTGGCTTTTTATGATGACAGCCTTTCTTATCTCCTACATTTTGATTGTGTGTTTGATTCTTGCTTTTTATCATCATACTATATGAAGTTGTCCTCACTACCTCTTCCCCATCAGTTTTAAGGGAATTTTATTTTACATCACCTCACCTGCCTTGGAGATGAGAGCTTTCACACCTTTGCAGTGCCATGCAGTAACTGTATAAAGAAAGTGCAGCATACAGTAAATACAGTAACAGTTTTCAGGAAGTTGTCCAGTTTCAGCCCTCCCTCTCTTGTCTTTACCTTCCATCTTTTCTCTTTGGTGTCTTGTCCGTCTTGTGGTCTTTCTCTGTTTCATCCTCTTCCTGGGCATCTTCCTCTTTTTGTTTCTGTCTCCTTTTTCCTTGTCTCTCTCTTCCTTTTCTATGCCATTGCTTCCCATAATCATAAAGCACAGATAACACTCCATCTTATGAAAAATAAAACGGGGGGTGGAATGTGCTGCTAAAAAAATGTCTCTTTCTAAAAATAAATCTGTTACATAAAAAGGTACACTGTTCCAGTGCTTTATACAAACTAGCTGTTAGAAGTAACTGTGAATTGGAGTTCATCTTACGCAGCAATCTAAATTAATGATATTTGTAAAAATCTCTTATTCTCAATGTGAATTTTAACACCTACAATGTACAGTATAATCAAGGAGCAAAAGTACATTCTGTCACCCATAGGTGGCACCACCCATTTTTGTATCAGTGGATGCAGTAAGGTAGTTTGAGTAAATCTCATAGATTGCTGTGGACCTAACTAATGTTAAAAGACAGATTTTTCAGAGGTTAAAAGGTTATAAAAAGAAAATATTTATTTAATTGTTAAAAAAAAAAAGCCATTTTCTTTAAAAAAAAAACAACACATATATATAAAGCTTCCTTGTATACACATTTCTACTCTTTTAGTTTAAGGTATGTCACATGTTCCTAATATTTACATTGCATGACACCAGAACTATCACAATATACTAAATTAAGCTGTGTAACTGAAAAAAAACACACAGTTTACATATAAAAAGATGAAAAAGCATTAAGTGGAATTCAGCAGTACAAAGAAAACTATCTGGTCATCCAATATTCCTGCATACTATTCACTATTGTTTTGGAAGGCATTGAAGGTCAGTGTTGTTTCTTCCAAAATCCCCACACTGATTTTCTCTCTTACTTCCACACATACAGACAGATCCTAATGTGTTGAGAACAAATGCTTGTTGAATGAAACTGGAGGAAACTGTGTTGTCACACGCAAGCCGAAGGGAAGGTTCTCTCCCCTTTCTTTCTCTTTTTAATTTTTTTGTGTAAACAGGCCTCAGAGTTGCAAGATGCCTCAAAACTCGCTTGTTTATGTCTTAATATAACCAGCAAATGCAGCATTTATGACATTTCAATTAAAACATTATCGCGCTAATGAGCCAAAACGAGAACACAAGCTGCCAATTAACACCTCATTCCTTTATTGAGCTGCACAAAGACTATATATTTCCTATTTGCCATTCTTCTACACAACATCATGGGAAGTGAAACAAGCCATGGGTACATTTGTTTTTTTTAATGCTTTCTTTAATGTTTGAATCTTTAAACAAGAAACCAGCTTGTGGAAACAATGTGTTATTATGCTTTTTGTAGTTTTTGTTTATAAATGCAGTTGTCCTGAATTAATGCAACAGATAGTAAAGAATGATTCTACATAACAGTCAGCTGCTGAATAATTTATGAGAATTGATACTGAAAGGTCCTGCAGTTTCCGAATAAATGTATAATTTGGCAAACCACCTCCAGCCTTTATACTGTTGGAGTTTCTCACGTGCTTGCGTACAAACAACAGTGACACACACGCACAAATGCAAATTACATACAGTATCTATCCATTCTCAACTCTGTCCCTTGAGCAGCAGCACCCATGACACCAGCAGTAGAGTTATGAACTCTGAACATTGACCTTGAGCCTCTAAGCTGCGCTGGGGGATTTAATTATGAATAAGAACTATAAATTGTGAATCCTCCAGGTATGCATTATCCACTCTACATCCTGTGGTGGAAAGGTTGACACTGGTACTAAGATAATTTATAGTCTGTATTTATTTATATGATACTTGGGTTGTGTCAAGGTTTATGCATGTAGTCTGTAGTGGTTGAATTTTATGTGTAACTTTATGCTACGACATTGTGTAGTATTGTATCACCTAGCCTTTCAAGTATTTCTCCATCAGCCTTTAACAGCATGTAGACATGGATGATAAGAATACCTGGGTGGAAATGACAGTGATATTCCTATTGTTGAGGATTTGTATTTTCTTATTTCTAGTACATGATGAATATATCCTTAAAGCACAAATAAGTTGAATAGGAAAAAGGCTTGTGCACTCTTTTACCAGGAATTAAATAAGAACATTGACACATAATATTTTTAATTCAATTCAATTCAATTTTATATATATATAGCACGAAATCACAAATCAGGTTATTTCATGGCACTTAACACATTAAAGTCCTTACGGCAGAACTTTACAACATTACAACAATTCCCACATAAGTGAGGAAGGAAAAACTCCCTTTTAAGGGAAAAAACCTCCCTCTTAACAGAAAGAAACCTTTTACAGAACCAGTTTCAGAGGTGGGCGGACATCTGCCTCGACCGGTTGGGGTGAAGGGAGAGCAGAGAGATTAAAGGACAGCGTAGAGATCCAAAACATGAGCTGTTGGTGGGGCCGACAGTCACAGAGGAGAGACATGCAGCTCCATGGCCGGGGACGTCTGACAAAGAAAGAACAAAAACTACGTGAGCGAGGGAACTGAATGGAGAGGCAACAGATAAAAGCAAAAACTATGGGAGAGTATATTTGAGAGTGAAAGAGTGACAGGAAAGAAGCTCAGTGCATCACGAGGTCCCCCAGCAGCCTAGGCCTATACTGGATTTAATTTGCGGGATTATCTCTTGGGGATTGATTGATTTAATGCTGCTCTTGCTTTAAATTGTTCTGCTTTTATTACCTAAATTGGGATCGATAGTATACTTTTACAATTAAACATGAACTATGGCGCTCTTGTTCCCAGCAGCTCGTTAGTTGACCTGAGATGGCCAGTCCAAGCGTAGTTGCGGTTTGGCGAAGCCTCCGAAATGAAATATTTTATTTATTTATGTATTATTATTAAAATAATATTATTAGCAATAAACTCACATCAAACTCAAATTTACTGATTGATGGTGCCTTATTGCTTTCTTTAAGCAGTTTGTAGAGTTAGCATTGTTGCTTTAGCATACCCTGCTGGTGATAAATGGTGATATCGCCTGTGAAATGGCTTTTTCCAATTACATTTAGTCTCGTGTTGTTGCAACCTGTATGCTGTGATTTTCAGTTTGTTGACCTCCTCAAGACTGTGCCCATCCCACAACCCCACAACTCCACCGGGAAAAAAAAAGAGAAAAGATTTGGAGCACCAGCTGCTACTGTGCAGAACCAGCTTGTTCAATCAGTTAAGCAAGGGGGTGGTTGTTTTACGTACATTATTGGATATTCATATATGCATAGTTCCTTGGGAGGTAATTTGCAATCAATAGCAACCTTATCAATAGGTCAACAATGAATCAATAAAAAAATCAACACATTTCCATTAACTTACTCCCGCGCATAATTGTCAAGGCTGTTAAGATAATGAAAAGGCACGCCGAGGTGGAAGGGGTGGATGGGAAAGTATTGAAATTCCGACTGCAAGAAACTAAAATTAGAGGCTCTCTAATCATCGGAGAGCTGGAGGCATATTGTTACTGAGGCCTGTGTAGTCAATCAAGCTGTTCATGTTGAACTGAAGCCAGAAAATCAGTACGACTTTGATACAAATACAGCAAGATTAGTCCAGGTTTTGAAATCAGCAACATGGGCAGCAACAGTTCAGCACTTCGGACTCTGAGCTCTGATACTGACGACACAGACGCAGTCCTAATCCCGTTTGAGTTGAGATTTTATTCACTACAGCAAATGTTATTCACAAGATGATCATTAACATCATGTATTACTTACCATTATTTTTCTATCAATTAGTGCTAATTATTATTTTAGTCTCAAACAAATGTTGGGATTTCAGGTTGAAAAATTTGACATTTATTAACATTATATCTGCACTGTACTTCGGATTTAGTTAAATTAGCTTCAGTGACAAAAGTCACATGATGTGAACAGTTCCACAGCGTTTGAACAAAGAGTGATTATTTTCTACTACGTCCCCCTCGTTTTGTCTTATGTGCTGTCAAAAGTGAATATATGGTGTAGGTGTTGAAAGTTTGAAAATAATCTTTGCTCAGATTATATTTTAAAGTACAGACCGACAGTTTTCATAACGTTAGAATATGAATAGATTAACAAGTCTTGTCCAAAAGACAATTGGGACTTTGGCAGCCGATAGCAGAGTGTGAGTTTCAGTGTGTGTGAAACGTAGGTTTGCATACATGCAATTATTAAAATCTGCACTGATAGTTTCACCTGTTTAAACCTTGGACAAACTAAGACGATTGGATGCATAGGCATAGCTGTCTCTGCATGTCTGAGCATGTGGTCGTCTGTGAATAATTGATATGGCCTTGGTGACTGTGGTGTGTATCTTTGAGTGCATATGAAAGGTTGAGTCATAACTTCTTCAGATTCTAGCCTATTATAAACGCTATGCAAGCCTCTGGTTGGGTGGACTGTTTGTTGACCCAGCTCAAGCTTCAAAAACATGAACGAAAATTCTTAATTTTCACAGCCAGCCTGCTGGTTGCTGAAATTAAGGTGCCATTTATCATGCAAAAACAAAAAACTGAGAAGATTGAATGTTATTGTTTTCACTGTGTGCATATTGCTGATTTAATATTTTTCTCAACACTGAAGGAGATCAGGCATTTTGGAGCTGCACATGGTGGTATTTCTTGCATAAACAGTAACACTAGTTTGGCCTTTATCATTTTACGGCATCAAATGATAACAGTGTTTTTGTATTAGTTTGTATTCCTTCATTTTTGGGCTGCGTGCACATATAGTAGTTTATGCCTCAGACTTTTGGCATACACATTAATCAATGTAGAGATGTTTATTGAATTTTAATAGCAGGCTGAATTTTTTTGAAAAATGTCTTAAGTTTCTTTACACAAAGATAGAAAATGAGCATTATTGTTTGTTTGCCATGAAAATAGAGCATACCTGGCACCTTGTCTGTTGTGTTGGAGGGCTGGTTTTATTATATAAAAACTGCTGAAAGAGAATAGAATTATTTTTGACAGAAAGGGTCTTTTTACAAAATGCTTTGATCAGAGAGATCGTCGGAGCAGAGCGCTCTCTCTCTGCCTGTCCTGCTTCAGGGCTGAACATCATCACTCTCTTGATCTGTACCCTTGTCTGTCCACTCTCAACGTTTCCTCCCTGCTTCTCCATTGGCGACTCTGTCACTCTGATCAGTACCCTATTCAACTGTTTCCCCACCTCTTCTGACCTAGAAAAAGTAAGCTGTCAGAGCTTACATCTTATTCAGTTTTATTTGAACTATTACATGCATTTTTTTTGTATTCAGATAGACAGATAGACAGATAGATAGATAGATAGATAGATAGATAGATAGATAGATAGATAGATAGATAGATAGATAGATAGATAGATAGAGCATCCATAATTATCATCCTGCAAGAGAGCAATGCCACATTTAAAGAAATAATTCAACATTTATTTGCTTTCTTACTTAGAGTTAAGAGACAAAGTTGACACCACTCTCATGTATGTCTGTAAAGTAGAAACAAAGAGGCGGGGGTCAAGCAAGTTTACTGTAGATGACATAAAGCCTGCAAGTCCTTGCTGGTTGCCTGACTACCTCACAGTGATGACAAAACTGCAGAAAGTCTCTGTGTCCGGCTTCAGGCCAACAAACAGTTCCAATGCGTAACTTCCTGGAAAAACAACACCTTGTCATGTACGTCTCTGTTTGTGTTCAGCAAATGAAGCGCACTATCTGTTTTCTGCTGTTCCAGCCTTTATGCTACATTAGAAAAACTTATCTGAATAGTCATTTTATATTATACTGCTATTGAGTGTCTATGTCTTCTATATATTTTTTAAAATGTTAAACTCTCCTGGGAGAAATAGCTGCACGCAGTGCTCCAAATCTTGGCTGCACCGTTGTTGCAAGGATCAATACAGACAGAATATCGGCAATCACAGGTCAAAAATATCTATTGTGGGCAAAAAAAATGTAGGTGTTTCAGCATCATCAGTAAAACCTGCAGACATTAATACTTGGAGAGGAGTGGGGACAAAAAGCCAATCGGCATAGAAGATACATACTGTAATGGCACAATAGAATACACTTAGGATAGAACGGCCCCCTTAAATAATGAAAATAAAGGAGAACTCGTGTGTATTGTGCCCACAATAAATTTAAGTTGGTTGATCTTTGAGTGCTGGTATTCTGTCTGACATAGAATAATGGAGCTGGCTCAACAGATGAGCCAGCCCACAAGATTTCTATAGTTCAAATGTCTCATTTTGATACTGGCACTTGGACCTGATCACGCTCCGGCATTGTTCTGTTGTCCAGCTGCCCAGCACTCTGCTGCTCTGCCCAGCGACTGAAAGTGGGACAGATCATTGGTCATTTTTTATGCCACACACACAAATACTTTTTTTCACTGCCTGGTTGCTCTTCTCTGTCTACATGTATGTCTTTACTTAAATCCGTTAATGCTTTTTTAGTCGAGTGTTCAGTAAGAATTTTTAGGTGTTTTAACCACTCAAAGGTATAGGCAGGAACAGGACCTATTTTTCCACTCTACCCTCTACTTTTTTTTATGATACCTGTTGAGGAAGAGTTCACACCTTGCTGTTTTGCCTCTCTATCCTCTCATAAATGTTCTCTTATTTAAACATTTTTCTTTCTCCACCACTCCCCACTGTCTTTGTACAGTGTTTTACTGCTTTCTTCTCCTCTGTTCTCTGCTCTTTGTCAGCAGCTGCCTCTTATTCTGTAGCCAATCTCCCCACCAGCACTCATTTCTTTTAGCTCACACAATGGATTGTTTTGTGATCTCACTCAGGTCATTAGCTGCTAGTGGTGGCATCTTAAATCATGCTAGGGCAGATTCAGTTCCTCTGAATGCCTCCTCCAAAATGTTTCCCTGTGCTGTCATTGTTGGATCAGCACACATGCTGGAACCCCAAAACAAAAATACACATGCTGCCAAATATCATGCACACACATTTACATACATGCAGGTACATTAGGAGTCTGCACTCAGTGGAGGCATTAAGGTTTTTTTCCTCT
This sequence comes from Embiotoca jacksoni, assembly GCF_022577435.1. Classification (NCBI taxonomy): domain Eukaryota; kingdom Metazoa; phylum Chordata; class Actinopteri; family Embiotocidae; genus Embiotoca; species Embiotoca jacksoni. The sequence goes on along the minus strand of NW_027185436.1, from coordinate 16,357,190 downwards.
GCTAAAATGATAGACAGACACACACACACACACACACACACACACACACACACACACACACACACAAACACACACACACACACACACACACACACACACAAACACACACACACACACACACACACACACACACACACACACACACACACACATATCTCCAAACTCCCTGCTGGCTAGAATGTAGTGGTCACATGCGAAGCAATTTCACAGCTGTTGGTCTGAACCACCCCAGCACCTGAAACTTCATTACATTACACTGGCACTGGTTTGCTCTACATGTAACACAGCATAGTGAAGTGCAATAGCTCTTGTTGTGGCCTTGAATGTGGCAGTTCATGATTATGATGGCAACATGCACAGTGCTCCCGTCCTATTGCCAGTGGTCGGGTAAACAGTTTACAGAATATGGAGTATAAAAGAGCTACACAAGCAGAACATTTGGCTACATCAATCCGGACATATGCGACCTGGCAGTGATCGGACTACGAGCCACCTTCGGGCGACCTCCGAATGTGGCCCGAACAGATCAGAACTCAATGCTTCCCGAGTGTGTTTTCACCTGTACTTTTGCTGGCTACTTGTGGTCCGATCACGGCCAGGTCGCAAATGTCCGGATTGAAATAGCCAAATGGAAACAGTGTCTATATGCCATTAACTAAATTCACGCCTTCTGATCAGTGTTCTGGTGGTCGAAATATGGTCACTTGTAGCTCCAAAAAAAATAAGATGCCAATGCTCAAAACGCCAGACTTAAGATTTTCAAATGACAGTTCACAAACTAATGCGAGACGTCCCTGTGACTGTTGTTCCTAACCAGCGAGCTAACATGTTGAAAACAGAAATTGAAAAATGGCCACAAAAATGGTGACAACTTTGGATATTGTTAGTGGTACAGATCCATGACTCATTACTAATTGGATAGAGTTGTAATGATACTTTTAATAGAACTGATTTCCCTCCCCAGCAAGATGGAAGAAGTGGATCAGGAGTCTGCACTCAGTGGAGGCATTAAGGTTTTTTTTCCTCTGCTAAAATGATGGACACACACACACACACACACACACACACACACACACACACACACACACACACACACACACACGCGCACACACACACACACACACACACACACACACACACACACACACACACACACACACACACACACATACATGCATGTGATTCATGAAGAGCATGAAAGGTCTTTGAAGATCAGCTGTAATACTAAGCCTCAATTTCTAAATCTGGTGAAAAAAATAGGCTGGATTCTTGTGTGTCACTATGAGCCTCAAAGGAATGAACACTACACGTATGCAAATTGTCCTCTCCATCTTTTCCTCCCCTGCATCACAGCCTTTATCTCTGTGCTTCTGTCTCTTTTACTCTTCGTATCTACCCAAGACCTCTTACCATCTATCACTACAAATATTGTCCCCTTTAAATTGGATATGCAGCTCTAAATCTAACGGCAAAGCTTTAGGACAGCACCCTATGGAATTCTACTAGCTGCAGACAGTGTGGGTGCATCTGCAAGTGTGTATGTACATGTGTATGTATAAGTGCATCTATGATCCAGTATAAAGAGAGAGAGAGACAAAAAGAGAGAGTGTGTAATTTGGGTTAAAGTTGTGTATGTGAGAAACATTAGAAGGAGATGTGTGAAAATGTGTGCGGCTGTAAATTGGATACTGGGACATGGAAAATGAAAGTGAACAGCATGGCCACACAGAGCTATTTTTGTCCTTCCATCCATTTCTCAGTCAGTCTCATGCTCTCTGTTGTGGATTCCTCCCTCTACCACCTTCTCCCCAACTTTATACATCTCTTTTTCCTCTCCCCAGTCGTCTCTCTCCTCTTGCTTATTTTCCAGTATACCTGACATATTTGTGGCGCGATCAGCCCAGTCCAACCAATCCATCCTCTCATTCTCACCTTTTATGGGAAAGTAACACTTCCATCTTCTACTGTGGTTAAAGCTCCTACCCTGAAGGGATGGCTGTCGTTTTACATCTAAAAGGTTGTTTTAGCAGTGCTCCACTTTGGCTTCCAAAGTGCAGTTTTTGTAGCAGTCAGTCTAAAATTATCTCTGCAATCCTCTCATAAATCACGTCCACACACTGCCTTTTTAAATGCTTTGCAAAATTTTGCATCCAAAGGAAAATTTCTGTTTTTTCCAGATTTATTGTGTAATATTTTTAATTATGTAGTCAGTTTTTTTTTTTTATATGTATATATTCACACTGCACTGAAGTATCACTTTTGTTATGCCCCTGAGGAGAATTCTTAGGAATATTCTGCAATAGTTTATGCAGGATTTCCCCCCCACTTCTTTTCATCTTTTCTTACCCACTTATACAGTAGACAGCTCAGTTATGGTACATTAATCTGTATCTAAAAAAAAAAACACTTTCTTCCTCAGCTCAGGGAAGAGAAGTTTTTTCTCCAGGTAGAAATGAGGGTCACTGTGGCTGGCTAGATAAATAGCAAATTAGTGTTTATTGGACAGGATTGATCCAAAATAAAATCAAAATACAGTCAATGGGTCCTTTCTATGAACTGTTAATGTATGAAACATTTTGTTTCACAGAGCAGTTTGTTGGTATTTCAGCCTGAAGTGTTTTGAACAGTGGTTCCCATGTGCACACAGAAGGCACAGATATAATCCAAAAGCATTAATTGTCATTTATACAAACAATTCTTTGCACCCTAAAATTCACCTTATATACTTGTACATGGCACTCTACAGCTCTACATTTATGATATTTCTGTAAATAGACACACACCGCTTCTTTCTGTTCATGAATATTGTGCGGTGCACAGACATATAGTATCGATATTCCAACAGTGTGCCCTTTAGAGTGTGCACCAATAGTGGCAGAACATCAAGAGGATTATACACTCTGTGAGGACAACCAGAGACTTAGACAGCACTGCTCTCTCTGCCCGCCTTTCAGCCTCATCCCAAAAGGCAGGAGGAAAGTAGGATGCATCACTTTCCCAGAGAGTAGAAAGAGAGAATTAGGGATGACGGGGTAGGCAGAAAAAAGAAAAGAAAAGACGCAATTGTAGATGGAAAATTAGGAAGTTAGCTTCGAGCTGAGCGAGTACAGATGAATGAAGGAGCAGACGGAAAGAGGATGCAGGAAGTCTGTGTAATGGTGAACGTGTGCCCGGTGTTCTGTTGGATAGTTGGCAGGTGCTGTGCCGCTGAGCACCAGCTCCAGTCCTGCCAGCAACCTTATGTAATGAGGCTATATCCCTGCCACTCCACCAGGGTGAGAGGTGCAGCGGCACAGTGCCATAAAGAAATATTGAGCTAGAGATCATTTAAAGGAAAACATGAATGGGACTTGCTTGCTCAGCTTTTCATTCACATTTTGGCTCGTAACAGATGACATCTCATGCTGTGCCTCAGTCAGGTGTGTTGAACTGGGTACACTTTAGAAATAACACGTTCATATGTGAACGGTCTCGTGTATTTGACTTGAAAGGACGTTTCACTTTCATTGCAATTGGATTTGTTGCTAAACCATTAATATGTTAATCAATGTAAAGTACTGACCACTATGACTCACAACAGAGTGGCTATGGAAACTGACATTTCATCTGCTTTTTGTCATTTTAAATGACAATAAGTAGAAATGTGGCTGGTGAGGCCCCCACAGCCACCAAGAGGCCATCAAACCGTGAAATTACAAATATGTAATCCTCTACTCTCTTCTTTTTGTTATGAATACATGTTCTGAACAGACTTTGAATTCTATCACATGAATTTATTTTCTGTCTTTTAAAGATTCTAGTCAATTCAGATCAAGACTTGATTAACTAAAAAAGAAACTATTACCTGTAATATTAACTATAGATGCAAAGAGAGTGACCTTGTGTTTAAGAATAAAACATGCACCAGGATGCTGTAAAACAAATGAGATGCTCTTCCTGGCCTGATTGTGTAGAATAATTCAAACAAACTCTTGATACACAGGCTCCATGTAAATGTAAAAAAATTAGTTCATAATTTCTGCACACTGTCCTCTGTGTTTCTTTTGAAGGATCACAACCACTCTTACACAAACATTCCAATATCAGGTCAAAGTCAAAGGGTTAGGAGGACAAGCAAAGCACTGCATGGTTGAGTGGAACTGGGTTGAAACAGAAAAAAAAGGTCATATTTGGTTCAGCAGTGTGTAAGCACATGCTGGAGCATGTGGAAAGCCAGTAATGCACAGTCGGTCCGTGTCCTGCCATCCCTTTTGGAACTTCATGTATGCTTTTATCTTGGGCTACCCGTTGCCCCATGATAATCTATCTATATTGCACGTTTTAGACAAGAACCCACATTTGAGTTTGAACCTGTGATCTTGGCTGTTTTCATGAAACACTCAAGTTTGCAAGCTCTGCAGAACCAGAGTTTTTGTCCTGAAACGTGTTTGTATTACATCTGTATGTATCTGTATGAGTGTGCATCTGCTAAACAAGGTCAGGTGCTTCACAGTAGTGCCTGCCAAGACAGGCAGACAATGAGAGACTAGACCAGAGAGGCTGTAAATGAGAGTAGCTATTCGGGGAAACCTCACACTCCACAGCTTTGAACCACAGGTGCAGTGAGAGACACACATGACTCATTTCATGGGCAGACACCAGCTCATGAGTACGCATGAGGATGACAAGTACACAGCCACTGGCTCGTGTGCATACATTGATGTGTATGTGTACCACGCTGTATGTCAAAATAGTGTGCATGCACCCACATGCTCAAACATGCAGGGAGGCGCACACTCACTATCTCCCCATCACTCCAATATTTGCATGTTTGTATGGAGGCATTTTCCCCCCATGAATTGAATAGATTGATAGAATGGGGCAGGCGAGTGAGGTGGGGATAGGGGGAAGAAAAGCAATTAAAGTGGCAGTCAAATGGTAGCAGTGCAGCAGAGCATTGGATGGAGTCAGTCCCTGGCTTAATTACGCTTAGCCCTCAGCATGAAATGTATCCTAATGACACAACAGAAGATCCAGGAACATGTGGTGAGGTTTTTGAGATCTGATCAGGGAAGTATTAGGAGAGTTGGATACGGTGCTGCCACTCAGCCTTGTTGCCAATTTCTCTCAGTGGGCAACTGGGGTATTGTGGTGAGAAAATAATTCATGCATGTATCTGACTCTACTGTAACCCCTTTGATATCACAAGAAAGGTGGTCAGAGGAAGCAAAAAACAAACCATGTGAGTTGCTGACTGGCCGACATTGTGGAAAACAGCTAACTCGGGGATAAAGCAATACAAGTTTAGCCGCTAATTATTTTCAGATGAAGAAATCTAAACTTTGACCATAATATTTTATAACTTCTTTTTACAGTTTAATTGTTTGAGTTCATGTGCCTACTCTCTTCAAATCCAGTATTTGTTGTTAAATCAAATTGTCTCCTTTGCACATATCTTTTGTTGCTACTGGAGCAATTCTGCACTGTTGGGCAAATTAAGTGTTTTCCCCAAGGGCAGACTGTGAGCTAAATAGCTAACAACTGATTTTGAGGTCTCAGGATTGCCTCTCTGGTGTTTGCAGATGATGTGGTTCTATTGGCTTCACCATACTGTGACCTTCAGCATATGCTGGGGCGGTTTGCAGCTGAGTGTAAAGCAGCTGGGATGAGAATCAGCCCCTCCAAATCTGAGGCCATGGTTCATTGTTGTAAAATGATGAATCGCTCCCTTTGGGTTAGGACAGAGTTCCTGCTCCAAGTAAAGAAGTTTAAGTATGTTGGGATCTTGTTTACGAATGAGGTAGGTTAGAGCTTTTTACATCAGCTGGAAAGCAGATGTTGTAACTGACTGTTTTAGTGAAAAGGGAGCTTAGTTGGAAATCGAAGCTGTCACTTAACCAGTCGATCTACATTTCAACCCTCAACTATAGTCAGTGGGCTCGGCCTTAGAGATAGGGTAAAGATATCTGGAGGGAGTTTGGAGAGGAGTTGCAGCTCCTCCGCATCAAAAGGAGCCAGTTGAGGTGGTTCGTGCATCTGATTCAGATGTGTTCTGAATACCTTCCATTGCAGGTTTTCTGGGCACCTCTAACTGGCAGGAGACCCTGTGGTAGACCCAGAATTCGCTGGCGGGATTATATATCTAAACTGGCCTGGGAACGTTTTGGGATCTCCCAAAATGAGCTGGAAAATGTTACTGGGGAGAAGGAGGTCAAGGCAAACTGGCTCAGCCTGCTGTGACCCAACTGCAGATAAGCAGCATAAAATAGATGGATGCATCTAAATAAAATCACATTGTAAAATTTTCAGCCCTGTAGTTTGTACCTTACATCCTTCTTCCGTTCAGACTCCCCCACTCCAGATCCCTCGTATGTCTTTGCTTCTCAGCGTTTGTCTTACAGGAACTTGTCTGCGGGCTGACAGCTAGAGAGGAAAAAGAACGCAAAAAAAAAAAGGGTAAAGAAAGAGTCGAGCGCCAGAGTGCTAGGAGGTGAATGAGGTGTTTCAACAGTGGAAAGAGAGGGGGGAAAAAAATAAAAAAAAAAATCCCATTTTCAGAAAGACAGAAAAAAAAGAAAGACACTGAGGACTGAAAACAGGGATTAGTTTCTGAGAGAATAAGTCAGGAAAGGGAGAGGATTGATAAGGTCCAGAGCAGAGCAGAAAAAGACAGAAACAGAAAAAAGAAAACTGTGATTAGTAAGAAACCCTGAGAGCAGGAGAGGACAATGAATAAGAGAGGGAGACTTGTTAGAAATGAAAAGTGAACGCCTGGTAATGAATGAGGGTGTGAAAGAGAAAGGCTATGAAAAACAGAGAGGAAAAGATGGAGGTTTCACTCTGCCTGGTCTGTTGCCAGATTCTTTTTTGCCTTATCAGGGTAGTCCAGACATGGGAGAAAAACATGTACCCACAATACACTGTGCCCATCCGCCTGGAAAGAGCCCCTAACCTTGTCCTATCATCTCAGAGGTCGGCTGCCAGTGCCAATGGCTCTTCATCTCTGGATTTGGGGACAGATTTGCGTGCTGAGCTCGGCACACAAGAAAACACACAAATAGGCTCAAACGCACGTATCCCCCCGACTCTGCCATTAGCAACCAAAAGTTGAGTCCAGGTCACATGACGGTCTGCATCTTTGTCTAAGTTGGCAGTTAATACATTCGACACACATATGCTAGATAGACATAGGCATAAATATAATAAAATAGAGTTTCCTCTTTGTTTTGTGGCAGTACTTATTATCTAAATAAATGTCAAGCCAAACAGAGGCACTACAGAATTTAGTAGAGGAGTTGAAGGTTTTCATTCAGACAAAATTCCTTTTTGGCTGACATACCTGAATGGACACTCACAGATAAGTCAGTCAGGATGCATAACTCAGCAGCACTGACTCACAACCCCTGGCAATACTGATGGAAGCTGATGAGTGTGCTGTGTAAATGCAAACATTACTTAGTGCCACTACATTTATCACAGGTTGTGTTTAGTGACATGTAACTCACGATGAAACAACCCCACTTACTTTGTGCATTTAGAGACTAGTCTAGTGTATTTGTCACTTTAGGTCACTTCTAAGGACCACTCAGTGTGTGTGTGTGTGTGTGTGTGTGTGTGTGTGTGTGTGTGTGTGTGTGTGTGTTTACTCCCGTGTGTGCACTAGCCTTTGTATGGGATCACTGAAAGTATTTAGTAAAGGTTTTTTACTTGTGTGACTTTCACTGAGGATCGACATCTATGAGGTCGTTGATGAGTCTGTGAGGCCATTTCCTCAGCCGAAGGGTAACAGCCAGCCGACCATGTGATGTCATTTCAACTTGACACAGGTGTGAAAAATGAACATAAAAGCCTTTCATATCATTCGTCTTCCATTTCAAATAAGATATTGTGCACGGTAGGAGAGCAAGAAACAGACATAGGGGGGTGGGGAATTACTTATGCACTGTGTGCACGGCTGTGGATGAAGTGTCTTAAAACTCTCCATGGAAATTATAGTGAGATGAGATGAGATTCTTCATCTGCAACACAAAAACTGTGACACAAAAGTGTTAAATCTCATGTGAGCAAAGTAAAGGAGGTGCAACGTGACTGCTCCTGTGTTGTCAATTTCCCTCAGTAAATAAATGTTTTGTTTTGTTTTATCATATTACTGAAAACATCATCTTGTCAGGACAGATGACTGTGCAGCATTGTTTATTTGGGGCAAGTGTGTTCTTAATGTCCTCGTTGTTTCTTCCCATCTGCTGCAGATTAACCTGTCTGTTTCACTCCTATACCGACCGCATGTTAGTGCCTGTTCTCAAGGTGTTGACTGCAGCACACCTGTTTGATACGCTGCTGTATGACTAATCCAGGTCACATAACTAGAATGAAAAAGGTGAAATAATCGAGAAGCATAAAAGTACAATATTCATTCAGTGGCATTTTATTGTGATTAGCTGGTAATTTAGCAGGAAGCTGAAAGGATGAGGAGGAAGTCCAGGTAACTGGTTTCATTTATGTATGCCTACTTTTAACTAAGATGCAACCCACTATGATATCACCCATTGGTTTGTGAGCCATTTTGACAATTAAGTGACAATATTTGGATGAGCTGGAGAAGACTGAGGGGTTGATCTGACTAAGGACCAGAGGATATTATACACGCCCACCTCTACCAGTAATCTGATTGCAGCATGCATGTCAATCAAAACATGTACACTCCCAAACATAACTCTCTTTGAGGCCTAATATCTAATTACTTGTGTATTTATTCTAGGAATTACCACCAGAAAATATAAAAGAATAGTAGGGAGTGAATTACTCTAATGACACTGTAATGACTTGTGAATTTTTTATTTTTTATTTATTTTTATTTTTTTAATCTTTTGCCTTTAATGGCGATCTATAGTATTGTGCTCCCACATTGATTTTACTTTTCAGACCCGGAGACTAGGTTCATTTTCATATACAGTCTATGGTTTGAATTTTCTTCTTTTTTTTTTTTTTTGTATTGTTCCTACTTCTCTGCAGTTGCAATAGCAATAGTTTTATTTTTGATTTCTTGACCATTTGGATGCCCAATTTGTCAAGACAACATAGCAAAATGCCATTCACTTTTTAGACAAGACCAATTGTGATGATTTGAATAGAACATCATTAGGCATGTTTATAGCATGGATTTCTGAAATAAATATGGAAAAGGTTTTGGTTTTATAAAGCTATAAGCTTTTTTTTTGTCACTACTATTTTTAGCCTTAGAAACATGCAGTCAGTAGTTTTGTTTCTGTACTGTTCATTTAATTTAGTATTTTAGTAGCAACAACAAATCTCTTCTGTATCTTTTAACTTAAAAACGGGGGGGCAGTAATAGTTAACAGCATGTTTCTCACCAATTACAACAGTCACATTTTTGTACTTTATTGTGCTGGGTGCCACAGCATGTGGGATTTGAAGTGATAGCATTTCTGACATTAATGCAGCTGTGTGTGGGAAGTCATGAGTTGGAGCAAAATAATTGAGAGTCTTGCTTGAAATTAAAATACTTTATCTTAAAAGAGATTTGCTCAGTGAAAAAAGTCAAGATAAATGTGTACATTACATCGGATGTAAGAATCCCTCTTTTGGTCTGTGTGTCTCAGACATTTAACTCTGCTGATATTTAGCTCCCATTGTGAACACTTTAATAGTTATGGATTTGATGATGTAAAATGTAAAGCCAGATCATTTCATGGTGATTCAGATTGTGACATGCACCTGCTTATTGACACAGGCTAGGTGAGGTCCACTGGACAGTGAGAGAGCAAAAGGGAGTGATATAATACAATGACACACACACCGTCTGCTCACTGATTGTAATGCTAGTGTGTGTGTGTGTGTGTGTGTGTGTGAGAGAGATTGGGGGCAGTGCTGATTGTCTCATTATTGTCTGATTGTGTAGTTAATGGTGCTGTCCCCTGAAACTCAGCTGGCCTGACAGTTCATTTCAGACTTGTTTCAACCTGATATCATTAAATCAAAACAAAATGATGAGAAAACGATTGCTTCCTTTTTTTTAAGTAATTTGTACGTTGTAAAAAAAAAGAAAAGAAAAGATAATCCTATTGCATGCACAGTCCACAATTTAAATCTTAAATCTGAACTGAGCACTGACAATGAGAATGGGTCTGCATGGGCTGCATAATGAACCCTCTATGATGGTTATTCTCACTTAATTTGTCACTGGATGGCATTCAGTCATGTTAATGTTGCATCCCTATGCAGCCAGAACACCGCTTGGTATTAAATAACTGATTACATAATGCAACAATAAAATATAATGCCCTATTATTACTTTGATAACTCTCCATTCAATATTTTGTCCACTGAAAAGCATCAATATTTATTTGAATTCCCTGATATCATTACATTGCAGTTTAGTATTGAATCTTTGTATGTGTGTGTAAATCAAAGTACAAATTACATCAACTATCTGTATCTTTACTTCTGGAGTTGTCCCTGTCTCAACTTAGTGTATATCTCTTTCTGTTATATATCTCTCTCTCTTTCTTGCTCCCTCTCTTTCCTTGCCTCACTAATTAATAGGCGTTTGTATGTTTTTACTGCAGGAGGTTTTTCTTGTTGAAGTAATGATGTGTAAATACAGGCCATTTACTGTACCATTCACTTCCTCTTTGTCCAATTAGAGGGCTTGACACAAATCCCTGCTGAGCAAGGACAAACACCACACAAACCGCTTAATTATCTGTAAAAGCAGTCTAGATACTGCTGGCGGAGAAATCATGATTGTTTGGAGAAGATTGAGATAAGCCTGTACAACACGTGTCATCACCATGGAACCCTTCCTCCACCCTCCCACTCACAATACCATGCAAACATACTGTACAGAACACTTCACAGATGATATACACGGCATTATGCTTCTGCAAAATTTTCATCATTGCAATTTTATTAAGGGACATCACACTTAAATCAGAGAAGAAGCATTTGATGTTTGCATAAAAATCCCAGGCTAGTAGTACACCAAAGCGTTTATGACACCCATCAGTCCACTAGAGGATACCATGTCAGTGTCATCTTAGGCCTCGCCTTAGCGTAAACAGTACATACATATATGACCAGCCGGTTAAAGAGGTCATGTGACGAAGTAAAAACAGTGATAGAGTCCATGTAGAGAGGAAGTTTGGATAAAATATCCCAAATCCCTGACCTGGGTGGTGATTCACTTCAGTCAAATAAAGCTGCTGTCAGGGGAGGCCAGAAAATGTGTTTAGCGTTTTGGTTCGTAGGCAAATGTCTGCATGCACAACTTTTGGGTGTTCCCCTCTGTCACTGGGGGTCATGATACGGGGCTCCCATTGTGATGACTGTCACCCATCGGTTATGGACAACACTCTATTAACAGTGATAGGGAAGGGACCAGAGACAAGAGAACTAAGAGACATTTGTCCTTCCACTCTTTTTTTTTTTTTTTTTTTTTTTTTTTTTTTTAAAAAGCTTTCTTTTAAGGCATCATTAGCAGACACAAAGTCGACCAAGTCACAAATCCACTGAGATCCAATATCGCCACAAGACTGGCCTGCCCAGCAATTTACATAATATTTAATGTCTCACTTGATTGGTTTTCATGTTTGCTTATAGTCAGCCTACGGGATACACACACACACACACACACACACACACACACACACACACACACACACACACACACACACACACACACACACACACACACACACACACACACACACACACACACACACACACACACACAAACAAACAAACAGCCAATAATGATTCATAATAGAACTAATGAATTCTAATTTCAGTGCAATTCTAATTCTGTCATGTGTCTAGATGTGACTGATACTGTAGCTGTTGTGACAAATCTGGTTGCAAGGTTCAAATGACTAACTTCTAATTTTGGAGCCAATTTGTGAGTCTTGCTTGATTTGTGTCTTGAATTGTCCACCTATTAAAATTAGTCCAATTAATATGATGCAGTCATGCACACTGATGGTCATGGATAACCACATGACAAATGTTTTATGCTAGATGGCTCAGTTGTGTGGATGGGTCAATATAGATCTGGTGAGTTGGATTTGAGGTTTATATATATATAGTTTGAAGGTCAGTAATGTAAAGGTTTGCTACTCAAGTGAGGTCAGGAGTGTGGGAGAGAAAGTTATGAAATCTGTATATTTATACTGTGTTAAACCTACAAAAGGTAGAGGGTTTCATTTCACATTTTTTTAATTTTCCTGAGAAAAAATGGAAAGACAGCTATTTGCTAAATTGCTGATTGTCATAGAAAGTCACTGTCAGTAATTCATGTCATTTCCTGGAAATGATGGGTACACAAAATTCACAGTTTGTTGTAAGAACCTCAGTTTTGGAGTTACGTTTTGGTACATTTTCAGTACAGCAGAGAAAACAACAACAGATTATTATTTGTTGATTTTCAAAACATTTAAATATTCAAACATGCCTGATTACCCATAACATTTTTTGTAACAGTTAGGTTCCTCAAACACTGCATAGTATCAATAAAAAATCTTAGCTGTTTGATCTGAAATATATAATAGGTCAAACAAAAAATGTCAACAAGTATAACATTTTTTATTCGTAATTGACTTAAATGAACCATCAAAACCTGTAGTGAAAGTTCAGCTTGGAAAAATGGACGAAGTAAAATTGCCTTTCTCTCTTTTTGTCAACACTGAGGACAAAAAACATTATTTGAATTGTCACCAGACAAAAGCGATCGAGCTCTTGGAATTCACGCTCAGCGTGAGCGCCACATGGTGGCCAGTAGATTGCCCCCCCGACAATGTGAGGGGTGAAGTCGCAGCTGACTGTGGAAGAAAGGCACACATACCCTATCAAACAACGCAGACATACTGTTCTCACCCAATATCCGATGGGATAGAAATAGAAAACAAATAAGAATTATGCATGGATGGAAGAAAATTGCACAACAATATTGAATAAAACCTATATGGGTTATCTCGTTTCGTAAAGTTTAGATTGACATACGTTTCTGATAGGAGGAGAGCGCAGGTACATTTCATTTTTGGGATGTTGTTGGTTTGCTTTCGGGATAAAACTGCCAGAATGGTAAACTTGTATGTTTTGTAAGTTATACTTTCACAATAACTCTGAGTGAGTTATACTGCCCTCAGCCACTTCAAAAGTGTGATTGAAGTTGTGGAGCTGGTATACTCTACTGGAACAAGCTTGAGGAGACTGACTGGATGACTTTAAGCAGTAATGTTTATTCAGAGACTCGATTTAGGAAAGACAGAAACAACAAGTGCTCAGGTGTTTTGCCTTTCCTTCCCATTATTACAGTTTTGGCTATTTCCTGAGGAGACACCAGTCCCAGCCTTGAAGCTTGGGTATTCTGGGAACACCATATAGCCTGAGAAGACCTTACATAACAGACCTTGTGACCCACAGTTCAGGAGGTTCTTGTTACTCCACGAGGATCACTTTATTTCACTGAGCTAGAGAAACTTAAGAATACAGAAAAACGGATGAATGAAAATTCATCCCAAAGGCTGTGACATTGGATTTAAGTCACAAGAGAAAAATAAAACAAAACTGGTTTCAGTTCTTTACCTCTTTTATTCATACTTGTGAACTTCTCCCGTCATCTCATTTTCAAACATGTTGCATCTCAACATCCTTAAATGGCTTCGTGCTCCATGTGTGGGTTGGACAAATCATTTTAATGAGCCTTGCTGTTCTTCCTTCTCCCACAGCCTGTCTTTAAGGGTAAGGTTCATCTTGATTTAGTTGGCAGGCTGTTGTAGTGAGTGAGTGAGTGTGTGTGTGGGAAAGGCTGAACAGAGAGCGATTGGTTCACTGATTCACACCGAGAGCTGAGACCGTTTATACGCTGTACACTGGACTGAGCTTCTTAACCTGCTTGTCAAAGGTTTGACTCCTGCATTTCTTTAATGAATCGTGTTCAGTATGTTACAGCAAAGCAGATAAGAAAGAACTTAAAATGACACTGAAAGCTCTGTAAGGTTAAAATATACTTTTGGGAGCGGACAACTGAATATGTAAATGAAGTTGACACAATGTAGCTCCATGTCGGGTTGTCAGTTTTTCAGATCATCAACATTTTCGCAGGCCTCCATCACAGCCTTCTGAATTGGAGGGAGCAGCATGCTGCATTACCCAAAATATTCATAAAAGGAGACTATACCATAAATAATATGAACACGTGTTGAATTGGCACATAAAACATCTATATCAGCTTTATTGGCTTCGGAGCAGGATTAGGGAAAACTCAATTTGTCACTTTTTTTTTTTTTTTTTTAAATCTTTGATGTACTCAGAACCACTGAGCTGACAGAATGCACATGCAAATATAAGAAACAAGTTAGCCTGATCAACACAGAGAGTGTGTTTGTGTGTGAAAGTACCCTCACAATTTTGAGGGTGTTTGAGTGTGTTGAACTGCTGTCTAAGAAGCCTTTGCTTTTAAAAAAGAGGCCTGTTTGGTATCATCTGTGTGCTGCAGGGGGTGGTGGGTCCATCATCACAAATGTATAAATCTGTGATCATTATCTCCTCCAGCTTCTCAGCTGAAGTTCCACTTTAATATTTATCTATTATTGGATCCAAATATTTATGTTCTGCCTGAAGTCAGAGACCTGCCACTCCTAGGTCAACAGCTTAACTGCCCTCCTGCCTTGGAATATATTGTCCTAACCCAAGTCTTCCTGCTTTTGAATTGGTGCCAGAGATCTGTCAGAGGGTTTAGTATCACCTGCAGATGTAAGAGGCACAAAGCTACTGAGTCATTAATTATCAGCTCTCTTCCCTGGATGACAGCTGAGAGAACAGACACTCCTAACTGAGACAATCCAGCCTCAGTTGCAGAAGACGTACTCTTCACATCCCTGAGATTCGTCTCTGAATGCCGGCTCAACTGCACTTAGTCTCTTCCTCCTCATTAGACACAGCAGTGGTGACACAGGTGTAGGTTTGCCCTGAAACAAGGCTGAAAGGCCTGTACCCTGCAACCATCACCCAACCCCCTCAAACACACATTATATCAATAAGAGACAAGGTTATGCAATGTTTTAACAAATTACATAAAAGCCATAACTGCACAACTGTTTTCAGGCGTTTTTCCCCAGCCATTACGACTATTACACACAATATGTGGAAGGACAGAATTCAGTTTTACTCTCAGTGTGGTAAACCTGTTTTATCTTACTAAAATCTGTCCCCAGCTATATTTGGAGCATAGATTAAATACACCATATTTTGATAAAATTTGGCGTTACAAATGCCGGCAAATGTTACATACTTCGTTTTGTAGGGAAGACATCTACAGGGAAGGACATTGATATCCAAGACTGAAGAGAACACAGTTTTTAGCAAAATGTTCTGCCATTTTTGTTGCTGCTTTTTCATCTTGTATATCTCTGACTCCTGAGGATTTGGGAATAAAAACAGTAGCACAAAAGTAAAAACCCCATTGCCAAATATGTACTATGAAACTTTAAACAGTAGGAGATTCTTTCTCACTTCTGAGTACTCATAGATCTATCTATATATAAAAAAAAATCTGTATCCTGACATTCACGTATATTATTTTCTTTCTTTCTTTCTTTCTTTCTTTCTTTCTTTCTTTCTTTCTTTCTTTCTTTCTTTCTTTCTTTCTTTCTTTCTTTCTTTCTTTCTTTCTTTCTTTCTTTCTTCTACTGCTTTCTCCTCCTGCCTTATCTCCCTATACATTTCCAAAGTGCTTCCCCTTCTGGCCCTTGCTGTTATCTCACCTTTATTGACTAGTCAGTCGTTCTCTCTCAAAATTCGCTCCACTTATTATTGTTCCCAAACCGGCCAACTTTCTGTCCTCTTTCAGCCTCAGCTGCCTCATCTCGTGTTCTTTTACCCGTTGCTCTGCCCCACCCCTCAGGGTGTCTCGTTTTGGCCTGCTCCACATGCTGACGAGATAAATTCTAAACTTTCCTCTCAAAACAGTGCAAGTTGTTCGTGTTGACATAAATGGCATCAGAGCTTTTGCCAAATGTATTTTGACCAAGTTTGACCAGTTCTTGCTGTCTGCAAAATGACACATTTTATTTAATGCTAAGTCTGCAGAGAAGTGGTGATGTGAAACAGAAGGGTTGCAGCCCAGATAGAATCTCATATTTAGTGGATTGAGGTTTGTGAGACACAGAAGTCACAGCCCTCTCCCCAAGTACCATACAGTATCAGTGTCCTTGGGGTCATAACCAGAGACATCACCAGAGCTCTAATTCATCCTGAAAGCACAGCCACAGTCTTCATAACCTTCCTGCAGGCAAGACATCAAAAGATCTTCCATTGGAGCAATGCTACAATGTGACAACTTCTCCTGTCCCCTGACTAAGAGGGCAGTCTGACCTACCATGTCACATTCAGAAGATTGGAGCTCCTAATAAAGATGTAGACAGACACACAGAGAGATGATGTTATTTTAGAAAGGTTGTTACCAGCTTTCCTTTTGGTAGAGTCCTCCTCGCTGTAATTAGCAAAAAGTGTGTTAAGTTTTGAAGCAAAGTTCAGAGATAGTCAAAGACGTACAGCAATTAGAATCAAAGTAGAGGCTTTCTGTTGCTCTCTGTCGACATTTGGGTGGTGACCAAAGATAGGAGATACAATCGGCTGAATGAGTTTTCCTCTGTTGTGTGGCTGGGCTCAACCTTAAAGATGGGGTAAGGAGCTCCGACATGCGGAGGGAGTTCAGAGTAGAGATGCTGATCCTTTGCGTTGAAAGGAGCCAGTTGAGGTGGTTTGGGAATCTGATTAGGACGCCTGCCGGGCGCCTTTCATTGGAGGTTTTCCAGCCTGTCCAACTGGAAGGAAACTCCACGGTAGACCCAGAACATGCTGGAGGGATTAAATATCGAATCTGGCCTGGGAACACTTTGGGATCCCCCTGGAAGAACTGGAAAATGTTGCTGGGGAGAGGCACATATGGGAAAACTTGCTCAACTTGCTGCTACCCCGATCTGACCCCTGATAAAATGTCTATAAAAGAATGGATGGACAAGCACATATAAAGGCAGATACACAGAAAAGTGGTTGTGTGTCTGTTCTTCTTCAGTATGTGCAACCCAGTGAAAAGTCTATCTTGAAGTGTTTTGTTTGTAGACCCTAAAGCGTCTTATGTAGAATTTCCATACAGTCTTCCAAACTGTATGCCCACATCACAACTGTTATCAGAGGTTGGAATGTGGGTATGTCAGTAGCAAACAACACAAACTTAATTGTTCCTCCTCATTTTATGTGCCATAATTAAGCACTGTTTGGATAAAACAATGCCTTCTGTACAGTGCTGTATATTTATAATCCTTTACATGCCATGCTGTTACACTGCCTCCTCTTCACTGAAAGTCTTTCAGACGTTTAATGCCCCACTCCCTATCCCTCAGTCTGTGTCTCTCTCCGCAAACTGTCACACACAGAACAAGATGCCGGGTTAGACAAAGGCTAATGTACACTCAGAGAGACGGAGAGAGACGGAGAGGGACGGAGAGGGACTGGGAGAGAGACATGAGGATTAAGGATCAGGTCTCAGTAAAGAGCTTTGCATTAGTGTAGCTTTGACCATAGATACAGCACTGAGACTCTGTGCAAACACAGACAAAGTAGATCTAATCCACACATACAATGATTTGGCTACAGGCCCTCTGCAGAGAAATTGAGATATTTTACTGTCTTCTGTCTCCTCAATCCTCCAATCAAAATGTGTCATTGGAAACACAGACATGGATAGGATGTCTATAAGTCATCTGTGGGATAAGGCTTTCTTCAATTCAACAGAATGTTTTGTGTATGAGTGTGTTTCCAGACCCTGAAAGAAATCGAGGTTGTTAAACAAATGCATTTCTTTTTTTTTACAAACAGCTCAGCCGTGACGGGCACTCATGAAACAATGAGACCCAGATCTCCCCACACCTCTGACAGACAGCACCATTACTCGTCCGACAGCTCAATCCTGAGGCTGATAACAAATCACAATGCTGTGCGACTTCCATGGAAAAGAGCAGGTCTCAGAAATGTCATGCAACAATTTGTTAAACTGTGCAGCATACACAGTATACCTTCACAGTCATAAAGACAGCATACACAGTAGGTAGACAGTGGAGCAAAAACAAAATTCAGATAACGACCACGAAGCGTCACCAACCTTCATACAAGCCCGAAGGACAGAAATATAAACAGGGAATGGCAACTCAGGGAAAGGCCAGTGCAATGAAAACATTTCTATTGATCACAGATTTGAGTCTCTTCTCTACCTGTGTACAAATTAAAATAATGTTGGCTTGCAGTAGCCATTATGACAAAAACAAAAAACTTTATTTCCAACTCACCTCCAGCTTGTGCGGCCAAATTTGTAAGTCAGTCTTCTCAGCCATGACTTTATTCACAGTTTTTGTCTCCTTTTTTGTTGTTCGGTGCAAAACACAACACACACAAGTGCAAACAGCTGACATTGACAGTCCGCCTCCGTGTTTGTTTTGCTCTGAAAGTCATATTTGATCACACAAGTTTCTGTGCGATCTCAAGTCCCTGGAATCGCTGCTTTGAAAACGAACAGTGTAAATGCCAACTGTGTGATCCTGCTTCTTGACTGAATTGTCTGGTGTTTGCGTTTTTAGCATGAAAATATTAAAAAAAAAATTGGCTAAATCTGTTGTTTTGTCTGTGCTTTTGCACGTTTTCAGAATTTCAGCATCGAGGATTCATTTCAGAAATAAGCAAAAGAATGAGGAATGTACCAGAGTAAACTGGAAAGTTTTATGTGGCATGTCAGTTTCTCTTTAGTTTGCACTGTTCTGTTCACAAAAGACGCCCCTTTGGCCAGTCAGTAACAGGATGTGCTGTCAGTCTGTCATCAGACTTGATACTTTCAAAGATATCACATTCGAGTTAAATGTTTTAACCTTTAATTTTAGCTCTGGCTCCTTTGTTGCCCGTCAGCATTGTTTTTTAAATGCTGAAATGCGGTGTGATGGGGAGCTGTCCTCTGAGGCTTGTCAAATATCACCTGACAAACAGAATCATGTTTGATAGACAGAAGAAGAGATAAACAGAAAAGGCCTGATCCATTGTCTCACCTCCTCATTCTCTTTAATAAATATCAATGTTTTTTCCATATAAGTCATTTCCATGAGCCTGTCAGAGGGATAATGTTCTGCAAATGTGTAATTGTCCTTTGGTACCTTTTTGTCCATATGTGTGTGTGTGTGTGTGTGTGTGTGTGTGTGTGTGTGTGTGTGTGTGTGTGTGTGTGTGTGTGTGTGTTATTGTGTCAATGCGCTGATGCACGTGGGCATGCTCCAGAGATCACCACTCCAGTTCTCAGCTATGCCTGAGGGGCTAAAGGAGGGGGGCACAGGAAGCAAGGAGGGTGGTTCCTCCTATTTTGCAGTATCCATGGTAACACCATCCTGCCCTGCCAGGATCTGTGTCAGTGGTGCTTAGATGGGCTGCAGAGAGATGGAAGAGGGGATGGAGGGAGGGAAAACAAAAAGAAAGAATGGGAGAATTTTAGAGAGAATAACAGAATGGGAATCAGGGGGGATTGATGTCATGGTGTTTTGGTCAATGGATAAATGAAGAGATAAACAGAAGGCGTGAGGGAGGGGTATTGAGGAGGAAAAACTGACAAGGTTCAGTGACTTGAGTTATACCCACTAGTTCATTGTACAATTATGTAATGCCTCTTACATCCTCCTCCACAGGCTTTAACCCCCTACACCCAACACCCCCCCCTCTCTCTTTCTCTCTGGCAGCAGGGCCAACACTAGCATTATGCATTTTGGCTGTATGCGACTTCCTTCCTGTCCTTACCTTCCCTACCTGTCTGTGGCACCACTCTCTGTCTCTCTCAGAGAGTCTAAATTGAGTTTAGCAATCAGCCAAACTACCTATTGATTAAAAATGATTGATGTAAAAGAAGATCTATAACTCCATTCAGGAGTAATGATTTCATTATAATACAGGAAAGTTTTGACTTCTTGTTGGTGTAATGGGAAGGTGTCAGTAGTTTCAGTAATGGTTTTGTTTTGTGTATATGTGTGCGTGTTGTGAAATTATACTGATGGCATGCCAGAAGAGAAAACTTGTCAGCTGTTCCCGCTGTGCTGAAAACAACAGGGAGACAGATACTGTGTATTTGTATTAGGTTATGTGTGAGGGAGTTTTGTATATTTGTGTGTCCGCACTTGTGTCTGTGACTGCAATACATGAATTTAGCTGCTCATTTCTTCTTCAGCTCAATAACTATAAATACAAGACCCATACAACACTTGTGTTTCCAAAGAGAACTGTTGAATGGAGGACTTATTGCGACTTTTTTTTGGATGGTTAGACACAGGCAAAAGAAACGAATTTCTCCTCCATTCATTTCTGAACAGAACGTCTTTTCTCTCCCTTTAGTGCCTTCATTTATTCCAATTACATTCTAATTTTTCATCAGAGCCAGTGATCACAAGTAGAAGAAAGCTGGTGCTTCACAATATGTCTGGCTGTTATAGAGTTTTTAGAAAGCTGTTTGAAATATCTGACTGCTGCCTGATCACTGGGCTTCCTCACAGCCAGAGTGTGGAGTCCCGCTAATGGAACCACATCCACACCACTGTGTGACCGCTGTGCTGGTTGTGATATTAAAAATGAATCATCGGTCATGTACACTTGCCCTGAGAATTACATCCATCATAAATGGATGAAAGATACAAGAAAGTGTGAGAAGTTGGAAGGACGAACGAAGATGTCCGGAGGAGAACAGACAGGGTCAGAGCCAATCAATATGAGCCTTTTATGATAGCAATCATTTTATTGCAGCTTGTTCCACATTCTGCAGTGCATCCCCTTTTTCTCTTCCTGCTGGTCTTTTCCACACGCACACACACGCACGCACGCACGCACGCACGCACACACACACACACACACACACACACACACACACACACACACACACACACACACACACATCTCCAAACTCCCTGCTGGCTAGAATGTAGTGGTCACATGAGAAGCAATTTCACAGCTGTTGGTCTGAACCACCCCAGCACCTGAAACTTCATTACATTACACTGGCACTGGTTTGCTCTACATGTAACACAGCACAGTGAAGTGCAATAGCTCTTGTTGTGGCCTTGAATGTGGCAGTTCATGATTATGGTGGCAACATGCACAGTGCTCCCGTCCTATTGCCAGTGGTCGGGTAAACAGTTTACAGAATATGGAGTATAACAGAGCTACACAAGCAGAACATTTGGCTACATCAATCCATCCGGACATATGCGACCTGGCAGTGATCGGACTACGAGCCACCTTCAGGCGACCTCCGAATGTGGCCCGAACAGATCAGAGCTCAATGCTTCCCGAGTGTGTTTTCACCTGTACTTTTGCTGGCTACTTGTGGTCCGATCACGGCCAGGTCGCAAATGTCCGGATTGAAATAGCCAAATGGAAACAGTGTCTATATGCCATTAACTAAATTCACGCCTTCTGATCAGTGTTCTGGTGGTCGAAATATGGTCACTTGTAGCTCCAAAAAAAATAAGATGCCAATGCTCAAAACGCCAGACTTAAGATTTTCAAATGACAGTTCACAAACTAATGCGAGGTGTCCCTGTGACTGTTGTTCCTAACCAGCGAGCTAACATGTTGAAAACAGAAATTGAAAAATGGCCACAAAAATGGTGACAACTTTGGATATTGTTAGTGGTACAGATCCATGACTCATTACTGATTGGTTAGGGCTAAACAAAACAAAATGCCCCCTCCCCTCACCCCTTAGCAACAAGAAATCAGACAAATTGAATGATTGAAGTAAAACAAGATGTTAATCTCGAGTCTGATTGTCAGGCTGTGCTACACATCACGCACATAATGAAATTCAAAACAACATGGCACAGCATATGACTTCAACAACACAGTGGAAATTAATCTGACACAACAGCAAACACATCATGATACAACATCACAACCCTACACATCAGTGCTGTCCAAAACTGCACAGTAAACCTTAGTGCTAACACACTTAACACCACTAATAGACTAACTCTATTTTCTTTTTTTCTGTCTTTGCTTCCTCTCACCTCTGACTATTATAAAGACTTCTGTCTTTCAAGATACTCAACGCATGTCAATCAAAGCACGTTTAAGCAAAATGACAGGTGTTCATTAGACTGACTGCAGTTAACTCGCCGGTTGCTGCGCTTGTCATTCACTGTGGCTTGTTGCTTCTCACTGCCTCTTTCATCCCTTTCTTTCTCCACTGGCCGCTCAGTTTCTCCTGATGTAAAGTTTCTCACTTTTCTGTCTTAATCTTGACAGAAACAAAATGGTTACAGCTTTTCTCTCCTCTCTGTCAGTCTATTTCTTTCCCTGCTCCCCCCCTCTCTGTCTCTCTCTGTAAGCACACAGTCATTTTACAGCCCTCCTCTTTTTCAACTCTTTTCAATCATGTCCTCTTCATCTGACTCTTCCCTGTACTCCCTCTTGCCATTCCTCTTTGCTCACGTCCACGCTTTCTCTTTCTCGTGGCATTATGACCCTCATGTCTCTCACATTCCTACTCTCTCCCCCTCTCTCTTACTGTACATTTCTTTCTTCTCACCTCTACCTCATCCACCTTCACCTCTTCCTCACTTCTTATCTCTCCCACCACCTAATTCTACTTCCATCTTTCCCTAACCCCTTCCCTCCTCCTCACCTACTCTCTTGCTGACATCAGCCCCTCTCCTCCAACCTCCCCAAAGTATGAACCTGTCCCCCTCCCCCCCCTCCCTCCTCTGTCACAGACAGAATGGCCATGCCAGTGTTGATTAGAGCCCGGCTGGCCAGATGCTCAGCCGGGCTTAGCGGAGGCCTGTGGGAAAGAGGGCTGCTTATTCTATCCTCAGGAGATGGATTGAAAATGACATGGGCTAAAACAAGCAAGCATTCTCTCATTACACTCACACATTCAACACACACGCACATGCGCACAAGTAAGCATGCACGATACAAAGCAGTTATTCAAGAAGAAAATAAATACATGCACAAGTACGTTGTAAAAACAGTTTTTCTCCTCCATTTTGCATTTAATGTTGTGCGCTTAATTCCAAGGTGATTCAGCCGGAGTGATATTTACACCATGTGGGAGGATTTCTTGTTGGAGGAACAATACAGCACAAATGTATGAATACTCATGTTTAGTGTCATGCGAAGAACTTCAATATCCTGTTTATCCTTTAAAGGATTTAGAGGAACAATATTTATTTTTCTAATAATGCCCATGCAATTTATTCCATGGCGTATTTCTCTGAGTAAAAGACAAATACCTGCATACAGTATTATAAAAACAGTACAAAGTACAAATTTGTGATTTGTGCAGACCAAAGCTAC
Source organism: Embiotoca jacksoni (assembly GCF_022577435.1). Lineage (NCBI taxonomy): Eukaryota > Metazoa > Chordata > Actinopteri > Embiotocidae > Embiotoca > Embiotoca jacksoni. The sequence continues at coordinate 16,333,820 of NW_027185436.1, read as the reverse complement.
GTACGCGCCAATCCAACCAGAACCAATCCAATACCGAGGCTCGTTTTTCACAAACTGTAAATATTTATACCTCACAGCGTGGAACCTATTGGGAGGATTTTTTTTTTTAGGCCATAGATTGCTGCAAGGCTTGAAATTGAGTTGCTGGAACCACCATGACTGAATGAATATAACTGATTGCTGAAACTCAGAATTCCATAATAACATGGACACAGAAAGCACATTTTATGTAGATCAGATATGGAAGATATAGTCAATGTCAGTCCTGTGGGTCACATTTCTACATTCCAAACTACAGCTGATAATGTCAACGCTGCATCCATCTTTCCCCCTTTTTTTAAATGAATAATTCTCTCACTGTTGAGCTCCTTTTCTCAATTTACGACTCTCAAAAACTTCACCACAGGATTGTTATTTATTGTTTTAACATTGCGCGCTGACATACAATTACTTGCTGGGAACATGCTTCACAGCGCCTAAGTGTACTTTGGTCTAGTTCACAGAAAGCCATTAAACTATTAAATGTTGAGGAAGGTGATTTATGGAATTGAGGGGTGTTTAGGATTCCAGTTATATTTTATATAAATCAAGTGTAGTACGTACAGAGCCGAATGAAATTGAAATGCTACTTCGGGGGTTTTATTATCTACACTGTCCTGAGACATCAAATAGCTGCAGTGAAATCCATAAATTACATTTAAGTCACTCCATAAATTGGAGTGCAACCTGCCGTGAAGTCTTTCATCTGGATAGCAGAAATCCCATTCCAATAAATATCAGTGAAAGGTTGCCACAAGGCCACTGAGTCGAAGGGTCAGACATAGATTCATCGATGGTGTAAATGACTATTAATGTAAACCGCAACACTGGAGCAGTAAATTAGTGTATTCATCAGGACAGGCTGGGGCAGATTCATAGTTACATCTTCTTTCATCTATTACTGCTAAAATTGTTCAAAATATTGAAGCCTCGCCTTCTGAAATGTGCCACATGGATTTCTTTGAAAGAAACCACTTTGAAGGAAATAAGAGCCAATTTCCAAAATGTAAAGTGCATAGTTGTCAATTCTTTGGCAGGTGGATTATGAAAACAATACCTGCAGTTAAGTAAGGAAGAAAAACATTGGCAGGCTTGTTATTCAACACTGGGTGAATGTGTGCATTGTGTGTAATTAAAACAAAAATTACCAGCAGCACTTAACAAATTACAGTATTTAAATAAATGGCCCATGTTTATTTTTGTGCCTTTTTAAAGTTTGAAATGTCATTTTTATTGAATTCAATTTGTTTTTCTGATGGTTTTAATCAAAAAACCAAGCGAGCATGATGAAACTGTAAGCAATTGACTCATGAGACTGAAGTCTTCACTCTTAACTGTTGGGAGTTAATGATTCTTTCTGTCTGAGCGGTTTCAATATCCGGTTCAAAAGTGCTGCTTACTGTGCATTTTACAGTTCCCAGTGAACAGAGAAAAGTTGAGCTCCACGGGGTTATCTTGACCAATTTGCTGCTATTGTCCAGTCTACCCGGCCGAGGGAGAGCTACTGAACAAAGGTGAAAAAGGCTGGTTTGGATTGAGGTTTTTCTCTGACATGGCACACCAGAAGGAAACAGCCCATACTGGTTATCTTGGCTATCGCCCATTTCACAATAAGATGGTGGAAAAAATTGGACAGTTTCCTGCCGTCTACCAGACTGGAGCAGAGCTACTGATTAGATGTGTATCATGTTGGTCTGGACCTGTGGTATTCGCTTTGTACCAGCAGATAGACAGAGAGCCCCCTGCCTGGAGTGGTGTGTACCTGAACTACTGACTTATTGGGTCAAAATAAGCCCATCTTAACCCACGTGAACCCATAATACACACACATTCACATGTGCTCCTATAAATCAGCTGTTATTCTGTTGCCCTCTTTTATTGTAGGTGGGGGGGGGGGGGTAAGTATTTCAAATCTCTTTAAGCTTCAAAATGCTGAAGCGAGTGGAAAACTCATGTGGCATGTGTATGTGTGTCAAGACAGAGCATGCATGTGTGTACGTGACCCGTGCTCATGCTGACTACCCTCCAGGAATATAAAGCCGGTGTTGGCGTGTGTGTTCAGGTCAGTGAGTGCTACAGAATTCCACTTCATTTGCATAAATTGGTCCTCCCCTTGACAATATTCCATTTGGAGGCAATGACCTTATCCTTAATGAAGCAGTAACTTCATGGAGCTGGCATTGGTCTTTGTGGGTCTGTGAAACATTGACTTGTCCAAGACAGAGCTTGTGAAGGCCATTTATGTAATATTGCCTATCTGTGGGATTAGTTATGGTGTGCATGGTTTGCTCCCAGTCGTTGTTGAAGAGACTACTGATGAACAGAGAAAGAGAGACTCTCAGTCGATGAGTGTGATTGAGATGGAGGGTGAACTGGCTTTGCTGAATCTATTTTAACTTTTAACTCTATTTTAAAGTCACCGTTTGTCCAGAATAAGTAAATTGTACCGTTATTAGAAACAATTTATACATGATATACATGATCTGATTAGATAACAGCTCTGTAGCCAGGTTGTAGACTGACCAGTCGGTAACAACATCAGTAGTGCCTCAGATCTGCTTTACTCTATGAACTGTTAGACTGTTGTGTGTACTCGGTATTGCAGTACTGTCTCTTCATATAAACTTCTTCTATAAACTCATACATCCTAAACTCGTCCATCTGAATTTCATCAGTGCATAAAAGCATCTCATTCATGCCCAGTTGACTCGGTGGTTGAGAGAGGACAGAACAGACGACCTCTGCTGCTCTTCCCATCCATTAGACGAAGAATTTGAGTGAAGTACATTAGAGGCTCATTACAGGACCAAGTTCCTCATTTACCAGAACAAACCACTACTGTCAGCAGAAGCAGCACACATCTAGTTTCTGATTTCTCTACACATATTCATGAATTAAATATAACAATTATTAAATGTTATTATTGTCACCAGGTATTATATTCCTGGGCTCAAGTCAAGAGATGACACTGTGAAAGATGTGACGTATCAGTTTGTTAAATATGAGAAGTTTCAGGCTTATTCAAGCAATGTACAGCACAATGCAACACAGATCAAATAATATGTTGCGTGCACATAAAGTAAGGGAAATGCATTACAAGGAGGCATAAAGACTGAGGCAGCAGAATGAGGCACTAGTCCTGACACTGCAAGGAGAATTATGTTAATGTCCTACTGGAGTAGGTTGGGTTTGTATATTTGGGTTCAGTTTAAACTGGTGCAACGATGCACAGCCTCAACATATATCCCATCAATAGTGTATAATTAAATGTGATTCAAATGTATTGCCTTAACTAAACTGCTTTATAAACTTATAACAGGACAATTCAGGAAAACTTTAATTATATTTAAATTTTTAGTTTTTTTGTCAAGTAAGCTTGTCACCCATTTTCACCCAATTCAGTTTGATTCGTACTTATTTGACAAATTAGCAGCAGTTCACCTCAATTAACCCGGTGGTGTCCATATATCCCTGTTACTCATCCTGATGATATTAATGTGTAGTGTGTCTTTATTATAATTATAATTTAACCCACCTTACAGACATCTCTCTCACCCTGCTAGAATTCAATCTACAGCACAGGGCCTCTTTTTGATACATACCAATGACAGAGTGCAGTGTTTCAGTGCATGATAGCAATGGAAACTCCCTCCCTCCAGTGTTATATGCTCATACATACTATTTGTTGTGCCTCTCTGCTGTGTAATATTTGTTAAAACGGTTTGACTGTTGCTAAAAGGACAGATTATGTCATTTTACTGCCCAAAACTAAACTTGCCATTACCATGCTTGTCATGCTTTTACAGTTTTTACCACTGTAGTTAATATAGAGGTCATTAATCCTCCGGGGTGTTCCCAAATTACTGTTAATATGCTGCATTTGCATTGGCAGGCTTGGGTGAGTGACTCATGGCAAACTGTAGCTGTGTTTATACAGCTACAGTTTGCACACAGGTGTGTGTAAGCGTGTCCCTTCCTGGCAACAATGAACTGAGAAAGTAGAGAATTTTGACCTTGCCATCCTCAAAGCTAACTCATAGGTGTGTGTGTTTGTGTGTGTTTCATCAGTGGTACAGTATGCCTTGCAGCATCTGGGTGGTTTGGACTCAGGTGCACTCCTCTAAGCATTCTGAGTCTGTCATGACACCGAATACATTAGGACTTCATTTACACCCGATGAAGACAAGTAATTTTGTTTCTGATTATTTTGCTTACATTTGCATGTTGTTTTTGATGTGAGTGTGTGCTGCTGTTTTGTTTTTTATATTAACTACAGGATTAAGGTTTTTGGAAAGTACATTCTCTTTCCTTTCTGTGCTCTTCCTATTTGTGTTTTAGACTTAATTTAGTTCAGATTACAGTCTTATATGCCCAGTTTCCCCTGCTGCTCCTGGTAATTAAACCTGGTCCGTATTATCTGCAGGTTTGTTTATCCTCTTGATTGAAACAGGCAGGAATCTACCCATGTACTGTTAAAGGAAAAAAAAGCAGGAAAACTGCAAGTGAAATGGCAAAAACTCACCCACCCAAATATGTGTGTGTCTGTGTGTGTCTGTGACTGTGTGTGTTATTTAGGACAAAATAAGGTTGGCGAACGGGCCAGACGTATGTCATGTTGCTCCACCTAATAGGCTCTCTTGCCATTCAGACTCTTCCTTCTGTCTTGATCTCTGACAGAAATGCAGCTGAGGGAGATGACACACACACACACACACACACACACACACACACACACACACACACACACACACACACACACACACACACACACACACACACACACACACACTCTCGCTTGCTCCAACTTTAATTTGAAGCTAAAGCAGGTGAGGTTCTGGAGTGAAGTGACACCACTTAATTCTCTAAGCACACTGTGTCTGGGAACCGATACGGACTTGAATAATTGGGTGGGGTCAGACACTATAATGTATATGTAGTTAATTAGCTGTGTCGGGATGGGAAACCTTTTAATTTTTTCATTAGATTTCTTGGCTCGCTGTGGACCCAGGAGTGGGGAGGAGACTGCGTGAGATATTTAAACACTCGTTGAACACAACTATGCTACCGTGAATACACGCGTGACACACACACACACACACACACACACACACACACACACACACACACACACACACACACACACACACACACACACACACACACACACACACACATTCCAGCAGTGCTAATAGCCCCAGAGTAGATCAGTTGCCTGTGGACAGAGAGGTGGCCTGATCAGGTTTGCTGTGATCAGGTTTATTTAGTGCCTTTTTAGTTTTTAGGCAGGATCATGCCTCTAACACCACAATCAATATTGACTCTGAAGGAAAAAACACAGAAATGCAGCCCATCACTTAATACAGGTGAGTCTAAAAAAAAAAACTGACAAGTGAGCTTCATGCTCTTGCTCTGATAAACTCTCTAAATGACCGTGACTTTTTCCCCACAGCTCATCTTTGATTAATTTGGTGTTTAAATAAGGCTACTTTGCTGCTAAATTTTCATCAGAATCTCTCCATTTGTGGAAAACCATTTCTGTCTCTTAGTTTACTTTGAATTGCTTTATATTTGCTAAATAGTTCAGTGTTTAAGATAATGCAGTATTTGAAAGCTTCAGTAGTGTTGGCTAATGTTGGGTTATGTGCAATCTTTAAGGAAAAATCTGTTTTTCAAGATATACATTTTTAATGTTTACTTTTGTCTTACTTCATCTTTTTCATAAATGTTATGTTAAATAATTGAAATTAAGGAGGAAAAGTAATGTGGGCAGAATAAGAATAAAAAGTGAATGAAGTATGCATTAAGATTTTGGTCGTTTCATTAGCTGTGTAGTTCTCAACTTAAATATTTTTTATACTCAAGACACATCAAATGTGCCATATGATGACTCTTGTCATAGACACACAAAAACGTGGCCATATATTTGGCTATCTTGATTTCATCATGAACATGTAAGAACTCTCTCAGTTATACTATCATTCTTGATGTGCGTGAAATCAAAGAGGCAACAGCTATGCCTCTCTTTTTAAATAAAAAAAACTACCATTAAAACTAAATCCATTGTGAAGCAAATAAAGTGTTTTACAATAAGTGGACAATGAAGACTTAAAGCAGCACAAGAAAAAACGTGATGATAATACATTTAACCATGGCTCCCCAAATGTTTACCTGTATCATCATATACAAGCTGAGTCATTTGTGTTAAGAAAAATAACGGCGAGTAAAAGGGTGAGAGTGAAAAGATTAGGTTGTTGATTGGATATGGTTCTCAATTCAGCTCCCTGCCAGTGCCAATAAGGAGGAGATACAATAGTAAAGGAGGGAGGAAGCGAGGTGGCGGAGGTTGAGTGTAATGGAGTCAAGACCCCTAACAGGCTGTCAGATGCTGCTCACTTGCCGCACAGTCAAACATACGCACACATATACACACGCTCAAGAATCAATCCAATGTTTTGCTTGACAGCTGGTGTGTTTGTGTGTGTGCATGTGAGTGCACCCCAGTGATACATTTTAATTACACAATGGAGTGCAGGCCCTGTGCCATCTCATCATACCATGTCAAATCTCATAAGCAACACTATGAGAGACTATGTGAGAGATGAAGAGTCAGAGAAAGAGATGGAATAGCCTGGACAGAGAGAGTGAGAAAATGTGTGCACCATATCTAAAGAAAAAGACTAAAAAGCAGAACAAAAACTGGTAGAAGAAACAACGAGATACAAAGGGAAGGAAATCTTTGTAATGGATGCTCTGGGGTTGAGCTACATTGGTCTCTTTTTTTTTTAATAGGTTTTCCTGGAAAACATTAAAGGCTTTTTGTGTTGCCTTACTGTTGGTGGTTTTCCCATCCGTCTTGTCTATATTAATAAAATCTCAAAACCTCTGGTGCTACAACCATTGAACAGATCTATTTTGTGCCAGGAGTAGCTGGCGGATGAATACACAGTTATTGCATTTCAGAGAAAGAATGGGGCTGGGGGTGTTGTTGCGGCCCGCTGAGTCATCGTGGCCAGGGTGATCTGTAAAAGCAGCACCCTCTGCCCCCCAGAGTAATGGTTAATCGTGGGAAGTCTGGTGTTAGGGTAAGTGTGCCTGTGTGCAGGCCTAGCCTGATTGTGGACGGTTGCAGTGGGTTTTGGCGTGCCTTGGTGTGACAGGGCCAGTCAGGCGGATGGGGCGTGTGTTATTGTAACCGTGACAGCGGGGAAAGCCCTGTACAAGCAGCTCTCTGCTCTGCTGGCTGGGAGAAGAGCTGGAGCAGCTCTCCCAGAGTACAAAACAGAAAAAAGCGGTGTCCTTTTGTTTTCACGGCTGTTATGTTCCCTCTGCTGTGGGTTTGGGAGTCTGGTCTGTGTGCCCTCCCGGTTGTCTGTGAATGTCCTGTTGTGACATTCGGTCCTATTCTGGACCTCTGGTGTCGCCACAAAACCTCACACAGACACTTCCTGGAATGGCGGTGTCAACCCAGGAAGTGCAACCTTTGAACCACAAAGTGCTGAGTAGAAATCACATTTGAATGGCAGAGGGTAACTTTCTCACGTTATCAAAGGGAGAGAAATCAAACAGGACAATACATAACTGTTGGAGGAAGTGGATTTTACTTCCACCGTTAACTTACAATAACATTAAAACACTATACATAAGAAAAGTAGCATAAAGATATTGATCTCTAATGGTATGGACACATGATACCCTTACTGATTATAAATATGATTAAAGTGTGACAGCTTATGAAACAAGTTGGACCTAGTCTGTCCAAGCCTGGGTCCTTCAGCAGGAGGGAAATATTGTAATATTTACAACTAAAATTGGGATCAATGAACGCACATCAGAGATCAGAAAAAACCCTATCCATACGGTACGTAAACTGCAATGTGCTCTGACTGAGTGTAGACGCTACTCTCACTTTGTGTTGTATTCTATGTGTTCTTATGTCTTTAAACCCCTTATTACTATATAGTAACTAAGGCAAACTTTTTTTTTGGATTGATACATTTTTATTTCAGTAAGTTAACTCAGGAATCTATGCTCTTTTTGGCTTTGTGATTGCCTTTTAATGCAAATGTAATCATAGTCTCCTAATCCTATGTGTGTTGCCATTTAGTTTGTCCACCCAAATCCACCCAATATGTTATCAGACGATTTAAAAGGTGGTTTCTATCACACATCTGTCCCACATGTAGGGGCTAGTAGGGTTCTACTAACCCTACTGGAAAAATTGCACCCACTAGAGGGTCAGCTGGATACAGTAAATGCTACGTCAAGTGACAGTAGTAGTTATGACGTGACCAAAAGAGGAAGTTGGGAATAAAGAGTGACAAAGTCAGCATAAGAGGGTACATTGAACCCTTAATTCATTGGGGGAGGGGTTGGATAAATCAAGCACAGGACTTTCACCTGGGAGATCGCTGTTTGTGTTTAGTGTGAAAAGTCAACACCGCCTTATTTTTAAGTTACGTGACTTATGTAACATTATGTGACGAATGTGACGTTATGTGACGTAGTTTACGTAAGTAACATACATATTGTAATGCAAACTGTGATCTCTTCCTCAACCTAACCAGGTAGTTTTGATGCCTAAACCCTAACTAAACTGCGTCCATGCCACAATGAGTTCATTATTGGTACCATGACAACAAAGGTCAAATACTCTCCAACTGCCATTTATACAGTTCATGACGGCCTCCTAACCTGAGTACCTTACTGTCATTAGCTTTTGGGTATTAGTATCTTAACTATTTGTAATCTTTAAATGCTGTGTAGGATTAAGTTGTCCTTGTTTATGTACTTCCTCTCGTCAACCTCACCCCTAAAGGAACCTCTCTTGATGATGCAGAATGTGAAATTGTAAAACCAACTGTGCACAACAGTACTTCCTTTTTTGTATCAAGAAAAACCCATGACGAATTTAGCTTTTTAGTGTACTCTCATTTTCAACTGCACAATAATCACTGTAATATACTGTATCATTTAATCGTTACCAGTTATACTATTGACACCAGTAAACTATTAGGGAGCTAAAGTATTTGAATAATATATTTTTCCCTGCATGCATATGCATGCTTGGAAGTATCCTTAATGTAAGGATGATCTCTTTTGTTGAAGCAACCTGTGATAAAAAAGCAGACATAGAGGTAGATGCCACTAAAAAAACGTTGCTTTCACTTCGTGTTTTGGTGGATTTTATAAAGCAACTGTCAAAGAATATTCAGTTATAGTATTTCACCTTGGGACATTTTGTGGAACCTGTTTGCCAGCTTACTCTTATTTATTGTGGAAATGCAACAGTATTACTTACAGGTCACTGTGAACACCGCCTGAGACTGTTCAGTGCTATCACAACTCTGTGGTTGCTGATAAAGCTCGCATAGTCATAGATGATATATAATGCTTCTTCAACTTAAACAAGCAGATTCAATATTTTTCTTACTCTTATCATATAGCCCAGAATACACTTCTTTTTCTTATTAGCATTAAGAGGAGTTTGCCAAACATAACGTATCCCCTCGTCCTCTCTTTGGATCATTGTTTGTATGTACAGTTGTATTACGGATTCATGCATGTACTGTATGTGTGGAAATGTCTTAGTTTCTAATCCTGTGCTGCAAGTGTCTCTCACTGTGCTTCCACAGTGTCTTTCTTTCTCGTATCTGTAGCAGGATAATTGCCACCAGTAAGTCACTCTGTCACTCAAACCTGCAGCAGCTGCGACACAAATCCACCATTCCACCAGCTGCATATAACACAACACACAGGAATACTTACCCACACTTTCTCATGTCAATGTGTACACATAGATGCTGTAGGCACATACATACAACACAGCCAGCTGCACATACTGCAGGAGTATCTAAGGACTAGAACTCTGACATAATTTACTGCCTCATTGCATTTAACATCCACTTTCTCTTCCCCAGCTCTTCATCTCATCCGGTGTGGGCTGGACTCACTGAATAACATAAAACATTTCTGTCAGTGTGTCGTCAGCGTTTGAATTATGTGTGAGGGACTATGCACCTAGTGTTTGTGTATGTATGCTATGCCTGTGTATAAATGCCATTACTAAACTGCTATGATTTCTGTTTATAATTAAACCAAGTTTGGACACAAAATTGGTGTTTTTTGTCTTTAAAATTTGGTTTTGTTTATTTTATTTTTTTTAAGTACGTTTGACACATTAATTCAAACATCTCATAGTGTATGCTCTGTTTGCCATCCCCCCAATACTCGCCTGCTGTACTCCTCGAGTACTAGCCTGCTCCTGATGTGTGCCTGTTATTGCTCTGGATCTGCCATCATTTCTCCATGCTCAGGTCACAGCTACATTCTTTGACAAAGACTGACCTGAGTTCTTCTGTCTTCATTTCTGCAGGCACAGAAATCGTGGATAGAAAGAGCATTCAGCAAGAGAGAATGTGTTCATATCATAGTGAGCGCCAAAGACCCCCATAGGTGAGTATGAATGTGTGTGTAGGAAATGAGGAAAAACTCTCACCGATTCACATTGTTGTGTATACATCATTACGTTATTCTTTATTCCAGCTAATTAGTTTAGAGATATCGAAACCAAACAAAAATATGTTTTTTTTAAGTTCAGAGATGTAAATATAGTTCCGATTTATTTGCTTTAAAAGCTACGAGACACTAATGATATGATGGCCCACCTCACATAGAACAGATAAAGAGACCTTTTTCCACTGTTAACCTTTTAAAACATGCCTTACAGTAACATCACATTGGCCTCTATTTGCATGCCAGGTTGCTGCTCTTGACTAATGAGCCACTACACTGACATTATACATTTAAAACCACAAATAGCAAGTTTATCTGCCTTAGAGTCAGCTGTGAAATTCACCTCCAGTAAAAGTACATTGATGAGGGCCTTGCCTGTTTAATACTAGCACTCTACCAGGATTGTAATTATAACAGCACCTTAGGAAAATGAACAGTTTTGAGATATTTTTACACTCATTATCTCAACGTTCTTCCCATTTGGCTCTGCAAAGTCACTGTCAGGTGATGTTATCGAAATCTTTACTAAAGCTGATGGTATTGCTCCTAGAGTCTAATTCCTGCAGTACCGGCCATCATACACACACACAGGAAATGCCACTGTTTGTTATGCAAACAAAATTAGCATAAGTAGAGGAAAGAGAGAGGAAGCCAGGCAAAGGAAGAAGGGAAAGAAATGTTCCTTAATATCAAATCAGCTTTTTTTTGTTTTTTTGTTGCCTAAAACACTTGTGCTGATGCATGAGACAGAGAGAGGCAAAGTACCTTTGGTAATAGATGTCGGAAACATGAAGTGATAATCAAAGCGACCTGACTCCTTTCCTCCTAGGGCTCCCACTCCACCCTGTGAGGTTAAAACACAGAATATGAAAGCTGCATTTAGCGCATCCAAATAAGCATGTGCTCACGTTGGAATACTACAATTCATAACTGTCATTCTGCCAACACTTGTAGTTGCTGAGAGTGAAAGAGATAAGAACAAAGAGAAAAACAGACAGAGGTTTGAAGAACAGAAAACGAAAAGAGACAGAGCGAGTAAAATAATGCATTGGCCTACAAATCCTTCCCCTCCTCTCCTCCTTCCCCTCCTCTCCTCCCAATCAGGAGATGAAAGTCAGATGACAAGCTGTCACTTCAGCCTCGCTCCACTCTTACTGCTATGCACATGGCCATGGCAGCTCTCACGCTCTTTTCCCTCCCACTCTCAGGCACACACGATCTTTCTCTCACTCTCTCCTTTCTCCTTCTCAGTGTTGGAGCAGCTTTGCTCGGGGCTCAGACTTCTCAAGATTTCAATTATTCTCTGTAAAGGGCTGTGTAATATACCAGTCTCACATTCACTTTTGCTTTCTCCTCTGATCCAGGTGCTGTTGTGGCCGTCTGGTAGGTCAGCATGTAGGCTTGCCGCCGGGCATCTCATCCAGTCAGAATGATAAGGCAGACCGTTTGGCCAAGAATGACAGCCTGTCGGAGAAGTGGTCGATCAGCAAACACACACAGCTCAGCCCCACTGATGCCTTTGGCACCATTGAGTTCCAGGGAGGAGGACACTCCAACAAAGCCATGGTGACTCCCTTTACGTACCTACAGTGCTGCATTTTGTCAGTGTTCTCTTTGGGATCGACCCAGAACATGCTCCACACAAGTACACTACAATGGCAAGACTTGGCCCACAACCCTCGGTGAAAATACTTCATCAGTGTTGTCTTACGCACCAGTGGAGGTGATCAATCTCAGTCTTGAAGGAGACGATATAGGCTAATTAATGCTTGTGTCACATTAAATCCCTTCCAGCCTTGAGGTCCCTGTCCCAAGAACAGGCTTATAAAAATGCAAACGGATGTAAAATTGTTTTTGTTCTATCATATTTGGTAGAATTGCCATTAAGAATTTTTAGATAGGTTATTAGACATCAGTGTTGACTGATTTATTTTTATAAGGCTGTTATTTACTCTGTTTACAGTTTTGATAAGGCAGAAATAAATATTGTTGGATTTGTAAGGAGACTTACTGTACTTCAACATTCTCCAGACTGTCTCTTATCCATAAAACCCGGGGTTGTTCATTTTGCAGCGGTTACTCTCTAAATCTAGGGAGATCTTTTCAGGAGGAAATTTCAAAAAAATAGCCTCGGGCTTAAACAGTAAAAAAAAAATGTAGGTGACAAATATCTAAGTGCAACAATGCAGGAAATGTATCTTGTATAACTTGAAGCATTTGCATTTGTGTACTTGCCAGGATTGTGTTCAAGTCCAAAGTCATTATCCCAAGACAAAATACAACATAATAACCTTATGGTTTTGGAGGTCCAAAAAAACACATCCAAACAGTTCAAGGGAGCAAGAATTAATCCTTTGATACATTGTTTGGATGAAGTGCTCACTTTTGTAAATCAGTCTAGTTATAAAAGCGGTAGAATGATGTTTAGTATATGAACTTGAACTGTGAAAGATAGACAAATAAATTAAACATGGGTCTCATGTTGTTTTGGCTTTAGTTGACAAAGAGGGTAGCCTGAATGATCCCTACTGAATAATAAGAGGGTTTTAAATATGAACTGAAAATATTTTTCTCCGTTTCAGTGGAAGGATGCAGTTTGATAGCACACAGGTACACAGGGGGAGGAAAGTGTTTGAGTGACTGAAATTAATTAGCCTGGATGGCAGTGTTAACAGAGATGTGAGAGATGGTTAAACATCCCAGTGACTGCTTTTTTTTGGTCAATATATATATATGCATATGCAAAAGTATAATTATTATGGAAATACCATTTTTTTAAAAGACTTGTGTAGAGTCTACAGCAGATACAATTTTGCCTGATAAATAGATTTATTCCAAAAACAGTCTGATGGTACATTTTATTCACACTATCACCATCTATGATAACCATGGTAACGGCGTCAATGGCACCTACTGGGAATTCAGATGAAGTCTGAATTATATCTGATTTATTCCCAGTGTTAAATTATTCATCCAGACACTTGTCAGGTTGAGTTTCTGAGGGTGAATTAGATAGATAAACAGATGCTGCATAATGCAAGGGACCATCCACTCAGGATCAGGTCTGAAACACTGATCATTGTGATGTATTTTTCTTGTGACTAAAAGTGTGTGCGCATCTGTGTAGGGGTGTGTTCCTGTTTGTACTTTTATGTCTTAGGCACGTGCAGGCCCCATGTCCCCATGTGCCTGAGTGTGATGCAGATGTGCTTCTATACATCACTGACACATTCGCTATTGTTTACAGTACGTGCGAGTGTCTTATGACACCAAGCCGGACCTGCTGCTCCATCTGATGACCAAGGAGTGGCAGCTTGATCTACCCAAGCTGCTCATCTCAGTCCACGGAGGCTTGCAGAACTTTGAATTACAGCCCAAACTCAAGCAGGTCTTTGGAAAAGGGCTCATCAAGGCTGCCATGACAACAGGAGCCTGGATATTCACCGGAGGGGTTAACACAGGTAAAGAACAAAAAACATAGCCATATAATATTTTCTGTTTATGAAACACCTAAAATTCAGTTGAATGTAAGTGATTCTGTGTCGGGTAAAAATAATTCATCTGGACGTTTCACTCGCACTGTGCAGCCTCGTTTCTTTTTATACAAATTACTGTAAGTGGGCACTTCTGGTAGGAGTAGGATGAGTGTGTTCAGATGTTCCTCATACGTTATCAGCTATTAAATAACCATTTATCAAGCCCCTCTAGGCTCTAAAGATGTTGAACCACTACCATAAAATGGTTCGTTTGTAGGTCGCAGATAGAGAGAAGCCCTTTTAGTGACTTGAATCAAATTTAGCAGACTTGAAAGAAGGTGGGACAACAATGTTCAGCGGGACAGATGAGAAGCAATGGAATGAAATGATGCATTGTTGGTTGTTGTCGAGTTCCCACACTTGAATTCAGAAAGGAATAGAAAGTAAAATTTTGTGACATAATGGGTGCAGCGGAAAAAAGAAGAAGAGAGAGGCCTGAATAATGGATGGTTCACTGCATTGGATGGGCAGTGGGTGGAGGTGGAGAAAGAATGAATGTCAGCTGGAGAGATGGGATAAGATGGCCTCCAGGTCTGACTGCTGCTCCCCTGAGGATAACAACTAGAGGCCTGCAGCTACAACCGGTGTGTGTGTGTGTGTGTGTGTGTGTGTGTGTGTGTGTGTGTGTGTGTGTGTGTGTGTGTGTGTGTGTGTGTGTGTGTGTGTGTGCGTGTGCGTGCATTCACATCAGCTGCCATTCTGCTATCTTCCATGCTTATTAGATTGTGTTTATCTATCACAGCAAAGTGCATCATTATGTGATGTTAGTCTGAGTATCGACTGTGACAAAACATTTTGTTTTCTCTGTCCTTCTCTTAAACACTGTTAAATGTTTATGCACACAGGGGTGATCCGCCATGTGGGTGATGCACTGAAAGACCATGCCTCCAAGTCAAGGGGCAAGATCTGCACTATTGGTATTGCACCATGGGGCATCGTAGAAAATCAAGAGGATCTTGTTGGTAAAGATGTAAGTCCCTGATAAAAAAAATAAAGCCCAATATAAAACAGTCATGGAGTGGGCGCTTGCATGCTTTGGCCTTTGTTGGTGTGTGTATCCACGCAAAAAAGTCCACATGCTGTCCACAATTGCCAGAACCTGTAAATTGTCGTTGACAGTTTATTAACTGAGATGTTGTGTAAGCCAATCCAACCTGTGATAAACACTCCTTCACAGTGAGTCGGACAGCTGGCAGAACCCAATAACACAGCTGAGCACATGCTGACTCACCCAAATCTGGGGGCATCATGGTCATGTTATAGTTAAAATTTCATCAGAATGTGCTGCGCTGAACAAGTCAGGCAGAGCCGATTAATGTTGGTGGCTGAAATGAGATGATTAAGTGCTGAGGCTCTTTTATTCATGCTTGATTGGCTTTAACTGTATGCCAGATGACCAGATGAGTTTACCTCAGATTGTCAGGCACTGCCCCATTATACCATATCCAAGCTACCCTAACTTTCATGAATGCTGTTTAGATATTCCCCCAGTATTCAGTGTAATTGGATGTAACTTTTACAACAGTACAATACATGGCTTGTTTACATTGATGTTTTTTGTTTTTGAGATTTTCATGTAGTTAAACCTGGTGTATAGAAGACAGCTGTAGCTATTGCAAAGTCAGTTATTTCCTGGAGCTATTCCTTTAAAACACCAAAAGACTTCTTTCATCTCCCAGACAAAAGCTCTATGCTTAAATATATTAAAGGGGTACTTCAGTAATTGAAAATAACTGTCATAATTGGAGCAAGGTACATAGTCTGCCTTTTAGGATGAAATGCTGGATCCTATATTTCATGTAATTTAACTGCTAGTATTGTGTTTGTGTCAGTCTCTCTCTGCCTGGTAAATCCTTATGACTTCCAAATGCTAATGTAGGCGAGCCATTAACCATTTGGAGCCTCCAAGCCAAAACCTAAATAATCCCTCATGACATCATCATGGTGTATAATGTTCACCAAATTCATTTTTTTGTCCATAGTTGGGTGCCAAGAAAGCATGCCCTTGTTAAACACGTTTCTTTTGTCCAGTTGCTTCCCTCATGTTTGCGTAACTTTATTGTCTTTTTTTTTGGCTAGGTGGTGCGTCCATACCAGACCATGTCCAACCCTCTGAGCAAGTTGACGGTTCTGAACAGTCTCCATTCCCACTTCATCCTGGCAGACAATGGCACCACGGGAAAGTACGGCGCTGAGGTCAAACTGCGACGCCAGCTCGAGAAACATATCTCCCTGCAGAAGATCAACACACGTGAGTGGAATTTACCCTATCTGTGAGTCTGAGCTGTCGCCAAACTGACCTGCTTGCCCTAAATTAGAGAAACAGTGTTTTAAATGATACAGCAAGTGATAACAGCATAATGAAACAGTAACCCTGGTTTTATCAATGACACAAACATGGGTTAATTGGGTTCATCCTCTTTCATAGCTGCAACCAGACTAAAATGATCATTACCTGCTTTATAATGAACACATGCTGTCAGACTGTGTATTTTTAGCCAGCTGGATATAACTTGATGAGCCTTTGAACGTGTTCCTCCCTTCAGGAGAGGTTTATTTTTTACTTCAAAGCTTCCTGACAGCTCAGATTAACTCTTTCATCAAATGAATCTGTTTAATAATCATGGTTTCCCTGTTGTGGGTAGCACACAGCTACCAAACCAGGTAACAAACTAACATAATGGCAAGCACAGAACTACTGTACATGTGTGTACACGTATATGTACCATAGTGTAGATACAAACTGTACCTCATGTGTCCTTATATATGTACAGAAGTAATAAAAAGGTCAGATTGTATATCTTTTTATTGTATTTTAACCTTTATTTTATACAAGATAGTACAGTTAATGATACACAGAAGGCATTTTGATCCACTGGCTTGACTTCACAGACAGCAGTACAGCCCACTTTAACAGACATGTGAACAAAATTGCGTTTTAACCGGCTGCGGTTAAAACTCAACAGAATGCCACTCTATTCTTCATTTCTATGCAGCTCTCCACGTCTTCATTTTTAAATTTGTGGCACCAAAAGTGCCTTATGCTCATAAATGGTATTCATAAAGTGAATGCTCGTTTGTGTCCAAAGACACAAGTGTTTGTGTCCAGTGTGTATTTGAGTCTGTGCACATATTTGCCTTGTGTTGAGTCTTCATTTGCTACAGAGCCCTTGTTGCATATTGCATTTGTTTGTTTTCAAATTTCACATTATACCTTAGCTAGAGACTGAATGGATTTGCATCAATACAAAATGTGTTTCTCTGTCTTTTTCTCTCTCACTTTCTTATTCTCCTCTCACACAAACAAATATACATACACAGACAAAAGCAAGGACACAAGCACACACAAACCTCCCTCTCATCCTTTAAATACATTTCTCAATTGCCTCGTGCAGCATTGTTTAGAATGCACTGGGAACAAACCTGAGTCACAGAAATGTTGTTTGCAGCCATTATTTATTTGTTATTACCCTCTTTTGCTGTCAACATGAAGCTATTTTATAATAATTTCCTCCGGGTTTGGCTGACACAAATGCTCACACTTTGACATCAGTGCTTATTTAAGAACAACAGAGCTCAGAGTGGCAGGAAGTATGTGTTTACCAAGTGGATTCATTGTCGAGCGCTATTCCATGATTCCCACCTTCCCTTTGGCAACACCAGTTTTGTTTACTGTTGTTTGCTGATCGACACATTGAAAGGGTAAGTTAGAATGAAACTTGGCTTTTTTATACAACATTCCTTCTAACACCTTCAAGGACGTAAGAAATATTTCTGAGGCTACAAAGAAACACAAATGTGCTTCCTCCTTCGATCCTCATCCAGTCATGTGACCTGTGGACTTCCCTTTGTCATCCTATGCCTGGACTCATACAAAAGGGGCTGGGAAGGCAAAGGGACGCCCAGTTGTCACACGAGCATCTACTATACCATCCCTAATTTAATCCCATCCTTTGACTATCTTTAGCTGTTATTTGGATCCAAGGTGAACACTGATGTTTATGTACTAATGAAACGAGGTGATAGGGGACTGTGTGTACCACGTATTTGCTGCTGTCCATCCACATTACAGAGCCATCACCCACAGGCAGACTCTCTCACACAGTAACCTTAACCTCAGTGGTGTCTGAGGTTGCATTGATAACCAGCTTCAGCTTTTAACCTGCCACTCAAGCTGTCAGCCTGCCTCTTGAAGGGAAGTGCTCTGTCAGCCATAATGAATCCACTGCCTTGATCAAAATCATTTAAATACCTATACTTATACTTTACTTATACTAAGTGAAATGACTCAGTGCCTTTATCTGTGGCTCATTATTTTCACAATAAAAGGAAGTTCATCTTCTTTTGTCTGGTATATTTTAAAATTCAACTGAGAGCATGATAAATCCAACTCTTTTTGTTGCCCACAATAGGAAATTCAAATTTTTTTTTAGTTGAGATACTAAACCCTAACATTATCCTATGGAAACTTCAATTAGTTGCTCAACTGATTAAGAACCACTTGTTCTTTTACTTGTAGTTTTACTTTTGTTAGAAAAATACAGGTGTAAAAAATACCAAGCAGCAGATACTCATCATGCTGAAAAGAAATTAAAGAAGGAATAAATAATGAACAGCCACAAATCCATTCTGTTGTTGCATGAATGTTTCTACAAGTCATATTGCACAGGTTTTTCAGCATAATATACACACTGTCTGTGAATGTGTCTGTAGGATGAGTGTGTGTGTGTGTGTGCACCTTTTACTTCCTCATTCACCGCTGTGGGGTTTGCAGACAAGGGCTATTTCTTGATTTGATTACCTGTCCATGGTCAATCGAGGACGGCATCAATTTTCCTCACAGCACGGCTCCCATGGGATCCAAAGGTGGCCTGAGGTGCTGTCAAGAAAGGAGGATAAAGAAACTGAAGTGGGAAAACCGTAGTTTAGTTAAATTGCCCAACATGTCGATTTTGGACCCCATATAACCACCAGCTCTTTTTTTTTTCTTACCACACACTCACATGTTCTGCACCCAAACACAAGATGAAAGAAGTGTGGTAGATAGATATGCATAATCTCTGCCTGTGGTATTTTTGTGACGTCTGGGCAATCCTGTAGCTAATCTTACTGTGCCAGTGTGCGGCTATCACCATGTGACTGCCAGAAATGCTGAAGCAATCAAATTGGCTCCACACTATTATAACACAGCTTTTTAATATGGGAATCAATCCTATATAACAAATCCTGGAAGCATTTTGATCTCACTACTACAAAATTTGTATTTTACTCAAATCTTGTGACATTTTGAAATCTTGCGACATTTTGACATCCTGCAGATATTTCTTTATGACCTGAAGATATTTCAGGTCATTTAACACATGTACATCCGAAGTTATGGCACAACCATTAGCACCTCGTAACCTCTTACATCACTTTTGGTGACACGACCTGTGTTTTCCCTCTGCTTACTTTCTCCTCCGGGCTCCAATGTATATTTAATGTTGTGGAAGGTGTCGCCTCGTGTGGTTTTGTATTCTCTTCAGTGGAAAGTGGGAAAGAATATCAAAGGGACAGCTCTGGCTAGGTGTAAACAAAATAAATGTCTTAAGACGGTAAAACGGTTAAAAGGCTGTAAATATGATGGATGGAGCCAGCACATTTACACGCTAGAGTCACTGCTCAGTGCTGTGCCCTCTCGTGAGTAAGCCAGCCAGATGCGGTCTAGTTTGATGGAACAAGGGCAGAGATGTGGACACAGATGAGCCTGGATTACTGTGATGAGGATCCAGTTCAGGCAGAACAAGAAACCTTACATAAGAACAGAGGGACACAGCATTTACCTAATGATCAGAATATTCATTGCACACTTAAATACAAATATATAACCATTCATTTTAGAAATGCTGTTTCTATATGGACAGTTAGACTCTCATTTAAGCATTTACTAAGCCCCCCACACAGGGACATTTCTTTCTCCTTGTTACCATTTCCTGAAACCAGCAGACATTGTCAAACTTAGAGATGAAAAAAAAAAATCAATAAAATAGATGGCACCATTCAACACAGTTCACTCTACCGCTCAACAGCTCTTTTGACTTGTCTCAGGCAGTGGCTATACTGCTTTTTAACCATCACACACCTGCCTCAGAGAGAGGAGAATGGACAGAGTTAGAGAAAATGAAGAGAGAGAAAAGGGATTGAGGGTGAGCAGAGAGGGAGGAGAATTATATAAAGAGCAAAGGAAGTGAGAAGCAGCTCAGAAAGATACGGACAGTTAGACAACCTTGAGGTGCCTTTGCTGAAAAAGCAGGATGAAAAGTGAAAAGGTAGTGAGAGAAAATAATATAATAGGCTTCTTCCATAAATGTTTTCTTATTAAACATTAGCAAGGGAAGAATAAAATAAAAACCCTGCATCATTTCACAGTTTCTTTAGCTTTCTGCACACATGACAATTTAAAATTGAATGTACATGCCAGGAGCAAACAAGAATAAAAGTGATTAATTTGTACAAGTTTCAATAACGTCTGTGAGAATGAAGAAATCTCCTTAAGTTTGTCCTCTTTCTTTGCACCTAAATTACTTTGAATATCTAAATGGGTGCATAAGTATATTGAATGTGTGCACACATGTACGGTAGGTGTAAGCATGTGTGTGCAACTGTGTGACCTTCACTGACTCTATGTGGTTTCATTAATTACAGCCTGCATAAAATAAGTAGGTGGGGTAATTGAATCCAGCAGCCATAAGACCAAGCGTTGCAGATTAGCGACAACATTATTACCTCCAATGTGGAACAGCACACAGAAAAAAATACAGTTAAGCTGTGGTACATAGGAAGTCAAAAGGGTTGCGCTACTCTTCTTTCAAGCACCATAAACACCTGTACAAATTCTTGATTCTTAAGATATAGGTAATAATCTCGCCCCTTTTTTTATGCTGTCCAAGTGCAGAACCAACTTTCTTAGTGGCTGTTCTTCTTTGACATGTCACACAGCTGCAGTGTCATATTTTGAGGGTTCAGGCTTAGAAATGACACCTTCACTGAATGGGATGGATAAAATAAAGCACTAACAGAAGTAAATTGTTATGTAGTGAAGTGAGAATTATGCTCTTCAAATATTCA
This sequence comes from Embiotoca jacksoni, assembly GCF_022577435.1. Lineage (NCBI taxonomy): Eukaryota > Metazoa > Chordata > Actinopteri > Embiotocidae > Embiotoca > Embiotoca jacksoni. The sequence continues at coordinate 16,312,626 of NW_027185436.1, read as the reverse complement.
AATGCCATTGAAATGTTCACGGGTTAATTCAAGCCTTAATCAAAAGTTAATAATCGTTTTTCGTCAGTAGTGGTGCTGCATTGACCACTGTTCAAATCAGTAGGACTGAACTGTTGCTCTGTGTGTAAACCAGTAGATAAGATATTCGTAGGAACGTGAGTCTAAGCGTACAGAAACAGTGTGATGACAAGTCTTGGGGGGAGAGGTGTGTTCATGCACAAATGGATGCTAAAAACAACCTGTCAAAATGATAAACGTGGACTGCCAGTGTTCAACCCTGTGGTGGAGTGATAATGGAGTCAGTATTGGGTTGGATACAAGACTTGCTCCAAGTATGGTTACAGGTTCCCCTCCCTCAACTGCCATTCTCACTGGGTGCAGGCCGTGTAAGTGGTTATTTCCAAAGACAGTTTACTGACATAAACACACTTGAGAGGTGTAATATCTACATTTGCGTCTTGAAGAGACAGATACGTTTATATCTGTTCAGTATCTGGGGAATAAAATGCATGCCCCCGAGGTGGTTTGATCAGCTCTTAATGAATATATTTTTATTGTAGACTGTCGGTCAAGACAAAACAAGATTTTGACTGGCCGCCATATTTTTTTTTTTACATTTTCTGATCGATTTATCTAGAAAATATCTACAGATTACTTGGTAATTAAAATAATCATTCAGTAAATCCAGGTTGATCATTTGTGAACACAAATAAATACACTGTGCAAAATAGATACCACCGAAATATAGTCTTTAGCACCAACAAAACCAGGCTTGATTTTATAAGGGACAGATCTCTCAGAGAGGCACATACACAAATCAGTAGGCTAAATGTACTTTAACCCCAATTGCCCAGTTGTAAATGTCTTTAATTTCCCAGTTGTAAATGTCTCTTCCTGGTCAATGACACCAATCGTGATTGATGGTCTCAAAGGTGGCGTAGATCATCTGATTCAATCTGAATTCCTCTGAGTAGGTCAAAACCAACAGGATATTTTGATGTCACAATACGACTGAAAAAGTAAAGTTTAAGAGAAGCTTTGCCCTTTTGAAGCAGCTGACCTTTTGTTCTGTAGCCTGTCGAGTCATGGTGCCGTCACAGATCTGATGTTTCGTGTCAGCGTTACAACTTGCTGGGATTTGATGTTTATATCTGTGTTAGTGTGTGTGTTTTTGTTTGGTGGGGGGTGAGGGGTGTGAAGACAAGGACCCACATACTGTAGCACACCTCCTCCAATCATGCTGATACTAATTTAACACATGCAAGGACAAACTCGCAGACACTAGCACAAACACACACACACACACACACAGACACCCACGTGCAGAGGATGAGTCATTGCTGGATCCTTAATTAGGACCCTTTAAGCATGTTATGTGTGTCTCGCTTACACGCTACTCCTCTTTCCCTCCTTAATTCCTTCTGTTCCTCATTACTTCCTCATCTCCCAGGCTGGATAAATATAGAAAAATTGTGGCCTTTTCTTTTTCTGCCTCTGCGTTTTCACACTTTTTCAGGGTAGCTTCTCCCTTCCAGAAAACATATCGGCAATGGGTTAAAACCACAGATTATATATAAGAGACAGGGGAGGCAAAGTAAGAGTTGGTGTTTAACGATTGTTTTACCAGATGCATTGGAGCGTGTGATTAGTGTATGGATACTGTGAGTGTAGAAAAAGGGCATTGAAAGGCCAAATACATTGAGACAGTACAGAGAGTGTAGAATACTATATATTTGTGTCTATATATTATATAGTATATAACATGAATAATGTAACTGTTTTAAAGTCTAAGTCTAAGAAGTAGGTAATACAAAAGTGTGTGAAAAAAATGTATTTAAATGTGTCATTTGCAGCACACATACCCTGTAGCACAGTTTAATAATTTTTACCTGCTCAGAGGGACTCTCATTAGCAGCTCCATTACATTTCCTTGCCATTCATTGATTTGAATTTGAATGGGGGGCAGTAGGAAGAGCAAGTTTAGAAGAGAGTGAGCCATATAGTATATGTGCAAATAACAATATATATAGATTAACTGAATTATCATCATTAGAATAAGACGGCAGCAACTGTTTAAGGGTCATGGGGTTATATAGTCGTCCTTAATCAATAGCAAACTGAGCTCCACTTCAGTCTTGGATTGATGAACATAAACACAGGGTAAACATTTACCCTGTCATATGACACTTACTCTTTAACAGATTAGCTCTCCTGCTTTGGGTTTTCCATTTAAAACAATAGATATGCACGCTACGTGTTTTCAAATATTTTACTTGATATAAAGGCAGAGATAAGACCACTTGAAATGATTCAAGGGACTCTCAGCTTTCTAACAATCGCAGGATATATATTTTTTTTTTTAAAGTCCAAAACAAATAGAAGTTGGCAGAGCGTTAACACTGCTAAGTTAAAGGCTTCTGTTCCAAAACAAGCCTCCAGGAGCAGCATTAGACGGTCTGGCAGTTTTTGAGAGGTGGCTCCATTCAAAATTCAGATCATGTCCTTGAATTCTAGAAAAACTTGCAATACAAAAGTCTGAAAAGAAAGAAAAAAAACTTTCTTGAGCATCACACAAAGAAATGTTACTCACTGAATGATCATAACCATTAGGTCTAATAAAATATAAAGGCTGTAAGAGTTGTACCAACATCATATTTTCATGAGCACCCGCAGCAGGAAGCAGCAGAAACATTATTGCTGTGAGGAGGCAGCTTTGATCAGAATCAAAGCCCACATGTTCGGTTCTTTTTTTTTTTACAATTGGTAACACACATTTCTTTATGCTGAGTTTGCTTTTTTAAGACTGTGCAGACTGGTATCTCTTCCAACATGCAGCCCAGCACAAAAGTTAATCTCAGCTAAAATGCAGTATTACAAACAAACCACTTAATACACATATCAGAATGAACTACCAACAACCTTTGTCTCCCATAAGTAACACTTTGTCACTCAGTGACCCAAAATCACAATCAGCAGGTAGCATTACAATATGTATTACTATTGTCTTTGAAATCTCTTCTATATATCTATGTATGTTTATTTATCTGTTTAGCAAAAACAAATATTTCAGTACACCAGAATTTCAATATAAAACGATACATATTCACTGTAGATTCATGTAGAGGATAGCTACAGATATAAAAAATAAAACACAACAGTCAAGCCTTTCTTATGCATTTACCCACAAGTTCTCATTGACATCACACCCTACAGTATGTCCACTCTGGCTTTACGCCTGGGAGAGACTCTCTCTGCATTCCTGTCCTTGGCAATCCTCTGTAGATACAGTACATCAAAAAATCCTGCATTTATGGCTTCCAGAAGAGATACAGTATCTGATCATGTGGCTGGTGGTCATAAACCACACACCTCCATGGTGAAAATAGTTCCTCTGTGGGCTTGAGCAATGAAACAAAGGTGGAAGGAAAGCTGAGACCATCCCTGGATAGGCTGTAAACCATTTCTGTAACCAGACATAAATGGTAAAATACCAGACTGTCCCATGCAATTTTGAAATGTTTTGAGATGTCTTTTTCAATGCAGATGCAGCAGAATTGAGCAAATTACAGAATTTACAGTCATTTGGAATTTTAGTAGGTAACAGAAACAGTTTGGCTCTACTCGCTTTTTTTTTTGTTTTCCATTGGACAAAAGTTGTGGTTCATACCTGTTACCGAGTTCTCTCTTTGCTACCACCTTTGTCGAAGTTCCAAGTGTCCTGAGCCGATTCTAAAAGATGTTGTGAAAACGCTGCAGAGCACCGATTGGTCAGAGAGGATTGTCACAATCACTGCATCACTGTGTAGGTGACACAAAACATTATGCACAAATTTGCCATTGTTACTAGCCAACCTACTGTAAGGGCCGCAACGGCAACCCGCAAAACCACACCGTGGGTAATTGAGGAGATGTGTATGTTTTTCTGTTTGTTTGCCAACAAAAGGATCCCGCAAGTGTATATGTCGTGTCGGAGAAAAGGTCATGTCATTTTCATGCGGCATTAAGGGGGAAACTAGTACCAAAAGGGAGTACAATTGAGTAGAGTAGAGCCAGTAGCAGCAGTAGAAAAGGGTCTTAAATGCGAATGGATGGTAAATACACACAAGTTTTGTGTCAAAGCTTTGAAAGCAATCCAGTTTAATTAACAATGATTTCTTTTGTGCTGCATGAAGACTTTTGAGAAATGCATGTTTCCAGTTTTAAAAAGCATATCCTCATTCCCAGAGGAATGAATGCAGATGTTAAGGCTGTAGCTAATTATAAAGGAACTAACTGTGAATGGAAGGTCTAAAGTCCTCTTAAAATGTGCCTGCTGGTTTTGGTTAGTAAGACAAAAGAGAACTTTATTTCATTTGTGGTGTTGTTAATGTGTGTGTATGTGCATCTGTCTGTGTTTATGTGGCTGTATGTGTGTCTGTTTGAGTGCACAAAGACAGAACTTCCTGCTGCCAATTAGCCATGACACAGCTGTGCTTTCCCCTCCTCATCTGCTCCTCGGTGGGTTTCAGTTGAACAATAATCTACTTTAGATACTGCAGCCTTGCCTCTAAAGCTCACTAGTCATCAATATCAATGCTTGACCTGACAAAACCACAAGCTCACACACACACACACGCGCACACACACACACACACACACACACAGCTAACCACAATAATAGAAATCCAAAAGAAATGGAAGAGTCATTAGTCTGCTCCTCTCTCATTCTGCTCTGTTGATGTATGGTCATGTGATGTGTCGTGGCACAGTGACGTTTTACTTCTTTGAAGTAGGCAAGGCCCCTAAAATATTCTCCTTATGTAACTGTCCCTGTTGCAAGGCCGCACAAGGCTGTGTGAGGCAAAGCGTAATGGTGGGTATCCTTCTGAGTACGTGCGTGTGCTCCTGTTTGTGAGTGTGTGCACACAGTATGTAAGCGCGCATTTGTTATGTGCCTGTCTGCCTGCGTGTTTGAGAAACAGACTGTGCCTTCTCCTTTGTGAATTATGCACACCAGGATGATGATGCAGGGCAGGGAAGATCAGGCAGTTACACAGATTTTGAATTAGAAGAGTCAAAATACCCAGCATAAAACAACCACATGAAACAGAAGGGGAAGGAGAGGATGAGAATGAAGTGACTATGGAAAGAAAAACTTTAGAGAGGAAGTGGGACAGAGAGCCGGGTGAGGAAATGGATTCGGCAGAGACCACTAAGTAGGAGAAGAATATAAGGGGGTGAAAGAATGAGACTCTGGTGGTTTAACGTGATGTTTGGTGGTTCTAGTAAGAAATACAATCCAGAGACAAAACTAGAAACTAGAAAGAGAAAAGCAAAGCTAAGTGTGGATATTCCTTTGAGAGTTTGGTGATAACTTCCAAATCTACAAATCAAATCTTCAAATTTACTCTGTGTTCCTATTATAATTGCACCATGTAGAGTTATCCCACCTGCTAATTATGCATAATTACCCTGAATAGCTTGTGATTAGTGGGAAGGAGCCATTTTGTTTGACATGGGGATTTATGAAACTCTCTCTCACACAAACACACACACACACACACACGTATACACATCTCTATGGAAGAGAGCACAAAGCACAAAATTGGCTGGATATTTTTGGTCTAGGTGCTTTTTAAAAACCTCTCCCATAAATAGAGAGAGTCTTGACAGTGGAGTCATGTGTCATCACAGGTATCAAATTTCCCCCTTGTTAATAAATGTAGAACCGTTTTTTTTAATTTATGGATCACTGATGTAATGGCACCTGTTTATTAGTTCTGTTTTTGCTTTCCTTAACTACCTTCTTCATTCCCTGTTCTCCTCTCTGCTATCTCTCCTCACCGTCTGTTTCTCCTGCTCCCACTTGTTTCTGTGTGCAGGTATTGGTCAGGGTGTACCAGTGGTGGCTCTGATTGTAGAGGGAGGCCCTAATGTGATCTCCATAGTGCTGGAGTACCTCAGGGACACCCCTCCAGTCCCTGTGGTGGTGTGTGATGGCAGCGGCAGAGCCTCAGACATCTTGGCCTTTGGACACAAATACTCTGAGGAGGGAGGGTATGCACTGACATGCATACATTATGCAGTGATCCAAGGACAAATACAACCACGGATTTATACAGCTTACACTACACTTCCCAAGATTTAATACTCACAATATCTGACAATTTGATGTTTGTTTATTGTTATTGTGCCTTTTAATTACATTTTACAAAGAGACTTGATCTGCACCAGCGACATAATTCTGCAGCCATCCATTTTGATGAACAGTTAAGATATGGTATCAAGAAAAACTTTAAGTGATGCCTACTTAACCTTCCTGCTGTACTCGGGTCGTTTGTTGCATCAAAATGGCTGTGAAAACGGGTCACGAAAGACCCGAGCGCAGCAGGAAGGTTAAAAAAATAAATGTATGTGCTGATGCTTTACTTTAATTACACACAAGTAAACATTTAGGTTATATTTCCTAAATAAATTCAGAATTGTTTTTAGAGCTTCATATACTGTATCCAGTTACAGATGAAGATAAACTTGCAAATTCACGTCTGACCAAGGACTCAGAGATAATAGTGCTGAGAGTCCCAGTCAACCTTGGTTTCACTTAATAACAAACAAATCTAATTTTCCCTGTCACCATTTTCTTCCCTTTACCTCTATCTGACCTGTTTCCTGACACTCTCTTCTCTTTTCTCCACACCTCTCTGCTTCTGCAGCATAATTAATGAGTCTCTAAGAGACCAGTTGCTGGTGACCATCCAGAAGACTTTCACCTACAGCCGCACACAGGCCCAACATCTGTTCATCATTCTCATGGAGTGCATGAAGAAGAAGGAACTGGTGAGTGGCTGTGTTTCACAGACACATCCTTCATACATGTGGACACACACACTCCAGTGTCCTCTTAATACACATATTTACTGTATATTTTCATATCTATACATGCAGATGCATTAAAAGCAAGCTGATGAGTAGTGCATACATGAAACATTAAAGTACAGGCATACTCAAATATAGACACACACACACACACATGTTCAGACACAATATTAAACCACTAAGAACAACAATATCACCATTCCCTTCAGCTTTGATGGATACAAAATGTTTTATATATATATACACACATATATACATATATATATTTGAAGGAGGAACTAAATGGATTTGTCAAATGAAGCTTTCTCATCATGAAACTTTCATTGAGGCAATTATTACGCCATCTTTTATGTATGACATGTAATGTTAAGTAGATGTAAATGGATTCAGATGACGTTCTGGACCAGATGGCCTCCACCTTGACAGTCTGTACCCCTTTAGCAGTGTTTAAGTCAAGACACGCGTCTTGTCATGCATGACAGTCACACACGGCCCTTTCTCCTGGGGAGGAGTCTCAATCCCTATAGAACTCCATCAGTCCCAACCTCTTATTAATGCTGTTTAATGTTGTGTTTGTAAAGCAAATCCCCATACTGTAAATCATTACATTTTAGGGTGAAGCCGTGGTTTGAGGTAAGAAAAGTGTTAAATTTTGGTGTACGATTAGGAGAGTAGTGATTAAGTAGTGCACACTACCACTGCTGAATTATGAGTGCCTCCGTGTGAGAGTGTGTGCAGCACTCGGCCTATTCACTTAGCAAGTTGGTGGTTGTCACCATTCAGTGACAAAGTAAACCTACTTACCTCTGCTAACGGAAAGTCGTACACACTTTACATTGTGTCAGTTGCAATCTGCAACCTCAAAGCCAGATGCCATTAAATTCTACACATGACTTCTTCAAATTATCATATTTTATTTATCTGATGTGCAATGTTCAAAACTTGAAAATGAATCAAGCAAAACATGTTGCACAAACTATGTGCAAATCAATGAGTCATCACTTTGGAGTCATGTGGACGCTAATTGGGAGCTGTGGCTTATGCTTAAAAATGTAACGTCTAATGTCTCTACTGCAAGTTTTTATTTAAGTTTATACATGTATTCATTTGAATGATGCACAAATGAACCAGTGTGGTTTAAATAATGTCTATTATTATTGTCCATATGTGGTGCCAACTTCAAAGCAGTACAAATTAAACTATTGTCAATCTAAGCTGTGCGCTTATCTTCAGAATCCGAATCACTTTATTGGCCATGTATGTTAACACATAAAAGGAATTTGACTTCGGTTATAGCTTCGCTCTCAGCGTCCAAAAAAACCCCAAACAGACAGACATAAATAGACATATAAAACATAAATAGACACATTTACAGCATAGGAATGAATGAATATGTACATATATACACTGTTAGTGAATTCAATGTTCAGATGAGTCTGAAAGAGTGGCTCATTAAGAAAAAAAGATGGTAACCATGGAGGAGCTGAGCTCAGTAAACCAAAGCAGATAGCTGATAGTGTCATTTTGCGAATAAATTTGTAATTAATAAAATACACACGCATACAATCTAACTTTTAGTAAAAGTGCTGAGCTAGAATCCAGTATGGCATATGGAAACATGATGACTGGGATGTTTGAAATGACTCAAGCATGTGATAGTCTGCCCTGTTTGTAAAACTCCTGTAGGTTAATTATTTTATTTTGTGATTCAGTTATTTTAGAGAACAGACTGAGTCTAAAACCACACAAAGTAAGTACATGGACACACAATTGCACACATTATTTGTGGGCGACCCAGCACTGGCCATGGCTGTGCAAGCGTGTAAGTGGATTGATCGGACCCTCAGTAGGGTTCGAGTGGCTGACTGATGCTCACTCTGATGGATCCTCTGAACACAATATACCAGAGCAGAACAATGTGGTGTGATTCATTCAGCAGGAGCAGCTGTAAAGCCCAGATAATCTAATGCTGCCTCTCTGAACTTACAAAACTATGACCACTGCCATATTGAAGCTGAGCACTGAAAGTGTATTTTGACAGTATTAGCAGTCCACAACCATGCTTCACCTTTGACTTAACATATTTGCAGTGTGCTGGCCAATTAGGTACCTTTTAATATTAGTTGTGAAAGAATGTAACCTCCCTGATCTCTATACTACTCTTCTAGTTGTTGTAGTGGGGTAATACAGCTCGTGTGTAAACTTGTTTATCTCATACACATGTATGATCGCAAATAGCAGAGTGCAGCAGTGTTTTCCTACAGTGTGTTTGGTGATTATATAGAGGCCTTTGTGAATATTGAAAGGGATAGTCATCTCTGTCTTACAGCCTTAATAATGCTGTAAAACATTTACCAATAAGATTAAACTCTATGAACTCTAATAGTGCATTTAGTGGCAGCTATTAAATTTTGCGTTTGTCTTCCATAAAAAGTCAGGCTATTCCCAAAGGACACATGCTGCAATTATCAGTGCCCATGCACCATGCAGAATGTCTCAGAAAGCCAAAGTTATTTGATAATTGTGGTTTGTTGCAGAAGAGAGAAATAGATGTGTCATCTCTCTGCTGTCTGGCACCTCTCTGTCTCTCGTACACCACCACTGCACACCACCCTCCTACTTATCAGCCTGATAGGCATCACATGGGCTATCCCCCTCCACCTCGCACTCACTACGTTTCAGCACATAAAGCGTCTATTTTCAGTTTTCATGCCCCACACTCATCTGACAGAACAGAAATTCTCCTATTTTAATCAGTCCAGCTGTCTACACAGATGGCACACAGTGATTGTGTATGGTGTTCTGAGCTCTTCCAAATGCAAGTGACTTACCACTCAATACTGTGCCTCAACACGCCCAGTGTACAGGGCGCTGGAGTTGCTGCTGCTGGTCTGCTAATGTGCTGCTCATGCTATACCTTTTAAGTAGACACTGAGTCAGAAAGCTGCAGGTGTTGTGTCTATGTGTATAATGTGTATAAGAAGGGAAAGGAAATACTGTAGTGGCAAAACGAATGATGTGAATAAGCAAAAGAGACCGTTTCCATTGTCCCGTGACCATGATTAACCAGTTTAATTAGAGACTGTCTAGTAAAGCTCATTAGTTAAATTTCCATGTTCCTTATCACAGCGTTAGAATTGTTCTCACTTATGATCCAAAGGCGTTTCTTTTTCACCAGCCATAGGTAGCTTCAGGTAAGATAGAGGCCACCATCTATTCTTCTAACCCTAACCTAATGTGTCACCATGTGGAGTGTGCAGGACCAGACAGCTAACTGCTTTGTTACCGCCACTTTCACATTACATTGTGAAAAGATTTTTCAGCAAATCCACCAGTAAACTAACTCCTCTGTGTCTAGTCCACCATGTCCGACTGGCATTTGCACACCAAAGCCTGTTTGTACTGACTTCCCATGTTAACACCCAGGTCAGAAGCTGGGTCAAAAAGCCCCACTAGCAGCAAATGCAAGTTGATCATGAGTCAGTGCATTGGTCTGAAATGTGTGTGTGTGTGTGTGTGTGTGTGTGTGTGTGTGTGTGTGTGTGTGTGTGTGAGAGAGAGAGAGAGAGAGAGAGTGAGAGAGAGAGAGAGAGAGAGAGAGAGAGACTATGAGAGTGTGTGTTAGTTTCTGTGCCGGTGTGCTTGAATTTTTTGGCTCTGCGGCAGGAAAGTCAAAGACTGGGAGGAAAAGAGATAGACTAAAGGCGACTGGCTGAGATAATCTATGAGAGAGTGAGAGTGTCTCCACTTAAGGGGGCAAGTGAAGAGAAGGAGGAAGCTTTTTCCTTATTTTCAGCATGTTGATTTATTCATGTAGACATTTTACGCTTGAGTGATTTCTCTGTTTTATTTATTGTGCTCAGGTTTGTTTATGCTTTACATAGAGAGGGAATAAACTTGCAATGTGTGCACGCTGAAAGCTATATGTATGTTCTGTGTATACCATCAGTGTTTAATGTTTTTATCTTTACCAGAAGTGGAACATGCTGCTGTATTTAAGCCTCATGTTAATTTTTTTTTGCTTTGATATTGTCATTTCAAGATGCTACATGATGAATTTTATCATTCACAATAGAAAAATTATATTGTTGTGTTTCTGTAAAGCAAAGGCTGAGAGGTGTTTTTTGCTGCTAGGAATAATAGTGTCAATATTTTATGCTTTGATTTTGATTGTGCTGGCTCATTTCCCAGTAAAAAGAAAATTGGTTCTGGTAGATGATAGATTCTCTGTTGGAAGAAAAGCAGAGGGGGGAAATGACTGCAAATCTAACTAATGACTAATGTGTAAGCTCTCGAGTTTTACACGGGGTAACAGATGTAATGTATTGATAATGTTGTGGCAAATACTACTCAGTTACATTGACATAATTCACGAAAGACTGTTATGTTTTGTTATAATGGCCCTTTAAGAGCTGGTCACAGGTTTGATGCAGGAGATGGTGATACCACATTGAAGCATCTGGTTTTCAGTTGTTGTGATGTGTGAGGGAGACTAAACCTCACAAGTTGTTTTTGACTGAAAAATAAGACTCTGATCCTAATTGTCCCATCGACTTGCACAATATATTAGAAGTGCAATAAAAGCCAATTCTAAAAGAAAGCATAAGACACGTTTTTAACAATTAGTCTAGATCTAGATAATAAGGATGATTATCTTCCTCATATATCTGCATCACTTAACATTTTATTTTATACCTTCTACACAAAGGTGGAACAGTTTTATATGAATGTCAAAGAAGCTCTCTGAAAAGACGACAGGCTGTGTGAGAATCATGCCTTTAAATATCACCACATCCTGTTGTCACTTTTCTTAAAATGTGTGAATCCAATCCTATGTCTGATTAAAAGAGCAGTGACTCTTTCTCTCCCCTGCTCTTTCCCTCTTAGGGGGGTACAGGATGACTGCCCCGGTATCTCCAAGCTTGTTATAAATAATTGAATGTGGAATCGTCCTTATATGTTTAATTCGGATTAAATATTGAGGAGGAACCACCAGCCCACAGTGTTCCTCCGCCTTCCTGACAAGAGAAATTAATAATGAGTAGGAGGAAGATGAGGAGAGCGAAAGAGTGACTTAAATGGACCAAAAAAGAGGGAGGGTGGGAGGAACTGTAGTTTGTGTGGATATAGGAAAATCAGGTACGAGCAGAGAGTTTGAGCCACAAACACAGACATACTGGACAGAGTTTGATATCAGCAGGATAGTTTAACAAATTGATATTTCATGAACAGACTGTTGGTTTTTGTCCCTTGTCAGATCAGAGCTTCTACCATTGTTAATGTACGGGCTGAAGAAGATGCTGAAACGTCTATGTGTGTGATTGTGCATACACATTTGTGTGTGTGTGTGTGTGTGTGTGTGTGTGTGTGTGTGTGTGTGTGTGTGTGTGTGTGTGTGTGTGTGTGTGTGTGTGTGTGTGTGTGTGTGTGTGTGTGTGTGTGTGTGTGTGTGTGCGTGGTGTCTGCCATGTGTCTTGTATGAACATGTACGAGCATGTGCCTGATAAATGAGGATGAATGTTTTGCAATCAGCTTGGCTCACTGGCGTGTGAAGAACAGTTTTCTGATCCTCCAAGCATGTAGCTTAGCGTCCTCTGAAGATGCTTGAATCCTTCAACAAAACCCAGTCACACTATGAGAGATAGCACTGCCATTTCTTGGTTTATTTCATAGATCCCTCTTCAATTTGTAAACACTAAATCCTCCTCCTTCTGTCTTCCATTTGCATTACGCACACTTCCTCTTTCCTGCGGCCTCATGTATATTCTCCCAATCCTTGCCTTCACATGTCTCCCTTGTGTAATTGTTCATACTTCTCTCCTTCTTTCCTCTATTGTTGTCTGAAGACAGCTTTAATGTACAATAGATGGTTGAATTTATGCCAAGAGTAAAAAAAAAAAAAGAAAGAAAATTGAAGCAAAGTCTAACACTGTGCTAAACCTTTGCTCATACAAAGTTGTAAAAAATAGACAAGGTAGATGGTGTCTGTTTTACCTTTGGACACACTTATTGATTCTCTGTGGAATTGTTGACATTAAACTAGCAACCTTGCATTGTCAAAGAGGATATGTAGCTCAGCCTCTAAGCAGTAGAGCATCTGTGATAGCAGATAGCGCATATCCACAGGGTCACCTTGGGGGGGGTAATTGGGGGAAGTTAAGAGGGACTAAGAAGTAGAGAGGATGTAGTCAAAGCAGGGGGTGGGGGTAGCTGTAATATTAGTGGCTGGGAAAGATGATGGGTGGAGGAAAGGAAGTGGTGGTAAAGGTAGAGAGGTCTGGAAGAAGAACATCTTCTATAATCATATTTGAACCATCACACCATAATCCATGTTAGTGTTAAAGGAAGCCAATAATCCTGTGTGTGTGTGTGTGTGTGTGTGTGTGTGTGTGTGTGTGTGTGTGTGTAAGGAAACTCTCAATTCCACTATGATGATAACCACAGGGTGTAACAGAGAAGTGGCCAGAAAAGAAAACTGTACTGATTGTGTGAAATTGGGCACACATATGAATCACATCCTTAAAGACTGTAGATAACTGCTTTCATCCTCTTTGACTCTTTCTATTTCTTTGCCCATCTGAGATTGGTTATTTCTATAACTGATCTTGTTAGATGATCACACCCTTGCATACATATAGTTTGACCTTTTCAAGTCACTACCTAGGAGCAGAGAGAAGACTAATCTCTCCTGGAAACAGACTCTACATGCATACTCAGTTGGACCATAGTATGTTCAACAGATGGCTCCCTAAATGTGTTGCTAATGCCTATTGAAGTGAAGATAGAGATGCATTCTAGCATATAATAATCTAGCCAGTGGCTATTAAAACACACAAAGACACACACTGCAACATAACATAACTCAGAGAAGCCAACAAAATTACACACCGCACCGATCACTCATTGATGTCCCCCGCTGAAGAAAATCTCAGTCGATACCTTTACATCTCATTGCACTTATGTTTCACCTGGAGAAAGACCCTTTAATTAGACAAGCATGCGAGCAGCACCTCATACACATAAACGCACACACACTTAAAAGCTGCTCTTATTAGCGATTGCTTTTGCAATGCTTGACACAGGTCTTAGGTTAAAGCATGACTTACATGCTCATTTCTCTTTCAGGGAGGAGACAATATCTCATCTGTGTGTGGTGTACAAATGATGAATGAGCCAGCACAATAGATACTGTAAATCATCAATGTGTATGATTTACTTTTGTACATTTACCTCTGGTGAAAAGAGAGAAAGAGAGAGAAGGAAGAAAGGAGAGAGAGGAGGGGAAAGCCTACAACATTGCAGCATTGCCAAAGGGAAGCAGCGGAAACAGCAGCAGCGAAGTTTGCAGATTCCTGGAGGTCCATGAAATGAAGCCATTTAGAGAGGGGAGATGCAGGGAGGAAGGTGGGAGGAGACGGATGGGTGGTTGTAAGGATGAGAGGAATAGCTCATCACGCATTCAGAACACGCATTCTCCCATACACAGCTCCCACAAGGTGCCCTTCACACGTGCACACATTTGATCATGTGTGCCCACACGCGTTAACATCAGTAAGTGTATGAGTGCTCGCTAAATATGAGTTAAAATCCAGAAAAACCATGCCATTTATCAGATTTTCCCCTCAGTTTAAGCTTTCATCCATTAGTTAATCTCACATGAGTTAAAATATCTGCAGCTAAAAGACATGTCAGACAAGTCTGTAAATCACAAGTAAAGTTTATTTAGTACGGCACCTATCAAGAAGCAAAGTCTCAAAATGTTTCATAAGGATAAAAAACTGTATTAACAAAAGTTAAAAAAAAAAAAAAGGTTTTAAAACAGTAAAAATACTGTAATAAAAAAATTATAACAAACAAGCAACAAAAATCCTTAAAAGAACAGAAAAATGACCAGTATTAGACAGCATGGAATGAGACAGAGGACATCAGATCAACCATCTATATGAGCACAACTACAAAGGCACAATCTCCTGTTGTTTTTAGCCGAGTGAGGGACTACCCTAGACTTAATACACGGATAAAGACCTTGACTGGCCTTCGAGTAAAATATTTTCTTTAAGCAGAATCGTAAAAAAGAGATAGATGCAGCATAAGATTAAAAATAATAATAATAATAATGTATTGTAATGGAAGAGCTCCCTATTTCATGTTTTCACTCTTGTTCTCCTCAGCTGCCTTCTCAGCAAATCTTTTTTTTCGCTCCCTCCACAGAACAAGCTGTACTGTGAGTTTTGTGGTGTTCCCTGCACAAGAGACAAGAGAGAGGGGCTACAGTACAATACACCAGAGCATTTCCTCTCTTCTCCTCTCTTTCCTCCTGAGCACTTCAGCAACTGTGTTTTTAGTGAAGCAGTTTAATCCACTGACTGAGAACACTCCTACTCAGGATGTGACAGAATTTCACGATGCTATAAGCCTTGATTCGCTCACTCACACAACAATAGAATGACTCAAGAGTGAAGTCTCTTTCGTGCATTTTGCTAGTGTAGAAAAAAAAAAAGCACCCCTCTTCACAGCCACACTCACTTTTATTTTTTCCTCTCTTTTTTTCCCAATGTGTCCATCTTTCTCTCATTGTCTCTCAGATAACAGTTTTCCGGATGGGGTCGGAGGGTCATCAGGACATCGACCTCGCCATCCTCACTGCATTACTCAAAGGTGGGTGTCTGCGATTGTGTGTGTGTGTGTGTGTGCTGGAGCATGAGTGTACAGCAAGTGGCTTCCATATCATTGCTGCCCCAAAAGAATATTATTTATACAAAAGAATGATATTATCCAGGAAGCATTCCTCTTTCTCCATTTCAGGTGTCTGTTCCAAACTCACTAACATGTTTTTATTTTTACGGTTCATAGCTCAGGATTAAAACATAGACATCCTCACTTGTTTTTTTTCTCTCTCCATTTAATGATTTATGATCATCACAAGGCTGGAAGACTCCAAAGCAAATTTGCAAAATTAAGTCCAGTGTTCATTGGTTTGATCCACAAACCTCTGACAAAAACATCTGAGTTTTTAGCTTGCCATATGTTCGCTTATTTCCCGGTGTGTCCAGCACAACCACCTTTACAACTACATTTCCGTTTCAGTTTTTGTACAGATGAAACAAACAATATATTACATTTTAAATGGTAAGCATTGTAGGTGCTTTTGTTAGCTTTGGACACAGCTACACTTGCTGTTTTCAGTCTTTATCAAGCGAATGCTGGCCCTAGCTACATATTTATTGAATAGACGTCAGACTGGTATTGATGTTCAGGTCTAATTGTTGAACTAACCCTTTAAATGTAAGGGTGATTGTGAGGTTGTGGCTATGGTGCCCTCCAGCTACAGTACTAAAGCCATTTCAGGCAAGCTTGCAGTGAGTTCAGGTTTCTAACTCGGTATGCTAATAAAAACCTGAGATAAAAATAACACCGGCAGATTCATTAATTAGCATGAACACAGCTGCTCATTAACACTGTGGCCAGAGACAAATAATTACAGGGAGACACTGTCAGTCCCCAATGCATTATGAACAAGGCCTTCCCATTTGTGTAATGTCTTTTGAAGTATATATTTCAATTTATGTTGTGTTTATGAAATTTATTTCTCATAAGATCAGTAATCAGACGGATGATTGAAGCACAAGACAGTTATGTGACATAAGCTTTTTACTACTAAGTACTGTGCAGGTGCGTGCATTGTGGCTTGTGTCACACATTCCCAGCTTGAGGTGACTTATCTCTACATGTGTATTACAGTACACAGTTTATGTTGCACACAGCCATTCAGGTGCAACAGTTACAGACAGGCAAGTTGCAACTTAAAGGGCAATATCTTTGTGGGTTTCCCTATACACATATCACACTGCAGCACATAAGATAATCAATCAGGATTGGGGCATGCCACAGTAAAATATACAGGAAGATGACCACCTCTGCCTAACTGGCTGTTGGTCCCTTGTGTGATGCCAAAACATTTCATACCCACCGAAGCATGGTATCTGCATGACTTCTGAACGGGC
Organism: Embiotoca jacksoni; assembly: GCF_022577435.1. Lineage (NCBI taxonomy): Eukaryota > Metazoa > Chordata > Actinopteri > Embiotocidae > Embiotoca > Embiotoca jacksoni. The sequence continues at coordinate 16,295,767 of NW_027185436.1, read as the reverse complement.
CCCGATGTATCTGGCACCAAGGCAACTTACAGTTGTAAGTTTCCAAGTGAAGCTGCCGCAGATCCAAATTGTTCAAGGGCATCCCCCATCACTCTATTGCTGATGAATAGTTTGTCCCTCCTTGGTCACCACTGTGGACCAGGAACATCCTACAAGCCTTGCCATTTTGGAGATGCTCCAACCTCGTCGTCTGGCCAGAAACATTTTGGATGTGTCTTTAGACCTGCCCAATTCTCCTGCATCCAACACATCAACAGCAGAAGCTTGAGATCCATATTGTAAGACATTGTTATGCATTATCCAATAAGGGCAATGAATTTGATCAAATCGGGTTACAAAATTTGAGATTTGTCTAGTTTAGTTTTAGATTTCATTATTCCCAGTTCTCTAGCATTTCTCCCACTTCAGTGTTTCCAATACCCATCCTTTTACACACTCTCTCACACACACACACACACACACACACACACACACACACACACACACACACCACACACACACACACACACACACACACACACACACACACACATACAGTATTCAGGCATCCATACTTTTGATTGGTTGTTCAGTAGCTTGTATTGATCATGGTTGCTCTTGCTTCTTCAAGGAATATAGCCCACTGGAATTTGCCCACACACCTCTATGTGTGTGAACCCAGGCACCACACACTCATGCATGTGTACAAAGGAACAGTGAGTCCTATGGGACTGCTTAGCAATTTAGGGTGTATGATTGACTAGCTCAGGAATTGTTCCTCAGAGAAAGATTTCAGTTCAAAGAGAGGGAGGAAGAGACAAAACCAGAGTTTTGAAAGGGGAAGAGTGAAACAAACAGTGTTTCAAATTAGTGCATGATGTCTTTGGCCCAAGCATCACTGATCTTTGTCTTAATCTTAGACTCTTGCTATCTTATCAGTATCATGTATACATGTATCCCTTATGTATTCTGTGGATGCCATTTATTGATCTAACCCTCATTTCAGTTTTTAATCCCTTTTTGAGTCATTTTGATTCACGTTGTGATATAAACGGCATTTAGATGAATGAGTGAAGGAAGGAATACAAATCAAAGAAAGAGACCAAATAGAAAATAAGGAAATTAAAAGAATAAAATCTGAAAAATGTAAGATGCAACAGGAACACTAAGAACAGGGGCAAAACATGCTTTATGGTCAACAGCATGAGGGTCACTTTACATGCCAGTCTCATTCTACAGCTGAGTGAATGAGATGTGTTAAGGCTTTTAGTGTAAAATGAAATCAGTCACATCCTGCCTGAGAGCCTTTTAAAACACAGGATTAGACTCCTTTGCCAAAGAACTAAGCTACTGCCTGAAGCCTAACAAAACACCACACAGTCAGGAATATGTTGTGTGCAGAGAGCAGAGCACAAGTGAGACAGAAAAAGAAAAAAAGAGTGAGTGTGAGTCTGTGTGAAATAAAGAGAGAGATTATGAATAGTGGGAAGAGACACAGCTGGAAGGAAACAGCAGCTAAAGACACATTGCGTAAGTGTGCGGAGTTGGGGGTAATTGATGGTCTGCTGTCTGAAGTAGTCAATATCCTGAAGATTGGGTACATCAAGTCAGTTGGCTGCAGTTCAACCTCCCTGCAGGCAGACAGAAGGAAGTCTCAGGCTTTTGATAAAGCAGGGCCACCCTCCTGTCTTTTAATATTCACATATCTCCACTAAAGCTCTTATTAGTGGGCTTGCATCTTATTAGTGGCACTGTGTCTGAACTCACATCATTAAGCTCTGGTAATGCTGTCTTTGAGTTACAGAGAGCTCTGTGTAAAGGGATGGTATTGGTGTCTACATACAAGGGATTATTATTACTATTGTTATACTTTACCTTACAATGGATTTTTCAAAAGGCTGAGATGAACCGGTTCTTTATTTTTCTCCCTTCTTTTCTTCGATGTGCACACGTAAAATATTAATGTGAACTGCAGACTGTGGTTTTTGTGTTTGAGCTCACCAGTCAACAGTGACGGAAGTGTGCCAGTGCAAAAGTGAACAGCTACAAATAACCTCTCACAGGCTGGCTGTGAAACTTTAGATGCAGTGCTTTTTAAAACACAGAAGCTGCTTCACTTTGTACAGATCACTTCTAAATACTGAGGTTTATTTTATACTTACAGTCTATTTCTTTTGATTTAATTTGAGTTAACATTGATTTAAATTAATACTATCATAAAATCCCTTAATATTGTCTCCTTACATTTGCACGAGGTTTTTAAAAATATTTTAACAAAACATGCATGAAAATGAATGTTTGTTTTTTTTGTTTTTTTCTATTTCTGCCTAATTTTCTATTTTCTGGCTTTTTCCTTTTTTTCTCCTTCTCTTTACATTAGAGATATGTTGAAGTAACTAAGGGACCAGAGTACTGTAAATATCTTTAACAGACACAGAAAATCAAAGGAACATAGTTGTAGTCCACTTTTTATGCAGGGATGCAGTGGAGCATTAAATATAGTGATACATCAAAGAACAAAAATCAAGCTGTCATTCCCCTTTGCAAAGACATCTTCTCTACAGACACACATACTGTAACAGGCACAGCCATAGTCGGGAATGGTGCAGTAATGGAGTCAGTAGACAGGGCGACAAAGATAGTCAGCGCAGCAAAGATCCACCGAGCCTCAAGTTGGATGAAGCTGCTGCACACCATACTTGTTGCCATCCAACCCATCACTTCAACAAAGGAACTACCCATCGTTTTAAAAATATAATGCAATAGAAATCAGATTGAAGTCAGGAAAAAACAGCAAACTATTGAATAAGCAGTTGTGACTTAAAATAATGCTACACTTTATCACACCCATACCAGGTGCCAATGCTTCAGCCCCGGACCAGCTGAGTTTGGCTTTAGCATGGAACAGAGTGGACATCGCTCGCAGTCAGATCTTCATCTACGGACAGCAGTGGCCTGTAAGAAGCACGTACAGTAAAACTAATGATCCACATCCTGCTACAGCTGAATTAATTATATTCACAGAGTTTGTTTGTTCTTGCTGGATTGTCATGAATGCGATGGAGTGCACTGCTTAAAACAAAACAAAAATTAGGGCCTAATTGTCTTTGCACCATGCCTTAGTTTCTAATTGAAGAGCATAGAAGTTATTTACAAGTCATGTTCTTCATATTAGTACCTGATACAGCTTAGAAAAAAGTTGTTTACATCAATGGAAAGTAATTAGAAAGAAATCAGTTCTCCTGTGTAGGTTGTGGTATGTAGTGCATGCTGGTATTATATGTCTTCTCTGCTCTGTGTGCCTCAGGTTGGTTCCTTAGAGCAGGCAATGCTGGATGCCTTAGTTCTGGACAGAGTGGACTTTGTTAAGCTGCTGATTGAAAATGGTGTCAGTATGCACCGTTTCCTCACACTCTCCAGACTGGAGGAGCTCTACAACACGGTAATAACAAGTATACATACAGTGGGGACAACATGGTTTCTTCTAAACATAGGCTGTATCAATTTTTTGTTGTTGTTGTTGTTGTTGTTGTTGTTGTTTTTTACAGCGACATGGACCATCAAACACGCTGTATCACCTCGTCAGAGATGTCAAAAAGGTATGACCATCACTGCCGTCACTTTAGTTCTGTGGCTGTTCAGTCACACTCTTTGGGAATGTGATATATTAAAGAGGACGTGTTTGACTACATAGAGTTTCAGTTGCTTTTTTTTTTGTGGTGTGTGTGTTGTTACTCTGTTTGCATCAATTTGCATATCTACATTTTAGTAGGCCTAGTTGCTGATAACTGCAAATAGAGGCCGGCTTTTCTCTTTCAGCTGGAGTTGCGGGCTGCAGCGGCTGTCTAGAGCTATGCACGACTCGCATCCCTCTCATGACTCCTTAGCAATTTACTCTGTTCTTTCTCTAAGGCACACACCACCATGGTAAACAAACACGACATGTATTAAATATTGTTTTATCCACAGAACTTGAGCAAAGTGAGGCCACAGTGGAACTGCTGTGATGCTGAGGAAGAAGAACTTGTAGTTTTAATTTGTATTATTAACACCATTGTTTAGTCTGGCCTTATTTATATGGACTATTGGCTGATATCTTGAATAGTGATATTGCACAATCCCTTATATGAAACAGCCTTTTTTTTCCATCCACAGTATATTATTTTTGTGTTTAGTGGATGAAATAATGGAATCATCTTTTAGTATGTTTTGGCTGACAAAAATGTAAACACAACAAAGTCTTCATTATATTTTGCTGCACATCTCCGATAGCAATTTTATAATTACTGGAGATAAAAGACAACAACTTAGATTTTACATTCACTTTACGCCTGCGAGCCAATTAAGAGTGGTCCCAATGTAGAGAGATGAATGAGGGGTCAGCAATATCACCGTTAGCATTAAGATGTGTTCTTTTATTAACGTGTTACTGTAATGCCACACGCTCCTCTGAGAGTCGCTCAAGAAGCTTTATGTTGTAATCACCTCTGTCTTTAAATACAGCTCTAATTTCATGTTGGTGTGGAAAGAATATGCAGTTTACAATGCATAACATCTCACTAAGCCATTTCACTAACATGCAAAACACAAACTGTAGTGCATGGCATAATGTTACCATTTTCTTTTTGCAGAGCTGTATGTAATTGCATTAGTGTCGATGGGTGTTTGTGTCATTGTTGTATCATGGTATGACGCTAATTAGATCTAACTGCTGTCCCTTGGGATGAGTCTTCATGCCATCGCTGTTTCCTTTCTTTCTCATTATTCCCCGATGATTGTTGGGCTGTACAGTCAGCAATTGGCAGATATTATTTTGATTCAAATTGCAGGCGTCGCGCTTATATCATTGGTGAGGGCCAATATTTGGTGCCTTTCAGGTGTAATCTGGTCCATTCATTAGATTGCATCACAGTTGAATCAAGAAACAGGAGAATAGCAGCGACTGTCTTGTGGACTACAGCTGCCAAAGCAGAAATTGGTTTTCCTGATAGTAAATAAACAATGTAGCTTTGTGGCCAAGGGTCGTTTGCAATGCATCTTGTGCCTTCTGTCTCACACATCAGGGGAGGGTTGAGAAGAAATTCAAATGTGGTTTTACCTCTGAGTTTGTTTTGTAAGTTGAAAGTATAGCCAGAATCAGCCACAATATTTTGGTTCTATACATTATACTACATATTTTATTAATGTCTATACCCTGATTATGTGACAAGCTGCTGCAGTTTGGGCAAAACTGTACCCCCCAAACAAATACAACTAGTATAAGCTGTTGCAGTGAATGCCTGGGCTATGATGTATGAAGGCAGGAAAGACAAATTAAAAAGTTATTTAGTAGTGCAGGTTCCCCATTAGTAAGTCAGCTGAGACTCTAAGGGCCTGATTTACTAAGATCTCAAATAAAGGGCACTAAATTGCGTGTTTTTTCCCCAAACGTTTGCACATTTATTTTGCACCCATTTTGCAGGTGATTTACTAAGAGTATTTGCGTCAATGATATCAGGTGCAACCACAGAGCGACCACAAAAAGGAAAATTGATCCCATTGAAATTAAGAAATATAAAAATAACAAGAACAAAATGCTATATAAGAGATTATGCCGTGGGGAAAACAAAAAGGCGAAAAAAAAACTAGCTTAATAATAAAATGTCAGCAATAAAAGAGGAGGGACGGTGGATGAGTTGCTTCTAACAAACTCTGAGCAGCAGGTCCAGCTCTTTCCTTGATGAGCAGGTGAATTAGTTTCATTCAGTGCCTCGCAAGTGCTCGGGAACCTTATGTACCTGTGGATTCTGCAGGACACATTCAGGACCCAAGACAGCACACCTGACTAACAGGACTGGGTGAGATATCCCGCAGCGATAAACAGAGACAGGAAAATGCTGAGTCGTAAGAAGTTTTTTAATTGCTGGTATTTCATAGCTTCTCCTTGTTGGCTGTCAATCATCATTCAGTTCATTCAATAACTCAGAAATGTCATTGCTGGACAAACTATATGGCTGAATAATTTTTTGCCTCTGACATCTCAGAAATGTTTAAACAGGTGGAAAAACACATTCTCCGCATATTCTTTGCTTCCCTGCGTCTCCTTCTCACCACAATAATAAGAGCAGCCGTCTCTCCAGATTTGCACACCTGATTAATAAATGCCTTTCAGTCGTACTAAAATACACACAAAATAAATTTTTTTTGCAGGTGATGTGAAGTTTGCGCGTGATTTTACACATACAAACTTTTAGTAAATCAGGCCCAAAGAGTTTCCCAACTATACTGGAATATTAAAACCACAGCAGCACAGTACACAAGGTGCAAACAAACAGTTATTGGCTTGAGCTTCAGCACTACAGGGAATTAAGAAGGCTCAGCTGACCGGTGACTGGTTCATGTATGAGGTATATACATGCATATGGATGTATATGTACAGTCAGCACCATAGATGTATGAATATAAGATATAAATCAGAATTTGCAGTCTTGTGAAAAGATAAGTTTGTTGTATAGCCAATGGAAAATATTTTTTTAACATATTTGGACAAGTACAGATGTGATACTATTTGACACAGTGCCTTTTAATACAGGTGATATACTTGAATAAATAACATAGAATTAAGATGTTGTTATTTTCATGTTTTAAATATATTCAGTAAATAAACACATCAGTCACATTGCATTTGGTACACCTTCAAATCCATGAAATTCAAATCAGGGTCTTCAAGATTAGATGTCATTGATAAGAACCAGAGGTTTAAATACAACAAGTGGAACCTCTGACATCGAGGGTCTGATGTTCTCTTTGCTGTTGGAGTTTGTGATGTAATCTTGCCAAGTTGTAGATGCCTATGAGTCTATCAATGGATTTTGAAAAAATCTCCAAATGAATAAATGTTTCCGCTGTGAGGAAAATAATCTACAAATGGTGTAGATTTTTAACGACTGCCAATTTGTACAAGACTGGCCGCCCCAGCAGATTCAGAAATTCATTCGATGCAAAAAGAAGTCTAAAAAAATGTCATCACTGGATCTGCAGGTAACTCTTGCAACTGTTGGTGTCAAAGTGCAGACAAAGACTGAACAATTTTGACCTGCATGGGAGACATCCCCAGAAAAAAGCCTTAGATGTCCAAAAAGAACATCACACTGAAACTACAGTTTGCCAATGAACACACAGGCAACAATGATGATCTAAGCACACGAGCAAATCCATCAAGGAATGGGTCGAAAGCAGAAGAAATACAGGGTTACGGAACGAACTTTTAAAAACCCAGATTTGCATCCCATTGAAATGTCGTGAGGGTTTTTGAAAGGGGCAGTGCATTCAAGAAAAGCCTCAAATGTCTTGCAAAAGAAGGAATTTTGCACGACAGTGGTCAAAACTTTCAGCCAGCCGATGTCAAAGCCAAATCCAAGTTATTGCTGTGAAAGGGGGCAATATTAGCTTCTGATGCCCAGTGAGTAGTTATTTTTTTACACAGAGGATTACTACATCTATAGATATTTCGCTGGAATAAATGATAGAAAAAGAAAAATGTTCTTATGGTGTTGTTCAAGTATATCTCTTCCCATTAATTTCCATGGGATGCACTTGTTTTTTTCACACGACTGTATGTAGGGCACCACCCATCAAATAGTGATCAGTAGGACAGAGAACATTTCTAGCATCTCACATCTGATTGCAGCACAGTGGAGATGGTGTCAGTGTAGGTGTAAAGATATGTCAGACATGTAAGTGGTGTAGCGCAAAGGAACAGTGGGGGCCAGGATAATGACTGCAGGGTCTGGGGTTGATGTTGAGGGCAAGAGGAGGAACAACGAGTGTTGACATGGCAATAGTCCTCACGTAAAAGTACTTCTCTTCCAATAAGGAGTCTTCCCTCCAGCATTAATAGGTGTCTGTCTATCTTTCCACGCTATTGCCGCTCTCTTCCATTCTAATGAGTCATTTCCACTTTCTTTCTCTTTTCTTCTCTTCTCTTCAGTACTGCATTGAACCTCCCTGAGAAGATCTCATTATTTCCCTAAATGCAAATTATGACAAATCATTCAATTTTTTTTACCTCCTTTGTAATTGTCTTCTGACATTACACTCTCTAATTCCTACTGCACCTGAAATTTAATTGTCTCCTCATTTTCAGCATCTCTGTGAATTTAAGAGAGGAAGTTCAGTTCAAGGCTTTAAAGGGTCACAGTCTCAAAAGGTTTCTGGAGTAATACCATACCTGAAACTGTGACCATTTTTGGATTTAGACACTTTTTTTGGTTACAATGTTTGGGGAATATTTTTCAAATTTCTACATTCAAACCAAGGTCCGCAAAGTTTTAAAGAATTCAAAACATTAAATGAGGAAGTGAACCACAGAGATAATTTATTAGAGAGAGTGGAGGAGAGATCTTGCCTGAGAGTTTCTGTGTATCTCATTTCCCCTGCTCTTGCTTATCATGCGGTTTACTCACTGACATTGTGTGTTCTTTCCAAGCAAGAATATCCAGGGTTCAGTTGGATCTACTTCAAGGTGAATCCGATAATTACGTTTTCTTTCATAGCCCAAAACAGTTTGATATGGATTTTGTGAAGTGAGTGTGTATGACTGTTTGTTTTGTTTTGTACTCTTGTTTCCCTTCGTTTGTTCATCAGTCGATGTGGGTTGTTGCTTGTTAACACCGTTTGTTTTTTAGGGAAACCTGCCCCCCGACTACCGCATCAGCCTCATCGACATTGGACTGGTGATTGAATACCTCATGGGTGGAGCATATCGCTGTAACTACACCAGGAAAAGATTCAGAACTCTTTATCATAACCTCTTCGGACCCAAGAGGGTGAGTGATCGGTTCTCACCTTCATTAGCATCCCACCGTTTAATCAATTTCAGCCCTAATGTCATTAATGGGAGGAACAGTGTCAGTGAAATGAGCCTCATGATCAAGTAAGAGCAAGATGGATAATATAAGCAAATTATGCTTTAATAATAAAATGTTAATCAGGGATCACGCACTCAAAGGGAAAGTCCACCTTGCTGATGCAAGTGGTTGATTAGCATGTAGTACATGTATAATTTTGCTGATTGCGACATAACAATGAGCAGGATGTACTTGAGACTTCAATACACAAATTGTGGCAATTTACTGTTTCGTATATGTTGATTTTAAGACTTGAAGATGATTATCATCTTTCCTTTGCCAAGATAATCAAGTTCTCAAACATATCAGGAAATTGCAGTACAGAAATATTGTGTGTAGAAATTAATGGGCCCAAGTAAATAAACAAAACTTTTATTCATGAAGTACATTTTGATCATAATGTCAACAAAATTAGGATTACAAAGTGCTTTATTGCTACAAAAAATATACAAAACAATAAACAAAAAGAACAAATTGGAGATTTACTATCTACTGTATATCAGACTAAACCATTAGGTTTAAGCTGTTTGTCTTTAAGGTGCAGCTGCTACCTAGACTTTCAAAAGAATGGGATTTGCATTTGTCAACCTAATTCAAAAAAATGGGAGGGACAGAAGATAAGGAACATCTCTCAGTATAATCCAATACAGTTCAACAGCACCACAAATTACAGCCTCCAAAATGACCATAAAAATGAATCAACACCTCTCTCAATCAGATTAAATAAGAAGTGAACATTATAATCCGAATGGAGGGAGGATTTATTTTTGGACTGTTGTAGTGTACACTGTAATTTATGCTTCACCTGTCAGTGGTTTTAATGTGAAAGCCGATCGGTTTGAGGTTACATATCGCAGTCTGAAAGCCTAAATGACAAACACAAGTCCTGAAAGAACACATTTAGAAAAACTCAACATGATGTTAAAGAATGTATTGTTCCGTTGCAGAGAAGTCACTACATTCATATAAAGTGTGATTTCATGGGATCATGGTGCTGTTCATCAGCAGAGGTCAAACATAAGTGTCTCGGTTCCCCTATTATTCATTTCCACATCAAGTAGAGTGGCAGCGCAGCAGAGATGAAGCCTGATGCGACAAATCATCCCTCTATTGCAGTGGCTCTTTCATCATGTAACATTATGATCCACAGAATACACACACTTCATTACAACCCCTACAGCAACTCATCTCACTGATTAGTACACTCAAACAAAGTGGAGGAAGTGATCACTGACATCATGTGTTTGGTGGTTGTGTCTTTTACACCACATATACTGCACAGTATATGATATATGTTCACGTTCTGTTGCTCTGATTTGTAATGCGCTCGTTCTGCCTCAGTAGCTCATACACCTCCCACAGGTGTGATGAAAATAGAAATATACACAGCTGTGTTAAGCGGCATATTTCTACTTGATGTTGCACTTTAGTGTGTGTATGTGTGAGCATATATGTGTGCGAGTTTTTGTGTGCCCGTTTATTTCATTGTATGAGATGGCATGGCAGCAACAAAGCAGCTGGAAAGACACAGATAACGCGTGAGCAAAAGAACAGCAAAGAGACCAAGCAGAGAAGCAGAGAAAGAGAGAGTCAGTTCCAGTTTATCTGTGATTTTCTGGATGAACTGAATGCGCGGTCACACAGTCATGTGCATGCACACACAAACACATGTTAAGTAAGAACAAAGCCTTGAAATAGATGTAGATATCAAAATCCCCACAGGAAACCTGGGTTATTTTTACCAACTCAGATGATGGCTCATGAATGCATAATTCATACATGCCCTGCTTTAATACAGATGCGCAGTACTGTACCAAATGCTCAAATATACTCTTCTTTAATACAGGCAAACACGCAGCTGTAAGAAATTATTGCCGTTCACAAAGTATCCTGTCAATCACAACAGCACAAAATGCTACCCCTCATTTTAAAGAAATACATTAAATGGAAACTGAGTGACTTTCTATATTAGAAAATATTTCTGGCCCTATGTGAGTCTGTCTGTCTATAAGTCTGTGCTATGCTTACAGAATAAATTGCACTTTAAAATACATTCGACAAGGTCTTGTTCTGTTTGTTTATGTTTTTGTTGCTTTTCTAGCCCAAAGCCCTGAAACTGCTGGGGATGGAGGTGAGTCTTGATCCCATCAAGGTTGTGATTCAGTCATTCTTTTACTCTTCCTCTTCCTCATCCCTCGACTCTTCTCACTTGCAACACGTGTCAAGTGTATAGTCGGTGTGCAATCTGTTCAGCACAATAGTCGTCAAGTGTGTGCCGTGTGCAGTCTTTGAAAGGAAGACCTTGAGATGTATTTAATTTATTTTGCTGGCAATCTGTCTACACCTCTGAGTCATGTGAGGGCTTGTCATCATATAAACAGTTAACAAAGCAAACCAAGGTTATTTTCAGTTTATATTTCCCTCAGATTTATAATTTTTTCAGATTTGACAATATATCAGCCCAACGCTTCAGACAGTTTAAATGCATATATCTCATATAATGCATTTCAAAGCAGTCAGGTTACATTTAACTGAATAGGAATTGACAGGATTACATAATATATTGTGTGTGTATGCACATGTATCCATGGTGTACACACCATAAGGCATCCACATCATAAAGCTTTTATCCCAGCGTGTGTCTCAGAGGTATTTATATCTAACATGCATGGCTGTCCGTTCCTTTGTGTTTCTGCCTGTTTGAAATACACCTTCCTGTGCCTCAATGTGAGTTCTGTCTTGTTTTTGCCTGTTAAAATCGACTTATCTCCCTCAATGCTTCGCTCCCTTTTTCTAAAGCAGTTTATTATTCAATTAGTATGGTACCCTTCTATGAAACGAAGTTCATTTATTTCTAAACATCCATAAAATCATAATGAGTGTCACTTGCTGCATAATTTACTATTATCTTTCTTTGTCCAGATAATCTAAGGTTGCACCGAAAGTCATTTTTCAAATGGATGTAATTGACCAACTGTCAGTAGTCCTCAACGGTTAAAATGTGAAATTATTAGAGATCAATGCAGCCATGCTGACATGACATTTAGAGACTAACTGGCAGTGACTCTCTCTCCAGAGACAGTGGGCGAACCTGAAGACACTGACAGCTTCACCTCTAGCGGTGTTCTTTTTACTCATAAGTAAGGGAAAACTATATCATAAGAGTAAACCCTATAAAAAGATGATATGAAGATGTATATGACTCCATGACGCCTGTGTGTTCTCCTCCACCTGTCCTTCCAAAATCAGATTTTCCTACTGCATATGGAAAGGTGAACATAATTTATAAATATAGTGTGGAACTCGGGAAGAGTTTTGCAGAGCTTTAAGTTATAGAAAAGATTCACCAGTGATCACCATAGAAAATCCAAGCACTGTCTGCACAGTTACATAAGTAGATGAGGATCAACCTAAAATATGTAGCGTGGTCCTGTTGTACTGAAATTCTTGCAATGAATATTGTCTGAAAAATCACATCTTTCTCTGTCCTCCCACCCTCTCACTTGTTATGGATCTCCACCAGGATGACATGCCAATCCGAAGAGGCCGCCAGAAGACGACACGTAAACGAGAAGAAGAGGTGGACATCGATTTGGACGACCCAGAAATCAACCACTTCCCTTTCCCCTTCCATGAGCTGATGGTGTGGGCCGTGCTTATGAAACGTCAGAAAATGGCTCTGTTCTTTTGGCAGCACGGCGAGGAGGCCATGGCCAAGGCCTTGGTGGCATGTAAGCTTTGTAAAGCCATGGCACACGAAGCATCCGAGAACGACATGGTGGATGACATCTCCCAAGAACTAAACCATAACTCCAGGTGGGTGACACAAATTACAGACATGCTCTCATTGTCCCTGCTTTTTTGCGGGGCTTTAAACAGGATTATTCATATCTAGTGGGATTCTGAGCGGGACTTGGAAACATGGAAACATTAAACAATAAATGATTAATTCATAGTTGAATTGGGAGTCTAGACGGGAACGTCTGCACCCACACTCCAGTATATAGGCACATACACACGCATAAACACACCAACATGCCTTCTTCCCTTGCAAGCTGGCCTGTTTTAGGTGACTCCAGGCTGTCATGGGATGTAAGTGACATATATAGGGAAATCTAATAACATGCACCATCGATAGTTAAGGATATACATTTGAGTTGAAGGTAGTAGTAGAGATGAAAATGTTGGTTATGGAAATAACTGTTAATGAGGGGGAATATTTTTATAGAGTATAAATTAAGCACAACCACACTAACTCAAACTCTGCCAACACACACACACACACACACACAAACACAAACAGAGTTTCAAAGAATAGCCTTAGAACTGGCATATTTTTGAGTTTCCTTTACACAGAGAATTTGGCTGGCTTCCTTCGAAGAGCTCATTTAATTACATACATTTTTATATCTTCATGTAATCTTTACATAATTTGTGGCTTGTGGTGTTTGTGAATGTCTATCTGTGTGTGTGTGTGTGTGTGTGTGTGTGTGTGTGTGTGTGTGTGTGTGTGTGTGTGTGTGTGTGTGTGTGTGTGTGTGTGTGTGTGTGTGTGTGTGTGTGTGTGTGTGTGCGTGCGTGCGTGTGTGTGTTTGTTTGTGTAAACTCCAGGGATAATTGTGTGAACTTGTGTTATTTATAATATGTGTCTGTATACGTACAGTAATGTTGACATTCTTCAGGGAGCTCTTCTTTTTTTAAAAGCACTTGCAAACAAGCTGTGTGAATACTGTTGCAATATTGGCTGTTATATAAGGCGGTACATCATATACATTATTTGAAAAGTGCCTCATAAAACAGAGGCAGCTGGACTATGTCATGTGCTGTACATCTGTCATGCTGAGCCCTTGTTTAGGGAATCCCCTGAGCTCTAGCAGTGTTAGTGCCTTGTTGTACACCTTAAACTGTAAAGGACTGATTGCTTTTCAGTGCAGAGTGAAATATTGTACTGTGTATTTGTGTGTGTGTGTGTGTGTGTGTGTGTGTGTGTGTGTGTGTGTGTGTGTGTGTGTGTGTGTGTGTGTGTGTGTGTGTGTGTGTGTGTGTGTGTGTGTGTGTGTGTGTGTGTTTCTGTGTTTCTGTGTAGAAGAAAGGCCATTCAGAGGCTGAAATTAGGGTGAAATCCTGTTCCCAGAGTATTGATTATGTGTTTTTATCGGCTGGAAGAGGCCTGATTAAAATGTCGATGCAAGGGCTGATGTCATTATTAATATTTTATGGATGTGTTTGTGTTATCCGTATTATATACCTATAATGTATAATTTATGCTTAATTTGTTAAAGAAATATTTCATATTAGCGCCGTAGTTTTGTAATCGTTACTTTGAAATCCTAAAGCAGCATTTAGTGTTCTTATTACATTTCTTAATGAAATACAAAAAATAAATAAGCATTTCAAAATCCCACGGTCTATATATACAAGTGTTTGTATGCAAATCTAATCACCTTCAGAATTTTTTGCCAAATGGTCAGTGATGTCTCGTTCAGTTTAACCACATTTTCCCATTTGGAGAAAGTTTGCTACTGTCCCTTTTCATGACTATGTTTGTCTTAATTGTATATGTCCTGAATATATTTTCCCAGAGAGTTTGGTCAGCTGGCAGTTGAGCTCCTCGACCAGTCCTATAAACAGGACGAGCAGATGGCCATGAAGCTGCTGACATACGAGCTGAAGAACTGGAGCAATGCCACCTGTCTGCAGCTGGCGGTAGCGGCCAAACACCGAGATTTCATTGCTCACACCTGCAGTCAGATGCTGCTCACCGACATGTGGATGGGACGCCTGCGCATGCGCAAGAACTCCGGCCTGAAGGTAAAACAAATGGGGCAGATGTTTGGGATAACTTGTAGGTGAAGAAAATAATTAAATGAAATGTCTGAGCACCTCACTGTGACTTGTTTAGAGAGACATGCTTGTATTGGAGTGCTTGAATCGCATTGGAGACGTTTGGCTTGGAAATTAATTAGAAACCTTTTCACTTCCCAGAAACACTGCCAGAGAGGTGGCTGAAATCATTGCTATGGGTGGCGGCTGAGTGGCTTGCACAGAAGTGGAGAGATGTTGTAGATGAAAGCAATCAGTTGTGATGAGTGAAAATGTCGGGATGTGGGGTGCTGATTATCCTATTGATCTTATTGAAAACCTATGAATACTGTAAGTAGTTTTGGGCATGATATACTGTACCTTATATTAGTAGCCAAACCTGCCTGCTGTCAGCTCATTACAATTATACTGTTGCCTCTACAGTATTGACTTGTATGTTGGCAGGTAAATAAAAACACGATGCAGCACAGATATTCCAAATGGGTAAATTTGAGACAATGTTTCCATGACATGATTTGTCCACCAGAAAGAACTGATAAGTTTATTTTCCAGCTGTAAAATGAACTGATAAGTTTATTTTCCAGCTGTAAAATGTAAAATCTTCACACGTTGTGGTCACAATTCTGATATGTTATTTGCAGATTTGTTTTAAACTTTTGAGTATTGATTATAAGCCTGAAAAGTCCACTATTAGCCAGTTTCATATTAGAAGTAATTGTGTGCAGTAGTTTTGTGTGATGAATTAGAAATAGCATACATTAGTAATGTCCTGTTTGAATCTCATGCACACCCTGTGCATGTTTATTTTCTTTAGATACAAACAACCACAACCACACAGGTAACACCATGAATCCAAAAAGTTCTGTTGGTGAGAAGTTAACAAGGTTAAGTATGGAACGCACTAGTGTTGCCATGATGACTCATAGAGAGGGTGCACTGGACTGTGACTTGTATATAAGTCACCACTGACAGTAAAAACTCCGCACTGCCTTGAAGTTTGCTGTGGACCAACAATCAGCACAGCCGTTTCACAATGAAGCAGAATCACTCTGTTTGCAAATACGTCATATCAGCTGTAGATTTTTTTTTTTGTAGTGGATACGGGACAAATCTAAATACTGCAATTTTGTTTGTGCATGTATAAACAGTTCACTTAAAGAGACCTTTTATTAATAACAGATTGATAATTCGGGTGAGTTTATGTCGGTGAAATTAGTTACTTAAAGAGACTGTGATGCCCGAAGTTCAGAGTCAAGGTTGCTTCTGATGGAGGAGAAGAGATCAGTCTGAGGAAAGTGGTTTATTGGAAAGTGTCTGGGCAATAGTTGAACTTCTGTCATAGCTTAATTAGTATTATTCTACAAAGTCTCCTCTGAAGTCAAAGGATATATAAGAACTGACCTTAATTACTCAAAAAAAAACAACTTAAAATGGTGTCCCATACATTTTACATTGATGTGGACATCCCTTGGAGTAAAGGGGAGAGGTTTCAGTTAAGACTGGTGGTTGAGTTTTGAGCAGTATTTGCTCATGTGTGCCTCCCAGATGCCTGGTGGTGGGGTGATAGGAGGCAGCTGCTCAGATCAGAGAGGTTAGAGTTATTTATAATGAAGAGTTGCCCTGGGATTTTCTGAAGGTTGGGTTCACACTCATTGGTACACCAAGTGAGGTAGGATGATGATGGGTCTGGCTGACCAGCTTCTCGGAGCAGGACAGACTGCAAGTGTGGTTTGGCCTTTGCAGGATGGAGAGAGAGGGTAGGCAAGTGCTAAGGCAAACTCATCGGAGCAGAAAGACAGAAAGGAAACCACAAGTGGAACAAACAACATTTAATGCCCCCAGGACTCCGTGATATATAGAAAATAACACTGTCAAAATCCTGTCAAAAAATATGCCTGCACATTTCTGAGGTGCTACAGTAGTTGGTGCAGTCAGCGTCAAACCTCCGACACTCTCACACTCATGTCAGCATATGGTAACAAGAGGCTACAAAAGGAGTACTGTGCTTTCTTCACTCATCAATAGGTCTGACATATTGATGTCTTTGCCTTCGACCCCTGGTAATGACTGATGACAAGACAATTGGAGACATCACTTTCTGTGCCGGGGCTATAATTATATTTCTAACTGGTCACTACCCCTTTCCCCTCCCCATAAAACGACCATTTTTGCAATCATCTAGGTTTCTCATCCAGTCAACTAACTTTACTGACACATTTGTTGTTGAGTTATAACCTCTATTGCTCAATTTTTAAACTGATCAAACATTAATGTTAACCTAAACCGATTGAATTTCTTTGAGGCAGTAATCATTACAATAAAAACAGCAAAAATGTTACTCTTGAATTATGGACAGCTGCTTCCAGAGATAAGAATACACTTGATTTCACTGCTGTCCATCTTCACCTTCCCATTGTGGTTACACACTCTCTTGCTGCTTTTTTTTCTTGTCTGACTATAATGCATTTGAAGTGTTTACAGCATGCCCGCCTCCTTTATCTTCTGCGGATGTGTGCCCCTCTCATCCATCGTAGCAGCACAGTATCCCTGCTGCCTGTCTGGAGTAATGCTTTTATATTTGACTTCCACAATGAGAACCCTCGCCTGCGCTGTTGAAAATACCAAAGCTTTGTCATTCAGCTGTATGCAGACCAGAGCATGATGGGCAGGGTAGTTTTTTTTTCACTGGAGTTTCACATGAAACTGTACATCTACAACGTATACAGCGGCTGTGATTTGTCACCTCCAGCTCTCTTCCCTAACTTTTCTCCACTTCCTCTCTCCTGCATCAACCAGGTAATCTTAGGGCTGCTTCTGCCTCCGTCCATCCTGAGCTTGGAATTTAAGAACAAGGATGAGATGTCCTACATGCCCCAGGATCAGGAGGCCTACCTGCAGGAGAAGGAGGAGGAGGAGCCCGAGAAACCGGTCAAGGAGAAGGAGGAAGAAGACATGGAGTTCACAGTAAGATCTTACTGTGAGACGCAGTACAACTCCGTGGTGAGAGAACCCACCTCAGCCCCGCATCTCAGAATCTATACACATATTCATACAAGACAATACACACATGCTTCGGTTGATTCTAAAGCTGATCACATAGCCCAGATTTTGTGTCCTTTCTAAATATGTCTTGTGGGCCAGTTTTAAGCGATGTTGTTACTGACCACACTGAGATTATGATCTGCACACAGTTCTCCACACAGATCGACTTTTTGTTTTCCCTCTATTCTGGCCAACTGGACTCTTCCAGCCAAATCGCCCTTTCCTGTTTCTCGTTGTCTCAGCGAAGACATGGTTGTGGAGTTGTAGCGTCTCAGTCTGTCGCCGCTTGTGGTTTCCCTCGTGTATGTTTCTCCTTCCATCTATCTCCTCTTCTTTCTCTCTCCGCCTTCCTTTTCCCCTCCCTCTCGTTCTCTGCCAGCTCTCTCTCTTCGCCTCTTTTGTTTCTTCTGCCTTCGATCTTTTGTTCTGTAAGTCTTTCCCTCTTTCTAGCTCTAGCTGTCCCTCTCTTTCTTCCTTTCTCTCCAAGCTCAGGTCTAATCGAGGTACAGTACTGTACGGTAGCCGATTGCTGCCCCTCACTCTCTCCCATCAGTGATGGCTTGCTGCAGCATACCACTCAGCATGTCGGCTGCTGAGCATGGGAGGACCAGGCTTTTGCATTATATAACCATGTCCGCTTGCTGCTGCAGAGCTTAAATCATGCAGAGTCTGAGCACCTTCTCCCAGCTCACAGTGGAAGAGTTGGTCCATCTGCATAGACACGGATGTACAGCAGGATTAAGACTTGTTCCATTTCAATCCAATCGATGCTGGTGATCATACCAAGATCCAGTTTGTGTGTTGAAATGAAGACTTGAATTTTTAAAAGTGAATTTAACACATGAACTAGATCTATGCTTGTCCCATAAAGTGATTGAACTGAAGTCGAACGCCTTTCAGCACCACTGTACATACCCTCCATCTGCATTGAGCACAGCCAGCGAGCCAGCACAAACATTGACTTTTAAACTTGCAGTCCTTGAGGCACTTCAGTGTTAAACAAACGACCCTGCAGTCGGAGGGGCACTTGCAACGAGCCCCTTCCTATTGCCCTGGCTTCTGACTGTACAAATGCACCTTCAGATAATTATGAATCACACAAAGATTCATACAGATGTACACACACCGCGACACCACAGAGGGAGATTGTATTGTCCTGTCCTCAGATGCTTTAGATAAACCACACTGCGATGAATGTAGTAGCTTTGCCTGATAGCGTGTGTCCACTTGCTGATGGGTTGGCGTGCATGTTCAGAGCAGTAAAGGCATGGTGTGATTTACACACTGGCATCTGAAGCTTTTCACCCTGAAGGCTCTGTCTGTGTGTGACTTGGACAAGACTTTGGCTGTAAATGTTTTCCATATTTTGGAAGATATAGACATTCTTCTTCCCTTACTGGTAGTGTCTTTGATTTCTTTCTGATTTCACAGCGTTGGTTTTATCACTGTTGTACCTGTTTGAACCAAATCCTCACTGTCTATTTCAAGTATTTGAACCGGCTTTCAAACATGTGTCTTTGCCCAGGTCTGTGATAATTCATGACTTACAATACAATTCCATGAATGAACTCCCTCAGAGGTCTGGTGCAGCTTTGACATTAAGACCATGACCCATTAAAAACAGCGGGCTCCGAACCCTCTCTCATGGATAAGGACATGTGTCACAGATTGAAATGAGATATCTATGTCTTATCTTTTTCTTTCTCTGTCTTCTTGCTGTTGTTATTTTCTCTTTCTTCTGTCTCTTAATTGTTGTCTGAGACACAATCCATGAGTGTGCGTGTCTGCGTCATACTGTGTTACCAGCCTTCACTCAAACTCCACCTCAAACACACATTTCACATTTTGGAATGATGGCATTGCCTGTGCTTGCTTCTTTGATTCTGCTATTAAAACTGCACTGTAGCCCAAAATATAATCCTCTCCCCTTTCTCTTTTTTTTCTCTTTATTTCTTTGCTATTGGACTTTTCCCATTCCACCTCCTCCCTTCCAAATTCTTCATCCCCATCCTTTCTCTGCATCTCCACCAACTCCTCCTCCTCCTCCTCCTCCTCTCCAATCCGTCACACTTCCCTTTTCCTACACTCTCCATCCCTTAATCCCTCACACCTTTCGCTCCCTCCTTCCTCCTCCCTCGCTCCGTGTGGGTTTTGCTCTCGCCCAGGCAATGCTGGGTAAGGTAACCACAGAGACATCCAGAAAGAAGGATGTCGAGGAGGTTCAGAACCGCCACCGCCTTATCCCCATGGGACGCAAGATATACGAGTTCTACAACGCTCCAATTGTCAAGTTCTGGTTCCATACGGTCAGTGTCGGCTTCAGAAGCACCACCCACATACTCAACTACCCGTTGGCACTCTCACTCCTGACTGTATTTCTGCAGCAGAATCAATTGCTGGTTCCCTGCTGTTAGCTTGTACTTGCACACTGCCTTCATTGTCATTAATGTCCTCTCCCAGCCTGTCATTACCCAGCTTTACTGGGGTGGGAAAGATTGGAGAGACTGATAGCAGCAGCATGGGGAGAAAAGTACTGCAGAATGAGGGAGAACAAACAATCAAGTCAGGAGGTTTTGTATTAACAGCATAAATATACACTAGCACCTCTGGGTAATGACATATTGCTACAGAATTACTTAATTCGATAAGTAAATATTTGATTTACAGTTTAGCTTTTTACACAAGTGGGAAAGTAAGTGTTTAATATGTTTTTACATGTTTTCCTACACCACCGTACTGTAACTCTCAACATCTTTTAAGTGTGTGTACAGCTTGTGTTTGGTCTCTGCCTGTGAGCATGTGTGTAATTTTGTATACAAGCTTTTTGTTTTTGATACCCCGTCTTGGGCTCCCCTTCAATTTGCTTGCCCAGAGAAAACATATTTTTTTCACTGACAGGGATTTCACAGTTTATTTAGGCTGAGAAAACCTTTTGACTGCCCTTTGTTTCATCCCATTTTCCCTCCCCTCGCTATTTACTTCCTTCCTCTACTCCCCCAACCTCTCCTCTCTGCCCTCCAGGTGAAAGAAAAATATTCGACGGTGAATGTAAACGATTGCACTCAGAATAAATGCTAGGTTTTATCTTAGTCAAAATGTGGTCTTCACCTCATTACCTAATTTTTATTACCTGTCACCTGCTTTAGAGTGCCGCCTCGCTTTTAGTAATTTTAGTCAAATTTACGATACAAACTAAATGTGTGCATATGGGATTGAACGAGAATAGGTCCTGTCACATATTATTAAAATCACTTTACCTGGTTACTTCAGAGGAATGCTTGATTTGCAATAAGAAAAGAAGCTGTCCACAGTTTGTCTGTTATTGCTTTAATTTGCTCTAGTTTAAAGATGTTCAAACTTTTATTGTTGTTATAAATTTAAAGTTCATGGTGCTGCATAACACTCCAAATATTTTTAGTTATGGAAAAATGTAAGCGTAGAAGCAACTTCAATTTAAATAGATAGAGAACTGAGCTTTGTTTACTGCATGTACAGTTTGCTAATGTGGGAAAAGTGCACAAGCACAAGCACATACTGCCCTGCTGATTTTCCTGTGCTGTTGTATTTTCACGCAGATGGCATACGTGGCCTATCTGATGTTGTTTAACTACATTGTCCTGGTCAAGATGGACCTGTGGCCTTCTCCTCAAGAGTGGATTGTCATCGCTTACATCTTCACCAACGGCATTGAGAAGATGAGAGAGGTACAATAGGTCCCACCAGTAGCTGCATGCAAATGTGCCTTGTAAATGCAGAAAACAATATGCTATTCCTCACCACTACTCAGGGAACTGAAGACACAACGTTTGTCACCATAATGTCACCTACTGTTTCATTTAGGGAGTTCAGTGGTGGAGGGAAGAGGCTAGGAATTGTGTCTATATCATCAAGCAGCTCATAACAAATAGGGAAAATAGTGATGGATCAGTGAAGAGGAAATAGAAGAGCACAGAGCACAGAGAATAGAAAGATAATGGGAGGATGAAGGTAAGACAGAATTGGGTAGACACACAGAGTAGATTGAAAATTAAATAGAAAATACAGGTATGTGGTCATCTAATAAATTTAACCTCACCCTGTGGCTTAGTCTGTATTGAAGGTGTATGAAATGCATTAATCATTGTGTCACACCATCCTTGGCTGCACTACAATGTCTCCTCAGACAGCTGATAGATCCTCTGATTGGTGAACTCATACTGCCCTCTTATGGTGGTCATGATAGAATACATTTCTATTTTTCTAATCTGGTATTTGAGTCACTTTTAAGAGTCCCAGAGTCACTTCCTATGTTTATTCACACCAGTTTCCATCATTCCTACATTTTGCATCCTCATCTTCCTTTCCTTTCTCCTTTAACGTCCCTCTGACCATCTTCTAGATCCTGATGTCAGAGCCGGGGAAGTTGTTACAAAAGGTGAAGGTGTGGCTTCAGGAGTACTGGAACATCACGGACCTCATGGCCATCCTCATATTCTCTGTTGGCATGGTTCTGCGTCTCCAGGAGCCACCGCTCATGAGCTACGGGCGGGTCATCTATTGCGTCAACATCATCTATTGGTACATCCGGCTGCTCGACATCTTTGGAGTTAACAAATACCTGGGTCCCTATGTGATGATGATTGGCAAGATGGTGAGAGGAGGCAGGGGTGGTCATCCGTGTGTGTCTGTCGTTCTTTCTTTTCTATCTGCAGTGTGTATTGTTCATTTATATCTGTTCACGCTCTGACTTTGCTCAACACTGATTGTAAGAGCTCCCTGTGTTCCACCATTACAGAGGTTTAATCTGTGGGCATTATGCAAGGCCACTTCTAATAGGACTACAGTGACTCCTGACCTTGTTTTATCTCAACCAGCGCAAGATCAGAGCTCCTGATACATACATGAAGATAGAACTAGAGAGGGGATCAAACACCCAAACTTCAGTATCTATACTCGACTGTCTTTGACATGTGCTGTGTACCACTTGGCACAAACTCTTTGATATAAAGATCAGCAGAGAAAGAGAGAGAGAGAGATTTGGATTGGCATTAAATGGTTTAGTCAAGTAATTGGCGTGTGATGCTGCTGCAGCAGCATGAGCAGGCTTGAACTCAAAGCAATTCAGAGAAGTAAAGACAAATTGTTCACTGTAGCTCCAAATTGTCTTAAAAAATTTTTCACAATGTCTTAGATATGTCTCAGCTTTCTAGGAAGACAATGAGTGCAGCCTTTATCAAGAGCTAACAGAGAGGCTAACAGAGTCTCTTGGAGTTTAAATGAACCTGGAGGGAGCGTGTCCCCTTCACTACTGTAATTTCCTCAATTAATCTTAAATTGAATGCATTTTAAATATTGGCTTTAGGTTTTATTGCAGAACAAATTGAATTGAATTTCAATAGACCAACTGAAACTCTGACTAATCAAAAAGTGCAAATGCAGACCATCTTTCATCAGACTTTTTAAACTGTGTTTCCAGCTGCAACAGAGCATGCTTCCTTCCTGTTCCCCCATTTTGCCTCATTGTTTTCTTTCTCTAAATATTCTCACTAACTTCTCCCCATTTTTTCTCTCTCCTAAAACCGCTCCCTCCTTCCCTTCTCTCCTTGCCGATCCATCTCTACCCCCCTCCCTCTGTCAGATGATCGACATGATGTATTTTGTGATCATCATGTTGGTGGTGCTGATGAGTTTTGGGGTGGCGCGTCAGGCCATCCTCAACCCGAACGAAGACCCATCCTGGATGCTTGCAAGGAACATCTTCTTTATGCCTTACTGGATGATCTACGGAGAGGTGTTTGCTGACCAGATTGACCGTAAGTTCAGGACCAGAGTGTGAGTTTATGAAAGAAATACGTTTTCGTTAATTCAAGGGAGGATAGTTCTTGATTCTGAGGAGAAAAGTGAGTATATTTTGATCGAATACACACTTATCTCAGTGCAGAATTAGATTGAATTTTCAGTCATTCTGCCAGATCTTTGAATATTACGAGAAGAGGTCTTTTTGTAACACACACAGTACATTGTAAAAACACTTTACTGCATGACAAATTGAATCTGCAAGCATATTGATGCTGAATCAGGGAAATTTTAACAAATCTTGTTTCTACACCACCGGGTTTTTATAATCTTCTTTGTTTAAGGTCAGTTTGTCTTGATCTTTTTTTGTCAACATTATTTTACATCACATAGACAAGAGTGTTATTTTGACACAACAAATCAAAAAGAGACTGTGACCGTGTCTGTGAGGAGATGTCCTGAAAGTGAGAGTGTATTTGTGTGCTGTTCTGCTGTCTATATGTATGGTAGTATATATGATGGCGTGTACAGAATGTGCGTAGTGGCCCAAAGAGAAGAGATCTGAAATAATGTTTTCATTCTTTGTTTCAGATATGCATAGTAGGAAGTTACAGCAAAGGCTGAATGAAAAAGTCTGGCTGGTCGAAAATTACTTACGAACTCACGGAAGCTGGCGTAGTAATGGTCCATCCCACATTGACCAGTGCAGTGAAAATCCCAGTAAATCTATAGATATAGATCTCAATTTAACCACATCCACCTATCCCACCTCTCCCTCATCATCCTCACATTACCACCATGTCATGCCCACTCCTACCACTAGAGGCCACTTGAGAAAAAGGTGTGCATGCGGCTCCAAGCTCTAAAGGCTAAAGTTGCCCTCATGTTTTGGTATCTTGGGTCAGCTACTGGGTGTCAGCAACATTTTCTATAATGTAACAATCAATCTGCAACAGCAGAGACTAGTTCAAGAGAATCTAAAGTGAGTGGAGGCCTTTAATCTATGAGACTACCAATCATCTCCAAATCCTTGTTTGAGACAACCAGTAGCTTTACCTAAAGCCAAATCCTGTAAGCAACTTTACCCTCACTAATTTTGGCTGGCAAATGGCACAGTTACATGGCAGAAGCACCTTTCAAATGAAATTTTGATATTTTTATGGTCTTTGTTTTGGTCAACATTCACATCAAGAGGAACTGTCAAAGTTTTAATATTTGATATTCCTATGATGTCTCTTCCTCTCATTTTATTACTTGACTTACGTTTCATTTGGAGATGCGATGCTGCCATGATAACACTGTCTGTCACATGAACCATATCACCCTCCCTTTATGCCGGCTCAGCTTCTCACTGGAGCTCTTGCAACACTATTGCAACATTGCAGAAATAGCTCAACCCATACAGCCAGCATTTAACATGGCTGAAAGTTAAACACCAATATCATATCATACAGGAATAAAACACAAGCATACATACATCCACACCAGAACATATTTATAAGCCACCTTTCATTATCTGTAATCAGTTTTTTCACGTGGTTCAGTTGTCAGAGTTTTTGAATCCAAATTGTTTAGAAGGTTAAAAAAAAAATCTTACTTCAGTTCTCTATCTTTGGGCTGCATTGTGTGAAACAATTGATCACCCAGCAATGATGAGCATGACTAGGGTGAACCTCAAAGGCAAACAAACCAAGAACAAATGCTGAATGTTTCCCAGACAAGCCGCAGCAACTGAACCATCACAGATGAAAAAAACATTCGATGTATCCTGAATACATTTCAAGTGATTCAGAGCAATCAACCATTACTGAATGAAGCTATGGCTCACATATGTGGCAATATATTTTAAACATTGACTCCATGTTTAAATATATTGTAAACACAAACTGTGATGACAAATGTGTTTCTTTGTGTATTTTTGTTTTCAGATGCACATTTCTGAACATGAGCCCCTACCATTATAGTGTCCACTCTCTCCAATCCCTTCTTTAAGAAAAGAAGCATAAAAATTCATTATGCCTCTTGTTTGTTTGCGGAATATGTAATTATGCATTTTGTTTGGTATTTTCAGGTCTGCTTGTCTCTTTGTTGTTGTGTTGTGTTCTTGTATTCAATGTACAGTACATCTTTGAATGTTTTATGTTTTATTTGAACTGGCTTACTTTTATTTTTAATTTTTTGTTATACTGTCTTCTGTTCATGTCATGTGTCTGCATGCATTTCTTATTTGTTGTGCATCCCAAAAAAATTATTCTGAAATATTATGAATGATGGATGGAAGTCTCTATCTGAAGACATGCTTTACTTTGTATTAACTTGTGTGTGTGTGTATGACTTCATTTTGTGGCACTGTGCAGCTCCCTGTGGGCAGAACATCACCACCGAGGATGGGGGAGTGGTTTCCCTGCCTGCCTGTAAGACGGGGGCTTGGATTGTCCCAGCGATCATGGCTTGCTATCTGCTGGTGGCCAACATACTGCTGGTCAACCTACTCATAGCTGTGTTCAAGTATGTCAACTCTCCAATAGATTTAGCTTTTCCACTTAAAACTTTACACACAGCTCAGGACATGAAACACATTCAGTTTGACAGCATGATGAAATAAATAATTTCTCTCTGTCTTCCAACACCTCAAACAATATCATCAAATCATGGATGTATGTTAATGGCAGTATCTAATTAAAGGCAAAGTCGACATAACTGACTTTTAGACTTTCCCTGAGATTTGTGCTTGTGTGTGTGCATGTGTGTGACAGAGAGGAAAAGAGAAATGGCGTTAGCTTCTTTTGGAGCTGCTGTTAAGCCACACTCATCAGAGGTTGGAAGCAAATTATATTTACAGAATAGGATGCTGCTTCTTCCACAGTGATATTATCATGGTAATGATCTGCTATTGTGTCTTTGTGTAATCCTTGTAGCAAGGGCAATCATCTTCTTCTTCATGTTTGTCAGTATAATTACCAAAAAGTGCTAACTGGAAGAAAAAAAAACAATCGTTAAACTGAAGTTTTCATTAAATTAGTTATTTAGTCCGTTTTTAAATTGGTTCCTCTGTCTGCATTTGACTCAACAGTGCAGCAGCATGCAAAGTAAAGGTGTCAATTCATCACTCAGTCAGTCTTTACACAGACAGTGGTTAAAATCTTTACTGTGCCACTGATGACCTGATTCAGTTTATTTGAGCTCTCAGTGGATATAATCGTTCTTGCCTAGTGTTTCATCTCTGTCTGTGATTGTCCGTAGCAACACATTCTTCGAGGTGAAGTCCATCTCCAACCAGGTGTGGAAGTTCCAGCGCTACCAACTCATTATGACCTTCCATGAACGCCCAGTCCTTCCTCCACCCCTCATCATCTTCAGTCACATAACTATGGTCCTCAAGCATCTGTGTTGTCGCTGGCGCAAGCAAGATGATGACGAGAGGGACTATGGACTGAGTGAGTGGCAGATGCACATTAAAAACCCTGAGAAACTACAGGGATTTCAGAGTTGTCATTTATTTACATCGTTGTAAATCATTTTATTTATTTTGTTTTCTCAAACTCTTTGATCCACAGAGCTTTTCATCACTGAGGATGAGCTGAAGAAAGTCCATGATTTTGAGGAGCAATGTATAGAAGAGTACTTCAGAGAAAAAGATGACAGATTCCACTCCTCTAATGATGAGAGAATCAGAGTCACTTCTGAAAGGTCAGAAATCTCTAAACTGAAAAATGCTGTCTAAATTCAATATAATACTATTTTCTGTCTTTCCTTTTCTACATTATTGCAAAGAGAGCCCAACACTGAAACCGATAACACAATTTCACCGCAAATACAGAAAACAGGTGCAAATACATAAATGCTGCAGTGCAGTAGGTGATGCAGAGAGAAACTGAGCTACAGCACACTGAAAATGGTTCCAGGGACATCAATTACTGAACTGCTGCTTTAGAAAGTAACTGAAATTGTGATCTTTTGATGGGATGATTGACTGTATGGCCTATTTACACCACAGCAGGTGTGAAAGCAGCAGTTCTCTGGTTGTGTGCGCGTTTCAACGTTTCTCCCCCTGCTACTCTCCCCTCTACAGTGCTCCTATTGTCTTTTCTCGTCTTTTTCTCTCGTCTTATCAGGGTGGAGAACATGGCAATGCGTCTGGAGGAAGTCAATGAGAGGGAACACTTCATGAAGGCATCGCTGCAGACTGTTGATATTCGTCTGGCTCAGATGGAGGAGCTGATCGGACGGATTGCCGTAGCTCTGGAGCGTGTGACAGGTGTTGAGCGTGGGGAGGTCAACAAAGTTCGTTCCCGGACTTCATCCGACTGCACAGACTCCGCATACATACTCCGCCAGGTTGAGTGCCCAGAAGCAGCATACATTCTTCGTCAAAGCAGCTTTAACAGCACAGAGGGAAATGCCTACCGCCTGCAGGAAGCACTGGAGGGAACAGCTGAGGGCTCCATGTCCCCTCCTTCTCCGACTAGCATGGCTACACGGACTAGGAGCCACTCATTTTATGTGGGAGGTGGTCGTGTCGGTGAACATGCGATTGGGGCTGAACGAGCTGAAAGCTTCTTCAAAGAGCGCTCACTCAGTCTCCACCGAGCCAACAGCTCACAATCTGTGTCCTCATCTGCCGCCCCCAAGGAGTCTAAGCCCCTCCCACTGGCAACGCTGTCGGTCTCCCACCAGCACCGTCCATCATCATGCATTGATATCTATGTCTCAACTTCTGAGGAGGTGGGACCTGCGGAGGACTTTCTGGATCCTCTCCGTATGGTACCACCGCTCCAGAGAGACTCCTCGCTGCAGTCAGATATCATGGAGACGGTGCTGCCCGGAGGCCGAGAGTTCAGCAGCGCTGCCACCAGCGGTCTGGGCGACAGGCACTCGGAGGGTGGCGCAGGCAGCAGCGGAACAGCTGGAGCTATGTTTGACGACAGTGCAGCGGCTGATTTGTCATTGTGCTCGGCACACCTCTTACCAGACACCACCTTACCTCTTTGGGATATGGAACCATCCCCACCTCCCTCAGCAGGGCTGCTCGAACGCTCCAAGAGCAGCCGCTACCTCTCTACAACAGGCACAGCATTCCTGGATGAGCCTCCTCTGGTCAAGTCCCACAGCCTCATGTTCACACCAAGAAGCTGCTATGGTGGACTGGGGGCAGGAGTCCAGGTAAAGGCTGCAGAGTACACCAGCATCACTGACTGCATCGATACACGCTGTGTCTCAGCTCCATACACCCCCGTAGAACGCTCACACTCACCTGGAGGTTCCACATCATTCCCCTTTGATAAGCCGTCAGACATTGGTTCCTCTCACCCAGAGAGAGAGGCAGAGCTTAGCCACACAGAGTCTGATCCAGAGGACCCTGAGGACCTGATTCCAGTCCCTGATACCCCTCGCCTAGGGGGCCTCGTTGGGCCCAGTGGGGCCCCTCTCTCCTCCCCTTTCTCCAGGCTGGAGCGAGCAAACAGCTGCTCTTCAGACGACTCCCATCCTTCCCTCACGCTGGCCCCTCCGCACCGGAAGAGCCTGTCGGTGAGTGAGAGGATGGAGAGGGGACCGGGTCTGGGGGCAGACAGGGGGCCTGGGCCTGGCGGGCGGGGTTTGGCAGGAACCAGAAACCCCTTCCTCAGGAGCAAGTCTGGAGCTAGGCCTGAAACAGCCAAGACTGACAGCCTCTCCATGAGAAAGCTGGCAACTCCGTCAGCTTTCCGCAGCTTTGATAGACAGAACTACACGTGACAAGGACACATCTGTGCACTCGCACACTGTTAGGACCAGGGAGGACTACTGAAAGGGCAAAAGGGCAAAAGTGAAAGCAGGGTGAAGTTGCCCGTAGATGCTGATCTGGACCAGATCTACAGTTTTTTCTCTTTCGTTTTAGGTTAGACAAGTTTATTCATAGTCAGTATTGAAGGGCAGCTTTACCCTGAATCATAATTCAGGGAGGAAATGGATGGAGGATAAAGGGGTCCTTGTGTACACCAGTCAAAACAAAGAGCTATGAATCTAGACTAGTTTTTACCTCTTGTAGCTAAGTAACTCTCAATGGGGTGTCATGGCAATAGAAGGTGTGTTTGTACTGTATGTCTTCCACCCACCACCTTTACATCAAGTAGACATATGTCACTGTGTTACATCACATATCAGTCACACTAGTCAGACAAAGTATACTGTTACTCCTGAAGCTGCATTATGTGGTAGATCCTGTCAAGTCTGAGAGACAAGGAGAGAGGAGACAGAAAGAAAAGACAGCCACCTCATTTCGTCATTTTGTGTTAGCATAGAGTCATTACTACTGCAAACTTTTTGCTTCAAATACTTAGAAAATATTTGTCTCTCTTCACAAAATCTCAACTTGTAAGACCCCAGCACAAGCAGGCAGAAAGAAGATAACATTTCTGGCTGCTTCATAAAGTTTGAACTTAACTGCAAATGATATCTGTAACATGGCAACGACTTACCTCTAGATACAAAACTACACCTTTCAAGTAATCAATATTAATTCAATTTTCTTAAGGTAATATTAAATTTGTCTTCTGTTCACATATTGTAGCATCAGAGAGGAAAAGGTTAACAATTTTTGTCTTTGGTCTTGAAACAGAAAGCATCATTTGAACACACTCCAGTCAAAAAGTCATTATCTCTCGTGTCTTCAGTCTGCTCATGTGCTGTTTGAGGCGTGAGTGTGTATCAAGTCAGTAAATGTGGGTAGGCAGTACATAAGAAAAGAACTATGATCGGAGAGTTTTGTGTATGGTGAGATTCACATGCATAACTACACACATACATAGTCAGTAAAGTCCTACGTCTCACTAGGAGATAGACGCAAGTTCACACCTGATCCCAGAGCTTTAACAAGTGCAATTGCAAAAGATGGGGACAAGAGGGCGCTATGATCCCATGTCAGAAGCAATGCTTGCTGGGCAAAGCTGTTGTGAACCATTTTTGCCTGCACTTGACACCAAAAACTCTTTCCACTCAATGAATCGTAGCTCTCTTGTAGCCCAAACCCCTTCCTTCAGGTTTCGGCAGTGGCATTATTTTGCAACGGTTTTCCACCTCCACCTAATAGATCCGTCCTTCATCTCTTCCATAACTGTCCTTCATTTTTTTTTCTTCCTTTATTGTATTTGTATTGCATTCAAAGCAAACCACTGCAAAGAGAGAAGCAGTTGCCCGATGACTAGAAAGCTAATCATAAATCATATACAGGTCACAACAAGGTCCTGAAGAAAGAGCTAATTTATTAATCTACTTTAAAGAATTTGCTTGAGAATACGCTGTCAAGTACTGTATATGCATTCTAGCTGAGATTTAAGAAAGATGTGCATTTTAAGTGACATGGAGGAGGAAACATGGGGTTATTATTCAAATATGATAGCCAGATCAGTGTTTTAAAATCTCATTTTTTTTTTATTGTAATGGAAAAAGTCTGGAGGAGAAGAAAATGTCTTTCTCTGATAGCTTTGTAAAAATAAGATTAGGTGAAATTAATAGAATTCTTACTGATTTTTAATGTTTGTTTTATATTTTCTCACTCTTGCAATTCAGTTTAATTATGTTGCATTTATTTTGAGATTGATTCTATTTATTGACATTTTCTTGCTCATTATTGATAATTACAGTAAATGCCTGTTTGAATTACAAATTAATATTTATATCCTCTCAGTGATATTTTTGTCAAATTTTAAATATTTTCTAATTAAGCTTTTAAATTTAATAAAAGATTACCATCTACATGCACTAAATGATGATGTACTATATTATTTATTAAATATAGAATTGTCTGATATACTGTACATTTCAATCATATTTAAAGTAGTTTTTATTGTATGTTTTATCAAGCAGCATATGAGAATTTTCTAATGTTGACACGGCAATACACATTTGCCAATATACCAAACTTAGGGTGCCTTTTGGGCATGGATGGAGTATGCGGGGACTGAAGTGATTCAAAAATCTATGAAATTTCTTCATCTTTGTCTCCTCTTCTCTCTTCATAGAGGCCAAATATCAGTGAATCTTTTCTCAGAGACCTTTGTTGTTCTCTTTGGACACATCTGATGTACAGAGTGGGGGAATTGTTGTTATTAATCGACTGCATCATTGCTTGTATGGACATTTAATTGAATTCACCCAAACATAAGACACAACATCTCATTAAGTAATTTCATAGATTAAGAAAAGAAAACTGTTTGCACATGAAACTGAGATAGAAGATATTGCATCAGCATATGGCTGGTGTTGTTGCTGCTGTTCTGCCCAGTATCACAAAAAAGTGTGTAATACATGCAACAGTCCACTAGAGGTTGGTTGTTTTTTTTTGTCACGTGTGGCATCCATCTCCTTGCCTTGAGAAAAAGACATGTCACCTGAGAGGTCATGTGATGAGGTCATTTGACACAAGCTGTCTTCCCAGAGGCCAGGGTTCGAGTCTGGGAGCAGGCTACATGGATATCTTTAAAGCAATGTAATTTTGGTGCATAACCCTAACCACATAGTTTGTTTCTAACCATGTGTTGTTGTTGTTTTTTAACCCCAACCCTCACAACGTGGATTTTCAGGCCACAAGGAGGCACAAACATGAAACTGTCAGGTGAGATGAGGCAAACATTGGATGCTGACACACTAGCCTCTAGTGGACTGATGGGTGTATTACACACATTTGCCATGATATGGGGTTGGACTGTTACATGCAAGTGATATTTCTTAACTTGTCTGAGAGCAACAAAAGACATTATACAACTGTGGTGATAAGATGAGTTGTACTCCCCATGACCAGTAATCTCACCTTTCTTTATAAAATCAATGGACTGTCGCAATTACAACATCAATATAAATTGAAATGTTGACACTTGCTCAGTATGCATCATGTAGGTTGGACAGATCTGGGAGTAAAACACGTCAATGGCATGAATACAAAAGCTCAGATTTGCAATTTCCTCAACAAATATTTTGGTCACAGAACGATGAAGAGATGTAAGGTTGACCCCAGGTCAGTGCTCAGGGACAATATTACCCCAGTGATGCAAGTTAAAAATCATGGAGTTGTGGTGAAAAGAAAGAAAGGAAGATGTGAGTTTGTCTTGCGTAGAAGGCGTCCAATATAATCACTGTGCTTTATGAGTGTAACCCAGAAACTTCGGGGATCGTAGGAAAGCTATATATTTTGTGTGTCATGTTCAGCAATGGCAATAGTATATGAATGAATGTCTTCATACCTGATCTACTTGTTCACCCACAGAAGTTTAAATTTCCAACAAAAGGGGGGCTTTTTTTTTTTTTTTTTTAGGTTCATGGAGAATTGTGTTTTGATGGATCAGGCTTTGGCCTTTGGCATCTTTGAACCAAACCAAACTTTGTCAAACCAAATAGAAACAAGCTGAGTCATGCTCTACTGACGTGTTGTCTGCTCAGTGTTAACCAAGTAAAGATCGTACGACTCAACTTTGGCAAAGTATGAAAACAGATGACTGTGTTGGACTGGAAGTCCAGGCCCTCCTATTAGGTATTAGGTTAGGAAATAAAATTATTCTTTAATAATTTCTTTCTCCTTACAGAAAGGAATATGACATGGCATACATGTCCATGTATGAATTCATACGTACATGATTCTTCAATGGTTTTGTGATATGTTGACATGGCTAATGTGGAGGGTATTGATAGGCGGTATGCTTGTGTGTGTATGTGCATATAAATTAACTGTGTGTGGAACCGGACATGTACACACTAATAACAGGGAGGCATGCCAACACAACACAACCCAACAGAATCTCAATGTACAGTATTTTTGAAATATTTTCCTACACTATATCTTACAGTTTTGCAGAATCATGGGCATATGATGATAATCAACAGATTCCCTCCTATGAAACCTGTGACTCCTAATGAGAGAGTTCACGCACATGTTTTTTTCTGCAATAATTGCTGATGTTTTCAAACTAAAAGGGACATCCCTCTACTGGTCACACTTTATTTAATGTCCTTTAAATGCATGCAGTTCTTCCACTCAGCGTGTACAGAGATGACCTGTAATGATGACTGAGAGAGAGAATTAAGAGAGAGATTATAATATGAAATCAAAGTAGTGAGTATGTGAGTATTTGGATGCAAATACAAACCTGTATTCTTCAATGTGAATAGGATCATGTCTGGCATGCATTGTTAAATAAACAATTAAATAGATTGGTACTCCGTGTCTAGTCTGTTTTTACTCACCTAGATCTTTAAACGAATAAATGACAGAAAAGACTATCATGTGTATGACTAATGTGAGAAATGTATATAATATCACTAGCAGTATTGTTCTGTCTGTTTTAACCAGTTACTGTGATGAAAAAGACCAGCAGGGAGAGGGGGCATTTTGCCTAAATTGGTTATGGAAACAATGATCAAAAACCTGTCGAACTAAACCTCAGGAACACCTGCATTTCTATGACTTCCCTGAATATGTAATGAAACCAGTGAAGAGCTGCTAATCTCATCATTGGAGAACACGTAAAACCATGTGTAAACCATGAAGTGATAAGGCTCATGTTATAAATTGTTCTGCAGTTAGGGCAGGATTTGACAGCTCCCCCTGCCTACCCCATGCTTCCCTTGGTTGCTGGTGAGATGAGTGGGACAGGTGCTGCTGGGTGGGCTGCCATTTAAAAAAGAAAAAAAAAAGTCCCACTGCCATGAGGTAGAAACACAGCCTTGAACAGCTCCCATAACTAAGCCACATTATCTACTTTAATGGAAGTATACCAGTGCGGTGGCCCACCTTTCTTATCATGCCAAATTGTACAGTAGCCTACTTGAATAAATGCACCTTTTCCTCTTCCACAGCTGCATGTATGTTGCCCATGATTTGTTCCTATATGATTCATTTAATGTACTTTGTGACTTTGCATCAGCCACAGAGTTGGTAACTGCCCATGCATGTTGTGTCTGTTCTGTCATTGAGCAGCTGCTGCCTGCCTGCTGATAGCAGCCGCCACTGGACTGGGAATTCCAGTCTGTCAGTCTGTGGGGTGTGTGGGAGTTGGAGGGAGGAGGGGTGGTGGGGGAGGGAGAAGGGGTGGTGGCCTCTTCACACAAGGAAGCGGACCAGCAGTTGTGCGTCAGTTTGTACTCTGCACGTGGAAGGAAGGGAACATTTTGTGCCGAGATTACGCACGTGCTCACCCCCCCCCCCCCTCCCCTGCTCCTCTCCTCCTTCTCTCTGTAACATCACGCGCATGCACCAAGAACAGTCAAAAACAACCTCATCTTTTGCCACAATCAGCGTATCATGTCAACACAACAACATGACCCAGATGTGCCGTGCACTCCTGAACTCTTGCACTTTTGCAAGAGGGGAAGTGGAGAGCAGCAGCAGCCACGGAAGCACCTCCTCTTCCCCAGAAATGTTTACAGCTCTGCTGAAGGAGGAGCAGGAGGGGAGGCTACAGGCGTCCTGCCAAGACTCTGGTTTGGACCAGATTTTTTTTTCTTGGAAAGTCGGGGTTCTTGCCACCGAATAGAGCAAAGTGTGGGAGGAGTTGCAGTACGGGGCGATCCTGGTAATTCCTTGCAGTGTTGACTGCGGTGCACAAATGGGAACTTTGTGTTACTTCTCCTGCATTCTTATTAGAACTTCCCCTGGTTTCTTTGTTTCTCATGTTGTGCGATCCCCGCACGTGTAAACTAAAAGATCTTAATAACTCTGCTCCGAGGCATTGACTCATTGCTGCAGTGCGCTGAAGGTGTTTTTGCAGGACAGGCGTGGCACTTTCCGATGTCTAAAACTGACTGTAACAGTCTCACACTTTGAGGTGTATACAGTGATATCATGGCTGCATCAGCAAACACTAGCATGTGTATTTGAGCAAACCACGGACGCAGACGACTTGTATTATTTTCTAGATCACGTGCCAAAAGCAGCCGGGAAACAAAACAAAAAATCCTCTGAGTGTGGATTATTCTCACATAAACAGATAAAGTATCCAAATCATGTTCACAAAGTTCATAGCAATGGGAAAGTATCCAGAAGGGGCATTGCTCAACCCATGTAGCTACCCCCAAAGCTGAGTAGGATTTTCTAGGAATTTCGCACATGAATGGACCTCCCACTGCAATGGAAGCACTCCTTTTTTTAAACTAGAGGGGTCTTGTTACGCTTTAAAGTGGCCTAGCTCCATTACAGTCACTCCTGCAGAGTGCATTACCTTAATGTTTTTTTATTAAGATGAGAGAGCAGCGCAAACATTTGGAGTGTGTGAGAGTTTGAGTTGCTTGAAGGGAAATACTGAATATATATATTTTTTTTATTGTGTCACTATTTCATTTCTAAACATTTAAACCCTGTAAAATGTAAAAACATTATAGCAAGTCACAAATACATAACTTGCCAGGATGTTTATTAAACATGATACATAAAGTTTTGATAGATTATAGGTATATGTAATTGTGATGTTACATTCATATTTTGAGAGAAGTATTATAATGTATTATGAAGGTCTCTACGTTATGAATCTCTACAGATTATGCAGGGAGTGCTGGTTACATGCCTTTTTCATTTGTTCTCTCCTAAATTCTCTTCATTACCAGAGCAGGTGATTGCTACAAGTTGATGCGGCAAATCTAACTTTACATTTAATTTGTTGACCACAATTTATAGAAAATGAAACAAAGCACTTGGCCTAGCTATTATACAAGAGAGTATGCATTGGCACTGAGGAGATCAAGTGCAGCTTTGAGAACAGTTGAGGACTGTGCTAACTTAGGATCAGACTGTGGGTGATAAACTGGGACACAAGGTGAGACCTAAAGCATAATGTGCTCCGGTTTACATCTGAGGAAACAAAACACACCATCATCTCTCTCTATCTCTCTCTTTCTCTTCACGATGCAGATTATTGTGTCATTCTTTAAATCCTGATCTGCTGCTTCTTGCTAAACCAAATTGAAAATATGTTGTATGATTGGAAATGACAAAATGGGCAAGAAACACATAAGCTTTAAATTGCTCTGGAAGAATAATGAGGACAAAATGAAAACATTAATTTGATATTGAGCTTTATGGTGTCCCTTCTCTCAACATTACACAATCACTGCAAGGCCACTTTTCAGCAGTTTGATTATCATACATTATTATAGAATCATAAAATTATAATGAAGTAAATGTCAGTGGAGAAAATGTGTCATGCCACCACTAAAACATCAGAAAAAAAGGAGTGGATCCTCGCAAAAATCGGAATAACTATTTTCTAACGCTAATGTTTAAATTTAGCTTCTTTTTTTATCACTTTATTTATAAATTGTCCTTGAAATTACACACCAACCCTTTGAACCAATGATGCACAATCTCTCATGTTCATGTTTTACTTCCCACCAGAATTTCCCTAAATATTTTAATAGGAAAAGGTACCAGAATAATAATTACAAAGGACTTGTTACCTGAAACAAAACAAAAAAGAATTGTCTGACAGCTTTATTTCCCAGTCATATGTCAAGTACCTGAAGGAGGCATCAGCTGGCCCCCGCCCTCTTTTCACCAACCCCAGCCTGTGATTGGTCCACTATGCCGTCCCTCACTCCGGTGAAAAGGTAATTCCAAAAAAAAGAATCACGTTTCCTCTCAGCCAATCACAGCCCTGTTTTATTATGACACCGTGGGATTCCGCGAAATTTTTTCTTGGAGTTAGGAGAAGTGCTGCACGCAATAAAATAGGACAAGTTGAGCGTGTAAGAGTGCACCGAAAAGACGGAATAAACGCACACACAATAGCTCAGTCGGTAAACGCTGTGTTTTTATTGTTCCAGAATTTAGAAAAAAAAAAAGATCTGGAGAAAGAAGGGGAGAGGAAGAACCCGGGGACGATTCAAACTGCTATCTTTCCTGAGAGAGGTGTTTATTTATCCGCCCTGCAGCCTCAACGCAGTCTTTGCGGAATAGTCACATTGAAGACGACACGTGTGGATGATTGCCCACATGTTTCCTGGGAGGACTGCAGTCTGATCACTTAACCGTCCGTTTTGTCCGATTCTTTTTACTATTCTAGGTACATTGTTTCTCGTCTTCTCTTCTCCTCCTCGGATCTGCTGTAGTGATGTCGGAAGTTGATTTCTCCGCAGACTGCGTCCCCATCCGACCATCGGCGCGGACAGAGGACATATTGAAAGAGAACCAGGAGAACAGGACTTTACTGATGGTGGCGAGGATTTTATTGGACCTGAACAAATGTAATCCTAACGCGGTCAGCGCCGGAGGAAGCACATGTTTCGGGAGCAGCGAAGCAGGCGCGCAGGAGAAAGTGGAGCGAGGCAGTTGCCGGTTGAACGCTGGGGACAGCCGGGGCTCGCTGGTACCCAAACAGCCCCGCAACAAGAAGGAGGCGTCGAGGCAGGAGTCCCCCGAGAAGAGGCACTGCTGCCCCTTCACTGGCTGTGGGAAGATGTACGGCAAGTCGTCCCACCTGAAAGCCCATCTAAGAGTCCACACCGGTGAGTGGAGGACTGTGCTGCTCGGCGTGTGGGTGACACGCCTACGAAACGCACGGGCTCGGTTCTGGAGACGACAGCCAAACCGGTCTGCGTCACTTCTGCCATCACTGTCTTATTTATTTCAGGCACATGTTAAACTGCACTGGTCATTTCTAAAACATCAAGTATGTGGGCATTTCAAAACGACTGCCATAAAACATGACCCCTTAACTCCTGATTTAAACTGATATTCAGAGTCCATATAGTCCATGTTGTGCCTGACCCGAGGAGTGTGATTGACCACATGTTCCTGCAAATGAATAACAGGCTTATATGAAAGGTTGTTCCATGAACTGGCCCCTTCTGGGGGTGTGCCTGACCCCTGCCATGTTGAGCTAGAGGCTGGCTGAGAGGGGAGGGGTGGTGCACCGAGAGTGCACGAGACAAAGCTGTATTTTAATGTATTGTTGACACGCAGCCAAGACTGCGAACGCCACGTGCCGTCCATGGCGGACAGTTTGAGGTGTGATAATTCACCCTGCCTGGGCCAGGACACACGACCTCATCCAAGTCATGAGTGTGTTTTAGTCGTTCTTTATATGTCCACTGATAAATCTGCATCATACGTATTGAAATGCCAGCGAGGAGCAGTGTAGCGCGTGACATGTTGGTTTATAATCCACATACAGGTCACTGCGACACCGATGTCCCCACATGTTCTTGACCGGAGATAAACCCACCCTGCACCATTATTTCCTCATACGTCATCCTCCTCCACTCCCCTCGCGTCGGGTTGTAAACAAGAGCAGACATGTGTTTCAGTGGAACACGTGGAGGAGGAGCCGGGGGGCAGGCATAGTGTTTTTGGTTTGTTTTTTTTATTTTTCCTTCACAGGGCTGTTAGTTTAACTCACTGTTTCAACATCAATATGTTCTCTCATTGTTCTTCGAAAATCCTATTTAGGAAGACATTCCCAAAATCTTGATTTGCAACAGACCTCTCCTTCAAACTTAGTTCTTCCTCCTCTTCCTCTCCCTTGATAAACATGAAAAATGTGTGTGTGTGTGTGTGTATGCGTGTGTGTTTATTATTATGATCATTCTTTATTACAATGACCTTTCATCTACTCTATATCTGTAATTGGTGTGAACAATAGGTTTTTGGGAGCATTAAGTCCCCCAGTTCCCCCAGCTATTTGTCCTTCTGTTCTTGAAATAATTCTGTTATTGAGTTCCTACGACAGTAAGATTGATATTTTTGTTATTGGAGACCAGTTTATTTTCAATAAGTTTCAGTTGAGTTTGACCTCTCTGGGTCTAAACTCCTCAAATAACTGTGTAAGATACATTTATTTGTCTAAAATACTTCTGGGAAAATAGATGGAATGTGCTTTGTTTGTTCAGGGAGAGCATGAAATTATATCCTTCCTCAAATGTTGCAAAGGAAGTAGTTAGGACTTTTAATTTTTTTTAATATTTTGGATTTCAAGAAGAAAAATAACATTTTATAGGAAACAAATGATTGACTTTGGAAAGAGGAAGACAAGTTAATAACAAACCACAAGGCTTACGATTGACTGCAATTATTAACTAACTGAATTAAAACGCGTATTTATACAGAACATGTGTGTTTCCTCAGGTGAACGCCCCTTTGAGTGCACCTGGCCTGACTGTGGCAAGAAGTTCTCCCGATCGGACGAGTTGACGCGTCACTATCGCACGCACACAGGCGAGAAGCGCTTTAACTGCCCAATGTGTGACAAGTGCTTCATGAGGAGCGACCACCTGACTAAACATGCCCGGCGACATGCAGGCTTCCATCCCAGCATGCTCCAGGGCTCCAGTGTGGCCCAGAGACGCCGCTGCTCCATGTCCATGTCCTCCTCTGATTCCGGAGACCAAAGCCCTGCTGGGGTGTGAGACACATCCACATACTGTACATATATATATATATATATATATATATAAAAAGATACACACAGTAAATACAGAGGCATACACAAACACAGGCACACCCACATCATGTGTGGAATTAGACAAATTCCATCGACACAACCAGACAGAAAATGTCAGAGTTTTTCTGCTACACATGCAACATTGTGCAAAGAAAAAAAATAACATTTTCAAACTAGATCTCTTCTCTTGTTCCCTGAGGTGATTGGTATTTATTAAAGATGATTCAGGACCTGTCAGGAAGATCTAGTTCTTTTACCATTTGTAATTATTTACTTTGTGTGGTGAGACTTTTTTTTTTTTTAATTTTTTTTTTTTTTTTTTTAAAGGAATCTGCCATCTAAGTGGTATTCAAGTACATAGAGTTTCATAAACACTACATGTGTTCATTTTGAATCACAGACTTCGTTTGCTGATAAGGACACCAGCAAGAATACAAACCCTTATAACTGGTATATTCCTGGTGTGTTATGAAGTTTTAGAAATCATCCCTTAGTGAATATTCCTATTACATACATATACTCTTACTTACATACACTTGTACAGTTGCCTTCCAGTCCAGGACAAGGTGAATGTACAGTATAGCATTATTACCATGTAAATAGAATAACAGACTTCCTTTCAGATGATGATATATTGATGATAATATACTCATATTGTAGTTAAGTGTATTATAGAGTAATAAGAGAAGCTATAATGTAGAGATAGACAGAGCTAGGTTATTTAATTGCATATATTTGGCTATGGACTTCAGGTATAATCAGATGTGCCATGAGCTTGTAGGTATAAGCAATGTGTTGAAACCTAAATGTTGTCACATCATGATAAACTTGCAAATAAACGCACCAAAATAATTTGACAGCAATTTAGCACGACCATAATACATGTGCTTATCGCCTGGGAAATTACATTTCAACATCTGTGTTGTTTTGTTCAGATGTGTCAACAGTGCAGGAAAACACAACAGGGAAAAACTTTTAAAGTGGTGACTTTACTTTTTCACCTGCAGATGAAAAACATTTCACTGTTGAGACCACAATAGTTTATGTTTAGTAAAAGTCTGTGCCTTTTGATGGGTTTGTAGCACAGGGGGAATTTCTACATTTTCAACCTTGGGAAAATATCACCCGAATGACCGTCGTCCAATTGTTTGTGTTGCTGTTCATTAATTCTTTAAAGAACAATAACTGTCTCTTATACCAACAGTGCCATGTGCTGCATGCTGAAACAAGCTTGTGTTTGTATCTGGACTACATTTTATCAGGGAATAATGTGATGTATGGTCATGCTAATCAATATTACACCCCCTGGTGGTGACATGGAAGCACAACATTTCTCACTACCGACAGACATAAAACATTTTTTATTTGTTCTAAATATTTTGTGGAGCGCTCTCTTGATTAGTTTGTTTGTGAATCATTGAATTACATCATGTAGCATGTTCGTACGTATTTCTTTGGTACAATGTATGTTTTATTTGTCAGGTAATCTTTTATAATGTTCCTAATGGGATGAGGTCTTATTCTTCCACTACAGGAGCTAGATACATTGATGTCATTAGTTTTTGTTTTATACCTGTCAGAGAATGCATTACATTGTCCATATATAGTGTAAATTTTGGTTTTGCAGGACACAAACTACATTTGTTATGTGAAATGCTGTTTTTCTTTTCTGGCATTATGATAACTGTGATTTAGATGTTGGTGCCTTTCAGGTTGAAGCCCTTTCTTCTGATTATACTGTACTGTAATCAGGGACTGTCAGTGCAAACTCCATGTTATTGCAATACAGGTAGCTGTGTAATAATTTCTGCTCAAAAGTTTTAACATTAAATTTTTTTTTTCTTTCTAAACATTTGCTTGTTATTTGCATGCCATTATCTGACACAGAAAGGTAGAAGAGGACGTTTTACATTTGCATTGTGTTTATTTATTGTCTTCATACACTGCACATAACAATAACATTGTTTAATACTGTAATGGAAGTGTTTACAATACGAGAAACTCTTTTAAAAAAGGAAAACCAAAGAAAAACAATTATCACTTGTGTCTAAATGTAGAAAATGATGAAATTGTTGGACATCAAACGCTCTTCAAATAAACTAAATTATCAAGATGGCAATGAATACACACATCTTTTAAACTTGTCTGTACTTAAGGCATACTCTAATTGAAAATCAACAACTGATTTAGAGGACAAAGGGTCGTAAATGAAGGATATTGGTGCTAGTCAACGATCCTTGATGTTGCGATTACAAAACGATTTCCATCCTGCTAGTCAAAAGAGAAATAGATGTCATCACACTAATTATTTTGGCATTGTATGTCTGTATGAATGCATATGCATGTGTGTCTGGGGGAGAGAAGGACATTTTTTCTGGTGTCTGAACCTGTGTGCTCCCTTAAAGATCTGTGATGTGAGGATAGAAATGTGAAGGAGGGAGTGTCGTCAGATTCGGAGACTCTGAGACAAAGTAAAAGTGAGGGCATGACACAGACTGTGCTGTAAAATCTAGCTAAGGTCTCCCCCTGCAGTTCCTTTGGCCTTGATAACATGGGGATCATGTTAGAGGGTCGGTGCAACGATATGTAATCTTCCCTTTTGAAACAGTTGATTTCGGATAAGCCACTGCTGTGCAGGAAAAGGGACACAAAGAAAAGGAAAGAAGTGCAAATTCACAACAACGCAACTCAAGCTCATTCCCCAACAGTAGCATGTGATTTCACAAAAGTAATAGGGCAAAAATCAAATGTGCAACAAGTCACTCGCTTATTTTCTATTCAACTATTCAAGCTGGTGCTCTTTATGCAATTCGTTCCTCAGCCATTCATGTTCATACATTCATCCCTTAACTCTGTGATCAAACATCTCAAGTAAGTAGGGCAAAGAAAGCAAAAGTGTTTAAGGTGGTGTGAATGAATGCAATGACCTGGCCTGTGCTACATAACAACCCTGTACAGTACAATAAATACAGTACCAGATATCTTGGTTTGGGGTGCTGTGACCACCCTCCAAACTTCTCAAATATCTGAACATCAACACATACAATCATACTGATCCTTCGGGTTAAAAAAAGAATTAAAAAAAAGAACAACAACACTAGAAAAATGCAAAAATGCAACCCAGAATTCAGGTAAGCAGAACAGTAGA
The DNA here is from genome assembly GCF_022577435.1 of Embiotoca jacksoni. Lineage (NCBI taxonomy): Eukaryota > Metazoa > Chordata > Actinopteri > Embiotocidae > Embiotoca > Embiotoca jacksoni. The sequence goes on along the minus strand of NW_027185436.1, from coordinate 16,252,712 downwards.
GCAGTTATGATAATATTTCTAACTCTTTAGGGAAATTGAAAATCACTTGACAGCATCAACTGACCTTTTCTTTTCTGTCAATTAATATCAGTGCGTTATGATACGTCAGGAGAAGAGCATTCGAACACAAGTGTACGTCCTACCATAGGAGGAAACCACGACTTTACTAATATTTCAAATACACGTTATTTTCACATATGTTCCTTCTCCGAGATTTTGAACCAAAGTTTCTATACGTTAATTTGATTATTTGTCATTATCATCAGAGTACTTAACTGTCGTTACAATATTCTACCAATGTCTCACTGTCGCCACTCTGGTGGCGAAGTAAACTCACACCGGATGAAGACGGAGGGTTATGTTGTGTGGAAAGGGGCAGAGGGCTGGCGGTCAGAGGGGCGGGGTTACTGTATTTGACAGGTGGTGGAGGAGGTTGCCTGGCAGCACATGCAGGTCGGGTTGACTGATTTGGGCGGGATCAGATCCAGATCCTCATCATCTGGGATCTCATCTAGGCGGTAACCATCTTTCAGCAGCTGGATGTTCAGATCCTGATTGATTTGCTGAAGAGGAGAGGAAAGAGACAGACAGAGTAGGTTGATGGGTTAGAGCAGCGTTTCCAAACCCCCAGAGCTGCAGACTGGTATCAGTCTGGAAAGCATTTCGCCCATGACTGAAAAGCTTCTGCAATAAAATCTGAATACTTAACTCATAACCTTATGCCCTTTTTTCTCACCATTACACCCACAGAAACGTATTAAAGTAGAGTAATTCATGTGTTGTGTAAGTACATATACAATTCAAAGTGAAAAGAGCAAAAGAGACAGCACAGTGTAGTTTATGTGCTGCATTAGCCTGATGAGCCAACAGTCAGTAACAGATGAGATGTAGCAAAAATAAACCTTTAGGTCTTGGTTTCAAATGGGGTCTCACTTTGGCTTCAGGTCCAGTCTAAACTTCGGTAGGTTGTTCCTGTTCCTGTTGCAACCAGCTCGCCAAAATGAGACAGTTTGAGAAATCTTATGGAAACAGTATGCCCTTTCACTTTGCTGCAGAGAATTAGATAAACTAGATCGATACCACTCCCATGTCTGTTTGGTAAACACGTAGCTGAAGCCAGCAGCCAGTCAGCTTAGCTTATCATAAAAGATTGGACACAGGGGGAAACAGTTAAGCTCTGTCCAAAGGCAACAAAGTCTGCCAACCAGGAGCTCAAAAGTTCCCAAATTAACATTTCCTATCTTGTTTGTTTAATCAAAACAAACTATATAAAAGTTCAGTGTAAAACTGGCAATTCCCTATTTTACAGGGGGGCCTGTGCAGGACTATTTCTTTGTCTGGTACCAGATACTTCCAGGAGTCGCCACTGGTTGCCTGGTAACTAGTCTAGTATTTCCCAAAATGCTAAACTAGTCCTTGTTAAGAGGTTCTTTGGAGACAGTGGGGGAGGAAGAGACCTATTATTTGTGTTTTAATATCAAATAAGCTGCGAAGCGACGTGACTTCTATCGCCATTCCATGACAAAACACACATCTTTTCTCGAACCTTATTAAATCAAGAAAACACTCAAATAGTAAGACTAGCTGTGCTTGTGACTTAAACTGGCTAAAGGTTGCAGTTGTAACCACGGCAAAGTGAGATCAAGCACACTCACAGATGGTTGAAAGCACTTTTAGCTTTGTCATGAACGTGACAACTACTGCCCCGGTGTGATTGTTTTTCATCAAATAAATTCCTTTGTTTGCACGCAAAGCAGAAGCAATTCTTCAATAAAAATCCCAGTATTTGCCTTTTTATCTATACTGTTTTCTATAGATACTGTATTGTTCTATGACACATAAACAACACAACAACCACACTTTAATCTACACAACAAACTGATGTCACTGCTCACAAGTTGCTGTTATTAGGTAGAACTAATAAAGAGACGCTAACAGCTAAACCGGGCTAAAACATTTACTGTATATTAGCCATTTGTTTCTGATTCATCAAGATCTGATCACTTGTGGAATTCTAAATATAACCTGCAATGTATCATTAAGCCTCATCACAGACAGAAAACTGATGTAAAGGGTAGAAATCAGGATTCGTCTGAGGGATAAATGTGACGATGCATCTGCGATTTGCACTTATATTGGCAGCAGCAGCGATGAAAACAAGATTTGCAGGGGCGGACACCCAGAGACTTCATTTCATTTGTATCCCGCTTTGTGCCTCATACACATTTGTGTGCAGGTGCAGCTGCAGTGTAATCATGCAATCGCAGGGAGAGCACACACCTATAGAATTAACATGGATGAGCAAGATGGATATCAAAGAGCTTGCTTCAAGACTGGCTTACAGAGGCACGACTCTTGGCCTCTTGACAATCGTGAAAAAATGAAGGGAAGAAAGTGAGGGAGTGAATGAGACAGTGAACGTGAGGAAACCGATACCTGCTCTAGCAAACATCTCACCTCGGCAGAGGAGTATCCCGACGATGAGTATCTAGACATGTCAAAATCATCATCACTGAAACAGAGAAATACAAGTTAGCATGTTGTCATCATTATATAAGTGTGTTTGTGTGCTTCTCAAGCAAGAAAAAGAGTCAAGAAGTACATTAAGGTGTGTTTACCTGTCTGTGTCTAGGGCCACCAAGGGCTTCTCGTCTGGGCTCTGGTCTAAAGAAGAATAGCCTTTATTGGGCACTACCAACCTGCAAGGAGGGACGCAAAGAGAAGACATTGGAGAAAGGATCAAGAGCAGAAACAGGTTGGGGAACGGAAAATAGATTCACAAACAGGAAGAGGTGAGTAAGAACAGGACTTGCAAAGATGAAAGAAAAAAAAGGTGGCCCTTGAGGCACCGTCACAGCTACGGTAACATCAGAAGCATCAAGAGCTCTAATTTCTAACACTGACATCTTACAAACCCTGAATCCATAAAACTATTTCACAGCCTTATTGACAGAGAAAGGTAATGGACAGCAAGAATAAAATCCATCTATTTGAGCACATTAAAACAGAAATGTACAGACATCATGTGGATGTGGAATGAACATGAATTTAAATATAGTTTTTTTTTTTTTTTTTTTAACACTGTGACACTGTTTGAATCAACTTTATTTCAAATTGTAATATTTTGTGGCTTCTGTGTGCTTTGCTTCAGGTTGTATCAACACAGACCCTACAGTATTTGTACACTTAAATCTAGTACAGAGTTGCAGAAAAACTTTATTTGTACCCTTTTCTTTTGGTAAATGATCTTGTATGTGGTTTGATGTCAGAGGCTTATCAAAACAATGGAACACTAAACAAGAATAATAATAAATACATTTAGATTGTGTTTATTACAGAAGAATTCCCTTTTATTTACTGGAAACTGTGAAACATAACAGCAGCTAAGACAGAATTCCTTCCCTGATCACAACGCTCCTTCTTACCGTGTTCTGGCCATGACATTGTTCTTCTTGGGCTGCTGGTTGACTGGACTACCTACAGTGTTGCCGTTCTTCAACGAGCCCTTCCTGGCCAGTTCTCTCTGTTTCTCTGCACATGAGACACACACACACAACAATGGTTTTAGCTTCAAATGACAGAAAATACTGCACGGATGTGATGGAACTAATGTCACTTTTGTGACTTTTCAGGTTCTTAAATAAGCCTAGGAACTCTTATTTGCTGACATGAAGCATAGCATTGCATTAGTTATTCACAATCTATTGAAACACTGCTATCAATGGAACAAGTTGTCAGATCTACTTGAAAGAAGGGTGTTAAATTTGACAAGAAGAAATCAGTATATTTCAAACACACACGCGGAAGCGTGATCAGGAAAGGGAATTTGGTTTAAATTCGACAAAAAGCCCATTTTCACTTTGCCAAGACTGTGATGTTTTTTCTTACTGGGCACAATGACGCTTTGCACCAGAGTGCAAGATGTGACATCAGGACAGATTAGTTTCTGTTCACTGGAGAGATTTTCCGCTGACCTCAAGTGTTAATCACTGCTGTTTGTGATAGCTAATCCTGGTTTATACCGAGCAGGTAACTGTGTCATATTTGTGAGTCAGGTAACGTTAGAATTACACCCACAGACATTTTGTCCGACAGGCATTCAGCTCACTTAGCTTGCTAAGACATGCTGTTGTAGTGATGTTAGCTGTAGTAGCAGGAGAGGCTGGCTTTGAGAAACTGTCTTGTCGTCGGTTAGCGTCGCAGTAGCAACTGTCGTGGTAGTCTGCCAACCCACAACTTAACAACTTAACTAATGTTGGTTACATCAATTGGCTGTAGCGTTGTTTGCTCTATGTCATTGATTATGTCTGTACAGCGTTTACAAAGGATTTTATAGCCATGAAGACCTAAATACACAACTTTTCAAGCCAAGAAGGATTATTTGGTTTGATATAGAATTTGAAATGTTACGCAAGGTAACGTTACCTTCCTTGTTAGCTTAGCTACAAACCTTTGGTCCTCTCCTAATGTCACTGCAGTTTTGTAAAAACAACCTAAAAACTCTTTGTGGAACGTCTAGCTCAGTGTCGTTGCCTTGGCAATGCTCAACCATGGATATTAGGGAGCACTGAGACCGGGGGGCAGAGAGAGACAGTGACTCCACCTTTAACAAATCACGCATAATTAAACAAATATCTTCAGATTGCATTTTATAAACATTAAATCTCATGACAATGTTTACGTTTCTTTAGACTATGAACAACCAGTAAGACTCGACAGATTAATATTAAGCACTGTAGACATACCATCCATCCAGGGTGGATGCCGATTTAAATTAACTTCCACAGTGGCGGATGTTGTACTGAATATGTGGATGGTGTAGTGACATTTTACAAAGGGACCTCTGAGTCACTAAATAGTTGACTAATTTTGAATAGTTTTGGTTTTAAATGAAAGTATTACAGTAGGAGTAAACCAAGTGCTGCTGCGCAGTACTGGACTCTGTCCAAGGTGCTGAAATGAACCTTCAAAGACTGGTTTTTCACAAACACAGGAGACTTCATTTCCAAAATACTAAACAGGCCAGAGTGGGCAATATGTTTTGCCTAGTATATCCAATTTTAAGGAATCCCCTTGGGAACATCTTGGGCTCTAGAAACTTGTAATCAAAACTTTGTGAAAAAAACATAATAGATTAATCAATAATGAGAATGATCTGTAGTTCCATCTCTAAATGGATTGACATGGTTGTTTTTAACCTATAATCTGGCAGCATAACCGAGTAAGTAAATTAGTTAAATTGTCCTGCACAGCTATACAGTCTTTATAAAGGTTATCTGTCTCTGTCTATGCACCATTACTTTAAAGGAGTTTACATTTACATTCATTTACAGAACATGTTCCCACAGACAGACGCTTTGGCTACAAATACCATAGGTCTGACTCACCTATTTTCCTCTGCAGGGGTGAGGGCTTGTAGTTGATAGTAACAGGTTCCCCCTCTCTGGTGTCTGAGTCTGCCTCTGAAGCTGTGGATGAGGCCGGGTCCTGGAGACAAACGGTAAAACAGCATGGACAAAAGGATGAGCAGAAATGTGCATTACTGAGGCAGCAATTAATAATTTATGTTTTTGGTTTTTTTGTAATGCATAATATACCCTTGTATGTGCTGGCAATGTGAATAAACAGTGAATACAAACTAATGTGCTTAAATGATCCTTGATTTGTTCAAGCTGTTCTGGGATCCTATGAAGAACTGAAAGGTCCTTCTATTTTAGATCAAAACTTTTATAATGTACATTTAATAACGACAGTAAGGGATAATAAAAGCAATATTAATCACTGACCACAGGAAGCATGCTGCTGTATAGAAGTATGGGGACGCCTGGAGACAGTAGGTCAGATTGTTTTGGGTCTAGTCTGGTTCTGTGGCGGCCCCGGCCGCGGGCAGCAGAGGCCGCCCTGCAGGCTGCAGTAACCCAGGGCCCCGCTACAGGCCACGGAGCGCACCGCTACATCACTTACACTGATTTTTTTTTTTTTTTTTTTTTTTTTTTTTTATCAAAAGACCGAGGTTCAGTGGAATATACAAGCATGTTTTCGAGATTAAGAACCGCCCACTAATCTTGTTAAAGTGACATAAGTGGCGTCGAGGCCAGAGCAACTTGCTGCATGGATGCTGAGGATGTAGCACCAGCAATGTTGGGATGGGATGCTTGTTTTCGCCAGACATGACGGATGCTGCGCAGCAGACCGGACGCTGCTTGCGTTACACTGAGGGACAAAAACGACTGTTTGATAGCAAACCGATCAGTTGTCGATGTGCTTCACTGGCACTTTAACATTTTACTCTGTTAGCAGTCGATATAAAACTTGCTAAAATGCTGTATTGGTAGCCTTCATCAATCAATATTACACACGGCAGGCGATGGATTTGTCGGGATCTCGAGGCATAACATTATGAATGGCGGGCCTCTCACACCAAGGATCCAGCAGCTATAATGTCATTTTAAATAAGAAACCAAGACCTAAACACTGACCGATCCTCTCCAACAGATAACAGCCTACAAATCGGACTTACCAGCGGCTGCATCTCAGCCTGCATCTCCGCCTCCTGCACCGCACTCGGCACTTGAAACCTGTCTATTTCTTCCATCATTTTGGCACCGCGCCTCTTTCCTCCCTTCCCCTACAAACCAAACGATGCGGACGGGTCGTTTCGATGAGTTTTCGCCGAGATTGTAAGCGATCTCGGATGGGTAACAATATTTATGGATCTCCGGTGGCGAGCTACATCCCAGCAGGCAGTATGTCGACGGTGGTGTGACCAGTTGGGTGACGGTGACTCTACCACCCACTTCCGGAAGGGGTATCCCAAGCTAGGGTCTGGGGACCCTGATGTGGCCTACTGAAGAGGACCAACGTTTTCCATAGCGAAGGGATTGTTAGTGTTTTCTTTTGAGGTTTTTCGCCAGGGACTTGCTATATTATAAATATGTGAGGCAATTTCTTTTCTTTTCTTCTGCTTGCTTTTGTTTTAGTTTTTTCCCTTATGCACCTTGTTTACTCTTGCTTAAAATTTGGAGACTTAAAGAGTTGTGTAAAATTTTTGCTCCTGAATACCTCCTGATAACTTGTTCAGCCTGCTGCCACCACAACCTGACCCTGGATTAGCGGCAGAAAATGGATGTATGGATATATGGGCATATGTTGAGTTGCCATTTAAACTGAGTCTGCTGTCAGTAGGTATAGGAGGTAAAGAGGTGATCGGTCAAGTAAAGAAGATAATGAGTTTTAAAAAGCAAAAATCTTTGAGAGAAATCAAAAGTAACTGGTTTACCAAAGTTAGTTTGTTGAATTAATTCAAAATAAAAGTTGCTCACAGGAATAATAACCAAGACTTGGTAGACAGAGAAGTATAAGAGTTACCAGAAAAAAAAGAAAAGAAGAATAACCAGAAAGTAATTTGCATGGTGGAGGAAAAAAAATGCATTTTGACTACAAAGCAATTGTCCTCTACTTTTTGGTTTTTGGCTGAGTGCAATAGTTTTTTGCTTTTGAGTGCGCAACAAGTCTAGAAAGCTCTTCAGGGTGTAGGTGAGCATGTTTATTTTTTATTCAACAACATTCATGATCATAACCTCGGATGATTTACCAGAGTATGCAAACCCCCGGTAAATAACAAATAAATAAAAAACTCAAAAAGGTCACGTTGTTGTTTAAAAATACATACTAAAGAACCAGTATTTCTGGAATAAAGTTCTATGGCCTGCAAACAAAAATCAGCTGCTATCAAAATGATGAAAACAGGACAATAGAGAACAGCTAATGAACCACTGCCACCACCTCATCTCTCAAACAAGTCATGGTTGTTGATGCGTATGAATTGAAAAATCCAGCCACCGCATAAGATTTTGCTTAAAGTATGAGTTTTGACTTTTGCAACTTTTTTCAAACCAATAACCTTTGGCAGTATGTGCTTAACAGGTTATGTTCAATGTAGTTCGTATCTATATCATTGCAAACCTACTAAAATCAAGGAATAGCAATGAGCCTGAAGAAGAAATATGTAACCATCCAAAATCTACAGTTTTGTAGCCTACGAAGCATAATTACTCATCTGTAGGCCTATTTAAAAGGAAGGAAGAGAGAGGACCCAAATTGGAGGTTTTGGGAAATAGCAGGTTTTACTCATGTAGTTCTGCAGTTTGCGGGTAAACAAAAAGCACAGGGTGCAGGTAAAAACTCGAGAACTGACAGAGGTCATACACGGAGTAACAAGCTCGCAGGAAATGAACTCACAAGGAGGAACGATGATGTGTGAAGGTCTGACAATTGAAAGGGGAAGTACACAGCGCTGACGGGCAAATGAGATGCAGGTAAGCACAAGCACTGGCAGGAAAAACCCAAAGTCAGGAAGTACACCAAACAGACACAAAAGATTAATGATTTCAAAGTAAAACAGGAAACCCAACAAACCGAAAAGCAGAACCATGACAAGTGCTGATAATTGGCTTAATTATATTTCATTGTAATAAATAATCTTGGCAGGGGCTACAGCAATATGAGTAAAAATTGAAGTACATTTCACTGAAAAGGCTTCTGAAAGAATTTTGACTTTAAATGGGGAATACATTTTACACCACTATTACTTTTCCTGAAACAGCATGTGACATAATAAAATGTGAATGAATGAATTTCAAACTGCTGTCAATGCAGCTGTTTGCCGTTATGGGGTTTCCACCCCAGGTAACAATTACCCTCTATACTAGGTCTGTAACTTAATTATAAAACTAATTTCGCCTTCTATTTCAAATTATACTTATAGTGGTCAGCATGCTTCTAACTATTATTGGATGACTTTTTGGCAAGAAGAATGATCACTTGCTCATTTCATGCAACTTTAAATACACTGAATTAAACAATTAAATAACCATAATGGTCCACATTAATTATAATTCTCAAGAAAACAGCCTCTGGCTCATGACGGCCTGCTAGTAGCCATTGTGACTCATTCTCAATGAAAGTCACTGACACGTCTGACTGCACATTGTCCTTACCTGGAAATACCAGCAGAGAGCAGCAATAGTATGCTCTGCTGCACAATAATGGAGCGCGATCTTGGCAGCAATCAGACACTGCTGCAGCCAAAACAGGGTGGTTACAACTCGACGCAGCCCACATTAAGTATTGAGCCAGCAGGTGGCAGTCTAATTCAACAGAAGATAGGGACACAGAACGCATGGAGGATGAATGACAATAAGACATGTCAGGGGTCAAGTAGGTCGTAGCGTTTTAGTCTGCTTAATCCAAGCAGTGTGAGGTCCATACTTGTGCAATTGTATTCAAAATGACTGCTGTATCTGCTTCACTGTCAAGATTTCTAAATTTGACAAATGTGATGTACTGGAATTTTATGAAACAATGAAAAATGGTCCTCTATAGCTCACAAACTCACCATGTTAAATTAGTTTGGACCATGTCTTGCATACTGATGCTTTCCCCATCACCAGCATTAATTTCAGCTTGCTTCATGCTACAATTAGACCTCTGTTGACAGGATAAACATTCCTACCAACTAAATAGTGTTGAATTACAATCATTTCAATATCAGAGTGGCGCTGTTGTCCAAAACGATTTAATGACTGAGTGTTTGTGACTCTATTGGGGGTCCTGTAGGTCTGATTCGTTGTGATTCGAATTTTGTCATTAAATATTCATACACATGGACAGTAAGACAACAACACACACTCACAGATACCTGCACAGTGCTCATACGGCATAAACTCATACTTTCAAAATTAACCTTGTTTTCAACACTCGCACAAACACACTGAAAGGCTTTATTTGGAACAGCTAAATTAAATTACAGATTGCATAAAATTCAAATATAAAATCCCACATTTTGGGGCATGTTGTGTCCAAAACATAGATTAACATTTGATCCTTTAGTGATTGCGATACAACAGACACACACACGTGAATACACACGGGCACACACTACCAATGACTCGGTGTAGCCTGATGTGGGTTATGCAACCCCTCCAGCGGTGCAGATGGAGTTGCAGATTACTGGCCCCTCGTATGTTTATTAGTAATCTCTGTCTGTAATAGTTGTCCTGATCATTATGTAACACCTTGTTGAGTTCAGTGAACCTCTTCACTCCACTGGAAGACTGGGGGAATTGCTTTGCTGCTGTGCAATGTGTTCCTCGAGATGAAGTGACTGATGCAGTGTTCATCGTCTAATCTCAACTGGATGAACTCACAGAAAACATCAGACCTGAGATAGAGGGATCGATGGAAGTGCAACGGTCAGGAGAAAAGATGCATGACTGGATGGATGCGTATTGAATGTTTTCATTCATAGGTAATGCGCAGGATCAATTAATGAACTCCTCCAGCGGTCTTGAAAAAAAGATTTGATTTGAAAACGATGAGCGAAGATGAGTGCAGTGGTTCATACACCGTGTGAGTCAGATTGTGTTGACCTTCACATCCAAACAGCTGACTGTGGAGTATATCACAGGATCTGTGCTGGCCAGTTTGCATACGTTTGGCACTTGTCTTGTTAGATGGGAATAGAGAAACAAATTATCAAAAGATGGCCAAACAGACAGAGATGAAGAGAGAGAAACTAGAAGAGAGATAAATAGAAGTAAACACCAGACAGCTTTAGAGCTGCCTTTCTGAGGAGCAGTTTCAATTAACAGTCCATCAAAGGCTCTAACCATCTGTCTCATATGTGCTATAAACCACTGTTTTACACATGAGAATACATGTATTCATAGTCATCATTTCTCAAACACAAACTCTTAGGGCATGCAGCTGATAGATCTCTGCTATAAACAAATATTATACAGTTCTTTATCTCATCTCACAAGATCTGTGATAAATCTATGACTCATTTAATCTTGTTAGTAGTCATACTACTTCTGTTGAATCCTAAAACAATGAAATCAGTTAAAATCAATGTCTTATTTTTATGTAACCTTTACAAGTGTAAAATTACCTTGAAATACAAATATTTCAGGACAAATTAATTATTCAAATTGCTACTTGTGCAAATATACTTAACACATTAAATGAAGAGGTACTAATTCTACTAAACAGACAGAATGGCCTGATGGTATTATTACTAATATTAATGATTTATTGATGCCTTTGTATACATGTAGCTGGTCCAGGTGGAGCTCTTATATATTGTGTATACTGAATATCTAACCACAGTTTATTGTATTATGTAAAACACTATTATGTTTTGACTATAGCCCTCAAATATATTTCTCTGAGATGCAGTGCATTGCAATGAAATGGAAAATAGAAGTCCCTAAATACTGTGCTTACTAGTAAAGTACTTTGGTTAAGGTTAGGTTTCATCACCACCTTTTTGTGTGCTGTAAACAGACAGATAACAATAATGACTGCAGACTGATGTTATCACTCAACAGAGAGAATATCAGCAGTTAACACTCATAAATTCCTCCCATACTATATGCAGCCACTATAATGGTGCTGTTGGTGGTAACAAGATAAGAATTGTATGCCGGTAGTTGAACAACAGGATATGTTGTCACTGTTGAGGTCAATATGTTCCCCATTGATTACGTCAGAGCACGAGGCTGATGATCAATGCTATTTTAGCTCAAGATCTAATGTTTAAAAACTGTGGACAGATGTTGATGCTAATAAACACCAAAAGTACATAGCAACATTGATTATGAGCTACATTAGTTATAAACAAAAATAAATATTTTATTGTCTCAGTAAAAAATAATCAGTACAATGCATAGAGCACAGTGGCAATTATGTGTAGGGCTGTAACAAAATATTTTGAAGATCAGTTATTCTGTTGAATATTCTCTGATAGATCATTTAGTCCATAAAAATAAAAACAAACATCAAATCAGCACAGCAAGTTCTGAGTCCCAAGTGATGCCTTCAAAGGTTTGTCTGATCAACAGTTTAAAAAAACAGCAATTAAAAAAATTAAGTTATTCAATTTACAGTGATGCAAAATGGAAGAAATGGCAAATCCTCACACATAAGACGCTGCAGTTTCTAAGTGATTTAAATAATTTACAATTGATTTTATTTTTACTGACCAATCTGTTAAACAAGTGGTCATTTCATCACAAATTACTGCTCATTATTACATGTAAGTTTTACAGAACTATCCTGTAGACTGAAGTAGAACAGGAAGAGCTGCATAGATGATCAAATCTGCACATTTGTATCAATTTGGACTAAAAGGAAGTTAACCTGAGATTAGCTTTCAATGGATTTTGCTCAAACTAATTCAAAACATTTCAGCCAGAAGTCCTTTCATTACTGAAAATAGTATCTACAAGACAAATACATGCAGCACTTTATATTTTGATGACGTGGACATGACATTATGATTGGCTCATCATGTTGTCGCTCATTTCTCTTCCATCTTGATATCACACAGTAAACAGTTGCTGTACATTCATTACAATAAAGAGAGTATTCACTCGTAACTGTGAGATGAGTAAGTGTTCTGTCAGTCTGTCATTTCTGATGATGGCTTTATATATAGTACATATCTGATTCAGTCTTTAGACATGGTCACAGAATAAAGGAGAGGCACACTGGGACAAGAGAAAAATGTCTGCAGTTACTTTTAATCCCGTGGGAGTTGCATCGGTGGAAGCAGAGACTTGTGTGTCAAATGGGGATACTGTCAAATAGGGCCCTCGAGCTTCCTTTTCTGTCAACAACACATCAAAGCATCCCCTTTCCAATTCTTCCTCTGCATTTTATCATCCCCACCAAATATAAACCAAATTTAATCTCCGTCTGTCTTGACTCACACACTTCCTACAGCAACATCCCCCTGCCTCATTTAGGCTTTTGGTGTCTACCTGTCGTTTGTTCGCCGCTCTCTTGCTGCCATCATTAGTGCTGCATATAGAAAAAAAAACCAAATTGCTTGTGAGCTACAGAGCTACATTTTCTCTTTACCTCTAAAATGTTGTGACGACTCTCAGCCAACCTCAGAACTCTTCCTTCCCAGTTATATGTGCTTTTGATGTTTTTTCTCCATGCACACTCAGCTGTCCCATATGGAGGGATGAAAAAGAATGGAGCAGAGGAGGAGATCATGGTAGAGCAGACCAAACTGACTGACAGATGGACAGTCCCAGCGACGCACAGAAGAGATAAGAGGATTGGGCCTGCTTGTTGTTGCTGGTGTTGGTCTTGCCACAACTCTTAATGCAGTTAGCTTATTCTGAGCTCCACTGAATGGCACAGATGAGATGGGGCTGTTTGTGGAGAGATGTAAACAGAGTGTGAGACAAAAGGAGACAATGAGTGGAAAAAAAATGACTTGTGTGAATGAGTGGCTGAAGTCCATCTGGTCTTCTAACACTCTCTAGCTCAACTTTTGATCTTCAGATTGCCAACGTTGAATTAGGTCCACATCTCAAGTTTGTTTCTTTAATTCTTGATTAGGCTGCGGACAGCATGTACTTCTGTTCAGCCTTCTTTTGCTCCAGCTCTGCTGTGAAAACTGGCACTTTCTCTTGTTGTGAAGGCACCTTGCAGGCCTTGTAGAGAATGACGAAGAGGATGAGGATGAGGATGCCCACTACAGAATTACAAACAATGGCCACAATGGCCCACACAGACAGGCCCATCCTCAGATCCTGTTCCATGGTCGCGATGGTCACATTAGACTTCAGAGGTGGGTCTGAGGTCTGCAGATGCTGCCACATTGGTCACTTCAACTCTGCGGATTCTCCCTGAAAAGAAAGAAAATGCATCACATCAATACTGGATTTATTTTTCAGGCACACATGTTAGGCTGCCTGTCACATGGACATGCTGATGAGTCCACAGGTGAGGTCAGCTCAGGAAAGATTACTCTCTCACTGACAAGTTAGTCATTAGGCCAAGGTGCTTTAAGCCTTCCGATGCTATATAAGGAACACGATTCAGTTCAGTGCCTGTGAGAGTAAGTTTTATTCACAAGGCTTTTTATTTTTTTGAAAGGCAATAAGTACTATTTCATTGTCAAATGCAGAACATTACAGAGGTTTCTAATAAAGCTGAACAATAGAGTATTATAATATTTCAGTAATGTACAAGAAAAAAGTGGCAGACAGATGCAAAGAAAAATTAATTCTAGGAACCACGGTTAAAATTATTAATCTGGGGATAACAGGAGAGTACAAGGAAATGTCTGTGCTGTAGTTGTATGCCACAAAATCCTTTTTTATTTGTGTCCTTTATACAGGCAGAGAGCAAAGAAGTTATTAGACTGATAAAGAAGGTGCCAGTAAGCACTTCTTCTTGCTGAATTATTCGGAATGAGTTTTAGCAGCAATGTGTTTCCAGGAGGAACATGTTGGAATATAGTTGCCAATTTTGTGGCTGATATTAAATGGGTCACTGAGGTGTATTGGTGTGTGTGTGTGTGTGTGTGTGTGTGTGTGTGTGTGTGTGTGTGTGTGTGTGTGTGTGTGTGTGAGAGAGAGAGAGAGAGAGAGGGAAAGAAGTCGGTTCAAGCATGAGATGGAGGATGTGAATATTTTCCCTGTCAGAGTTTAACAGATAAAAACTCAAGCTCATCTCCTCACTTCTATACCTCCTTCCTTTCCCTCTAATGCATTTCTAATGAGACCACATATTTCCTTCTCTCCCCAACTGAGGGCAATACACAACAGTCCAAGCCTGCTGTTGAAAACTCATTTCAAAGTTATCCTCCCCTTTATGGGCATTTCATGACCAAGCCAAATAAAGATGGATAGCTACAAGTTAGAGGATGTGGCATACAAAGTTAGTCTCAGTTTGCACCACGACTCTCAGGATGCAGATGACATTACTGTGGGGAAAATGACACTCATAATCACTTCTGTCAATAAACTGCCATCACTGTTTTGCAGAATATTTTCAAAACAGCCTGAGGAACTTTTTCTCAGAAGTGAGGTAACACTAAATGTTATGTGTATGCAGGTTACAATTTCAATTAGAGCAAAGGTGAGGAATGTGTGGGCCCTTAGATGGCAGAAAAATGTGAATAGGAAGGGTCTGCATGTGTGTGCCAGAGAGAACAAAATCAAATGAGTTTGAACAGAGGACTGTTTTTGCGCTTCCATTGATTTCAGAAAGCCTTCAGTGCAAATAATAAGAAAAGTCACAGTTATTCTTTACAACACATTTTCATCAGTTATTCTTTCTAATGTAGGCGACTGTGATCTTAATAACTACGACAATTTTTTTCTCACTAGCGAGATATATTTGTAACATTTTAGTGATTCAGCTGAAGGAAAGCAAGTGTGCTCAAAAGTAAAAGAGAAGACACACAAACCAAGTTAGACTAAAATGTTCTCACTGGCATTATGTTTTTTTTTGCACAGTTACTATCAGTATTAAAGAAAGAAGAGAGTCATGCTCTCTTGTGCAATTCTGGCAGAGATGCTCATGTTTCATAGACAAGTCAAATACATGCAATATTGATGAAGTTGTCCAATCAACTAACACCTTATTCTTAAACTTATGTGTCAACAAAACCGTTAAGATGATCAGAAGTTTACATGTTTGAAAATGTGTTTTTAGTAGATTTAAAGGTGCAAACATCAAAACAGCCCTCGACTGTCACTGTGCAAAGATAACCGCATAGTGCAATATTATGCAATGACTCTGGTTGCGAGAACTAGTTAAGCTTTAGCTCTGAAACTGGAGTCATGCAACGGAAAAATACAACTTGAGTAGGCCGATGTGCTGGAAGGGAAGCTGTATGTGTGTATTTCTGAATGGTGTCACTGTCCGGCATAAAGGCCCTTTGTGTAGATATTCAAATAATATAATGTAAATGTATGTAAATACTAGACGGCACCACTTGTTTCCGGGAGAAGACAAGCTGCATGCATTACGCATCACCTGGCAGTGGACTATTACCCTCCATCTCATGTGACTGAACGACCTCAAAGCACATAAACATTTCATAGCCTACCTAACTGTCCCCTCTGATGTCTTGCATCCATGCACTTTAGTTATACGCTACTCCTCTTCGCACGCGCCTCAATTGCAAAACGGATTGAGATCCAGTTTTCCAAATAAACACCGATCTTCAGCAACTTCGCCACACCGTTTGTGAAGCGGAAACTTCGGCCTCAAAGTAGGTCACCGAACTCTGACCGACCGTTTGGCAGTAGTTCAACAGCAGGCACGGAGTATCGGACTTGTTTTTCAAGTCAAGCTGGCGGTGTCCCGGCCGGTTCCCAGTGACTGCTGACGGGGGCAGCGCGACAGAGCCGGGATGCTGCTGTCAGTGGGGCTGCTCATCATCCGCCCCGCCCCGCCCCGCCCCCTCCCATCCCATCCCATCCCGTCCCGTCCCGTCCCGTCCCGTCCCGTCCCTCCCCCTCCCTCTCTTAGTCCGTTAATACTGACCGTCTATATGAAGACGGGTTTGCAACATCCCATCAAGACCTTTTCATCTCACCTCTGTGGAGATCGCACGTCTGTACAGTGCAAGAGATCATAGCCACAACCCAAACAATCAGTAAACGGCTAGTACAGAACAATATACGAGATCTGGACCGGAAGAAGAGAAGACGAATTAAAAAAAGGAAATATAAATTCAAGATGCACTAATGCATACTAACAACAACGTCATTATTTGAACCTGGGATTTATTATAGACACTTAAACAGCTTCTCTTCGCTCTCGTCAACCATTTTATACACTGAGAAAATATATGTATGAAAAAAAAACAACGTAAAATGCAGTATTTTGTTGATGGCTTTCATGTTCAAAATATTTATGGCACAAAATGATTCATTTTCAAATTTATTGCAAAATGATTCATTTGTACAACTATACACAGCAATGAGGGTATATTGGTCATTACATTAGAAATACAGGCAGAGTAAGTGCCTTCTTCTGTGCTTGGTACACTTAAAACAAGTTGCAGAAAGCTCAAAAGATATAGCAGCTGCACAAACTTCAAACTTGTTGCCCCCATCTTCCCTCATTGCTATTCAGGACAACAGCAGGGTGTCCCTGGGGGATTCTGCTCCTCTCTGTCTCCCTCTCTCTCTCTCTCTGTGTGTGTGTGTGTGTGTGTGTGTGTGTGTGTGTGTGTGTGTGTGTGTGTGTGTGTGTGTGTGTGTGTGCGCGTGCGCGCGTATGTTCTTGCACACATCCATCTTTGTGGGAAACAATTTTAGTGTTAGAACTTGGAACGGAGGGCAATTTTGCCAAGTGGGGACACTTTGGCTAGTCCTTACTTCAGACCTTCAAAGGGCTGTTTGAGGGTTAAAACTTTGCTTTGGGACGCAGCTCAGAAGTGAGATAGGGTTCGGGTTGAAGTTTGGCATTTAGTTGTGACATTATGTCAACATATGTCCTCACAAAGACTGTAAGACTCACGTATGTGAGTGGGGTACCCTGACCCAGAGTTCAGACAGAGACAAAGCATTCTTTTGAGGCCTCTCTCTCTCACCCTCACTACCGGCCTCAGAGAGAAGTTTTGCCAGGGAACAGACTTAGCCTGCTGTAATTTAATCAAAGTGGCACATATATCCTGCACATATTTCAAGGACTGAATCATTTGGATTAAATATGAAAGTAGTAACTGACAATGTAATAACGGCCAGATGATGTAGTGACTTGATATATTTAATTAAATGCAGCATGAAATGAATAAGTTAAAAAATGTAATTAAGTTTGAAGCATGAAACTACTACCTGTTGTATGTTACATTTTTATTAATAGCAGTTATTATGGTTATTGCATTCATCCTATTGCCACAATTTATTACATTATTAGTCAAATTAATGATTTTAGCACCAGGCAAATATCCTGTGTTACTCTCTATAGTTAGGATGTTATCATGACATATTCAGTCACACTGACATGATTAATTAAATTTTTAATCTGGTCATTTATGAAATTTGGGTGATTTACTGTACTCTGTTAAATTATTCAATATACAGTGTTGTCTTATCAGTAGTATGCACTGTAACAAAACAGAGTGCTTTATAAGGTCATCTTTGAGGATGCACTTCCAATGTAGGCAAGTAATATTCAATACATTGCATTAAAATCAGACTGAATTAGTCAGGAAGCAACATGTGTGCTATAGCCGTCATGACAGCTTAGATGGGATAGTTATCATGGATCACTCATGGATACTCCAGAGAAAGCTCCTTCGGATGTGTGATTCATCACATCACAGAAATGCACTCAAATAGAGCCTCAGAGAATTATGGACACAGTCAAACTCTGTGAGTCTCCCTGCCTCTCCTTCTGTCCTCTCTAAATACACACACACATGCATGCACCACATGCGCCTACACACACAGTCATTATTACTTGCTCTCGCAGGACATGTCGTGCCTAATCACTGCATCCCATGTCAATGAAGACGTTCACGCACCTCCATTAGCCTGTCACAACTTATCACTGTGTGTGTCTTGCAAATGTGACAGGGAGATAGGAGACAGAGTAATATAGGAAAGAAACTAGTGAGAGGAATTTTAATTTCTTTTTTAATGTTTTCCCCTTACTCTTTCATCATCATCATCACAGTGTGGGAAACAAATTAGAGGAGTTTCAATCTCAACATTGATGCTCGGGGATTCTTCATTTTCAGAACAGTGTAATCATGAGAAAATATACTCCACAGCATAGTGTTATGGTTTTCATAAAACCCTCCTGTTGAGAGGGCACAGAGATAAACCAGGTCAGGTTCATGAAGGGTAATTAGATGCAAATGTTATATTTCTTTACAAACATCCTTATCAAACATCCAAACTCGCTTATCAATCTATTATTCAATTTAGGGTTATGTCTGAATCATGTACTCGCTTTTTGTGAACCATTTGATGGGAGTTATATATTTATTTGTTGATGCTGTTTTCCAGACAGAAACATTGGTTATTCTGCACAACATCCTGCTTTGGAAAACTGTCAGACCCAACCCCCCCTATCATGAGTGTACGAGGACACCTGCTGGACAATTGTTGACACTATTTCCATTTCTAGCAAACATTGTTTGCAAACATCCCAAACATGGGACAGAGCAAAATTAGTTGTAATGTTGCTCAATAAGGCCAGAGATTCATTATCATTCATTTGGATGTGAGTTTGTCAGGTCTGAATTTTCTATAGTCTGGTAGATATCGAATCGCATTAATCACACACAAGACAAATACAGTTTGGAAGGGTTATTTTTTTTTTTTTTATTATCATCTTCTTTAGTTGTTCATCATAACCTGCAAAGACAAATCAGCCATTACTTGTAAAAATAAAACAAGGAAACCGCATTAAAAGAAAAAAAGAGTTGAATTCTGTTAGTATGTCTCTTTTACCTGATCGATCCAGTCGTTGAAAGCAGAGACTCTGGTGAAGACGGTAGGTTTCTTCACAAAGTTGCAGCCAAGGCCAAAGACAAAACTGGCAATGCCGTGCACTTCCCAGACACCCTCGCTGTTCTTACAGTTCAGAGGGCCACCAGAGTCACCCTGGACAAGAAAGAGAGGAGGAGAACATAGGTTTTATTCATTTAATGGCGCTACTGGCACTGGCGAGGCTCAACTATGAAAATCACCATTAGAATCATTGTTTCACTAATTATAATGGAGACATAAGAAACATTTGTCAAGTTTCTTGGCAGGTAAACAACACATAAGTATGATGAAATGAAATCCCCTTCATGTGTTTAATTGAGCACACGTATTGCTTTCAAATTCAAAGTTGTTCCACCGGCATAATTTGGTACAGAAACTTGTATGAAGTGTACAATGTAAATATGGTTCAGAATTCTTAGAGGAAAAGCCAAACACATAATTGAAATTAACCTTCTTCCTTTTCATGCACACACACAAACATACACAGAGTACAAACTTACGTTGCATCCAGCCACAATTCCATCCCCGCCGGCACACACCATGGTGGTCCTGACAGCGATACCCCACCAGTCAAGCTGGGAGCAGGTGGCATGGTCAGCCACAGGCATCAAAGCCTGCTGCAGCTTATCAGCTATGGGGCCTCCAGCTAAAACACACAAGCAGAGTCTATTACCATCATCCACATACACTAGCCGGCTGTCAAAGCTGCTTTACAGCATTTCCTCAAGCGCCAAATTCACAGTCTGACCCAAATTTTCAATTTAGGAGTAATCCTCCCCCCCAAAAAGTTTCAGCTAAAATCTCATGCATGTGATTTTCATCCAAACTTTGGAGGTTTCCCTGGGTAATCCCAAAAACACACATACATCCAAACATCCCGCTCGGACACCAGTTGAGCACACTAAAGCAGGGTATGTAAAGATATTTCAGAGATGCTAAGCTAAAGACAGACACGTAAACACAGCTCAACCCTCTACAAACAGCAACTTACTGTACAGCCTGCCCCATCCAGTGATGTAGCAGGGCTGGAGGTTGGGCAGCACAGTGCCGGCAGGAGGGATACATGCCACCTGCACCTGGTCGCCCAAAGTCACAGACTCTGACAGCTTGATCATTGCAATGTCATTACTGCAAGAAAGACAGAAAGAGTTAGAGAGAGAGAGACACTGAGGAAGGAGGTTGTTTATTTAAAACTATCCTCCAGAAACAGAAAAAAAGATAGTGAAGCAGAGCTAGATATGATAATGAGAACAAGAATGAGCCCATGAATATGTTTGTATTCTGTCTGTGTTATCATGTCTATACATATGATTAATCTACTAAATTTATTTATAACCTTATCTCTTTACATTTCCTGGATTGCAGCTACATATTTAAAAGTGACCAGTGTGCTTATAAAGGTTTACTCTTATTTGTCGAACTGGCTGCAGTTATTTGAGATGACTAAAGATGGAGAGTTTGTGTCAAAGATATGAGTTGGACTGAATTGAATAAATGGGACTTTGAGCCTCAGTCCACTTAGTCACATTGACACAGAGTAGATGAGATTATGATGTACTGTATGAAGGAGACTCAGCTCGCTCCTTGTGCTGTATGGTGGTGGTTGTGTTACCCGAGGGCCACAAGGATAGGGTTCCATTTCTCGTGCACAATAATCTTCTCAGGCAGCATGGCCTTGGAGTCAGCCTCTACCTCAACCAGGTTGTGTTTGCCCACAAACACCCTGTAGGAGAACTTGGTGCTGTGGGAGAGAAGATGAAGTCAACCAAACAGAACAGTTACCGCACAGTTCAATGATTTGATGAATTTGATTTGATAATTGAATGCAATGGGAAAATGAGGATTTGAACTGAGCAGTGGTCCAGATGTTTTTGAGTGTGTTTTTAAACCTTTTAAGTCGGGGACTTTCCTAATCCCTATTTCTGAAGGTGAAGTTGGGTTTTGGGGCCAGAATTTATCATGTAGTGTACTGTAGAATAAATACAGTACAGTCAGCAGGACATCTGTGTGTATGTAATTTTGTGGATGTGTGTACTGGTGGTTGTGTTTCAGTGTATGTGCCTTTATATTCCCCAGCCATTCGTACTTGATGCAGTGAGCAGCAGTCATGACCCAGTTGGCAGCAATCAGAGATCCCCCACAAGTGTGCCTCCATTCACCGTCCCTCTCATACTGCAGTGATATCTGGAGGTGAAAAGGGGCAACAAAAAAGATACAGTAAGGAGCAGATTGTGGATGTTTAGATTGAAGCCACAGTTTGCTAATTTAATTCACAAACAACCATTTAATTACTGGATTTTCCATAGCCACTGGGTTTGACATCTAAGAACCAGATGCTGGACCCATAAGGTTTGCCAGTGAATATAAAAACACGGACAGATGTGTACATATTAGCATACCTGCCAGGGCCAGCTGTTGGGCCTGGCATCCTCTCCGTTGACCACACGGGAAGTCAGGGGCTCAATGGGTGGGGTGCCGCACCCAAAGGCTGCAAGACAAGATGGAAGTGAATGTAATGGACATGAGAACAATGAAATTATTTTTGATTCCCACATGGGAAACAAACTGCATCAATTTTCTTTTCCATAAACAAAATTGCAGTGTGTTGGCCCCCTGTGTGATTATAAGCAAGCACTCACACAAACTTGCAAACATGCACAAACAATTACACACAGAATTAGAAACTGCCAGATGTTCTTACCGCCAGCAATGAGCACTGAGGCCAGCACAATGGGGATCATGTTGATTGATGCTTCTGCAGAGGGACAGCAGGACACACACTCTCTTTTAAACTTTCCACCACAGGCAACACCCGCTCTGAATGCAGCAACACACACTTCTATTGGTTTGTCATGGCCTGCAGGGGACCAATGGCAAAGAGGGTCAGTTCATCTGGTTGCTGACGGATAACACAGGTGTCTTTTCTGGAACATTTCTCATGACCTTCCTGTACGATTGCAATGTACCGTCTGTTTAGTAAGCATGCATAGGATCTGTGTGTCCAAGAGCTCTTACATGTATAACATATTATGTTTATGTTTGTAAATGCTGAAGGTACATTCCTGACACCATCCACATCATATTCTGTGTTTGAAATCACCGTTACTCGTTCAGCCTTTTCCCTGAAACCTGGAATTAAATGATTGCATAACAGCATGGGAAAACAACATCTGGATTACTGGCACTGGCCTGTTTTCTCCAAAATGTAAAACAAAAATCAATCTGAGAAGAGTTACTATGGCATATAACAATGAGACAATAGGAAACAGATGGTATCATTGATGCAGAAAATATTGAGAGCTACACTGCATTCTTTTTGACATTGTACAACATTGCCAGTCCTGCAGTGAATTCTGCAATGCCAGGAATGTGAGCCATATTGACATGATCAAACATGGCATGCCACTCAGCAAATTTCATACCCAAACATACTTTGTGATGTAAACTTTCTGTTGCACAGTTCAATTTAGTGCTAAAAACAATGGCTCTGTATCATGAGGTTGTTATAAGGACTTGAATGAATAGAACTTGAATAAGTTATGAGACTTGGAGGACATAGACACAACTCCTGTGGTATGAAAGTGTCAGAGTGTGCAAGCCTGAGGTGACTCAGCGCGCAGACATTGTAAATCTGTCAATGGCTGCTTGGGTAAAATTACATGGCACAGAACTGGATCGGTGTTACAGTGCAGTAAATAGGTAGAGTCAGTAGAAAAGGTGGTAAGAAATAGTCAGAATTTGATCACAAAATGTTTGTTTGTAATGACCTTCAAGATGTTTTTGATGAAATCAACCCAAAGTCAGAAATCATTTAGGCTACAGGTGTTTAATTTTGTGTCTGTGCCTAACCCTGTGACAACAAACATTTAGCTGTAACAAAAAGTCATTCAGAATTATTATTTAAAAAAAAACATCGAACTACTTTATGAAGACTGGACTTCTTATTCATTAATCATTTAGTTTCTCATTTCACCACTAGATGGGACAATTGATCTGTTCAGACACTAAACTGAGTAATATTCCTTCACAGAGGAGCAAAAACCAAAAACCAAAACTCATGCTGTATTTGGTTGCATTTCCATCAGGGAACAACATCTAAGCTTTGCAAAGTGAGCCGTTTAGAAAATCAATCCTGAATCTAACTGGGTTGCAGCATCTGAAAAGGAGGTCACACAAAACTTTGACACTGAAAATGACACCATCTTCACCATGAAGATTTGTAACTGATAACAGCTGAATCTACAGCTCACAGCTTTTCTTTTAAAGTTTAGTTTTAAAGTTCAGTTTACAATTTACAGAGTGAAGCAAATTCTCGACGGGATGAAGAACACTTGAAAGGCAGCAAGAAAACAAGCTTAGACATCCCCCACCTGTGTTTGTTTGTGTCTGTCTGTGTGTGTGTGTGTGTGTGTGTGTGTGTGTGTGTGTGTGTGTGTGTGTGTGTGTGTGTGTGTGTGTGTGTGATTGTCTGAGTGTACATGCATCTTTGCCCTGGTGTGTGTAAGCTTCTCTACAGCTGTGTTATGCAATTGACTGAAATCTAATTAAAATTGCTCTTCAAATCCGTAAAACATTGCTAAACTTATTACAGGCTTGTGTCCAGACTAGATGCCTCCCTTTCTGCATTTTCTGATTAAGCCTCTTGTATTCATTAATTTGATAATGGCCAGATGACATGAGATAATGAAGTGAAGTGTGCAATGAACTGATACATGAACAACAATGGGCAAAACAAAGAGCAAATGATCTCAATTAATGGAGGTTTTGTTGCAAAACTGACCACAACTACCATCAAACCTTTTCATTGAGACCTCTGATCTCCCAAATCTGCTCCTTAACACTGAAATACTGTATGTTGATATGCAGTCAGAGACAGTCTATCATGTTCTGAGGTGAGACTTGATAGGTTCATGGCTGAGCAAAGCAGAACACCTCATCTACTGAACCCCCCCTGAGGGTTTGTAACAGGTACACTTCAGACTGTTTTTCCTATCAGAACAAGAGCTGAACTCCGAATGACACTATGTGTGAGGTTTATGCTCGGTTTATATCACTTTGGGGCAGTAAACACTGTACTGGCCCTTGCCCTTTTCCATGTGACGCAACGGAAAAAGGTTTTGCAACAATGTACAAATATTATTGTGGCACGTCTGTGCTATTGGCTGCAGCCAGCTATAAGTTTTTTAACTCAATTTTCCTCGCATACCTTCATCACTGGTATGTACACAGGCGGTGTGGATCTTTTAGTTTGTAGCAGTAGTCTAATGTTTAGTCCATTATGAGCTCACTAATGTCTGTATTTGTTAGCTTTTTGCCTTTAAGAAATATACAGCTGTATCTTCCAGTGCCTGCCACAGGCAGTGTGTTTTGAGCCAGAGGGCTGAAGTAAATCCATCAGCGGGCGACTACTGATTTGCTTTTATCATTTATACTGATGTTAACGGAAGGTCTTCCGTGCTTTCACTTCTCAAATTTTGATGCATATGTTTATTTCATTTTGATGTCTTTGCTGTCTTAATTCACTATCTCTCATGTCTCTCATGCTCGCGGGTTGGGAACTACTAATTTCATTAAATCTCATAAACACATCATGACCCAACTGGTCTTCTTACAGGTCGTGTATATACTTGCCAGATTTCCATTTCTTTCATGTTCAGCGGGAGAGAGTTGCAGGGGAGTAGTGGGACTGGGTGCGGTCTGTCTCACCACATACACTACTATAATGTGTTAATAACTACTTACTGTTTGACTGTGTTATCTGTGTAACTTGGAATTTATGTGTGGCATGTTCATATGCCAGTAGTTTACGCTCCCACGGTATTTTTATGTTCATCAGATTATATCTTTCAAGTGATACATTAATAAAATATAAATGAACCTATGCTTGCATCTACAAAAAAATAAATGAAGTAGAAAAACAACCTTAACCTGACACTAATTACCTACATCTTGTTTTTGGGCTATGTTATGCCCGTAATTGTCATTTTCATTACATTGTTTACAGTGTAATAACATTTTTATTACACTGTAAACAATGTAATAAAAATGTCTTAATCTTGTACACACATATCTGCAGAATTATTCAAAATGGTTTTGGAACCACCAGAAATCTTTCAGAAAAAAAGGTCTGTTTTTTTATATGCAGGATTACTTGGGGCAACATACAATATCAGAACCTGAAAATGCATTCATATTAGAATTGTGCAGAATATTGCATACACAAGTAACACTGAGTGTCATAAAAAATTGCTCATGTTTCTTTATACACATATTTTAACAGCAGTCTGTTACAAACTCTACTTTCATCACTCCACTTATATTTCTAAATAGCACAGGGCTGAAGCTAATGGAGCAGTTGAACACAATGCCATACATGTGCTAACATTTACAGTAATTATGGAGGTTTATGTAATATGATTCAGTATTAAAATCCATAGGAATCTGGGCTGCATGGTGACACATGCAAATTGCATGATGCCAGACTGTGAGATTAGATAAAAGCGTTAAAAGTGCAAAAACTGTGCAGACTAAATTCTGTATATAATCTAAAGATCATTTGTAGCGACATAATTGTATACTGTCCATGTCCAGTATGTAACAATAGCAACAAAGATTAGCATACTTACCACCATTAAGAAAAATAATATCATAACATTTTATGAAAACTTTGGGCCTGTTCTTTATCACTCAGATTTGAGATTTGGACCCAAGGATTCAGGTGATTTTCTTCCATGATAAACAAATACACAAAAAGTATATTTTGTTGTTGTTTTTTGCTTAAGAATCCACTCTAAAATGTCACAATACAAGTATTGACCTGCATCATAAAGCAATGACTACATTTTGTTTTGTCGCTTTTTTTTATCATGAGTTCAATTATATAATCCAATTTGTATGGTAGTGGTGTTTAGTGCCTGGGCTCACTTCATTGACTTCGGTCCAAAGGTTCAAAGATTTTGATCATAGCTCGTATAAAACCTGTTTGTCTGTTTGATCAAATTCACAGAACGACTAGCTATGTCCAAGACCACAGAGCCCCAGACTCCCAGCAGTGAGTAGACACCTTTTTTCAGATATATTCAGATGATTTCCACATATGTACATTCATCTGAAGAGTGAAAAGGGACATTTACGATTTTATTCTAACTCATTGCTTTCATGATTCCAAAGTATTCATCTTTTAAAAATATTTTCCGTGCAATGCTATTTTTCATAGTTGTATCATTGCATAAATATGTAATTGCTTTTGTCTAAATAAGTAACTGATAACTTGTCTACAGACTCATCCTGTTTCTACATAAAAATTAACCCAAGGAAAGAGCCTTTAGAAGTTGCTTTTTATTACCTTTGACTTTAGGGAAAGGCCATGACAAGCTCAATAAAAATCTTCAGTCTAATTAAAAAATAAAAGTAGAGTTATGTGGCACTATTGCAACTTAGTGTGCCCCTTTTGAAACATAAGATTTAATACCATCAAATGTAAAAACCCTTCTGTACAGTTCAACACAATACAGGTGTGCATTTAGATAATGTGCTTTCTCCAGCTAGTCATAATGGTATTTTGTCACATTTGAAAATCAGAGCTGCAGTTACAATAAGACACGTTGGCATTGTCTTTTGTTCCTGCTCCAAGGACTCCTGCTGAATCAGAGCTGGTAAAAGAATATGAAGAATGTGTCATTAACAGCTTTTAGTCATTCTCTGCTCTAAACTAAAAAGAATGGCTGACAGGTTTCCGCATGGTAAAAATGAAAAGAACTGAAATGAAAAAGATGTGCCAGATTATGACAGCTTGTTCCAACAAGGTCATTTACTTGTATACTGACATGCTGTTGGTGCCACAAGGAATACAATTCATTAAAGAAATGGCTTTCACGAATAAGCTACTGTCGCAATTGTGATTATCTCAAAAATGAAATATAAAGAAAAAAGCAATACCTGGAGCTATTATCCACAACAGTTCTGGGCTCGTCAGTGCAGGTGTTTTGTTTTCAAGAAACTCAATTCTGAATGCACCAGCAGGAAACTACAGAAAATACCCTCCCTAAAAATTATAGCATATATTCAGGCATCATTTGCAATGCTGCAGTAATCACATTCAAAACTCACAAAGTCAACATTGTAAGAGATTGTAAAAGCCTACAGTGGTTATCTCTCTATTGCACATTCTCATTTTTTATTGTCTTTTATACTCGTGTCATGGGAATGAACAAAATTCTTGTTCTGCAGATTGGTTGCAATAACAATTCACACGATCAGGAAAACGCTGATACTATAACCTGAGCCCAGCATGGGGCCCCACATAGAACCTCAATGATTTGCTTTTGCTAATCACGTAACCCTCATATATATTTTATAGTCTCCATCACGTGGAGAGATATGAGGTAATGAACAGGAATTGGTTATTGAATAACAGATAAGACAGCAGATAGCACAGGTGTCATTCATAGTGCATGACCCCAGAGAGCCAGGAGTTCAGACAAGCAGGAGCTGTTAGTGTACAAACTGTTTCCTACTACAGAGCAGACCGTGTTTATATAATAAAAACATTTTTAAACAGTTTGCATGTTTGATTTTTCAATGTCTGAAAAGCCAAACAAAAAAATTAGGCTACAGTTCTTTATTACATTATTATCTAAGAAAAAGTTTATTCAACTAATTTGAAATATAAAGTTCTCCAGGACACAGGATCCTTGCTTTTACACATGGTCTGTATGTAGGATCTTACTACACTTTCTCATTCACTCTTGTTCAAAGTTCCAAGGTTGTAAATGGTTCACAGCAACACACAACCATGTCATAGCTGTATGTGTTTATGACAAAGAAAGACAGACTGTCGGTAGTAAACATGTGGGACCAAGAGTTCAGCTGCTGCTTGTGTATTACTCATGATCTCCTCTCCTTTCCTCTCCTCTCCTCTCCTCTCCTCTCCTCTCCTCTCCTCTCCTCTCCTCTCCTCTCCTCTCCTCTCCTCTCCCAGTATCCAGCAGGCAGCGATGTCCGCAGGCCAAAGGGCTAGAGAGCTTGGCGAATCTGGTGCGTTCTGTGGAGGAAACCCCTGATCCCATCCCCACCACCATCAAGGGAACTGTTCCAACCTGGATCAATGGTAGCTTCCTGAGAAATGGACCTGGGAAATTTGAATTTGGGAAAGACAGGTATTTACAGAAAACTAAAAGTTCACTGAGCTTCAATAGGATGGCAGTTGGTGAAAACATCCATGTTGAAAATCCATACTGAAAATAACTCTCCTGAAAGAAATTTGGGTTTTCCCTTTCAGTGTTTGTTTAATAACAAAACTAATTCCTCAAATATTGAATATTTGCGGAATGGGCATATTCAGTCTACATGGTCACAGTGCTCACATCACTCCTTCTTTATCGTACACAAACACCTTGGTGAGAAATTAATTGTCTTTGTCTCTCTCAGATACACCCACTGGTTTGATGGCATGGCCATGATGCACCGGTTCCACATCTGTGAGGGAAAAGTCACGTACAGCAGCTGCTTCCTGAGAAGTGACTCGTATGTCTGCAACTCAGAGAAGAACCGCATCGTAGTTTCAGAGTTCGGAACATTAGCCATGCCTGATCCCTGCAAGAACATCTTTGCTCGCTTCTTTTCACGCTTTCAGATTCCTAGTACGTGTATCTTTACATAACACTTATTTATGCATATAGGTAACAAGGTGGCTGTACATGCAAAGTAAAAACAAATAGGGATAAAAGTGTTTATGTAAATTGTGTTTCTTCCGTGCTCATGTCCTTGTCTGTATGTGGTGTATTGTGAAATGCTTTTGCAGAGTAATGAAACTTAGTGTTACATTATATTGTGTTTTTTTATTGAGGTAAATGGAACATAAGTCAATATTTGTGTGTGTGGATGTGTGTGTGCACCTCTGTTAGGGAAAAATCAATCTGATGGATGACTTAAAGCCTCTGAAAAATGGAGGAAGCAGGAATTAATATAAATCGTAGTTTCCAGTGATATCTGTGAGAAAGATGAGCTTCGCTGAAGTACTATAATTAATATGTTCCTGTCATCCATATGTGTGAGCAGAGGCCACAGATAATGCCAGTGTGAACTTTGTCAAGTACAAGGGAGACTATTATGTCAGTACAGAAACCAACTACATGAGGAGAATAGATCCGCAAAGCCTGGAGACGAAGGAGAAGGTGAGCCAGGAAGACTATCAGAATTATAAGTCTCTTTTGATTGCTGATACTGTGGAGAGTCAGACTCTCAAGATGATGAGTGACTAAGATTTTCATCATGAATACGACAAGGACAATGACAAAGATGATGTGTTTTTTTATATATCAATGTAAGGTGGACTGGAGTCAGTACATCGCTGTCAACTCAGCTACAGCTCACCCACACTATGACCGTGATGGGGCCACATACAACATGGGCAATTCTTACGGCAAAAGTGGTAATCTTTATTTGCTCTCTCTTTCTCGTTCACCTACCTACCCGTAAATGTCTGCATGCTCACTGACAACAGGCCTCAAATTCTCAGCTTCTCGTGTGATAGTTTTCTACCATAAATTCCAGACCTAATGAGAATGCTTTTAACTGATTTGGTCCTGCTCTGAAATCTGTCACAAATGTGTCCACATTACAAAACAAATGAAAAACCTTTATTTTATTTTCTCTGGTTTGTCTCTGTGTCAGATTTGTCAAGTTAAGCTCTGAATGTTTGTGGTTTGTTTCTGTGAGATGGATTCAGGGGTCTTCACTGTCTTCTAGTGTGAATGGTTATTTTTTTTTTCTCTCTTGTCATCATTGCATTTTATTGAACTACATGAAATTATATTGTCTTATTTGTTACTTGCTGCTGTATGCATTTTATTGTAAAGTACAGAGCGTAATTAACCTTAGCTCATGCATTCTACAACAAATACTATAAAACAGCATGACAATGTGTTTTTGGACCTCATTTAGGATTTTTCTACAACATCATTTGTGTGCCTCCTCCTGAGGAGAAGGCAGCCACAGAGAACTCTGCAGACCTGTCGGGAGCCAAAGTGATCTGTTCCATCCGTGCAGCTGAACCCAGGAAACCTTCCTATTATCACAGCTTTGGTGAGATACCCACTACAGCATAACAAACAGGCTACACTTTCTAAAGTTGTCTGAATGCTGGATGTATACTGGAGTGAAATTAATGAATTCTGCAAGAGATGTTGCTTTTTTCCTGCACTTGCAGGGTGAATCAACTTCACTGAAACTTTGTATGTGCTCATACTAATTACTAATTTGAATTCTAGACTTGTCTTGTTTCTTTTTGTCACTCACATTGGCTTTGTCTTTCTGTTCAGCTCTCACTATCTCTATCTGTCTGTAACTCTGTCTTCAGCTCACACAAATTTACACACTTTTCTCTTACACTCTGGGTCCCTCGCAACACATGAAATCTGTCTAAAAGATTCACAACTAAGTTTTTGGCATAGTTTCTTCCATTGCTTAGCTCTGATAGTATCCTTACCCAGATACACATAATTTGTGTGTTAATGTTTTGATGTTTCTTTGTCTGGTTGTTGTTCATGTTTTACTTTTATATACGTATATCTTTAATTCAGTCAGAACTTTGATAGTCATATATAGACAGATATTTGGTGAAATAGGCTCTGCTCTTTGAGATAGTTATCAAAGAACCTCAGCAGCAACAATATTTTTGCTGGGAGAACCAATCCCCCCTAATAAACAAACACATGGACATTGGATCGCAGTACAACATCAAACTCTTGCCATGCAATTTGGAGGCGGGGGTGGGGGAGAAGGCTGCAGAGTTAAATGTAGAAGACTCAGGTTATAAGCAACCAGTTACTATGACCAGTTAATAGTCAGCTGATTGCCAATCAGTTGATGAAGAGAAACCACTGATGATCGAGCTTTAAGCCGATTCCAGTCAGCAAATGCAAATATGACAAACACAATATATCACAATCCCATAACACAATGCTCCACTTGGTTTTTGTCCTGCACCAGTTCCCTGATTATATCTCAGTCTATATTTACAGCAGACCACCCTTGTCCTTCCAGACTTTCCGGCACCAAGAAATCCCACAAGTGAAGGAACATTGTACAGTTATACAAGGCACAGCTTATTACATCTCTCAGCAGAGTTGTAGTAGACGGGCGGTTATGTTTAGTGCCAATTTTATGTGTTTACTGTATATGCAAGAACAATATTTGTGTCTTGAGTTTTCCCTCAGAGGTGTAAAAAACAGTTAAAAATGAGGCAGGAAAGATTTAGTTTGCCAACTGACTGACTAGAAAGCAACCACTGGATGTTGCGCTCTGCAAAAAAGGGAGATGCGTTCAGAAAGAGTGTCAAATAGTATCATTATTATCATTCTTTACAAAGGCTCCATTACTGGTCCAATAAAACAGCATACTGCCACTTAGAAGCAAATTTTCCATTTACACACAAATATATAAATCACTACTGAATTCATGTTGACAGGTCACATGACCTTGCAATAATTTGCAATAGGATTTTTTTTAAGTGTGTTTATAAAAAACATTTATGAGGCGTATCAGTGGGAGATTGTAAAATCCTTAAACCCTATCAGGAAACTAGTACATCAAATTATCATTGCACTGATGAGTTACACTCTACCTGTAACCACATTGGAGTTCATTCTCCCACCATGACATAGCATGTCTATGGCAAACAAGTTTGTAAATATTATGTATGATGTCCACTGGACTATGATGAAAATATGATGACTAAAATGTGCCAGTCTGGTGTTGTTTTTTAAAGAATACATTTCCTGCTGTGTGTGCCCCTCTCTCTAGTCATGTCGGAGAACTACATTGTGTTTGTTGAGCAGCCGCTCAAGCTGGACCTGCTGAAGTTCATGCTGTACAGAATTCAGGGAAAGAGCTTTCACAAAGTCATGACCTGGGAGCCTCAGTATGAAACCATCTTCCACCTGGTCAACAGGCACACTGGCAAGGTGTGTTCAAATTAGAGTAATGGACATATATTGCCTGCACACAACAAAGTGTGAACCAGAAAACACACACAGCTACTGAAGTCAGAACAAAAAACAAAAGCTGCGAGCTGATTTTTTCATGCATGATGAAATCTTTTCCTTATTTATTGTGATGAAGTCACACTCTAATGGTGTAGCCTTTGCTCATACATTGTTACTCTCAATTCTTTCATCTCATTGCACAGCATACCCATTAAGCATACAAACTTTCAAAATGCTAAGGTGCAACATAATAACAGCAGTGCCAAGGAGGGAGCTTGGTCTAAAATGTAAAAAAAAAACAACACACCAGCTCCTTCTTGTTTGTCCAAAAGCCTGTGAAACTCTGTATTATTGTCTTAATATTTTATGACTCCTCACCAATTGATATGTCTGGTCTGACAGGAGAGTGAAGTGAAGTACCGCACAGCACCCATGTTCACTCTGCACCAGATCAATGCTTTTGAGGACAACGGATTCTTAGTTATGGACATGTGTTGTGGGGACGATGGTGAAGTCATTGGGGATTTCACCCTGGAGAACCTACGAAGTGACAGCGGAGAGGAAATGGACAAGGTAAATAAATTCGGTTTGTTAGTTTGTCATCAATGAGCAGTTCAGATTGAGGTGCATGTCTTTGAGAAAACTGCAACACAGTCAGTCTTTAATGGTGTTTCTGTTTACATCATTGTATGTTGGTTTGCATTTATAACGTTTTCATTTTGTGTGTCTTTTACAACTTAGATTGTTCAATTGCATCTGATATTTTCTTATTTTTTCTTTTACTTGTCAGTTTGTGAGGCAAAAAGCCTTTGAAATATCTGTGATTTCAAATGTGGTGGAGTGTATTATTTTAATCAAAACAAACTTCAATCAAAACCTAACACCAGGATTTTGAGTCAGTATGTTGTAACTGATTGGTTCTCATTGTTCCTGAAGTTACAGTGTACCTTTTACTCAAAGGAGCAACACATGCAGTTTGTCATGTCTGTGATTTTTTTTTTGGTAGTTTTACAACTCGTTGTGCCGAAACCTCCCAAGAAGATATGTCCTTCCTCTAAATGTGGATGAACAAACTCCTTTGGACCAAAACCTTGTCACTCTACATAACTATACAGCCACAGCAAAGCAGACCAAACCTGCAGAGGTAAGTACAGTGGACAGAGTGTGGTATGGTCATTGGATTTATAAAGTAGTACATTCAATTGTACATTAATGGTTGTATAGAATCAGGTAAAGAATGAGGTCTATAATCATGATAAATGCAGCCAATTCACTCCCACATACTCTGTGCAATTATCCAACATGATGACATGCTTAAGATACTTTCTGCAAGACAGTAATTTCATGACTTACAACATGAGAATTATGTCCACCATGAATCTGAACAATTGCCTTTTAACAGCCTGTGTGTGGCCCACACACATGCACACTCACTCTCCATCATTTTCCTATGGCAGAAAAGAGCTGAAAGTTCGAAAGAAAATGTGATGTTTCACTTGTCATGACTATCTGAATGAGATTGTCCTCAGTCAAAGCTGTCAGCGAGAGAGGTGTTATGTACATGTAACAGCTGAAAATCAGCTGTGAAAGTGCTGCTAGTTACCATAGTCACTGAAAACAAATAGAAAAAGTGGGGTTATTCCAATTAAAAGTACACATATTATTAAAGTAAATTTAAAAGAAAATGATTTATTCTTAACTACAGAATGTCCAGGCTCTCTTGCAGGTATCCATTACTTGTCACAGAGGATAATTAACTATTGATCTCTAGCACTCACGATCAAGTTGTTTCACATTACCTTTTGGCTAAAATGTTAAAGTTGCACTGATCTGAACTTACAGGTTTACATGACCCACGAGGAGCTTCACAACGATGAGCTGCTGCAGTACGGTGGCCTTGAGTTCCCTCAGATCAATTACGACAAGTACAATGGCAGACCCTACCGCTACTTCTACTGCTGTGGCTTTGGACACGTCTTCAGCGACTCCCTCCTAAAGATGGATGTCCACACCAAGGAGCTTAAGGTTCTCTATCAATCAAAGAGTACTTAGAGAGACCTCATTGTTGAGTGGGTCGGGTATTACCACATCAAAGTTATTTCCACTGCCGTTTCTGTATCACTGAGAGGGCAGCGGAAGGTTGCGAGTTGGTTTTCGAACATGAAGAAGCTCAGAGTAAAGGGTATGTTTATGTCTCTCCACTGTCTAGGTGTGGCGTTATCCTGGCTTGTACCCGTCTGAGCCTGTCTTTGTTGCTTCGCCCGAAGCTACTGAGGAAGATGATGGAGTGGTCTTGTCAGTCATCATCACACCCAGAGAGGTAATTTAATAACATACAGGAGCAGCAGCGGTCTTAACTTAAACAATACTAACATTACTTTGAGTGATGTTGACACTACATGGTATCTGTATACCAGATTTATACAGAAGAAAGATACACAACAACAGACAGATTTACTTTCTCTGCAACCCAGGCACACATATTGTTATTATACATGGAGAAGACAAATGCTTTGGTACTTTCACTATCATCATTGTGAGAAGGTTGTTCTGTGACCTTTTTTTTTTTTTTTTTTTTTTTTTTTTTTACAAAACATATTTAATCTCCTCTCCATCTGTTTCCAGGAGAAAAGTACTTTCCTACTCGTTCTGGATGCCAAGACCTTCACTGAGCTGGGCAGAGCTGAGGTCCCTGTCAATATCCCATACGGGACCCACGGTGTGTTTAACGAGATGGGCTAGATAGGCCACAGGTTGCAACTCTGTTGCACATGGCTGAAATTGAACCAGCAACCAGTCACTTTGTCCACAGAATGAAGTACATCTGTCGGTGTCATTGGCTGAAAAACCCCTGAACTGCAACAGATAAAAGAAAAGAAAAGAGAGCTGGGAAAAACTGCACAGTCATACTATTTGTTTGTGCCTCCTTGATAAGAATAGATGCATATCCTCACTGTGTTGCTGCCATTACAGTTATAAAGTTGGCAATTTTTAAGAGACAAACAAGTAAGTCCAGCATGGCATCAGCACTCTTATGAAGTTTGTCCTCTGTTCGTATGTGCTCTTGTATGAATTTGTAATACCTCTTTAGACAACGGCCATGCACATGGTACTTACATAGAAGGACTAATATTTTTGGTGGAAAAACGTTGAGAAAAAAAACATTAAGATCAATACACACATCAAAATAAAATATGTCTCCCATTTTTCTGTTAAAACACAAAGTGTTTTTGCATCATCACACC
This sequence comes from Embiotoca jacksoni, assembly GCF_022577435.1. Taxonomy (NCBI): domain Eukaryota; kingdom Metazoa; phylum Chordata; class Actinopteri; family Embiotocidae; genus Embiotoca; species Embiotoca jacksoni. The sequence goes on along the minus strand of NW_027185436.1, from coordinate 16,217,159 downwards.
ACTGGAAACGCTATACTCCCAGGGAGAACAGAACAGCACTTAGGATACATAAAAATGCATCAGAGGAAATTCAATTTCTGTCACAGTAATGTGATAGAAATGGACATCATCTGAAATGCCTGGAAAACAAATGGAACTAACTGGTCGATAGCCTCCAGAGAGTCTAGCGGGGGTCACATCAGAAATTGTGTGTTGTCTGTTCAAAGCAACCCAAAACAAAGTTGGCATACACATAAACACTGGCATTTAGGACCTGGTACGCGAACAAGAGCAGTTTGTTGTTTCGTTGTATTAAACTGTGAGCTGAACAGAACAGAGAGAACTATAAAAGCACAGGGCTCCTCACATAATGTGAAGTGGCCTACAGCTGCACTTGTCACTCCACCAGATCCACAATTGACTTTACTGACACTTATTTCTTTGGCTATGTTCTCACATTGATTTGAATGGATTGGTTTGAACTGACTTTGGGCTCTGCACCTGATACATGCACTCTGTGGGAAAGCTGAGTGGTTTCAAATATATTATGCCCCATATATTATTGTTTTACATTTTTTAATATTTCAAAATTTACTTAGATAGTGAAGAGTTTTAGTGAGGATATTTTGAAGATATTTTGCAACAGCAAGTTTCAACCTTGAATAATTTATGACTAAGTTACACACATGCAGAAGTTTCATCTTTAGCTTCTCTGAACTGAATAAAACAAGAAATTAATGGAGCTATAATGTACTGGTCAAATGAATTAAATTGTGGGAATTAACAACACTTATGTTTTTGTCATGTTCTCTGCTAAACTCTGGCTTTGTCTCCTAATACGCATGCTGTACAGGTCTCCCAAGATACACATTAATTAGCCCATAATTCCTAATCTAATCAGTCATGCTTAACCTCTCTGTGTACTTGCATGTGTGTCAGTGAGTGAGTGTGTGTGTGCATACCGTACGCTCTGGTTCATTAGTACTCTTTCCAATGGGCATGACCAGCAGAGAGAGATACAGCGACCTTTGCCCTCAAATAAATCTCAAGCTAAATTTTGTGTTAACCAATCTGTGCAGAAGCAAACCCTTATCAGTGCTGCCCAACACTCATTAAACTTAAGTATTATTGGAGGATACATTAAGGATGAGGATCAGCGGTTCAATCAAGGTGTTATTCTGCATAGTTAACACTTTGATGGCTAAATGTGTTGGATTCCCCTGATGGTCAAGCACAGTCACTGTGAAAACACACACAAATAAACTTGCATGCACATCTGTATGCAGGTTTGTCGGTCCTGCTTTCAAGGTGACAGTTTCAGACTGTCTAAGCTCTTATTTGACCCATGAGAATAAGCAGAAGCTCACTCTCAAACTCTCAAGCCCCCTGCTGTCTCACTAAGCACAAGTTATTGCTCAGAGTTTTAACTTTGACTGTTATCTGAATCATTATTTCATATCCCATGAATTCCTAATGATATCATCTATATTCAGCATATTAGACACACTTCTCAGAGGCAGGGAGTGATTTCCCTCAATAGTGAGAACAATGTCTTCTATATCCAGATTTGTCATTCCCCATCTTCACGGTCCTGAGCCATCTTGTGGGAGCGCAGTTATCTGACATATAGATTATGTGCATGTCTGTGTGCATCTGTCCGCATGCCCTCTCTTCACTGCAAATACGTATATGCTTATTTATAAAAGGGTGTACGCGTGTAAAGCCGTGCATGTGTGTGTGTGTGTGTTTGTGTGTGTGTGTGTGTGTGTGTGTGTGTGTGTGTGTGTGTGTGTGTGTGTGTGTGTGTGTGTGTGTGTCTCTGTGGGCTCCCTCTAATCGTACACGTGAAAAAACTGCAGATGCTTTATGAAGTCAGAATAGAGCAATTAAATGCCCACGGAGGGGGTGAATCGTGCATTGTCAACAAGAATAAAATCCAACCCCAGACCTCACCAGAAAAAAAATGTGGGGAGAGGATTTGTCCATATTGCACTATCGTGGATAGACCTAATGTGATGCCTCAATAAGAATTCACAATGCAAATTTTGCTGTTTTATTCACTGTGTTTGCAGCTAATGTTTCTCTCTTGATTTCACGCCTTTCTGTGGTATTAGAAATGTCTTCTTCCTTCTGGGCCTACTGCTCAGGCAACTGCAAACCTCATACAGTTCGTGCTACTGATCTAGAGTGAGAAATCACTTGAACAACTCTTTGTTCTCTGCTCAAGTAAAATAATAAAATTGCACTGGTTTTTTAAATAGATGCTTGGAAGGCAAAAGGTTGGTATTTTGCATTGACATATGCTTATCTGAAAAAAAAAATGGAAGAATAGACTTTTGTGAATCACTCACTGCAGCACTAATTCAGAATAGTTGCAGGATATTTCGTGATGGTGGATGATACTTTACAGTGTCCTCATAATGACAACAACTTAAAACTCGAGAGACAAGAATAAGCCCGGGCCAATATAGGCAGAATGAGGCTGATGTTGCCATTATAGCAGCGAGCTCTTTTCCCTCTTGGATGGAAGCCTGGGCTGACAGTCAAGCATCATTATGAGCCAGTGGCCTTGCAGTTTGTCACTGTCACAACCTCTAAATAGAGACTTTGTTTTCAAGATTTGTAAAGATTTATGACATTCTGGGCACTATTTAAGCGATGATGCACAACGAAGTCATTTTGTTTAATGCGAAGCCACTTTGAAAAATGGCAGATTCTGTGGGTTGTGGGCTTGGCTATTTCCTCTGAGTATGAATATGAGACATTGTGCTTGTTTTTTTTTTTTTTTTTTTTATCTTCCTTTCAATCTGAAGACACACAGATGGTATGTGAAGTGTTGGGATATTACTGAAATGAGCAGTGACATTTTCATCATCATTTTTGAGTCCACCTTTGAACCCTATCCCGAAAAATCATTTGCAAATTTTATGGGTTATGGGAATGAGCCCCTGATGTCAGCCAAAAATGAATTGGTCTAGAGACCTTGCTAAATGCTTGAATAAAAGATTCACTGTGTGTTGGGTGACTGGATAGTCCTGCTATGACTGCAAGTAGCCAGTACGCTATTCCCTTCTGATTCAGATGTAGCCTCTTCTCTCCTACAGATGAATACTGAACAGCAAATACTCTCTAATGAAAGAGATAGTAATCGTGAAAGAAGGATATTATGAATCATAGAAATTGTTTCACAGAAAATCTGAGCAGTACCACAGAAAATCAAAGAAAAACCACACAGGCCAAGTGAGGTCACTGTAATTTTACATGCTGAGAAACACAGGGGCTTCTTCTCACAGCAGGAACATTAGAAGAATATTGTGGTGATTTTTCTGTAGGGTAACATTTATTATTGGGCTTCTGTGTGAACGTGTGCCACGCTTTCCAATGAGAACACCCACCGGCAGCGCCCTCTGCTGGCTTACAGAAGCTCCTCTGTATAAAGTGCCGTGATGCCTCGACACGCATGCAGTCAGTGAAAAAGAAGCGTTCACTCCCTCCAGAGGAGCGCACAACCTTTTGAGGGGAGCCAGTGGTGGAGGGAAAAAAAAAAAAATCCAGTCAGCGTTTTGGAGCACTTTCAGATGAGTTCTTCTAGCTAGTTAGAGATATTGGCATCGCTAAAAGATCATTTTACGCCAGTTTAAGGACTGTTTTGGGGACAAATTGTGTCCAAGGGGCAATTGGAGCGGGCAGTCTGAGTCCTTATAATGCGGAGAGATCAAGTCTCAGTAGTTTGTCGGTATGAATGCAGCTCAGACGGACCCTGAGAAACTGCTTTCATGGATTGACTGACTGATTGATTGGCTGATTTGGTGACTTCATTTGATTTTTTTGATTTTTGATTTTTTTCCAATATCAGAGGATTTTTTTTTTCTGCGTCGTGGTTAATCTAATATTCCCCAAAACATTGTGGATTATTATTTTATTGGGAATCGAGGATTTCTTTTCGGAAGCGAGTGTTTATTTTGGAGTTGAATGAGGATATTGATTTTTTTTTTTTACAGTTAGCCTACGCCTTGGTCAAGGATCCGGAGAGGGGAATTAACCTTTCAAAAGGTGGATATTAGTCTAATTGGACCCCAACTCATCTTTCTCGCTGCTGAGTCCAACATGAAGTCTGTCACTGTGTGGATGTGCGTTTGCGTCTTTCTTCTGCTCGTAGGTAAGAAGTGGAATGTGAAAATAAAATGTACATTTGTGCCCAAATTGTGAATTTTGTGTGTCACAGATATACATTATGTCATCAGTAATTATTGTCAGGGAGAATTTTCCGCTATGTGACCACTCATGCAGGAGTTCTTAGAGGGCACAAGATTTTTTCCTTTTTTTAGATTATGGGCAGTAACATTTTGATCCGCGTTAGATTATGTTTAATTTTCACCCGAACTTGGTCTGTGCGGGTCAATCGATAATATTGGATCCATTAAACACCCGCAGCTCTTATAGTGGAAATAAAGAGCTCATTATAGCAACAACTCAATACAGCTTTCAGTCAGTAAAATAAATCTCTGAGGTTTTTTCAGTTACACACTTAGGCTTGCTTGGTTGAATATGACAAAATCCACCACCGCCGTCATCATTATCATCATCATAATCATCACCTATCATCATCTTCACGTTTATCATCATTAGCACAATTATTAGTGTCCCTGTCTTCCTCAAACGCAAGTAGTCCGGTCAAAATCATCTCACAATATTTTTACACTTAACTTCATGTAACTCTTACTCGTTGGTCTTCTACTGATGTACTGTATCCTCTCTCCACTGCCGATTGTCAGTGCACAAGATCACCACAAGGGGTCTCTCTTGTCATTTCACCAGAACTGTCTGTGCTTTAGTTTGTATGTAAAGGTGCGTTTGAATCTTGACTCCTGTCAAACGGCTGCACCCGTCTCTGCTCTATGGATCACTGTTTACTCAATGTAAGCTCATTTTCTGCTTACCGAGATGCAAATTAAGTGTAGTTCTTGATTAGGCGCTCAGTTGACATGAGATAATTAGCTGTTCTTCAGTGATTTGAGTCCTCCTTTGGTTTGATTAAATAAGAATCATGAAAGGTGCAGTTTCTTTCCTTTAGATGCACTGAAGTTAGTACAGGTAAGCAGGTAAATCACTGGATATAAAGTAAATGACACATAACAAGATCTCGCATAGAAGTGTATAAGACTAATATGGCAGGAAGACTGTAAGTGTTTTGCTAAAAGATGCTCTGGCATGTATGGGCATGCAATAGGCCATAAAACCTGTTTATGGGTCCCACATGCAACTTGTTTCATGCACAAAACAAATATGAAAACAGGTTTATGATTTATACTTGCTCTTGGAAGCACACACTTGCACATGGCCATGAAATCACAAATCACACGTTACTTTGCACTTTCTGAGCCTGCATTCTTTTGTCACCCCCACATGTATCTCCTTATCTTCACCTAGATGAGGCAGCAAGCTCCTGGGATGGCCCCTCAGTGTTGTCCATGTCCTTGGCCAACGATGCTCCAGGATCTTCAAGCACCGGGTCTGGGCCTGGAGCTCAGTCAGAATGGGTGGACTGCATCCAGGCCAGTGACATGTGCAACCAGAACCCTTACTGCAGCTCTCGGTACCGGGTGATGCGCCAGTGCCTTGTGGGCAAGGAGAAGGAAGCCATGCTGGATAACAACAGGGAGTGCCAGGCTGCCTTGGAAGTGCTGCTGGTTAGCCCTCTGTATGACTGCCGTTGCAAGAGGGGCATGAAGAAGGAGCTGCAGTGTCTGCAGAACTACTGGACGATCCACATGGGACTCACTGAAGGTAGGAGGCAGATGGTTTCATGGTCTCAGAAAATTCAGTTTGCATCATATTTAATTGTATCGACATTTCAGAATCAGGGATAGCATTTTTTTTTTAAATAAAACTATTCATGTGAAATTAGCACTGGCTTTTTTTTTTCAAGTTTTTACCTGTCAGCCTTTTATCAACAGTCTGCATCCTCAGTGTCATTTGTTTCCTTCTTTATTCCCTCTGTGGCTGTGAATTCAGCTTACACCATGTTAAGTGATATCATAACTTAGAAGTGTTGCAGAGCTCTGCATGAGCTTAATAGTCAAGTACAACATGACATGCATTAAGCAAGAGGCATGTTCATTGGTGCAGTAAATATTCTGTGGCTGGAGATGTGCAACATACTTTTATTATTTATTGGACTTTGAACAGTCTTCAGCATTACAACATTTATTTTAAATGAATCTTCCGATTTCAAGAGGCGGTGTATTTTCCGAGCAAAGACAAGAAGGATGTAGGATGTTGATGCCCAATTCCCTGATGTCCTCTTAGAGATACCCAGAAGCCCCTGATGAAAAATATATGCATTCCTACTTTGCTCACCCTCTCAAATATAATGGAGCTATAATGGGATTACATTAGGTAGACCTGTTATGGTAGACTTATTGGTTTCCACCTAAAGTGTTCCATTTTACCATGTAATTACGTTACAATCGTATAGTGCAGTGGTCCTTATGTGTCCACTTACGCAAGACATAAAATCTCACTCTTGTTGTAACCCTTCTGGCTTTTACACTGCAATACATCTAGAAGTATAAAGCAGCCTCTGTGACTGACAGGGCTCTTGGTCCATCCTTAAGGGTGAAGGGCCCACAGGGTTTCCCATTAAAGACAAATCTGACTGAATCAGAGCTGCGGGAGATGCTGTACCCTGCAGGGATCAGCTGGAAGGGGGACCCTAACCCATGAGTGACATTTCTTAATGCTTGTCCATGTGGTCAAAGTCTGATTTCAAGTATCCGTGTAAACATGGAGGACGCAATGTGCTCAGCTGTTTTGACACGTGGGGTAATGGTGGAAATGTTACAAAGTCTTTGAGCTTTGAGCATTCTGGGCTTTTGTGTGGTGATTCGTGAAGTGATTCGCCAGGCTGACTGCTCATAGCACCAGCTACACTTCATCAGACTGATGGCAGCAGAGGGTCCCTGACATGAGTTCAAGGGAAATGTAATGACATGGATGCTCCCCAGGCCTTCTGTCTCCCATCCTGTCTTTCTCTCTTTTTCTAACTCTTTCTCCTTTGTAATGATCTTTCTGTTCTCCCTCTGTGCCTCATTCGCAATCCCCTTCTCCTTTCCCTAACAAATAGCTGCATCAGTCAAAGTGTTTGTGTTTGAATGGATGGTGTAAGTTGTCTGGCTGTCAAGGGTAGACCTCCTGTGCCTGCAGTATGCCCTTCACAGAGCATGTGCTTCTTTCCGAGGAATGCTCCTCAGCGGTGTCCTGCTTTGGCCCTGTCGCCCTTGGAGATAAAACCCTGCTTTAACACAAACGAAAAGCTCTTACAGTACAGCTTTAATCTAATCACGATCCATTGTGCAGTCAAGCAGGCTTTTGTTAACTGGAAACAATCTATGTACAACATCCATCTCTGGAAACAAACACAAAAGGCTCAATCCCAGCAGACCCTCTCGAAATGGTGCGAAACCACTTTAAAAATCGTTTGTGGATAAAACAGGAATGTTTTGATGTAGTTGTTAGGTTAGATATCGTGTAATGTTGCTTTGAAAGTTTAATTTTATTAATAAATGTGGATAGATGAAGGGCACCGAAGTGTGTGAGAAAGAAATATTTAAAGAGATAGGTACTCAGGATTCAAAAGAGTGGCGCCAGAAAATGTAAATGGACATGAATGATTAACAGAAGAAGAGATTGTTGAAGGCCTATTCTCACTGATGTAATAAGCTTTGTATGAGGAGTTGTGTCTGGGTGAGGGAAAATATATTTAGGCACCTACTGCAACCCAAGGCTAGGCTACAAAGTGTAGAAAACCACAAAGAAATCTTACTCTGGCTAGAAGTTGGCATATCTCTTACGACCAATGTTGATTAGGGGCAGGAAGGTGCCCTGCGAGCTTGAGGGCTAAACCATTGTGTCTGTGATGAGAAAGCTAATGTTGACCATGGACTGGGATTGATTCAGCACACAGATACTCCACTGCCTCAGGCAAGGTTAACCCACTACCTAAGTTAGCGTGTATACTAATACTCCTGATTGCAAACACAAAAACAAGTGAACATTGCGAATAGAAGTGTATTAATGATCGATCATGCAGGCATATACAATGGATAAAAAGTAAACAAGGAAATGGATTTTTTTTTTTTTTTTTAAAGGGGGGTGGGTTTTGGTTATGGGCTTTTTTTTTTTTTTTTATCAGAGAAAATACATTTTAGATGTTACTATATGTTTTTTTATGAGTCTAAAATTTAGAAGAAAAAAAACCATTAACTTTTATTGGACAAGACCATTATTAGGCTACAACAGCCTACGGATGTAAGCGAGTAGAAGTGTGCATCTTGAGTCATACACAATCTATGTGTCTAATCCTGGCGATAGGGTAACAATCAGGGAAACCTTGTGTGTGTGTGTGTGTGTGTGTGTGTGTGTGTGTGTGTGTGTGTGTGTGTGTGTGTGTGTGTGTGTGCGTGTGTGTGTGTGTGCGTGTGCGTGTGCGTTAGCTACAGTCTTTGCCATGATTTATTACAACCGGATGACACCCGCTCCAACATAGAGAAGCTCACGTTTGCTTAGCTAACAACAAGCCTCACAATATCAAACTATCTCTAAGCTAAAGAGTTGTAAAGCTAATTGCAATAATCACTAGTTCCAGAACAAATGGACAAACAGGTATTTACTTACTTTGCCAGCCGCAACAAGTAACAAACCAGTATACTGGTTGCAGTCTAATTGTAACGATGCTGTTAAAGTGAAAGGAAAAGGGATGTGTGGGAGCTAGTTTATTCCACGTATCGATTAAAATTGTTATTTGTCCCATTAATTGACAAAGTTTTCGGTGTCGCCCACAAGCCTCAGTGATTTTCCTATTTTGCCCTAACTTTTGAGGTTGAACAGCGCTGCTATATTTCAAAGGCCAGTTTTACTTTAAACACATTTGAACATTTGTAATAAATAACTGTTTGATCATTGTCTCCAAAAGGTGCCAAACAAAGAAATTACACATTGTAAATTTAAAAAAAATGTTTGCAGTATGCAGGGTCATGAGCTCCTCTTTAATTTGCTAGGAATTAAGAGTATCATATTAAACCATTCATTTTCCAAATGTGAATGAAGTTAGGATCACTTTAATTAGAGATGCTTTTCTTTGAAAAATGAAGATTGCTGTATTCTTTATCGAGACAATCTTTATTTCCTAGATCAAACTGCCTTTGCCGTCTGGACCTTATCATGTAGAATTACGTAAACTCAGCATGTAAAGCATTCCAGGAGCTGAACTAAGATGTAAAGAAAATCAGTCAATGAAAGATTCAAAACAGCCTTAGAAGGATTTGCTTTTTCGAATGAATTACTTTGCTGATTGTCTGTTCCTCCTTTCACTTTTTAATTAGTAAAATAATACATTATTTCTTTGTATTCTTTGTATTTTTGATTAGATAGTTGTAGTTGAGATTTGGAATGGATATAATAGAAAGAATATGTATGGGCTAGATGACAAAACAGTTGCTCCTTTTTTACAATTAATTTTATGACAAAAGGGAATATTGGATGTTTATTTGTAGTGAGATGTAAATAATTTCCACCAACAGCCAAGCATCAGCATCACTTCTTCCAAAGACTATTCACACTTTCATGGTGTTTCATGTTATGGCTGCTCTCTGCTGTCAGTATGCAGTGATGATGGTCCTGCTTTAAAGCCTCAGTGTTAAGCTGTGTGACATGCACTTTTCTCACCTCTCTTTCTTGTAAGAGTTCTCTGCTCCTTCAGTGTGATAACGGGAAAAAGTCATACGTATTTTTCGAAGCATACGGAGAAGTCTCTCCAGAGGCTGAAACATTAATCATTCATCAAGTCACACCAGACTCACTCATACAATGCTCTGGTAGAAAGTCTCTGGAGCTGCAGTGTGCCCTGTGTCCATGAGATGCGACCATAAATTACATTGGTGATAACAAACAAGGTGAAAAGTGTTTTAAAATTAACAGAATGTTTCTTGAAACAGTGAAAACAATTACAGTACAGAGTGCCCCAACAGAGTGACAATGTGATTCATCATCGTCATCAAGTGTTGCTTAATGTGTCCGCTTAAAATATCAGCAAAACATTAGCAGGTGGTAGCAACTGCAGCTCTGCAACATTTTAAATTTCAAAACACATTCCTCACCCGTGTCAACATGTTTGAATAAAGACGCCCTGTGGCTTTGATGTGGCATCAGATTTCCTTCTTGATCACTATTGTCGGCCTCCAGGCTGCTGTACCGCCCTGTTTGGCAAAAAAACAACAACAGCTATAAGGTGTTATAATGCCAGTCTTTGTATCATTAGTAATAGCGCTAATGGTGACCTGTTAATTGTGTTTTGTAACAGAAAATGGCAGCTGAATTCAATGCGTCAATGCGGCCATCTTTGATGGATAACGGGTGGTTTCTGCTCTGAATGGACCTGTGTCGGTGTAAGGCAATTGGGTTTGAATCTATAAAAGAAGTAATTACTAAGAAAGAAATATTGGCTGTTACACAGGGATATAGTATAGGTGGCTGTGGTTCTCTTCCAATTGTGCTCTGGGTCTCATGTGAATATACCCTTGCAGGTTTGCAGTAGAATTGGTAATTTATACGATAAGTTCCACACCTCCAACATACATTATTTTATAGGCTCAGCTGTGAAATCACAACCCGGGCTTTAAAGTAGGAATCGAAATACTTTTGTGAGGACCTTTCAGAGCAGTTTAATTAGCCGAGCTAACTTTCACTGCATGCGGGGGGTGGGGTGGGGGGGGGGGTGATGGGGAGGGAGCATCCATCAGTTCTTCACACCAGTTTGTTCCAGCTCATTTTGAGAGGAGTCTGTGTCTTTACATGAAATTACGACAATACCTGACAATGTTGTGAAAAGATTTATGAACGAATTTGTATGAATGTCAGCATCACAAAGGTCACGGTACATCATTCTAATACCCACGCGTTGGCCCCTAATGCTGTGGGAAGTTACATGAGACGGACAGTGCAGGAATGCTGCGCACGTCATGATGTACTCAGACACGGAAGAGGAGTAATGGAGAGAGTGAGAGAGGGGACAGGAGGCGAGGACAGGACGGTGGATAAAGGACGAGGGGTGAAACAAATTTGAGAGAGACAGAGAAAACCAAAGAATGAAAGACTGAGAAGAAGAAGAAGAAGAAGAAGAAGAAGAAGAAGAAGAAGAAAGGGAGAGTCATGGGGGGTGGAGTGGGGAGGGGAGGGAGAGTGCAAAGGTACATAGTATTCCTGGGTCCCATCATTACTATGAGCAATGGTAGCAGTCACCGGCCATTACCTTAGCCATCCACTGTCATAAGCAGAACATTTTTCCAGCCTTCCCTGCATGTCAGGGGATAGGGGGAGCAGGCTCCTGCATGCTGAATATGTCCTCTCTGCTTTCTTCCTCTCTGCGCTGGAGACCCATCCGGCACTCACTAGGTGGCTACTTCATCATCAGAGGAAGGAACCTGTCGATAAGCTTCTGGACGTGATCAATAAGGTCTTTCAGAGCTCTCCTCTCCTTGTCCTTTTCATCATTCATCCCAAAATGTGAAAAGGATCAGTGAAATATGATGACAAAACAGGCTCTGTTTGTCCTCCTAAATCTGTCTAATGATTTTCTATACTGTAAGGTGAACTGCCCGGGATGACTTGCTCTCACGATGAGGCCGGTATAGCGTGTGACAGCGCAGCTGAAATGAGGGCCAGGTAGTAGGGTTTAGATTAGCCTTTTATGGCAGAGCGACTTCTCAGGCTCTCTATCAGAGGTGAGAGTGAATGACGGGCCATTCTGCTCACTGAATACTGTCATGATGTGGGCATTAAGACTCACTCCTGGCAGAAAGATTCACAGCAGCACTGAATGAATGCGCTTCGTAGAAGTCAACTGGGGCCGGTGCCCTTTTTCTGTCTCTGCCTGTCACTCTCTCCATCGTGATGTATAGCTGTTTGCTTTTTTTTTTTTCCTGTCTTTATATGGAGGAATTCTACCTCCACCCCATATTACGAGTTTGTTTATACAGCAGCACTAAACATGTTCACAGTAAATATTTCAGTTGCTTAATTTTGACTTATTACATTTTTTTAATTTGTCATTATATTTATTATATATTATATATATTAACTCTCCAGCTCTTTACTTGTGTCACCTTTAAGGTGAGTGAAGATAGAGAGAATCAACAATAAGTGTTTTTACTGATCAATATACAAAATTTAGCACCCGACAGCATGTATAGTGCTGATTTAGGGAAGTGAGTTTGTAACGCTTCCGATTAACATTACCTCCACATAGCCAAAGGGAAGGCTGAAAATTTCAGCACTCATTTTCTCAGCTGTGTTTGCCCATCACGCTACACTGGATTGGAATTGTGACTTGAAATATTATTCCGAGCTAATCCAATATTCTATTTGTATGGTTTGAAATTGAGTTTAAAATGTCAATATCACTTCAAAAGCTGAGCCGTTAACTGAATTTATGCTTCGACTTGTGTTCTGTTTAGCCCAGTTTGAAAAAAAAAGATGCATTTGTGGTATCACTTTGCTTTATCTTTTTGTCGTTGAAACGAGCACATAATGGAAGGAAGGACATTTGAAGAAAAGATTGATGAATTTTATACTAATGTAATAAGATGTGAATTATCATATTCCACTGTTTCATCTGATCCATTTCGATAATACAAATGTAATTTAGGACACGATTTAAAAGGAGACCGGTCTGGCGAGCCCGAACTCCAGCTAACAGCTTATTTACAAACTTTGGGAGTTCTGACAGCAAAGGCTCGGCCACCTTTTGTTACCAGCTGAGTTGTGCAACAGCCAGCAGGGCTCTGCAGAGGACCTCCGGCTGCGCTCCAGGCTGCTCAGGCTGTGCTCGGCTTTCTTTGTAATTAGTATAAGAACGGAAGTAGATATATTGTTGTTACATTAATAAGAAGTAATATGCAACATGCATGAGGAGTGTATGGTTTTCTGTCTGCATTGCCAGCAGCAAAACAAGGCACCAAGATAAAAAAAAAAAAAAAAAAAAAAAAAAAAAAAAAAGTATTAAGCTGGGGGACCATCATTATAAGGCACCTTTAAAAATACAAGGTGAATGACAGTTATTAAAATTGCCTTTGCTTCCAGCCATAAACTATTTGGCAAGAATGTCACTAAAAAAAATCAATAGGACAATTTCCATCACCTCAGTAGTTTAACTTCATTGATAATACATATGAAAAGGATGAGTAACAGTGCCTAACGGCTTCATAAAACCCCTTACAGCAAAAGAGAAGACTGTGAATCCACTTGAAAGCAGCATCCTTCCCATGTTATAACCAAGGAAAGGCCTGATTGTCTGAGCTGTGCCGGTCATGCTCCATACTGTCAGAGCAAATGAAGTCAAACGGAGACTTAATTACAGCGATAAGTTGTTGCCCTGTGGCTAAAAACATCTTATCACTGAACAGCTGGGAAGAATTTCCTATTACTTGATGAATGCGTAATTGGGTCCAGGGTGACTGTCAAAGAGCAGTTTTGTTTCATAGTACAACAAGGCTTCCTGCTGTGGGAATTTACACATCCTAAGGGTGCGTGTGATTATAGCGTGTTTTGCAAATTTATGATTCAGCACGGTTTGTATCATCCATGTAAATACGCCATTAAAATTCATTAACTGCAGCTCCTATTGTGGTTTGATATTATTGTTTTATAGGATCAACCCAGTGCACAGTGTAGGCTTCTACTTGTGAAACTGAATGTTCCTCCATAACAATGTTTGATTCCTGAATGATTGTGCAGTGAAGCTTCTCCACACTGTAAGAGGCTGCCCGAACAAAATGGTAAGCAACCTCATAACAAGATGTTTTGCTTTTGGCAAAAGATAGGCTATCTCTTATTCCATGTTTCTCTGTACAGTACAAACTGTTCTCGGTGCACTGGAAGAAGAATTACACTTTTGTGTGTAATATTTGCCACCTTTTTCAAAACCACAATAGCGGTGGGTGCTGCTGGAAAGAGACATGGTCGGAGGGTTAACGACTATTGTAAGTCGCTTTGGATAAAAGCGTCAGCAAAATGAAATGTAAAATGTAAATGTGAAATGTTAACATGGTTGTTTGCTGAGTAAGTGGCAGTGTTGAACTCTTGAAAGGCTTCAAAGCATTATAGTTTTTGAAGGTAATTGCTGTAATTAGACAGACAGAGAGATCTTGAGTCCTGCAGCCTCTCAAGTCATAGAGACTTGAGAGGCTGCAGGAATGATAGAAATGTAAAGATCTATATGAACCGAGATGCAGGCAGCTCGAACAAATGAGGACAGAAACACAGACATACACAATCAAATAAATGCGTGTACATGTGCAGAGACTAAAATAAAGGGCATATATATAGGCACAAACACACAAACTCAAACTTGGAGGACATAGGTAATTTACTCTTTCTACCACTCTTTGTGTTACTTCGTTCTCCCTCTGCGATGGTCTGTCTTTGTACATCTTTTCTCCCCTTTGTGTCTTCTCTTTTTTTCTCTCTTTCAAACACACATCCAGCCCTGGAGTGAGCCAGATGTCAATAACTATATGTGCTCAGAAAATGCCCAGCTGAGCTGCTCCATCTTGTTATGATAGTCAGTATTGATAAAAAGGAGTGATGTAGGGCTACACATAAAACAGTGACTCTGCAGATGGACATACGGTTGGTTTTCTTTACTTTGTGGACAAATTGTGAAAGAAAATTCACTTTAGTAATTCCCTTTCAGCTTTATTATCAAAGTTTAGATTCTGTGTGCATGTGCATAGATCTTAATTTGGTTTTGATCAGTTTTAATGGATAAACTTGTAAAATTAACATATTCTTTAGTAGAAGTATCATAGCTGATGCTATCAGGCCTTTTATTTCTGATTCTGATTTGATAATTAAGGAGACATGAATAATACATATTGTACGGCACACACACAGCACACAGCTATTTTTGTTAGGACATTTTAGTGACTTAGGTTAGGTTAGGTTAGGTAGTTACTTTATTACTTACTTACAATTATTGTGGACAGCCTAACCCAAACCATAACCTTAGCTATAATTAATTCATGACTAACCCGAGCCTCGACCAAACCTCAGTTCACCCCTCAGCGCTAATCGTAATCAGGGCCTCAGAAATTACATTTTGCCTCATTAATATGTGCTCTGGTCCCCATGAGGACCACTGGTCCCAACAAGGTCGGTGTTTATACAGGAAAAAAAAAAAAAACTTGTGCACACGCGCACACACATTCCACAATAGGCTTACCTATTATCACAGCAGCTAGAAGACAACATTTTATCAGCTCACATCATCTTTTTTGAAAACATCCGAGGAGCATGTTGATAAACAAAATGTACTATATATATTGTTTGGATCTGCTATCGATTGGATGTCGTGGAAATACAGTCTTGTACCAACAGGTTTCAGATTTTCTCATTTGTAGCAGTGGGCCTCCAAGCCTTCCTCACAACACCCTGACTGTTTCTGTTAGGATCAGAATGCAAAGCTATTACACACTGGAGGGTTTGTCTCAATCACACCGAATGGCTATGAATTTTAAATGTGGGATTAGGGCCTACAGAGAAGCAGACACATGGGAGAGACTCAGTCAGTTGAGTGCTAATTTGATTTTTATTTTTTTTATTTTCTCCAAACAGCTCTGGAAACACATTGTTAGCAGGGAAGATGCATTGCTCGTTCTTTAGTCCTTCAACTGCTCCCTAAAATCAAACCACAGCAGGAACAAATACTCTTTCCTAAAGGAAATGATTTGATAATGATGAACATCCTGTTTTCCATATGAAAAAAATAAACAAGTTGTTCGCAGTGAGAGTCAGTAGTTGATCAGCCGGTCCAACATAGGGAAATGACAATATTTAAGTACAAGGATACATTTAAATCCAAAGCGTTCAGTCGACACATCAAAGAAAAAAGAAAAAACTTACTTGTTACAGTGTTTCCTTTGTGAGAAAATTTGAAGTCAAAGAAGGAGGCGTGAATTTAATTTCCCTTGTATTTTTTTTTTTTACAACTGTATGTCTTTAAAAAACTATTGGAACTCAAATGTTTTCCTACATACTGTATGTTTTGAGGTTAAGTGTTTGCAGGATATCTACTTGGGTGATAATGAATTTTTGTTGTTCTTACTGTTGTTTCAGGTGGTGACATGGAGGACTCATCTCCGTATGAACCTGTGGCACCCAACCGACACCCTGACGCGTTCCGCTTGGCTTCCATCTCTTCAGGTATGTTGATCTTTGACCCACGGGAGTGTTTTCTAAATTAGCATCCCTATCTAGGGTATTAAGCACAAAAAAACATTTGGTTATTGATAGGGAAAGATGGTGGTTTGGAATAAAATGGTAACTTGAAACGTATTGGGAATTACTTCCTTTAAGTTATGCAACCTCTCAGCATGGCAACAGTAAATGCGGTTTTCAAAAACTGTCCCAACTCGTAGTTGGAAATGGGAAGCGGACAGTGCACTCTTGCATCCAGCGTTATGTGACTTTCATCGTCATGGAATCAAACATGGCTCCCCTGCACTTAAGTCTGCTGTTGTAATGAACTCCACCCAAACGTCCTTCTCTAAACAAGGAAAAACTCACATTATACAGACGTCATGGGAACTGCTGTATACTTCAAGGGGACACCACATTGTTGGTATTAATTCCATCGCTAGAGGTCACTTAACATAGCTTTGGGTTGTAATAATTTTTTTGGGGGGGACAGTATCTTGATCTTAGCTGAACACTCAATTTATCCTGAGTTGACAAGTAATTTTGATATTTCTCTTTGAGAGAGTTCTCTATAAAGGTTCAGTGCAATAATACAAAGGACCTGTGTAAAGCTTTCCTCACTGACTATCCAAGTCCTTGCCTTTGATTATTGTTGAATCTGTCATGTGACAAACAATGGTTGTTGTCGGCTTGTGAGGTAAGCCATTCACTCTCAGTGCACCACCCCACATTTTTCCCAACTATGGATTTTTCTTTCAGTTTGATTTCCTCTTCAGTTTACTAATTAAACAGCCCAGCACTCAGCAGGAGAGCTATAGCCTCCTATTTAATCTACTGTTACTAACGTCATGGTATCACTGATCAATGCAGATCTTATTATAAGACACTGTTACAATAGTTCATGCATTGCAGAAAATCAAGTTGTTCAACTGTGATTGGACGAAGGGGCGACGCCTGTCCAATGCAACAGCTACAGGCTACAGTCACTTGAAAATTCAGTCGCTTTCTTTCATCCAGTTTTGACAGAAATGTCCGCAGGATGTTCTCTTTTATTTTTTTCCTTTTAGCCAAGAGCAATCTACAAACACTGAAGACAGCACATTTTCCTTTTCTCTTGGCTGATGTATCTTGCTTTCTTTTATAACTGGGAGGTACAAGAAAGACACGCTTTTTGCATAATCCGCTTAGCTTGAAATCAGCAGTGTATCACTTGTTTTTGAAAATATGCGTGTTTGATATATTGAAAGAGGAAGAGACTACCAGAATAAATTTGAAAAAGTCAGGCTTTGATTAGTTTGGAGTTTTTAGAGATGATGGCAAACTACCCTACCTAATTTAAGAACATATTCATCAAGAGAATATTTAAAAAATGCATACCTTGGCCAAGACTGCACAATTTGTAACTTTGATTAATTTTTTTTTGAAATTGCAAATGGATTTAAGAGACACACAGAAATATAAATAAAGTAAACTTTGAATTTAAAAAAAACCTGTCGGCATGTTTTCAGTCCATGGTCAGACTTTAGAGGAATCTTTGCAAATAAATGCAAATGAACCAATTTTGAATAATCCAAATATCTAATAAAATGTTTTTTGATCAACAACAAAATGCTTTCATATAGTAAGATAATAAAAAAACAACAACATGAAAACCTAACTGTACACTGTTATTGGCACCCTTTTAATAAATTCAAAACAACCAAACAAAAATAAATTAATATGACATGTACAGAATTTTCAATGTTCACATAACCTGAAGAAACCAATGAGATTTACTGCATAAAAAGGGGCTGATTGTTTCCAGAGTTGTCTCCACAAGGCAATCAGCAAAGATCCCTGTTTCGTGGACGTGGCAACAATAAGTAACTCCATGAGAGAGGCCTGCAAAAGCTGATCCATATTGTGAAAAAACACCACACAGGACAAGAGTTTCTGGCTGACCTAAAGCAAACTGGAGTAGTTGTTGTCTGCCCGTACCATGCTGCATACTGAGCAAAGTAGGGCTCCATAAGTAAAGGCCAAGAAGGACACCACTATTGAAAGACAAGTGCAAATAGGGAAGACTAATTTTTGCAAATCTTCCATAGATAAGGCACAGTCTATCTGCAATATTAGATAGATTAAAACAAAGTAGAGGTTTTAGGGAATGTGGTGTATCAGTTTGTTTATAGGCGAGGAAATGAAGCCCAAAAGGAAAAGAACACCATACTCATAGATACAAATGGTGGCTGTTCTCTTATGCTGTGGGGCTGCTTTGCTCCCTCTGGTACTGGACGTTTTGAATGTATCAAAGGGATGATGAAATCAGGAGATAATCAGGGCATTTAAGAGCAAACTGTGTTACCTGGTGTCAGAAAACTAGGTTTGAGGTGAAGGTCCTGGGTCTTTCAGCGGAACGACCCAAATCAAACATACTGCAAAGGAATGACTGAAAAGGAAAAGGTGGACTGTTTTAAACTGGCCAGCAATGAGTTCTGACCTAAATCCCACTGAATACAGAGCTGAAATCTGCCTGTACAAAAGGACTCCAGCTTCTAGATGGCTACAAGGGAAGTTTAGAGGCTGTTATGGTTCCTAAAGCATCTGCAACCAAATATTAGTAAAAGGTGCCAATAACTGTGTCTGGGGTACGTTTTGTGTTTGTATTATTTTACTATTACGCAATTGTTTGTGTTTTTATATTAATATCTAAGTCTGACTTTTACACACAGATCCCCTTCTCTGTTTAGGCTTTTTTGGTTCCTTCAACCTGGAGAGCTTTGTAATAACAGTGGAGCCCGTATCTGCGTATCAGAAGCACGGCTACAAAGGTTATAGGAAACAATTCTATAACCTTAACTTAACCTTAACTGGTAAAACTGTTGTTTTTAACCACAATGTGAGGTATACATAACCAGTGTCAGCTCACACCATGAAACATGGTGATTTTAATCATTTCATTTAAATCAGTAAGAGCTTTGCTTAATTAAACAACTGTAGGGTCGGTGGCTTTCCCATGAGTAGTTAAAATGAGTGTTAGTTTGCTGTCTTTTATTATTATTAGCAGTTGTTAAAAAAAAAACACCACTACAGCACTGAAATAATTCCTAGAAAACAGAAGATGGAAAAAATATTTTTTTACAAAGCGCTAAGATTTCTATCGGTAAACAAAAACAGTAGCTACATTTTGAGAAATTGTGTAAGTAGAACAAACAGAACAAATAAATAGACTTGTGTGGGTTTCATTTTCGTTTGGAGTAAATTTGAATAATTAATCAATTATTATATTTATTATTTTTCATGACAAAAAGGGTTGTGAAAGTATGCACTCACCAAGATGAAATCCTAAATGCAGAATGCCACTGTTGAGATGTCTTTTTAACTAAAACTTGAACTAAATAATAATAAAAGCTGGTTGTGTTTAGATTACCAGTGTACAAGTAATAGTACTCTGGTGAAAAAAAGGAGAGCAGTACACTGTACCTCGACATATTAAGATAAAACAAGGGATTTATTACTGTATCCATTTTGCTTCAGCTGTTTCCTCCATTCTCTCAAAGGTGAAATATTGGATTTGCTTTCCAAAATCTGTTTAGCCACAAGCTTACCTCATTATTTATCATTTCTGAGGACAGAGTAATTGATTGTGGCGCTGAGAGAAAACCATAGGCAAACAGATACGTAATTACACACTTGTTTTATGGATAATAATAATAATTCTCACTTGGATTACTAAACCACACAAACGTGTTCATAATCATATCTATAAATGCTGAACTGTATAGAGACCCAGGGAATATATGATATCTGGTTGGTTGATGAGGACAGGGGAATGTATACTCTCCAAGAGGAAAGGTAGAAAATTGAAAAATAATCTCTGCTATTTTAAAAGTTTTGGTCTGGCAGGAAGATAAGGGACAGAAGTTGTGATAGAAAGGAAAAAGAATCCTATTCTACTATATGCTCTCACACTGAAGTCAAAATGAAACAGAACATATGGAGACTGTTTTTTCATTGCCCCAAGGGATACCTGCAAAACTATTTCACACATGCTTTCACACACACTCTACTTTTAATGGGACTGTGTAGTCCTAACCACTCGTTTTTGCATATCTTTGAATGCACTCACAATTTGCTTTGTGCTGTACACCCAGAGACAAAAAGACAAGGAGCACATTTAACCCCGTGGGATCTGTCCCTTGAAATAAGGGCAGTGGCTTCTAGTGTTCCATATTTCTTCAGCAACAGCGATGACAATATAGCCAAGGATGGCTTTGTCAGAAACACAGAGATGAATTGGGCTTTCTTGCTCAGGCGTGGCTGGCACTCTGCACCTGCATCAGCAGTGTTTCATCACACATAGTGCTCAGCACAGTTGCATCCTGAGCTGACTAGCGTGTCCTCAAAGACAGCAGTGGGCCATTTTCCTCTTTGCTGTGATGGCAGTGTGGTGGCACTCTCATAAGCCCTGTTCCTCCACTCACCACTGAAGACTGATGATGATAGTAGGTTAAAACTACTGTAAGTAAATTTGTAAAAGTGACAGGCTGCAAACGGAGTCACAAAAGAGCCTATTCCGACTGTCATTGCTGGCGCTGACCTTATACTTAATATGACAAGCTATTTGAGGCACCTCGGTGAAAAAGCCTGCAAGGTTATGTATATGCTGCCATGTGCCTCTAAGTTGTTTTCTAAAGAGTGAGTCTATGAGGAGATCAGGTTAGTGTTTGGTTTCTCTCGACCTTGTTACTGCTTTAAATGAACAACTACTCGAGTTGACACCGCACCAGAAACTTGACACATTTTGGCTTTGTTGGAACAGCTGGAACAAACTCGGTCCTCATCTAATCCAACACGTTCAAATAGATTCTGGCACATTTTGGCCCAGAGACTGCTTCAGGCACATCTGCCACAATCTGGTCACAAAGTCTGATGCTACACACCTGCATACCTTTACAGATTCTGCCTATGCCGTCACGTTATTGGCATGTACTCTTTACTCCTGTGACCCACGACATGTATCATGTTGTCAGTGTCAGGGGAAATGGTTGTCTGATAGATGGGAAGATGATAAGTAGAAGGAGAGCAGAGTTTATATACTAAACATGTGATGAGGAAAGTTCTGACAGCTGACAAGTGGAAGTGGAAGTAGCCCCTGGTATAGTGAGAGCGCTGTACTCCTTTGGGAGTGCTTGTGACAACCCCTGTGAACGCAGTCTGGTCAGCTTCCAAGAATGTTGACACTAAATGTGCATTTGAAGTATGATTACTGTCATGCGTTGTGACCTTAGTTTCCTTAACACAGGTGTTCAGTTTGTAGCAAGTCACCCTTGTGAAAACTTGTGTAAAGCTGCAATAACACAGTCTACAGTACTGTATGTGCTGAAGATTTATTATGGCTAAAAACAAGATTTTTTTTTTTTCTGGAGCTCAGACACAGAATTTGAGTGATGCCCAGAGAAACACACAGAAAGAAAGAGAAAAATAAAATAACTTCACGATCAATATTTTAGAAACTGATATGTTATGATTATTAAAACAATAAAGATGTGACACATTTACCCCACAGAAATGCAGAAGGCCCTTCATGAAATCTTGAGTACAGAATACATTTATGCGTCAATAATACTGGCAAATAATGCCAGTCAGACAACACAGTGAGCAACTGAGCATGACTGAAAAAAGTTTTAACAACTTCGGTTCTTTTTTTTTTTATCAGCAGTTGAGCTGTAGCAGCACTATCATAACTATTAAAACCACTTCAATGACAGAAGCAATGAATACTGCTGCAAATGAAAGAACGCATGCAAGATGCACTTCACTGGTGTTCTCTGTTCAACAACAAGAAATGACAACATCCACTTGATGTGTGACAAAAATATTGTTTTTAACATGATCAGAACAGTGTTATACCTTACTGTTGCCCTGAGTTGTTATGTTACCACTATTAAATTAATTCATACGTGAAAAACATTTCTTCATATTTAAACTTGCAACAGACCCATCAGTACATTGTGAGTAATTCAGCCAATCATTTATTATGTATTGGATTTGTTTTATGTATTGGAGCAATAATCTTCAGTCAAAGCTCCACCTATGTTTGTAAAACCATCAAAACACCAGCCAAGTCTAATTTTCATTCGAAATCGGAATTCCTCCTGCACCACTAAGACCTCCTTACTAGTTATTTTTAGATATGTTCAATACATTAACTTTATTTTCTGCAGTGGGAAGCTTGGACATTGAGTAAAACTTGCATGTAACTTTTTGTCACTGGAAAAACATGTATCAAATGATAAGGAATGCTGAGTGAGTCTTTCCCAGAGAAAATCAGTTGATAATCAGTTCTCTATCCCAAACCCCTTTAGTGCAGTAAGAGCTGAGCGCTGTAAGTAATATTAATGCAAATTTTCTCTGTCCTAATCAAGTTGGCCTGAGCACCATTGAGATACTAACAGATTGAACAAAAATATGAAGCATGGGGGTGCTACAGAAAGACACATTTGTTTTGTTTACTGTCCCACTCATCCCAGTGACAAACATCGAGTAAATTCAGAAAATGAATCCTCTCTGCCGCTTGATGTGGTGCCACTTGTTAGTTTGCAGAAATTTTGGAGGGCTGCTGCGCACAATTATTATTTTAACAATTATTTTTGATCATTAATCTGCAGATGTCTTTTTTGATTAATCAATAAATTGTATGGTTCATGACAAAATAGTGGAGAATGCTCATCACAACTTCTCAGAGTGCAAGCTGATGTCTTCAAATTGCTTGGTTTGTCTGATAAGCAGTGAAACCCTTGCCATAAGATGGCGCCGTGTGAGTGACAGCTAGTTACAGCAGCTCTTGCTTACTTTCTTTTCTTTAAGTGTATTTATGTGGTTTTTTTGCGTATATTCCTGCACTGGTCTCTGTTGCTCATCCACGTCTATGGATGTGCAACTAATAAGAGTAGGTTTTTTTGTCTTTACTTATTTGTGGACTTTTGCAAACTTCTTCGGGAACTTCTTCATCGTTCCGCCCTGGCTCCATTGTTGAGCAGCTGTTGGCCCTGCGCGACTCTCGGATACTCCCTGAAGAAAGACCTCAGATCCCCAAGGAAATAAGGAGGAGGAAGCGGGGCTGCAGAGGTGGAGTTAAACGCCGACAATGGAATAGACGTTATAAACAGTGTATTCTGTCTGTTATTATGGGGAATGTAAGATCTCTCCCAAATCAGATGGAAGAGCTGTTGACGTTGACCAGGCTGCAGGGGGAGTACAGGGAGTGTAGCATCATGTGCTTCACTGAGACTTGGCTTAACAAACTCACTGGTTACACTAAACGGATTTCAACTCGTGAGAGCGGACAGGAAAGTTAAGGAGAGTAGTAAGAGGAAGGGTGGGGGAATAGTGATGTTTGTGAATGATAGATGGTGCAACCCTGGGCATGTTTGTGTGGAGAACACTGTGCCCACCAAGAAGGTGCGGTGTTTTTCTAACAACAAGGCCCTGGGTGACCCCAGAGCTGAAGGCTGGTATCACCAAGACACACCTCTCCCCATCAGGATCAGGAGGAGCCAAACCCCACCCCCTCTCTCCACATTTCATCTGATCAGGTGAGGAAATAACTGAGGAGAGTGAAGGTGAGGAAGGCTACAGGTCCAGATGGCATCAGTTCCAGGCTGCTCAGGGACTTTTGCAGATCAGCTCTGTAAGGTACTGCTGCACATTTTCAATCTGAGCCTCAGCCTGGAGAGAGTCCTGGTCCTCTGGAAAACCTCCTGTGTGGTTCCAGTCCCAAAGACTTGCACACCCCAAGGAGCTAAACCAGTTCAGACCTGTAGCCTTAACCGCTCACCTGATGAAGACGATGGAGAGGATTATTCTCGGCTACCGCAGACCGCTGGTGAGCACTTAGGCTTAAATTTAGACTTAGACTTCATGAATCCAATAGTGCTGAAATTTAGTCGTTACAGCAGCATAGAACCACAAAAAAGGTGCACACAATATGAACAAATTTACAAACATGTAGACATAAAATAAGATAGATAAAAATAATTATTTTAGAAAAAAATTAAGAGCAATGAATAAATACACACACACACACACACACACACACACACACAGACTATATACACGAAAAAATAAATACAGCTTGGAATGGATGAAAAGTGTCGGGTGCTTTGAAATTAAATGAACAGTGCAATGTTATTTTAGGGTGGTGTTGAATAGTCTGACAGCCGTCCGAACAAATGACCTGCGGTAGCGCTCCTTCCTGCACTGAGGGTGCACTGAGGTCTCACCCACCTCCTCTATGGAGTGCAGAGGACTGTCCATAGAGGACACCCTCAATCACATGTCCCTCTCTGTGCCTGCACAGCCCCAGCAGACCATTGCATAAAAGATGGCAGACGCCACCACAGCATCATAGAATGTCCTCAGCAGAGTCCTGCAGACTCCAAAGGACCTCGGTCTTCTCAAACAGATGGAGATGACTCTGGCCTTTCTTGAAGAGGACATTTGTGTTGTCTGACCAGTCCAGTTTATCGTTGAGGTGAACACCCAGGAATTTATATGTGTCCACAATGTCAATGTCCAATCCCTGGATGTTCAGCGGAGTAGTTGGTGTTGCCTTCCTGCAGAACGAATGAGATGGTGATTGATTACCATCTCATTCGTCTTACTGCCGTTAATTCGGAGGTAATTGAGATCACACGAGTCTACGAAGTCAGTGATGATCTCCCTGTACTCCAGATCGTTCCCTTCTGATACACGTCCAACGATGGCTGTATCATCAGAGAACTTCTGAATGTGGTAGCAGTCAGTGTTGTACCTGAAGTCTGACGTGTACAGCAGAGAACAGACTATATTATGGTGGTGTAGAAGTGGATCAGCAGCTCCTGGGGCAGGTTGAGCTTCCTGAGCTGCTGCAGGAAGTACATTTGCAGCTGGGCCTTCTTGATGATGGAGTTGATGTTGGACTCCCACTTCAGGTCCTGGGAGATTGTGGATCCCAGAAACCTGAAGGTTTCCACAGCAGACACAGTGTTGTTGGGGATGGTGATGGGGGACAGTGTTGGGGGGCTCCACTGTCCACTGTCATCTCCACATATATAGTTTGTGTATGTGTGCGTGTGTGTGTGTGTGTGTGTGTGTGTGTGTGTGTGTGTGTGTGTGTGTGTTCTTATTGTGTGCACCTTTTTCCTAACTGTGTTTCTATTCTGCTGTGATGACTAAATTCCCCCACTGTTGGATTAATAAAGTCTTATCTATCTATCTATCTATCTATCTATCTATCTATCTATCTATCTATCTATCTATCTATCTATCTATCTATCTATCTATCTATCTATCTATCTATCTATCTATCTATCTATCTATCTATCTATCTATCTATCTATCTATCTATCTATCTATCTATCTATCTATCTATCTAAAGCATTCAACTATCCTAGAAAACAAACAAGCAACAAATCTGGAGAAACAAACTGAGAAGTTGGAACAAAAACGTCAATTGTTTTTGCCTCAGTTCTGACTGTGTTCATGGAACTGGAGTAATAATGCATTACCACCATTTTCAGTGTTAACTCTGTAATCAATAAGACATCATGTATAAGCGATGTGGGAGAGAATCATTCCATCACAATGCACCCTTATCAAAGCCCAAATTAATGCCATATTACATACAGGATGCAAAGATATCATGAAGTGTAATTGTTAATATGCTCCATGTGAAACGTATTCTGTTCTCTTGACCCAGCGCTGAGCTAATTAACTTATTAGGAGCAGAGGGCGGCTGAGAATCCTACATTCAGGGGTCCCTCTAGGAATTAAGTTTAACATCCCTTAGTAAGACCTTCTAACTCTCTGCACTAAGCCTCTCACCTCTCAGCTCAGTGTGCCCACCATCCAATTAAATCCAGAAAGCTGTTTCTACAGCTGAGGAAAAAAGGAACAGTGCAACAGCCCAGCTCAGCATGCTGTTCAAATGTTTGACATTTTCACATTGTCCTCATAACAATTACTTATACTTCGGCAAACACAAAGATCTGTCTCTTTTTTTTTTTTTTTGCTTGTGCACAGTGTAGGATTTTTGGTTGTCAGGGGTCTCAGTATACGTTTGTATTTGTTTGTTTCTGCCCGATTATTTTTGTGTGTGCTTGCCTTTGTGCCTGTGTGCATTTATATTACTTTGTTTATATGCTTCATTATTCTGTGTGAATTTTCTAATCAGTTCACCCTTAGCCCAGCCTTAGCTTGTCTCTGTGGGCCCGTAATGAGAGTTGTTCCAAGCTCACTTATCAATTGCCCTTTGTAATAGTCAGCATTTTTCTAACAAGTAGAATTAAACAGTAAAATAGTTTGTTAGTATGTTTAGTTCCACATTTCCCTGTGTGCATGCTGGTAATGAACAAGGGAGCAGATCATTGATACAATATTGGGTAAGGTTGACTTGAATTGCACATCATGTTAGACTATTTCAATACTGCCGGTGACGGTTTAACAAGCTAGACTGAAGGGCCCACTGAGGATGCTCAAGCTTTGCATTTCACAAGAGGAAACTTAGCTTGAAGGCAACGGCTCATAAACAGCTCAAGTATTTAGAAGTGTGCTTGCAATGATTTAAAATTCCTTTGGATACCCACCTCTCTCTTTTTTACGCTCACTTACAAATATTTAGTCGTCTGTCATCATTTCCATGTCCCCTCACTCTTTCTCAAGTCGCATGCTGGTTTGTTTTGCAACAAGGATATCACGCTCAGAGGTGAAATTTAGCTGATCCCCGAGAATAAAGATTTCGTGGACTCCGCCAGTTTTCCTTTGACGACATCTCCACATTTAACTTGCTCGGTAAGGCTTAGGGAGATGATGTTGTAGATTCAGTGCACCCTCTTCCTCCCCTCTGTAAACCCCACTGCGACACAGAGTACAGAGCTAATGACTGATGAGCCCTTTGACACGGAAATGCTTGACATGCTCCTCGGGGTCCAGACTAAAGACTTCCCTAACAAGCTCTCACACGCTCACCCAGGGCCGTATTAAATCCAAACTTTGGCACCTTTCCTAATTACTGAGAACATACTCGGAGCCAAGAGCCTCTTCCTAACCCGGGCTGAACCCCCTTCTGCCGTGCAGCGTCCCTTGAGTATGGGATGATATATGAAATACGGAATTCAAATAAGGCTGACAGAGAGCAATTACTGGGGAGAGAAGATCCCTTACTCTTTGCGGAAAAAGGATAAAAATCCTGATAAAGAGTACGTGAATGTTTTATCCGCTCCCTTCCATTCATACATGCTACAGTGTGTCCACCTCTTGTTCTCTCTCTATTTATTATGCCCCTTTCCATTCTCTCATTGGAACACAGGTCTTAAGTAATTTTGTTTCTCTCTGTCTGTCTCCCTATAGGTGTCTCCTATCTCGCATTTTACCTCCCTGCTTCTTTCTCGCTTCTTCCTATTTACTCTTTTCTATATTTTTTTTTCTCTCTCTGTGTGTGCAGGAAGAATAGATGGTTATTTCCACTACATCGCCATCAGTGGGGTCTAATTTATGATGCCCATCGAGTAGAGAGCCCTATTAAAAGCCTATTTACAGTCAAACAAGATCACCAAAAGCAATGACAGCGTCTTAACTGTTGTCGACATCAACTAAATGTTGTGAGACTACAATTTCCGAGGCGTAGAGGCATTTGTGAGTAAACAACATAAAACAGTCCTCTTGTAATTTCAGGTTTTCTGTTACTAAATGAATTTACATGCCACATTTTGCTGGCTGCACATGTAACATATCTGCACACAATTGTATTCTGCAGCTAACAGGTACCCCAATATAATGGAATTTGTTTTTATCTACGACTTGTCCTGCACTCAATGACATTGATTGTGTTCTAAGTGTCTAATAGTCAATCAGTGCACCCACGCACTTGTCTGTCTGTTCATTCAGTCAGTGCCTTGCTTACTCATTAATGTATAGTACAACAGCCAGCGAGGTAAGTTAATAGATATGAGTAGACTATTGTTATGCCGAGAGCTGTTGATTGCACTGCTGATGGGCTGGGTTAATTATTCTGAGCACTAGTTGCACATCTTTCCTGAATTAGGCTGGATTAATTGAAAGCTCTCCAGCATGTCTCTGTAAGTGGCTGTCCAATCTGTTACTTTATGTCCTCTTATTTCATCTCTCTATCTGTCATGATCAGCTGCTGTAATCAACTGCTCAAGTCTTCTCTCCCCTCTTAGAGCTTTTTCCATTTTTATATGTCTCATATCATTAGCTTATTAACCCATTTCTCCTCCCATTATAGCAGAATATGTTTGCTGAAAACCTTTATTGTAATGCACTTGGAAAATCAATTATAACTCTGTAACACAATACTGCACATTTCCCCTCCTATCTACACCTCTTTGCTTCCTTCCTCTTCTCATCCTGCTCTTGCTATCATCCTGTTTGTGTGTAAGCACGTCAGAGCCATCAAGTGGGCTTTGTGTCTTATGTTCGCCGCAGGACATCTTTTTGGGTTGAACACCAAAATTCAATCTCAGCTCCCCAATCAAAGGTAGTAAAAACCCTTCCATCGCTGCAGCCTCAAAAGCAGCTTCAGCCCTGCTTGGTCAGATAAATCTTAGTAGCTCATCCTTCTCCTATTTTCTTTTCATCCTGGACCCCCCAGTGGCCCACTTTAGAGCCCGCAGATGGCCAGGAGAGATTTAGGCGCTGCAATTCATCAATGTAATGTAGCCTGAACCACTGGACAGCAACCCCACTAACCTCTCCTCCAGCTGGACCGTACTGCCCCCCTTCAGGCTCGCTTCAGCCAAGCTTGGCCCAGTTTAGTAAAACTTCTGCCCTGCTTCGGCCTCTTCGTGACCAGTGCCAAAGTGAGCTCTCGTTTAAGTTCTCATTGTAATTACAGATCAGCTAAGTCGCCCCTGCTCGACAAGGTTAGCTAATTGTCTTACATTCTACCCACAAGGTTCAATGTGTGTTACTGTTGCATAAGTATGAGCATCATTCTGTCTGCATTTTCTGTCACTTACACTAACAAGACTGAGGGTGTTGAGCTGCCAGGCATGTGTTGTGGAGTGTTTATCCTCTCTCCTCCGAGAGTGCAAGGATAAACAAGTTTCTTTTGATGATTCAGTGATGTCTTATTTTAATAAGTGTCAAGTTAATGCTTTTATTATTTGAACAAAGAAGAAAAGGTTCTCCCTGGGGGCTTCTGACAAACACTGAAAAAAACAGCACTGTTCTGAACACCTACATCTGTTGAACTCAGGACATTCCTCTTAACACCCCGCCCATTTATCAGAGCGCCTGCTGCATTAACCTTAATACATCTAAATGAAAGCCCTGGTTAACAGAGAGCTGGATTAAGTGTCCTTTCTTCTTTCTGTGATGAGCTGCTGATATTTCACTTCTGTTATTCTTCAGTGACTGTGAGTTTTGTTTTATCCGATGTGGTCTGAAACCACAAAATCATTAATTTTGGGGGTTTGCTTTCCCCCCTCCCCCCCCCCCCCCCGCTGCAGTGTGATGTGTTCTTTGTATCCCCATTTCTAGGATTGATAACGTGCAATGCAACAATAGCACACCCCTCTAGAATAAATGGTATTCCTCCTGCTCCAGGCTGCCTGATAGACATAAAGTGAGATTGGTTCTGTTGAATAAGAGATGAATCTCTCTGAGTGTCACCATGCTGCCACGACCTCTGAAATATCATTATCTACAGGGTAGGGAGGCTAACTTCTCTAATATAGCCTGAATACAAGAGAGCTGTGCCACAAGTGAACATGAACCTGCTTCATTACTGGTATATCTCAGGAAAAGGAGCAGGCTTTTGTTTGTACTGCAACCGTGGTATGTGCTGTATCTCAGAACACCCAAACATATTTAATAACATAATCTGTTTTCCACTAGGATATGCAGCCTGAGGGGTAATTGTAATGCCTAAGTTTGTGATTACACTCGAAACAAATAAAGGAATTTGGTCTTGTACTTGAGCCACCCAATAAGTGGATCATACAGCATAAAATGCATTACTTAAGCGTGGCGTGTTTTGGGCAGATGGTACAGTGTTGCTTCCCACTGACCGTTATTCACCTCAATAAACTTTCTTGTCAATATTTTCCCAAGGACTCCTGTTTACTTTACATTATTTCCATTAAACTAATGAGACATGAGAGAATGTGTCTCGTTTACTTCATTTGCAAGTCAAATCACCAAAAAAATCACAATAGATATAAATTGACTTAAGTTGCTGTGGAAAATTGACAATGTACCAATATTATGATAATACCATTATACTATTACCTGGAAATGAATAATTTATATACTGTACATCCAATTTGAAATCATACTTTACTTCATTCATATTTCACTCAAGGTCTGAAACGGCCTTAATCAATAATTCAGTTAGAGTGGATGGGGCAGGCAGCAGGCATCCCTCCAGTGGTTTACTGTTGGTTGGAGAAACAGAGAAGTGTAGATGATATTAAAGACTTTCCTTCAGTGTCCAAGTCAGAGATTCAAGGATTGCGGTTTGATTTTGTTCAGAATACTTTAGCAGCCAAGCCCACTCTAAACTATATCAGATTAATGATGTTGACTCACAGGCTCAATGGAAAAATGTTTAGCTTTTTGTTATTTCTGTGATGTTTGCTTCAATATAACTCCTGCCTCTCCAAGAAGTTGTGTTCATATTGGCTACAACTAATTTGTAATTATTTTCTATCAATGTAATTACTTTATTTCTGTTAATATAATGAGAAAATGTTTCTGTTTTTGGCAAGTCGCATATATGGTGTTAATTAAAGTATTAGTAAGATCAAACAGACAATACAATTTCTGCCAAATATCGGATCTTGCAGTACATTATCAGCTTGTAGTGACCACAGCATTTTTACGTTACACGTTATTAGGGTTATATCTAGAGAGCACTTAAAGTATAAGGTAAGACTGTGGTCTGGTTTAATAGTAAAATGATAAAGAAAAATACAAGTTTGCAGTGACATGAGACACAATGCGTCTATTTACATTTAACTGGAATCAGAATCTTCTTAACCTCAACTAAAGCGCTTTTGTCTCAGGAAGAAGTCGGGAAACTGAAAATACTTTACCCACAGAACTGTGAACTCTTTTCCACTTTAGTTTCACTAAAGTCACTGAGTTCACTCTCTAACCATCTCTCTCTCTATCTCTCTTCTGTGTGTTTGCTGTCAGGGATGCTCACAGTGGCTCCAAAAGGTTTCCACTGTCCCGACGCTGAGAGAAACTGCAACCCCTGCCTTGATGCAGCCAAAGCTTGCAACCTAAATGGCAGCTGCAAGAGGCAACGCTCTACCTACATCGCTACCTGCAGCAAGGAGGACCCCCACAAGGGAGAGACCTGCAGCAGGAAGCGCTGCCACAAGGCCCTGAGGTTGTTCCTGGACCGTGTGCCCACTGAATTCAGCCACCGGCTGCTCTTCTGCCCCTGCCAGACTGAGGGCTGTGCTGAGAGACGTAGGCAAACAATTGTACCCGATTGCTCCTATAAAGATAAGGAGAAACCCAACTGTCTGGAGCTACGGACGGTCTGTCGCCAGGACTCTCTCTGCAGGTGAACAAAGAGAAAAAGTTTGTCTGTGGTGGAGGTGGGGGTGGGGATGTGTGTAAAAGGCAGAAGAAGAGTGTGTTCAGTGCAAGTGGTGGCATTTATTTTGTTTGCATGCATGTCTGTGTGTTAGTTGGTTTTGTTGGTTTGATGGACAGATTTTAGGGCTGTAAAACAACACATCTGATTCGTTATCATCTTATATTCATGAAAAATTAGACAAAAGAAAGTTTAATCAGTGCGTGAGAGACTGTTTCTTTTTGATGGCAATTTCCTGCCTCCCATGCCATCATAGAGTTTTATATTTCTCTGTTGTAACTTTGCCAGTGAAGTAATTAGACTTTCAGGGAGGCCGTAGCTATTATGAAGATGTGAGGCTAAGTTGAAAGGACAACGCTCAATTAAGCTGAACAAAACATTAGTGGATCACTTTGGCTGCATGGGGCCTCTATTGGATTCAAGCGGCCAGATTCAATTCACACCTACCCAGCCGTGACATGTTTTCCTTGTGTAAGTGCTGCTGAGAGCAGGTGAAGCACAGCAGTTGTAGCCAAATAAGCTGTCAAGATCTTTTTTCCCCAGAACTGTGTGCTAGGTCTGGCTATCATCAGGCTGCATATCCAGCCGGTTGAAGGTGATATGCTCTGCATTCATTAGTCTAATAGCATAAAACATGTAGGAAATTTGAATAAATTTAAGCATTTAAAAACTAATTTATGAGCCTAATGGAGTTCAACCAAGTCCCAAGACCCTTGAAAGCTCACTGCTGAAAATAGTACACATGATGTGAGAGTGAACAGAAGGGAAAACTTTGGCTACTTTTTCATCTCCAAAACACCCACTATATCGCAGAAAATTACTTGAAGCATATTCAAATATTTTGTCAACCACTTTCCTTGGCAAAAAATAAATGATATGTCGCACAAATTGAACAATGGACAGAAAAAGGACTACTCAGTGTGAAAGAAAAGCGCCACTTTTGTAATGTTTACTATTTTTCCTTTTTTTGGAAATGTTGACAAAACTGCTTGTTTTGTTGAAAACAACAAGGATTTACTTGTCACACAAATTCAAATTTGTCTGTATAAGATTGCACAACATTTTTTTGAAAGCAGTATTTCTCTAGAAGTTCACTTACATCCTGTTTCCATGGAGGTCAGCAGCCTTCGAGTCTGAGTGTTAATAGCAAAAACATAATTCCTCTCCACCAACACTAAATCCAGCCACCGCACTGCTAAAGTAGTTAGACTCAAGCACCTCTCCTGCAATTTATGATTGTCTCGATAATTACCTGCTTGCCTGCATTGTGTAATCTGTTTTCAGGCTGAGTTGCTTTCTTTGACCTTTCGGCCCTCAGGTGTCTGCTGTGCACCTCCTTGCTGTGGAAGATGAAATAGAACGTTAAAGCTCATTATCTGTGGCTGCGTAGTGCCCCGCTGAGGTCAACAGCTCGATGAGTGTGCACACACTCACACAGTATGGACACACGTATGCCTGTGCACCAACAGAACAACAACCATTCAAGAGCCACACATGCACACACTCACGTAGCTACAACAACTTTCCGCTTGAATGTAATTCTAATAACCCATATGCAAGTACCAACATGCAAGAGTATGTCACTATGATTCAATTACAATGAGGTGTCACTGGTCAATGTTAGGCGGACACTGTTGTCTGATTGGTGATTTTATCGTTCCATGAGGTGTCCACAATTACCACCATCAAGTGAAATATTCTTAAGGTGTCCTCTGGCTGTCTTGGTGTCCTCTGTCTGTTACACGATCTTGCACATCACAAGACTGTTAGATGTCCGAAACTTGGAAACACTGATCTATTTTATTTCATCCAATAACTCATCAAGATATTGC
Source organism: Embiotoca jacksoni (assembly GCF_022577435.1). Classification (NCBI taxonomy): domain Eukaryota; kingdom Metazoa; phylum Chordata; class Actinopteri; family Embiotocidae; genus Embiotoca; species Embiotoca jacksoni. The sequence continues at coordinate 16,183,502 of NW_027185436.1, read as the reverse complement.
AATAACTGAGACATTATGAACTATGAATTTTGTTCTGCACTTACAGTATGTTGTAAAATCAGATTCAATTTAAAAATTAATGAAGACAAACTTCACCGATTAGGGTTTGTTTTATGCAACGCAATTAAACAACCTCAAAAAGCACCTTCTCAAAACTTTTTTTATTCACAGAAGTTACAGCACACTCCAGTACAACACCACGGGAAACCTTCTTTGGCTCTATTCTCCTCTCTCAGCGATGTGTTGATAAAAGTACGGCGGAGATCATTCAGCGTCGGGGCTGTTTCCCCCTGGGAGACGCCTGTCTGACTCCAAACAGGGGATACACAGCGTGCCCAAACCTATTTCATTTTAACACAAGTGACAGATGGAGAGAGTAGGGGCACAAGAGAGGGAGGGAGAGGTAATGAGAGAGAAAGGAGGAGGAGGATCGCTGAATCGATCTGGGCCGTAAAGCTACTGCAGCAGGTTGGAGGTCAGTGGTTTGGTCGCATAGCTATGGATCTCTGCAGCAGACTCTGCAGGCCATCTCAACGACAAGCTTCCCTCCCAGCATCACACTCCAGTGAATAAAGGGTCATGGCTCAAAACACACCCAAGTCGAAACAGATTTAAAAATGTATACTCACCTATTTTATGATTTATTTTAAACTAGAAAAGGCCAGCAATTTCACACTTTGCACAAATAAAAATACCTTCAACTATTTCCTTTCTGGAGTTTTACCTCCAGCATGCTGGATGCCAAATTGGCTATGATTTCACCATTGGAGACTGCTCAGATTGCTCCAGGTGGAGCCGAGAGCGCAATCAAACAAAAAGTAAATATTTGAAAGGATTTCAAATATATAATTTTGGCTAGGGCTTAGGTGGCATATTGCATTGGAAGATTGCATTCTCTTTCTGGTCTCAGCAGAGGCAATTGTTGACATACTCTGGAGATCTGGGGACTGTAGATGGATAGAGAACAAGCTTTAAATGGAGCAGCTCTTATTTCTTACACCTGGTTGTACTTCTGCTGCAGTTATTACATTATTACCTTCCATAATCCTACACAAACAGACAAAAACAGACTTCCCCGCGTTACTGTTCTCTTATTTCCCCCACTTCCTCCCCTCTCTGCCTCTCCACCTTGTGTCGTCACAATCCATCCAATGGATCCAACGTCTATTCATATGGGAATACTAAGTCCACAGAGTGACAATAGGCTATATTTGGATGTGCTGTTTTTGGGTAGGGTAGTGTGAGCATGTGTGTGGGTGTGTATGTGCATGTATGCAAGCAGAGAAACTCCCTATCCATTTCCATGTCAGTTCACGCAACACAGACCCTGTGAAGCCTAATCCAAGGAGTATTGAGTTGTATACGTGTACTGTATTGATTGTCTGAAGGATCAATGCAACACTTCTATCTTTGATTTATTTCCCTGGTCTCCAGGCTCACTGGGTGCTCTTTGATTCAGCTCTTTGGCCACTGGTTTTCAAAGTGGGCGGCTGAAAGACAATCCATCACAGTACAGGTAACCTGACCCAGTTTGGGAGATGCTCTGTAGCCAGCTTGCTTACAGAAAACTCTCAGTCTTAAACTCTCTCAAGCTCTCTCGTGCTCTCTCTCTTTCACACGCACACTCATGCGCGCACGCACATGCACACACACACACACACACACACGCACACACACACACACACACACACACACACACACGCACACACACTGCCCTAAATCAACAGTATGCTCTGTTGTATCTGACAACTCGAGCCTCCACTGAGGGGGAACAGTGTCGGGAGAATGACTGGCCCAGATGGCCTTACTCTGGAGCTTCTGAGAGAAATCTGGATGCTGTTGCACTTTTATCATCAGCTTCTCTCACACACACACACTTTTTTTTGCTCCTGCGCTTGTGAGGACTGGCAAAGTATTCCCTAGCCACTAATTCTTACCTAACCTCCCGCTCACACATTTGGTCAGTTCTCTATGAAGTACTGTAACTTGAATGAGCAGCCAAGACTTGACAGATTTCTCAGGAAACGAACTACTTCATTGTGTACTGTAGTAGTGGCAACAGAGATAGAAGTGGATATAGGTGAATATGTAAATTACCCAAACCAAATATGCACAAAGCTGTAAAGCCATTACAACAACTTCTGTTCTTTTTTTTGTGTTTGTTTATTTCACGCAGCAGAACATTAGCAGATTTCTACTTTATAAAACTGAAATGGTGACATGTTAGTAAACAATTGCCTATTTACACACCACAACAGATATGAAGCAACTAAAACATTCACTTAACATTATTTTTCTGATCCCCCACCAAATGTATTGACTCTCCTCCTAATTCTGGTTTTGTCACCACTAATTAAGGGAAAACTATTAAACTGTTAAATGCTCGACTATGTTCACAGCTAGTTGCTCACTTTGTCTGTCTGCTGTTAAGTGCTGGCCAATTATCATACAGTGGGTATTTGAGCTCTTTCCCTGGTGGAAAAAAGGATGATAAGAGAGAAGACAATTAACCAAAACAGTATAGTTGCTGCTAACTATAATTAGCTACAAGACAATAAAATGCCCCATGGAGGTAAGGAGAACTGAGGATTCTGGTGATAATTTGTCACTACTAACTACCCATTTCATATTATCCAGCCTATGTTTAATGCAGTAGTTTACCAGAATAATATCAACAGCAGCTTCAATCATCTGTCATGTCTACACAGGATGTGTTCAGGTGTAGTACTGACTGTAGGTCACCCATGTTTTGTCACCACTGACAATAAAATAGAAGAAAAAAGACATAAAGTATAGTGCTGAAATGCAGCTTAAATTGTGTAGATAGGTTTTTGCAGAATCATTTGATCCATTGTTAATATAAGAATATTGACTGTTTTGTGCAGATTTAAACCTAAACTGAATCCATTCAAACACCCTGTTGAAAAAGATAAGGCTGGCCAGATTGTCCTCACTTTTCACAAATATTGTCACTCTCAAGGTTTCAGACTCAAATATAAAAGCATACACAGAGACACTAGATGTTCCTTACTTAGCTTTAAAAGTCTGTGCTCAAGGGTTTACCTGGACTGTTTCTTTTTCCCTAGTTACATTACAAGCAATCAAAGTAAAGTGTCTTTTCTGATAGCGTGAAGCTCTAATTTTGCAAGCAAAGCATGTGTCAATTGGTGACCTTTTCCTCATACATAGTACAGTAGAGTTTGCTGCAGTGTGGCTTTAATCAGGCATCTGCCTCAGTGGAGACGTGCTTAGCTTGCTGGCAACACATAACAGTGGCAAAAGGGGTGAAAAGGAAGCGAGAGAGAACGGAAGAAAGGTAGCAAGAGGGATGGGGCTGGCGCTGGAAAGAAAGAGTTGTGCATTTAATTTCAATACATGGATTAGTATATGCCCATTTACGTTTCCAACTATAATCTCTAAGGGAACATAGTATAGCGGGAAACTGCAGTCATTACTGATGGGCCTCATCGTTTCCTTTACAATCTCTTCCTCCAATGGTTCCATATCTATTATTAATGCAAACATTATCAATAGGGCTTTAGACTTATCTATAGAATGGTCGATGTGTGGTTTTGAATGTGTCAATTAGGGCTTCTTCTTTCACTTTTAATCATTCTTACTCTAAACTTCTCTTTGTACTTAAAGAGTCTCACTGAAACCTGCAGCATGTATCTTTCTGTAAACTTTTCCATTATATGTTTCTAACGGCTATTTAATTAGTGATAATAACTGCTCTGGAGCCTTAATTGTCTCTTATTAATTAATTCATTCATTCATTCATTCATTCATTAAATACTTAATTGAAATTGTGGGGGACTGCTTTTGTTTGTTTTTGCCGTTTGTTTGGCGTGTACACTTCAACTGGGGGATGTCTGTTTGTCTTGCTCAGAAAGTATTTAGGAAGTTTAAATAACCTTGGATAAACTGCTCACCCTTTACCTAACAGGCAGCACTGGCTAATGTGTGTGGCATGATATAGCATTCATCCCAATGACATAACATTCAGTAAGGGGTTGTAAGACACCTGAAGCAAGCGCTGTTAACAAAAGCAGAGGCAGAGAGTGAGAGTGAGAGTGAGAGTGAGAGTGAGAGTGAGAGTGAGAGTGAGAGAAAGTAAAAGAAACAATGAATTCAAGGCAATTTTCCTGTCATTAAACAAGGAACATTGCAATCATGCATAAGTGGTCTTTTAAAATAAAGCAAGAATTGGCTTTTTTTTTTTTTTATTATTATTTTCTGGTTAATAATGCAGGGGAGGTTGTGTCACTAGACAGTTTTTGTTGGTTTCAATTCTCTGCTGAGTAAGGGGGCGAAAGGTTGTGTCATGTGACAGCAAAGCCAAAGTGCCTTGTGTTTTGACTGAATGCCATCTGTCCACATTGCCCTTTTAGAGTATTGACCGGGAATTCCAATGAGTACAGTGGTGCTAAAAAAAAGGCAGGCTGCTGTCCAGACACATTTAAGAAAAAATAGCTGTGGGTAAAAGGGACTGTCACCTCTGACCAGAGCAACAGAGAGCCAGTCCAGGGTAGGCAGCATTAAATTTAGGAGGAAAATCATGAGCAGAAGATGCTGAATATTGTCAATTAGTAGAAAGAAAAAACAGCTCTGATAAAAGTTATTCCCTTTCAATCAAAATATACTCATAGCACTCCACTCACAAGGTCAGTGCTGTATTGTTAGGCTTGTCATAATAGGTTGTATGATATATTGAGCCATGCTGCACAATGCAGAAAAAAGGAGTGTCAAAAGAGAGTAATAGTCAAATCTTAGCTTTGCCAAGACCCACTGTTTGCTTTGCCATTTAACATTAAGTTACACAAGGACACACAAGGCTGTTGAGTCCTATTGATTTAACCAGGGTCAAATTCATGTCACAAGTTTGCACAGGAGCACCTGAACCTGCAATGACAATCAGTTTATACTAAAGTGACAACCGGACATTAATGAGAGGAGAGGAGAGGAGAGGAGAGGAGAGGAGAGGAGAGGAGAGGAGAGGAGAGATGTTAGCAGCTATTGTGTCATGGTTATTGTAATGCTTTCTGTAGATGACTGAGAGATATGGATTCTAAAGCCTCTCTAGGCTGAAGACTGAGCGAAGTGATAAGAGAGTGAACAGCTATAATTTCATATTTAACAGAAATTATCATCCATAGAAGAAGTTATATTGGTAGACAGAGCGCAGAGGGGAAGTCTCTAAACCAGATAGGATTCTCAATGAACTGTTGTTTTAGAAATGAAGCTATTAGAAAACTTTGGAGTCTGATAACTGTGTTTCCTCTTGCCTCTCTTCCTTCATGAGGAAATGGTTTCCAAGACTGACACTCATCTGATTTAAGTCACATTGTTTGTCACAGGCATCAAGTGATAGGAATAAGAATCCATATAAAAAGCCATTAGTTTTCTATTACTGCCAAGCTGGACGGACAGGCACTCAGCGCTCAGCCGAATCACTGTGTTTAAAGTGTCAGGTTGGTTGAAAGAAGTCTACCTCTGTGGGGGCTCCCCTGCCACTTCCCTGGGGGCTGAGTGGCTGAAATGACCATAAAACTCTGTTGAGCTAGACAGCCTGTAATTTCAGCAGCGAGAGGCGCTTCGCCGAGGTATAATGGAAAGCCCGTGGAAGCCATGAAATGTGCTGCATCCTGGTGTTGAAACACCATTGTCTGAACACTCAGGACACCTCTCTAAACTTTAAATTACTGTTTTTAAGCCATCATTGTCTGAAAGAGCTTCGCGTCTAAAAAGAAACATGGTGCTTGTTGAGTTTCTTTAATCTTCTGTGGTCTTTGCTTTTCCCACAGAAATCTGACGTTCACATTTTGTATTAGTACAAAAATAAAAGACCCTTTGCCCATAAGAAATAGAAAAATGTAAAAGGTGGTTCTGAAGGTTACTTTGTGTAGGTACAATAGAGTGGTTCTCCCTCCCCTCTGTCTGTTGTATCTTTTTTTAGCATGTGTACTATGATTTTGGGTACAAGTGCCTTTTTTCACTCTGAATGGAAAGGGCTTTGAGTGAGGAGGACAGGTGTTGAGAGGGATAGTTTTGCATTTGTGTGTTCTTTTTTTACATTACGTACTTATGTATTGTGTATTTAAGTGTGTGTGTGTGTGTGTGTGTGTGTGTGCGCGTGTGTACTTGTGTGTATGTGTATTACTGCTGCAGCACTGGTAGAGCAAGCATATGTCCCTTTTTCTGAGGCAAGTTTTTACATGTGATGTTAGCAGCATGTCACGTCGAGAGACTCTCTGGGTGATTTGTAAGGAGGGTGGATGGAAATGGAGTAATGAAGTGTGTCTGAGTGGAGTTTGCTGCGGGAGGTCCTAGCCCATCACACCACACTGGTTGCATTTGTGTTATGCTAAAAAAAAAAACACAGAAATGACCACACAGACTAACATACAAAGAAAATGTTGTCACACCACTCAGTTTTTCCCCTCGGCCAAATATATTTGTCTCCTTATTTGCAGACTGAGGATGCAGCATTATAGCACATTGTTTTGTCACTCACTACAACAAGGACTTTTTCTCTGATAGACAGCACTATATGTGCATATACTTTTCTCTATAAATTTCCTGAATGATAATATCCTTCCTGCTTCAAGCAATGTATTCTAATTTGCAGATAAACATGCAGGTAGAGGCTCAGTATCATTACAATGCATCCCATCCGCGCCAATTACTTCAGCACCATATGAAAAAGGTACACAATGATGAATAAGTGATCAAGTTGGACCACTGTTGAACATACAGTATAGTAAGTGATGCAATGCATATTTAAAGACAAAGCGGTATGTAAATGTATATGACATTAACATTTCACCTATTAAGGCAGTTGTGATATGCAGTGGTTTGCACCATCAGCACTTTTTTTTTTTTTTAATATGAATCTCCTGCTCAGTCCATGAATACAATGCTGTAGAGGCATCACTCAGTTTCTCACCAGCTGCAGTATGAATTAATTAGTGAATAAATTAATGTTATCAGTCAAATGTGAACAAAAATATACGTGCATAATTCATAGATTTTGTCATATACTGCTAGTATTCTGAGGGGAAAGATATATTTTAAAGGTGACTTATATGGAGAATTTTGCCATGACACGATTCGTACAGTTTCATTTTGATACAATTAAAGTATTTTTTTTTTTTGGCATTGATTAAAACCCAGAGAAACTCATACCTGGTTAACAAAATGACATATTTAGAAGATTTTTCCAAACCCTGAAATTCATTGGAAATCTGAGATTAAATTTATTAAATGATTTAGCAAAGAGGACAGTGTTCCTGTGGCACTAATGAAGGTACCTTTAGCTGCAGTGTGTTCAGCAAAACAGTGAGCAATAAAAGGAGCTACAGCAACAAATGTAGATCATACAAGAAAGAAGGAGTTGTAATGCTGGAGAGTAGTATGGACAACTGGATTGTTTTTTCGTGTACAGAAGAAAATCTATTCTATCAGACAAATGAAAAATTGTGTTACTGTAAAACATAGCATACTTCAGGGTAGATACAGTTTTAGGGTTTGTTAAAATAATATTAAAAATGATTTGGGAAAATAAAACAAAAAACATCACCTTTTGCTGCAAAGTGAAAGAGAAAATGTTTGACTGAATAAAATAAGTTTGGACTATAGGAGAAAAAAGCAAGAAAGGAAGAAATAGTTTCACATTTTGGGAAATTAACTTTCTTGTATTTGAAGATCAACAACTCTGATGTCTGTCTGTTCAATATGAAGCTACAGCCGACAGATCATGAGCTTAGCTTAGCATAAATCTGGATATAGCAGTAAATGTTTTCCCAGTCTTATTTGACCAAAATCATGATGAGAAACAAGCAGTGCCAACATCAGTGGTTTGAGATCAAGGCTGCACTCTGACTAGCATCTGCCTGCCAATTCATTCCTTTATGGTAATTAAAATGTGTCACAATTACTGACAGTGATGTATCACTATTAAAAATCACCCCTATATTACCCTTTAAAAAACACCATAACAAATGACGGTGCATCATAACTGATAACTTGACTAACAAGTTAACTGTTTTTCATCAGGTCCTACTTTGTCCAAAAGTTACCAACCAACCAATCAGCCAACACATTTCATCAACTGCCCTCACTAGACCTGCTTCTGTGTTTATACGTGTGTGTGTGTGTGTGTGTGTGTGTGTGTGTGTGTGTGTGTGTGTGTGTGTGTGTGTGTGTGTGTGTGTGTGTGTGTGTGTGTGTGTGTGTGTGTGTGTGTGTTACTAAGGACAAGACAGCCTGAGGTTCATTCTAGTACCTTTGAACTTAAGGCTGAAAAAAGTGGTCAGACCAGGTCAGAGTGAATGAGTCATGACAGAGATGCAGAGATGCAGAGAGTGGGAAAGAGAGAGAGCGAGATGTGCAATGGATTGTGATTCACTTAGTGGGCAGCTGTGATGTGAACAGTACAGACAGAGCAACTTTGCACACGCTACTCCCAATAAACCTACTTAAGTGGATTAGCAATGCCACCCTGGGGGCCTCCACAGACTTAAAGCTCTTATCACAAACACACCGAAACAAAAAATACTATTTTTATCAGTTCGCTCGGTTTGTGGTGAAAGTGAGAACGGGAGACAGTTAAAATGTCCAGGATAAGCATGGAAGCTGTGGCCAAAAGAGACCTACGATATCTCTTCTCATCCTTACACAAATGCACTACCCCTGGTTTAAGTTGCATGCTGTGAAGATAGTAAACAGCTTGTTGGAAGTGAGGCATGAGTTGAAGTGGTTGCTATTCAGGACACCTGTTGTAGCAGCCTGGAAGCAGATGTTGCATATACTTTCCCACTTTGATGCTGGGTACAATTGGCAGCTGCTACGTAGTAAAAATGATGCCAAAAAATTAGGCCCGGCGCTTTGAGTTTGTGTACGTATACATGTGTTCACCTGTCATCTGCATGTGTTTATGACTAAGCCCCTGCCTCTGTTTCTCTGTCTGTGCTGTGCTTCATGTTTGTCATGCAGGTCCAGGCTGGCTGATTACATAGTGAACTGCTGGACGACTCCGCACACAGTGAGCACCTGTCCTAACCAAGACAATCACCAAGCCTGCTTGGCCTCTTATGCAAGGCTCATCGGTCAGTACAGAGCTGTGGGTGACACAGTGATGGATTGAGAGTGTGTTTGTATGTGTGAGAGAGAATAAGGTGGGAGTGAAATGGGTGGATACATACAAATATGCACATTCAAAATCATGCAATATTTTGAAATGTCATGCGAGATAAAGGTGATGGCTATACCAGTCTAGAAGATGAGACAGTTTAACAGTCGTCTATAGGGTACTTTTCCCCTCCTGGACTAATATCTCCACCAGCACACTGGACATTAGTTCACTACTAAAAGTAATTAGGGAGTAGAGGCACAGAGAGAGTGTTTACTTAATTAAAAGACCTGATGACCACCTGCTTGCTCATAATAAATGTTGTGCAAACAATATGCATAGATTAGTATGTGCATATTTTTCAGTCCCACCCATGGTGTATACATGATGTTGTGACGCAGAGCAAAAACATTTCTGAAGTCAAATTTCCAGAGAATAACTTATTTTTCCTGGTTAGTGGTTGCTGAATTGTCCATATTTCAGAATCAGTCAGTGCCCATGTGTCATAAATCATGCAGTATGAAGTGATAATATGCCACGGTGCTTCCAGGATTTCTCTTAAAACTACTACGCAAAGTGTATCTAACACACATGGATCCTGCTAAAAGCATTGACACAGAGAGACATTTGAAAATTAAAATGCTTTGGTACAGTAGTGATGTATAAATAGGGCACACACTTACTAAAACAACTACTTTGCAAAATGTGGACTCTTTACATCTAAAGTACAGCATTGCAGAATGGTTCACCTTTCTGTAAACTAAAAAAAAAAACATTCCTGTGACTGACATTTTGTTGCCCCTTTTATATACAATTTGCAATAAATGTAATCCATTATTGTCCATTAGTGACCCAAAACTGTTTGTCCTAATCTGTGTATGTGTGTGTGTTTATGTGCGGATGCCCTCACAGGGACAGAAATGACCCCGAACTATGTTGACAGCAGCTTCTCCAACTGGACCATCTCTCCGTGGTGCACCTGCAAGGGTAGCGGAAATCAAGAGGAGGAATGTCTGAACTTCCTGCAGTACTTCGCGGACAACCCATGCCTAAGTGAGCCAACCTGACATATGCATACTCGGCAAACATTTGAAATGTGTTTTGTAACTGATAGTGGCTCAACAGTCATGTAATATTAATAAGAGCTCAAGCGTGTGATGCGGTAGTTACTCTTGCTGCCATGTAAGAGCAGAGTGAGCCATGAACTTCGATATAATGCAACTTTAATGGTTTCATGTAAGATTCTGCTTTTCGGTGTTGTCGAGGTCTCCAGTGGGATGACTGGGGATGTGATGTTTTGAAGAGTGGGTTGTGGTGTGAAGACTGAATGTGGAAATAATGGGAGGATGGGTCACCGGATAGTCTTTAGACATCCAGGTTTTAAACTGTCAAAAGTAAATTAGGTTCTTTAAAATGTATTGAGTTCAATGTATTTCAATTAAACAGGAATAAATACTTCTTTTTTTTGGTTGTGACAATGGAGGAAATAAATTCAGAAGGATTAAGTGAAAATATTTGTGGATGAATGGATGAGTGGTAGCATGAGCGTATGGACGGATGTGGATGAAAGGATGAGTGGATGAATGAATGCATGAAAGGATAGCCTCAGAAGTCCTAATGAAAATTTGTCTGCTATACATAGTTGGATACAACTTATCTAGAGACACTCCTTTATCCACTGATTAAGTTGGAATTAAACGTCCTTAGTTTCTCAGAAGCAAGTCATTTCTTATCACTTCTCATCCTTCCTTTGGGCAATATCTGCCCAGACTTTAATACAAAAGAAACCATTTGCATGTCATTTTCACATTCAATCTGAGAGAGTTAAAGGGCTTATCCCTTACGGGAGAAAAATGTCATGAAAAAGAACAGACTAGCTCAAATGGAATAATAGGGAAACCTAAAATACATATCATCTGCACATCTGATGCATAACACACAGGTTGCAGCATAACAGAGGGCTACTTCAAATATCCTTATGCCTTTTTCACTGAAAAGTAAAATATAGCAAGCTCCTTCCTTGCTATGGCGTAGCGAGCAGTGTCATCAGCACTACAAGACACCATTGCCTTTAACATGTTCTATTGTGTAGATAATGCTTTCTGACCATTTCAATAGATTGCTGGGTTACCGTTTTAGCTGAGTGTGCAGGATGAGGGATGAGGCCGGGAGCTGAGGAGGCGTCTTGAAAAATAACACAAAATGCCGCATCTCCTCTCTGCAGTCAAGGGGAACAGGCGATAAACTTCGACACACTGGGGAGGAGGATATACACAAAACCACAAACTCACTGTACAGTATGACACATAGTCATCCCCATTAACCTGCAAGGCATTACAATTTAATTTTATGAAAAACATTTCAACTAGAGTCTTATTAACTGCAAAAGTTAATAATAAGAGGGATATTCGAGAACATAATGTTGCGCTTACTGCTTGTACAAAATTATTCAGACAAAAAAGTAAATATTTAATAATAATAAACTTTGACCTCTAGGATGTCCAATAACTGCTTCTTTTCTAACAAGCTTCTCCTTAGTAGTTTTAGTAAGTTCTGCAAATGCTTTCAGCTGTCAAACACCTCTAATGCCTCTTTAAATCTCACCAAATACTCAGGACATTACCCGGTCAATTCTGGTTTGAATGCTTGAGGTCATCGTTTTGCTGGAAATTTCAATCATTCCCATTCCTCAATTGATGCACTCATGGTATCACATTCGTTTTCAAAATGTCCTTGTATTTCAAGTAGCCTGTTCACCTCTGACATTAATATGCATCCTGGGTGATCGGATCACAATTGGATAACTCTAAGTACCAGTGTGAACACACACAAGACGCATTGAGGAGGCTTTGAGATCCGATCTGCTCACACCACATTTGGAGATGGTCTGGGATGCATATGTCCACTTTCTTCAAGCAGTTTGAAGAAGAATGTTTCCTCACATTGAAGGTCCACCTACTCAATCGATGTCCTCTGAATAACCGGTAAGCACTAGAAATTTCCAATAGAAAAAATATCCTGCGTGATAGTACCAAACGCAGCTAAACTGTACTGAAACTAGGAGAAAGAATCCAAGATGACAATCACGTGGCAAGTTTACCAGTTTCTGAAGCAGCAAAACACCATCACAACTGGAAAGATCCACCTCCATGGTTAACTGTTGGGATGGTCTCGTTGTAATGCACGCCTTGCTATTCTCATGCCAGACAAACTACTGATCCATGGGTCTAAACAGTTCCAGTTTAGCCCTTTATGTGCTACATGGTCAAGAATGGAGTGCAGCAAGGTTTCTGGCCATCAAGTCCTCGCTTGTTAAGTGTTCTTCTTATAGTGTGTAATGTGCTCCCACCTACATCAGGGCCTCTGCGAGTATTCGGCAGTAATACAAGAGTTTTCTCAGCTCTTGTTTTCAAAAGTCGGATTCTCTTTTCTGTTTCTGTTTCTCTCGGGTAAATAATTTTTCACATTGACTGACAAACCAAAGCACATTGCAAGTGAAAACTATGTGTTAGACCAGGGGTGTCAAACATACGGCCCGCGAGCCGGATCCGGCCCGCCAGGGGGTCCAGCTCGGCCCGCCAGATGACTTTGCTGAGTGTGAAAATTACAGAAAGACATAAATTGCATTTCTATGAGAATATGGAGGTTTATGAGTACAAACGTTTTGTAATTTTTTTTTAATCGATCCAGTAATTGCTTTAAAAACAGCGTAAATGCGATGTCTGCTCCGGAGGCAGAAGCGCTCGCTGCTCACTTTGTGACGCGTTTGACGTCAAACGCGTCACAAAGCGAGGGAATCTGCAGAGGAGAGCCCAGGCAGATAAACAGTGGGCTGATGTCTGAGTTTTTGCTCTTTATGTTTCTAGTTTATTGTAGAAAGACCTTAAAATAGGGTTTATCATCCAACAACCTTCACCAATGATTTAAACATAGAGAAATATTGTTGTTATGTACGCGTTATTATGCTATGATTTTACTAGTCTGGCCCACTTGAGATCAAAGTGGGCAGTATGTGGCCCCTTAACTAAAATGAGTTTGACACCCCTGTGTTAGACAATTACTATCCTCACACCATTCCTATCTTTACCTTACAAGTGCAAGCAAAAGAACAGTCCAGGAGAAGAATGCCTTTCGAATATATATTTGACTAAAATATGGGGGAAGGCCGACAGAAAACATTCCAGCTAACAGGATTTATAATGATCGTCAAACACAGTCTGAACCTTCATTCAACCCTCCATCCTCAGCCTCACTTCCTCTTGTTCTCTCCTCCCTTTTCTCTTATTTCATCTGTCCCTGCAGGTAGGACAATGTAGGCTATGCCTAGGGGTTAAAGAAAAACTTATCCAGAGTCATTAAAAAATGTAATTGCTATTGGCAATGAGCTTAATCACTCAGTGGAACATTTGGGTGCAGTAAAACATCCCCAGTGGAGGCCCTCCAGCCAACTAGTTTGATTTATGACTTTAGTCCCTCATGTTACAGCATCTGTGGAGGGATAGCCAGCTATTGCCAACCGTAACAAACAGATGTGTACATCACGTCTCAGCGGTACTCTTCACTGCTAGCACTGAAGTTGTTAGACTTCACTGGTGAACTCAGTTCTTCTGTGCGCTCTTATTTTCCAGCAGAAGCCCAAATCACCAGTGTCGACCACAATGAAAAACATGGAGGATGCTTTTATATGTGTTATGTGTGAAGGTGTATGTCTGTGTGTGTGCCTTTGTGTGTGTTTTACTGTGCCTTATACATACTTGTGTGTGTGGGCGGACAGAGGATATGACAGACAAATCTGTGGCCATGCAGTGGGAGTACAAGGGACTCTGTGGCTATCTGATTATGCATGTGCATTCCACGACCATCCCGTTTGTGGTTTGTGTAGTGGTGGGGAAATGTCATTTCTCCTTTGTTTGGGAATGTTTTGAATTTGATCAGTCACATAAATCTATTCAAAGTCATCTCTGCATGCTGACCTTATAATGGAGGTGGTTGCCAAGCAATTACATGCCTTGCCTTCTCTCTGGCTGAACAAAGAGAAACAAGCCTCGTGTTTTAAACGGATGAGCAGTGGAAAGGTACTCAGCCCCTATTTTACCATATCTAGCTGAAAAGCTGACTGAACAGGGATTTATCACATTTTTGCAGAGACTCACACATGCACTTAAACACAAAATTACACACACATGCGTACAGTACATCTGCAGGCACAGATACACAAGCACTCACACGTATTCACAGACTGCTGTCCTCTGTTTGAACTGATTGATTTGCTACTTTTAAAAGATTCTATTGCCATTCCATGCCAGCAAACAAATTAGGTCTCATCATCTGAAGTGCGGACATTATGCCACTATTTGGTCCGCTTCTTGCAATTTGAGAATGACTGTTGCAACATAAAAGGTTTTTTCTAATGAGCCGAGAACATGAACCAAATTTGTTTGTATTTGATAAATGTGTCCATTGTGTCTCCGCAGGATCCCCTTATAGAAGGACAATTACCAGCTAAATTGATAGCATAAACATACCAGGCATTCCAAAAGCTTACAATATTAAACATAAGGCAATATTGTTTTTTGTAAGACATACAATTTATGAGCACCCTCCCTAGTGACAGATTTCACAAACAAATCTTTGATTGCTGATTGTGATTAGTTTGGCATGCAACTCTCAAGCATATTGACAAAGCAAAAAGACTCTTTTGACTCCTTCCTTCCTCAATCCCATATGGCCCTGCCTCATTCCCTCAGTTGCCAAAGATTGGGCAGGGGACCAAGAAGTTGACTTAGAGCTGTCTGTCTGCTAGCTGGCTTCTTGCTGGGATGGTAGTAAAAAACAAATTACTTTATATCTCTGTCCCTGCAGGAAATGCCATTCAGGCCTTTGGTTATGGCATAGACAACACACAGAACAAAAATGTGTCTGTCCCAGGCCCTTCAGCGACATCGAGGACGGGGCTTGATTGGTCGACAGGCATCTCAGAACATCCCTCTGTCACTATCCCAAAGGTAATAACTTTGCATTTATTGTTTCATTACATGGGATATTACAAATGTAGAATTTACATGCAAAATGTAATATAGAGTTACTATTTACTGTTTGCTTTTAGGATCCTGGAGATCCTGTTAATCTTGGATCTATCATGTCATATATAGGTCAACGCATTGTGATTTTTTTTGTTTTGTTTTGTTTTTGTCACAGCGCAAATATGTTCATATATTTTTTTTGTCACTTTTCAGCAACTTCTTTGCATGAATTTGTTAAAATGGACCGATTGGAAGAAGAACGACAAAAACACTCCTCCACTCTGTATACATGAAAGAGGGATTTTGCACAGTGGCAAAATCATAAAGCTCAACATGCTACACCATTCACATTCACATCACATTCAATCTCTATGCTTGTTAAAGCAACTGGCACATCAAAACAGGCGCTTTATGATAAGACAGTTTATGCTACACCCAAGATGATGACATGTGGTTGAAATATTATATTTCTCTCTCAGACAATGAAATAGTGAAAGGAATGGGAGGTGGGGGATTTAATCTGGATTAGAGGTTTGAAAATACTGGCCCAGGGCCTGTTCTATGCTGAATGCTGTCTACTCTAAAGACTGCAGTCAACTCGACTATAACTGGGTTCACCGTCTGGAGCAGAAAAACATCACTTGCATTCCTGAACGAATGCACGTATGTTTGTCTTTTAATAGAACTGCACTTAATTTTCTCTTCAAATAAATGTGAAAATGACAGAACCATATTGTCGGTCAAAGACTCCCCGTCTATCTCTATCTCTTTTGAACAGTACACAAATGTTTCACTTTGCACTTTGAGCCAAGGAGATGTTTTTTGTTTTTTTTGTTTTATCTAGCTGTTGAGTTTGATGAGTTTTCCCAATGAAATATTGTTGTGTTTTACAGATGTATTTTAGATGTGCCATGCAGCCTTCTGGTGCAAGACTAATGATGTTTTTCACCTTTGCAGCAGACCCAGTTACCAAGCTTGGCTGAATTAGACACTGTAGTATAAAACTGTGCTTTGTAAAACGTTCTGGCATTGATGTTACTGTTCATGTTATTTTTCAGTGCCTATTATAGATCCAAATCCAGTTTGCACTGTTTATGAATGCAAATTTGCATGCTGAATGAATGACTCCATTAAGACATCTCACATCACAGCCATTAAATGGTCACACTGCACCTGAGTCATGCAGTATCATGCTTTACACAGAAACCCTCATTGTTGGGTAGACAGAGATTTAAAACTCAAAAAATGTGGCAAAGAGGACATTTTATGAACAAGCGCCACTGATAACAATAAGAGCGTGTATGTTTGGGAAAGGTGCTGAGAAACACAGGGAGGGAGAGAGAGAGAGAGGATGGCAGTGGGGAAATAGGTGGTGGAACTGCTTTCTCTAAAGGTTTTGTGTGTGTGTGTGTGTGTGTGTGTGTGTGTGTGTGTGTGTGTGTGTGTGTGTGTGTGTGTGTGTGTGTGTGTGTGTGTCAGTATTGATGCACTGCTCAGTGCCTGTCTCACTGCAGCATGGTGTTTAATTTATTGTAAAAATGGTAATTAGGAAACAATAAGACGTGTGATTACTCAAGCAAGAAGTTTATAATTAGAGACGGAGCTGGTAGGGACATTTTGGGCGGCCCTGCATACTCAGACAACTATGCCTGGCAATTAAAACTTGTCAAACTTCCATGGCAGATAAATTGGGGGAGTGTTGTTATGGTATGATTCCTCTTGGCAGAAGGCCGACCGTCCAAAGCTGTAAATCTCACTGTGGCCAGCGTGGGCCCCGTATGAACACACACAGGTGTGTGTACGCATGTCTACAAATGATCTAGGTAAAAGAATATGAGGCTTGTGATGGATGGATTGATAGACTCTCACCATGAAACCGAAGGATAACGGAGTATAGGATAATCTGCGGCCTGTGACTGCTCATGTCCGTCATGCTTCTCTCATACCCTACAGAATACTCAGCTAATTTAGATGCATGATTATTCAAAATGTCACTGCCAGTGGTCGTGGGTTTTATCTTATGTTCAGTGAGTAAACATGTGGGTGGAAGCTTGGTCCTCTGAGCATTACGGGCGCCTCCAGATTAGGTCCAATTGATCTATACCATGCCCGAGTGCCATTTCCCCACCTTGCAATTCTCCCGCTGGCTAACGCTCGCATTCAATTTCATCCGAAAGTACAATTATACGTCATCACCCATGCTACAGCTGTATACGCAGTTAAATGTGCTCCAAAACGAAATGATACAGTTTGAACAGTTAACTTTATGTTGGAGCACTACTTCATATTGCTGCTGCTTTTGTTTTGGATGAGTAGACAAAGCTCAACACATTCTACTTCTAACTGATTTTAGATGCTTTTGTCAAACCAAATATTTAGTAAAAGTAAACTTTCCTCTTGAGACCAGACTGATCCTTTAGTAGTGGCCATGTTGAAAAAACATCAGTAGTACACTTCCTGATTTTGGTAGATAACTTCCGCACATTATGTGAACCACGGTTGAGTGCGCCTCTTCCAAATGTATTAAACTTTGGACTTTGTCGGGGTTCTAGTATGCAACATTACATTACAACACTTACAGTATCAAACATATTGCACTTTGGGCAAAAACGTACAAGAATCCAGAAGAGCAGCAAGTGTGAAAGTGCCCTGGTCAGAGGGTTGCCATCTGAAGTCTTGCTTTCTCTATATGGAGAATGGAAGTTCATGATGTTCATGATGCATAATTGATATTTGATTCAGAATTGATTCCATAATTTCATGCAATAAATAAATCGTCTATGTTACATTAAAGTTAAATCTGATATGATTTGATGTAGATTCAATTAATTTGTTGTGGTTAAAATACAATAAGGTACAAAATAAGGCATTTCATGAGGATGCAATATTACATTTAGCAGAACTGGTGAGGGCTTTTTTCTCATGACTGCAGAGGAGCGGATGTCTCTCACGAGTCTCTGGTATAGTTCATTTGAAATCATACTTATTGACGTCTGAAGCAGACAGTCAATGAGAATTTCAAAAGATTCTCAACAACTCAAGAAGCTCTTTTTATGACAAGCAGCCAAGAAAGTGTCGTATTAACTTGTAGAATGCCTATTTTCATTGTCGTTCTAAGTGCCATTTTGTATTTTTATTTATTTTCAGGCTACGTTCTATATTATTTGTTAATCTATCTTTGTACTATATCCATTCACAAATTCAGGTCTCACAGTGGAACTAAGACAAGATGTGCCCAAGCAATAAAAAAAAACACAGAACAAACCTGTGTCTGTATTGTTGTGAAGAGACCTACACATTTTTTTTCTTCCAAAATACTAATGTGTGTCTGTGAAGTTTGATGAAGAAAATAGTAAATTCCCAATGATGTCTTTGCTATATTCCCAGGGTCGGTGTGAGCCTGACAGATAAGACGGATTTGGTGTGTCTCGTTATTTTAATCCTCATTTTAATTTTAATGCCCTCACACAAAACAGATTCTCAAACAAGGGATTGTTTCAATTGAATTGTTTATTTATATTGCACTTAGAGTGTCGTTTGCAAAGTAATATAAAGCAACTTGTGCATGGGACCTCTCCCTCCCCCTCAGCCTAGTAAACCAGTGGGAAGCTAGTGTTGTCTGTGTTCACATGTAACACTGTCACTGTTGATTTTCAGCTCAATTGAGTAGAATTGACTGTGGACAGAAGCTACATAACTCAGGGTTACTCGATAACTAGCCTCGGGAAATACAGCCCTGTTTCACTGTAAATTTGACAATGTGCTGATTGATGGTAAAAATGTGCTGTCTACATAGACTTGTTCAATGACAATGAGATCTTAACAGTTCAAATAAATACTTTTAAGTTTTTTTTTCCATTCTCTCTGTCTGCATGTGTTAAAGCTTGAGCAAACGACTCCATGTTTTGACATTGTCTGTATTCCGTCACAGTGTATGCATGTGTTTGAGCTTTACCGCTCGTTTTTGTGTATGTGCGCCTTCTGACAAGCCTGTGTGGATATTGGCTGCAGCCAGAGATCTGGACTCATGTCAACAGGCTGCTGCCACACATCACTGCCCTTGCTAATTAATTGGCTTTTAGTCGCGGATGTGTTTGGTGCATTGTCAAGCTACCCATTGCTGCCCCTCCACACACCCCTCTTTTTTTGGCAACTGTCATTTCAATCATTTCTTTCCAAAGTGTGAATGCACAAGCCCAGGTACTGTGATAACTGCAGCTATTTTGGATACCCCTGCGTTTTGTCCCTCATGCTCCCTTCTTCCTTCTTTGCATTTATGCATGGAAAAAATATGGCTTTCTTGTTAATATAATTCAGCGCCATTTTCTTGTGTCATTATTTTTTTTTCACATTTATGTGTCCCCTTGTTCTGGTGGAAGATGAGGTGCTGGTAGATAACATCTGGGTAGATGGTTTTTTTTTGTGTGTACAGGGAAATGGACCAAAGTGCAATCTCTGCAAAGGTTGCACTGGTGAAGATGAGGTGAGGGGATGGTGGAGGAGGAAGACGTGGTAGAGGAGGAGGAGGAGGAGGAGAAGAAAATGTTTCATGTTCCTTATGATGTGCTTTTGTATTGCTGTGCTGGACTGAAAATAGTACCTCCGCAAATTCAGCGGGACTACTTTAACTTGGAGGCAAATGGTTATGCTTTGTGTTACAAGAATCCGAGAAAATTGAAAAAGTATTCAAAATGCTAACAATTTTATGGAACAGCACACAATAAAGCCCATCGTAGTGTAGATATAACAGTGGAACTCTGGAGGCCATAGAATTTAATATCCGGACTGATTCCCACTCCTCCCTGCCTTAATGTGAACATTGTGGTAAAGTGCAAGGCTTATTCTCAGTTTGCACACTGTACATACGTTTATTTTATCTTGTGCATAAGACTAAACATTGGAATGTTTTGATGATGCACAGTCAAATAAGGAGCCTTGCATTGGTTATGTTCAGCCTGTACTTGCTGTAAGATACGCCTCATGAAATATTGAAAAGAAACCCACAGCCGCTGCTGGCTTCTGTAGTGTGTGTTTGGCTTCCTAGCATGTTTTTCTTGTAAATAAAGTCTGTAATGATAGCTTTAAAAACTGTTTAGAGACTTGCTGGCACAACCTAAAAGAATTTAAGAAAAAAGAAAAAGCTCGCAAGAAGCTTTCCTTTGTTGCCAACTTGTTTAAGAAGCAAGGAGCATACTAAGCAGCAGGGGGCTTGAAATATACTTCACGTATCAAAACATTTGCTGGATCAAACACTTCATGTTTGTGCCAAAGTGGGTCTGCCATGGATACATGTAATTTCTCACTCTGACTTTCTGACTCATGTTTTCTCTTCTTCTTTTCAGCTCTGACCCTGTCCTGTCTAACCTTCCTCCTGTCTCCGCCTCTCCCTTATCAAATGCCAAAACAGGAAAGCAGCACAAGTGTCTGAGTCATGTCTAACCTTTACACATCTCTCTCCCTCTGTGTGTCCCTCTATCTGCCCAGTATCCCGAACCAAGAGACGGTGGCCTGGACCTGGGAAAGGATCACTCTCCCTGTCTCTCTGCCAGCGTCTGGGCTCTGCTTCCCAGCCTGGCTTTGGCCCTGGTCCTGGCCCAGCATGCCTTATAGAAGCGCCAGGAGGGAAAAAAAAAAAAAAAATAGGTCATCCACCCACAAGCTGATCCCAAACGCAGAAGGTGTTATTTCTGAGACTGATATAAAGAAGGCTAAATCTCTGGACAGTTGACTTAAATGGCATTCATGAAAGAGGAAAACAAAAGAGGCGAGAGAGATGGAAATTATTGAAATTTTACAACTGTGAATTTGTTGTTCATTTGATGTATTGTTCGGGCAGACCACAACTGTGATGGAGCACATGGCTTTACAAAGGACCCTTGGTAAGAGAGACCACGTAGGCCACTCTTTGGGAACAACTCTCCCTCTGACCGAGACACCAAAAACCCCGTAGGACTGAAGCTGCTCATGTCAAAGACTTCTGCACTTTTTTCACCAAACGAGGGAGAGGGAATGAACAACGTAATTAAAAGAAGACAGGAGTGACAGAAAAGAAATTGTTGCAGAGAGAGAAGAACGAGCATGAGGTTAATGTCTTAGAGTGAGAGCGAAAAAAGAAAGTGAGAGACTTCTTTTTTTTTGTCTTGAATTGGTTCGTGACTTAATCTTCTCTTGGATGAACAGACCACAAATTTAGGAGGGGCGGGGATGGGGGATGATTACATTCTGTCTCTTCAACACTAGTGTAAACTCTAAACTGTAAAGCCTACTTAGTGTTCTAAGTGTTGGTATAGTATCCGTGACCATAATCAATCTACAGTGCAGATCTTTCATTTGGGTGCAGCAGTATACTTTATCAGCAGGCGGAGAAAAGAACTAAAGGTGGCGATGTTAAAAGTTAATGGTTCTATGGTCATTTAAGATGTTGTTGTTGACTGTGGGTGATCACCGTATGTCCACCTGCACATGTGTATATTTCCGTCTCTATGTATATAAAAAAAAAAACACTTTTCTTTCATTTCAACTTGATGATATCTGGTAATTTGAGAAGACATTATTGTATGCCAAGAATGCTCTGTACTGGTACTAATGGAAGGCCTTCATTATCTGCATTTATATTTGTCTATTAAGATTTGATCACAAAGAATGTATACAGGGATGAAATTAAACGAGCTCAAACTGCTTGGAAAGCCAGAACCTGTGTGTGAATATCATGCTATGTTTACTGAGTCTGTGTACACATTAGTGCACTTATTACAATGCGTGTCTGTGCTTACATGCAGGGAAAAAGTAGCCTGCAAGGAGCATTTTAAATTAACGTGCGAGGGTTCATTTTGCCCCCTCAGAGAGCAGAGGTTGTGATGCACATTGTTATTAACTGCAGGGTTTTGGAGAGTAGAGCTATCCTCCAGATTTTGGGAGGGCTTGAATGTTTGACCCAACCAAAAGAACTTCCAGTTCTATTGTTCTACATTTTAATGTAATTTTTTCTTAATTCAAATGCATACTATATGACTATGACTATACATAATTACTGAAAAAGATATTGCTAAAAAAAATCTGAACATGCACTTTAAGAAGTAAGCTTTTGTCAGGAGGAATGATTACAGCATTTATAATGTATACATATATTACAGATGGGCCTGTGAGTGTTTTACAGACTATTATTATTAGGACAGACTTGACAAAATGTCAGCCGATCCTTTAGAGGGTTCCCCTACTGACTGGAAATTGTTCCACATGGGCAAATTTATTGCCTTTATATTGGAAAGTCTATAAAGGGCAGATTTCACTGTCGAACTACATTTTATGAGAGGATATCTACAGTCGCTCAGTGTCCACTGTTGAGAGGATTTCAAAGTCAGTCTGTGTAACTGATGCAATCAACAATCAACTAAGCCACATTTATTTGCAACATTATGAAAGCCTGTTTGCAAGCAAGATGAGGCAGAGTGAATAATATCAGACCATTAATTTACAAAATCACTGTATTCTTCATCCAAGAATATACAATATTAATATTATTTTACCAATGAGGTAACTGAAAACTTTGAAACATTGAAACTTTTACTTGCATGGTTGCAGATGACAGATATATTTTTGTATGTTTATGCTTACATAATTTTTTTCCCAGCAGTGAATGAATGTTGACTATTACCTCACAGCCATTATTTGCACAAAAAAATTATATGTTTTCTAGCAGCACATCAAGTATAGCTTTGAGCCACATAAGTGCATGCTACAGAACCAAACAGCTTTATATTACCGGCGGATTTAGAAAAGGTTTACTATCTGTCAAGGGCAACAGATGTAAAATGAACTCTGTTCATTGTGTTATTGTTAACTGTGGTTGCAACACAGACTGGTTACGTCTGGCAGAAATTACAGTGATTTCCTAAACTGGTGAGTTTACTGCTCTGGGCCTCTGAGAGTATAAAATGTTAAAGACTTGAATTGAACAACTATATATTTTTCTTGGTGAGCTCCACAGTTGACACATTTGAACAGTGACATTAAGTTTGATGTTTTGACTCAGTCCTGTTTTCGTTTTTGGATGTCAAAAGATATGACAACACTGTTAGGTAAAAAAGTACAGGCAGTTCCATTTGAGGGATCATTCACCAGTCTCATCACAAATAATAACACATTTGTAACATCAGTCAATATTTCAAACCGCTGAAATATTTAAAGAAAAAAAAAACAATGCATCAGCAATTTGTACTCGCTGTCAAAAGTAAGTCTACAACCCACACACATATCAAACATCTCTGGTTTTATCTGCTCTTGCTCCTGGCAATGCTGCAGTTCCTTTGAATTATAATGTACTCCTGTAAAAGTTTACAAGCTGCTCTAAATCACGATAAAGGCATGGAATACAGATATTTAGCTGTATAGTTGTTTGAGTAAAAATTAAGAAAAAATAGGTCTGATTGGGAAAAATAGTCCAATTTAAACCAAATGAATCATCTAAAACACATCTACAACGTCAACGGCTCGGTGAGAGAGAGGAAGAAAAAAAAACAGTTTCTTGTTTTACATCAATATTAAACAATTTCAGAGGGAGAAATCCATCAAAGATGACGCAGGGCTGCCAATTCTCCAGCAAGAACAGCCTCAGTAGTCCATAATGCAATACAGCCATTATATAGTCCAGACCCCATCGCAAACACAAACCAGTGATCAAGATTTCCTCTCCAACAGACATGGGGTCTTTTTATAGTAAGAAAACCTAATCATTTTTATATCCTTACATTTCATATTCAATTACACACTGTATATGCAGTACTATATTTGAACTTATGGCGGGATGTGTTTGTCCAGTTTGACACTTGCGCCCTCCTTTACCTGCAGTCACTTATACCTCTGTATTTTACATTGTGCCTGGATAATTTAGAGCTCAGTAGATTCTAGAGCAGGATTAGTACCTGTAGAAGATAAAATGCAAACAGACTGCAGCATTTGTACCTGGATGATAATAAGTATCTGGTGATGTTTCTGGGTTGTGTACTACAGGAAGTCCATGACTGACACTTCATGTTCAACCAATCTGACAACATAATAACGTTTGGGGAGTGTTCACTCCATGTGTGGAACCAAAGGGAGTTTTTCATGCCTCTGCAGCATGCCTTAGATATAAATTACAGAATTTACCTATTCGGAGCATATTTTGTTGCAACATGCAACTGAACTTCTGCCCCGCTGTGTATATATTTTACAGTCTGCTCGATCAGAAAATTTACAGCTGAAAGCTCTCAGGGCTTCCTGTTTAGGCAGCTGCCACCAGAACAATTATTTCCAAACCTTCCCTGCCTATTAATCAAATTTTGATTCGGTCAGTTGCTTACTTTTCAGAAAATTTGATGACGCACTGTGAGTAATTACAGTCAGCTTTCCATAAAGGCGATCAAAACGGGCAGATAAATTAAAGGTTTTGACATGTAGAAAATGCAAATAAACTCATCAAAATTCAAACCTCCCCTCTCTTCATTTCCTCCTCCCTGGAGTGGGTCGGAGTTTGGGGTAAAAAAAGACAGCAGATCAGCAGTTTTTGCACAGCTTAAGAGGATGTGTATGCAGGAGACCTACACATCACACAGCACAATTTAGAAATGTATCGGGGAGTTTATTGGAGATATCACCAGGGCAGGATACAGCTTGAACAGAGCCAGAATAAAGTGCTTTTATAGAGGGAAAAGTGAACTGTGGCAGCCGGGTTTGGTTAGATGAAAAGCCAAAATGATATGGTTATCTGTCTGCATGAGCATAATTTAAGCTACTGAGACAGAAATGCGTAGGACATTTGTCTCTGTGTGGAGCAAAGTGCTAAGCTGCACAACTTTAAAGTGCAAACCAGTAGTGGAGTTGTGGGTTCTCCTTTTTCCCGTGTCCTGTATTTCTGTGTTTAAACAACATGCTTGTCCATCTGTGTGAATGCACGTGCAAACGAGGCTCTGCGCATGTGGAGATGATTGGGAAGGACAGAAAAATCTTGAAACTGAAAATTTGCTGGATGAGCAATTTTCCTTCTTTCTTTCGTTCTTTTTTTTTTCTTTAAGGAATCCTTGTGGAGTCCGGTTTGTTTCTTCTCTTTACAGACAACTAGAAAAAGAAGAAGCAGAGGAGGCAGGTAGCGGAGAGGTTTTGGGGGCATGGGAATAAGAAAGCGGCAGGTAGCTGTACATTTCACAGTTGATTAATGAGTCAGTGGGATGATGTCTCTTATCAACACTCTGCACATGGCGGAGAGGGAAGAAAGGTTTACTGGGGCTAGGAATGCTCCAATCACAGATGGCGCCCATTGCTGTCCCATCATCCCTTTCTACTCACCCACCTGTTTTTGTGGGGCGCTCTCTTCTCTTCTCCACAGCATTTTGTTGCTGATGAAATGGGACCCTTTACACCTTCTGTGTAGGTAAAGAGCCAGTGAGTTTTGTCTGAGAAATATGTGACACATCTGCTACTGTGGAGTTCACAGTGTGTATCACTGTCTTTGTTTGGAGATTACCACAGGATCTGATGTAAATGCTTGTAATGAGTTGTTCATGTCGCTTATGTCATCATGCAGAAAAAAAGGCTGCCTGTTAAAAAAGATCCGCCGGTAAAATATTTGGTATTTGATAGAGATGCACTTGAAAATATCCTGTATATCACTTTCACACTTGACAGAACTGGGTGTTTGATATAAACTCCTGTTTATCAAGTTTGAAACGCAGCCTGGATGTGTTAGTTCTTGATAAATATGTATGGCATGCACTAATGGCTCTCAAAACCAGTGTGATGTGAGCTGAGAATGATAGTTCTTTTGATGCCTGGGCAGAAAAATTCCAACCACAGCATGTAGTCTCAGCACTGTAACAGGAAGAAAATGAGAAAAGAAAGAGCAACAAACAAACAGATTCACTGTAATGGTGTGCTCACATTGATGTGCGTAGTGTACAGTATATCCTTTTGAGATTAAATATCACTTTAAGGCCATTCAAAATATTCAGATGATTTTGTCACAAGCAGTAAATTCTTTTCTTTGTGTTTTCATATGTTCCACTAAAGGTGTTCATATCCTGCTATAATGTGATAAATCCTTTCTGGTTGATAAAATTACAATACAGTATTCATGGCAGTTGTAGGGAATTAAACTGATTAGAGGGAGACTGAAACAAGCTGCAGTGCACACCTACTGTCACAAAGACTCTCAGATAAATCAGAGAATGGAAATTTAAGAAATATGAATGTGAAAGCAGCTCTAGTAGGTTATAACAGAGCACATCACAGTAACATTCACATCACATTGGTTAAGCCACCAGTTTCTTATCTTTTCTTGCACTATATCATTTTAGCTGGTACTCCAAGTGATAAAACCTTGTTATTAGAAGATTTGTGATGCATTGTGGAGTTTCAGCACAAGCTTCCATTAAATGTATTTTTCAAACACACATTAAATGAAACAAATGGTTGGTGCAAAGCAGTACAGAAATGGTGGCAGGACCAGATGGCAGTGAAAGGTAATTGAAAAATGTGAACTTCAACACCCTGCATTCATGCAGCCCAATCGTTGGCTGCACAAATGTTTCTGCCTTTCCAGTGGATTTCCTGCATGACAAGACAAATTTGATCAATACAAATCACACATTTGTTGTGTGACCTTTTTATTGTTTATTTACATTTTATAATAACCAGCCTGAAAAACCATTTATATGTGAAATATCTGTCTAACCTGCACTTGTCCATGTCATTCCTGTGAATTTTTTTTTTTATCAATTCTAATAAATCGGGTCTTGTTGGAGGTCATCATGATGTAATGACAATAGTATGATATAATGAAAAGCACCTCTTCACTTTCTGAAGGGTAGACTTGAGGGTCTATTTACTGCCATAACTGTTTAGGTCTTCAGAAGGCCTATGATTTATAACATAAAATGTTGTTTTTAATGACAGACTGTGTTAAAAGAAAAGCTGAAATCCTTCAGATATTTTAGTGTGAAAAAACGAACGTCTGCATTCGAAAGAGTAAAATGGGTTGAAAAATCTTCAGATTTCTTTAAAGTTTTCAGTTCACTCTTGAAACAAAAACTTTGAAGTTGGATGACAACTTTGCCAGACACTAGAGTCCGTTCTGTCTATACAGTGTCCAGAGAAGTTTGTTTAACCTTCATAAGACCTTTATACACGAGTTTGAGTATCCCTAAAGGACTGCAGTATAATGTCGGTAGGGCCAAATTGGCGGGTGGTATGTCACTTCATGGGAAGTGGTACGTCATTTCGTGGGAAGTGGTACGTACCGTCTCCTAGTGGTGTGGCACTTTGACTTTTGGTATGCCCCACCTTCTCTAAGGTGCCATGTACCGATTTCTGGTGGTATACCAACTCCTTCAGGGGTATGTACCTATCCCTGGAGGCATGCCGCTCCTTTGCCACTGGTACAGACTGTCTGCTCGCAGCATTTACCACATTAAAGTGGTTGTATTTCATCAGGGGTGGAGTTTATACCGATCATAAACGGCAACATTTTTAGCGGAGGAGACATGTGCCTCATATAGGAGACATACCAGTGGTATACCATTGTAAAAGCAGCCATACGAGGAGCCGTAGGAGGAGACATGTCACCTCCTATGGCTCCTTTTAAACTGTCATGCGGCAGGTCGGGGACCCCATTGCGGCCGTATTGTACACTGATTCAGCTGTTAATGCTGTCTATACCGATCATAAACAGAGGCATTGATACCGTAGGAGAAGGCGGGGCATACCAAAAGTCAAAGTGCCATACCACTAGGAAACGGTAGGTACCACTTTCCACGAAGTGACATACCAGCTACCAATTTGGGATTTTGCTGTCTCTCTATAATGTGAACAAATATTACTGTCAGTGAGCTTCAGCAAATGCTAAACAAAATAATTCAATTACTTATCAGCAAAACCCTTAGTACAAAGAAGATACTAGTCTTAGAAGTAGAAGTTGGCAAAATCTTGGAAAATAGACAGAGTGCCGTATCTCATTTGATGTTGATACACAAGAGACAAAAGGAACATTTGCGTATTGATTTTTTTTTTTTTTAACAGCAAGAAAGTTATTTTTTTCCATTAAATTATGTTGTTCTGATAATTAATTGTTAAACTGTCTCTGTAGCTGCTACATAAGAAACAGTATTACTTATGACAGTGTTTGACGAGTGAAAATTGTTTCAGTGAAGCAGGGAAAAGCTCAGAGACAGAGAAATACTGTAATGGGAATCAAAACAAGGGCACATATTTTTTTGAAGCTAACATCTTCGTTGTCTTGTGAAAAGAGTGGACAGCAGTATTGAACCAGACCACTTGAGATGTAATTCCTTGCTCCATTGAAGAAAGACTGGACATTTCTATTGTCAAGACAAAAAAAAAAGTGAAGGTGAAAGAGAGAGGCGGACAGAGAGATTGAAAGAGAGGCATCGGCAAGAACAAAGAAGCGTTGGGGAGAGAGAGACAGGGAGGGAGAAGAGGACTCAAGCTTGTGGAACTGTGAAACAATCCGATATAGATTCTGCCATGGTGGTACGACTCTGACTGCGTCATGCTCACCCCTTTGCCTCTCACATGTGGGGTGGTTATTGATGGAGCCGTCATATCCAGGTTGAACATCTGTTATGAAATTCTACTCCTCTTATTGGATTTGGTGATGGGATCTCTTTCGCTCTCTCACAGCTGCAGTCTGGCCTTTATTGCACAGCCACAGCCATCCTGTGGAGGGCACATATGTACACACACAATACACAGCAATGTATGGAATTCAGCACTTTGGGATTATAGTGCAGCTCACTACTGTAACTATTGTTTACTCTCTCTGGATTGGTCTGTCAACAGTACAGTATACTGTATTTTAACACAGTTTTTTTGATTCTCAGAAGATTTCTGGCAATCGAATCCGAAGTTAAATTATATTTGCACTCTCTGAAAACAAAGGATTCTTCGCAAGAGAGAGACAGCATGCAAACGTAACGGACAGGAAAATGCAGGAGTGGGAACTAGAAGCAGAGGTGGTATCATCAGTGGCTGTAGGTAGCATCCAACAACAAGTTCTGCAAGTAGAACACAATACACTACAATAAAAGAGAATCGAAGAAAAGGTATAATGCAAAGAATTAATCAGTAATAGACTATAA
The DNA here is from genome assembly GCF_022577435.1 of Embiotoca jacksoni. Classification (NCBI taxonomy): domain Eukaryota; kingdom Metazoa; phylum Chordata; class Actinopteri; family Embiotocidae; genus Embiotoca; species Embiotoca jacksoni. The sequence goes on along the minus strand of NW_027185436.1, from coordinate 16,154,220 downwards.
AGTAATCTGAATATTACAGTGGACTCTGGCCCATGAGTAGCCGTTGTGGCCTTTGTTGGAGCTTTCATCCGAATTTCCAAAGAGGAAAAATGAAAGGCAAGAGAGCGAGAAAGAGGGACAGCACAAACAGTGCGAGGAGACAGAGTATAAAATTCACATGACAGGTCTGGTTATCTTGAATGCAAATGGTGGCTGTGTGTTTGCTGGAGTGACACATTGGTTCTTTTATTGATAAATTGAGGACCGCTATGCTATAATGCTACCAATATACTTTGCAGGAGCCTGGGTAAAGGACCCACTCTAAAGGCATAGATGATGACAGACTGTTTAGACTGCTCCTCATTACTCTTGCACCTCCCGGCCCAATGCGTTTACATGTTTATGACGTGCACGTAGTGAAAGATTCATTATACCTGCTGCCTGTTGTGATTTAAAATGGTATGGGTGAATTTTTTGGATTACACAAGCTCTCAAAAATAAGCTTTGGTTTTTCCTCACCACTGAATTTGAATTGAGAGACGATGACCCATCAAGATACCTTTTATACAACAAAAGAAAACACCGGCGATACAATCGTTTCTGCCAATCTCACTTGGCTTTTGCCAGCTTTTTTTAGGATTTTAATCAAATGATAGTATTTCCTTAAATGATGTCTGATAAAGATATTGTTAGCCAGCAACTCTTTTCAAAATCTACTTATCTTTTCTTGGTTCCTTTGGTGATACAAATGTATCTTGTCAACATTTTCCACAACATTGCATTTTTATATTGTGCATCTAATTCTACAACTGCCTCTACATCTAAATACAATCATAACAACTCAAAGGAAGGATTTTGAAGACTAACCAAAAGTAAACACATTCACACAAAAAAGGGACACCGCGAGCACTCCAGCCGTCTGTATCTGGCGACAAGTATTCAGAAATGAATTATTTTCATTAAAAATTCAGTTCATTCTGCATATCTCAAAGAGATTCACAATTCATTATTTCTTTCCCCGTCTTTTCTTCCTTTCTGATGAGCAAGTATTTACCACCGTGAGGGCGCTGCAGGGCAGCACAACAGCTTGCTACCCCTCAACCAATTAGAAAATTACTCAGCATATGAAATACTGTACACGAGTGCTTCATCAATTACCGTAAAACAGAGTATTTCGCTGCTCCAGCAAATCTGCTACAACTGTGGCGGTGGTCTTATTTATTTGTTGGTGTTAACAGTCATATCATACCCAACTGCAAATAACATTAATTAATTATAAATATTTAAGTCTGTTGCACAATTAAAAGCAGAGGGAAAATGTAAGGTGTGGACTTGTTGGAATGAAGTAGTCATTATAGGAGATTGCTCATCATGACTGACATGACATGACAGCATATTAAACATTATTGATAAAAGTGCATTATTATAATGAACATTTGTCAGTATCAGAAGCTTCCAAATTAGAATGAATTCAAGGAGAAAAGAGGAATAGAGAGCTAAAGAAAGAACGGTCATCTAAAAAACCTTAATGACTGATTTGCAGCCCAGATAAAATCACAGGAGAGTTGAGTTCAGATCAAAAACTACTGTGAAAGTGTGGACAGAGATTTATTTAGTGGAAGCAAAGTCTGGGTAAAGGTGAACATTATACAGAGCTCAGTGCAATGGTAGAGAGCAGCTCTGGGAATCAGTGTGATATCGTAAGCGCATGGCTGTGTGTGGAAGTGTGTGTGTAGCCTCACGTAAGGGTGTGTTGAAGCTTGTATTTTTAGGTCTTGCCCAGGGCCGTTGTACTACCCTGAGTACTTTATGTATGCATTGAGGCGTAGAGAGAGAGAGGTGAACAGATGAGGGGGGTGAAAGAGAGAGAGAGAGAGAGAGAGAGAGAGAGAGAGAGAGAGAGAGAAACAGAGCACCTGAAGGTGGGAGATATGAATGGAGGGAAGAAGAGATGGTGTTGAACCCCCGCTCTTACCCCTGTCCCTGCCTCCCTCCTTCAGAGGTAAGCACCAGGTTTGTATTCTGTATGACTGTATTGGCTGGAGAACCTCACTCCACAACCAACAAATCCCAAACCCAGAGGACCCCACAGGGCCTCCAGTAGCTGTAGATGGACATGCTGAACAAACCCAATGTCAGGTCAAAGCACCTCCTCTTAAAACCACACATCAGATAGAGGGAACATGAGAGAATACAAGAGAGAGGGGAGGGGGGAGTGCAGGGAGGAAAGGTGGAGGAAGAGATGCGGACATTAAGAAATAATGAGAGACTTGGAAAAATGGAGGAAAAATAAAAGGTGCGGTGGGGGTGGGAGTGAGGTCTTACCAATGAGAAGGGTGAGGGTTATGTACACTGTGTGGATGTGTGTGTATATATATATATATATATGTATATAAATATGTGTGTGTATATATATTATATATACATATTTATATATATATTATATATATATATATATATATATATACATATTTATATACATATATAAATATATTTGTGTGTGAAGTGGAGTACAAAGAAAGGCAGCAAAAGGGAGATAGACATGAAGACGGGTGCAGAGACCAAAAGAAAAAAAAGACACAAAAAAAGTGAGAAATCACAAACCTGGCTGAAGATTTTTTTTTTTTTTTTTTTTTTTTACCCAAGTCAGTTTTCTGGACTCTCTTTCTCCCATCACAGCAGTTTCTTGGTGAATACTGATACAGCACAGGCGTTTAAAGAGAGCTGCACTTTGCAACCACGACTGAATTTCTGAGGGTTGGAGCTAAATAATAACTGGTCTACTAATCGTACGTGTAATATTTGATTTGAAACTGCAAGAAAATCCTGCTTATAAAATATATCAACTGGGAATTGTAGAAAAGAATATAGTTCAACATTTTGGGAAACACACTTAGAGTTAGATGAGAATTCAATAGCACTCTCATGTCTGTTTTAAGAGACTACAAACATCAGCAGTGAATGAAACCTGTAGCCTGACTTTGTTCAGTTGTTAAAAAATATGTGTCCAACTCTTAACCTCACAAATTAACTTAATACATTTTGTTCATTTAACCCATACTAAAAAAAAAAGAAATTAAAAGAAAAATTGCAATTTTACCAGACTATTTTGTTCAATAATATTTATTGGCTGGAATAAGTAACTTCCTGTTCTGTATCTTATTCTTTGGAATTGAATATTAGCACAGGGACTGGAAACAGTGGGAAGTAACTCACTTGGCTCTGCCTGCAGGTAATAAAATCTGTCCACCCAGGATACTGCTCCCATCAGCCAAGAAATAATCTGGTACATAACCCCCTGTAATGGCAAATTGTCATTTTTATTCTTCACTTTTTTTAAGGAATATTCTATAGACTATGTGACATGTTAATTAATGAGTTTTATAAGTGCTGGTAGACATATTATGTAACCATTGGACAGAGTCAGGCTAGTTGCCTTGTGTGAAGCTAATTGGTATCTGGCTGTACCCTCGAAATAAAGGGACAGATATGAAAGTGGTATCGATGTTCCAATCTAACTCTCTCACAGAAAGCAAAATAAGTGCATTTCCCCAAATATTAAAGTTTAAGCTGTACAACTGGGAGGCTACAGTAAAATGAAGTGAATGTATGAGATAACTCTACATGTCTTTGCAGTCTCTCAATCACCCACATGATGACTACTCCATCGCTTACAAAGGCATCTGTAAGATTGTAAAGAAAAGATAGAGAGCCACAGAGCTGGACAGAGAGGAAGAGAGTAAACATTTCATGGAAAACGTAAGAGGAGGGGTGATTAATTGAGGAGGTCAAGTGCACTCAAAGAGAAGACAGCTGCTTGTTGATGCTTGCAGTTAATGGGAAAAACAATAATGGACAAATGCAAAACTGATTTGTGCTCATAGAAATGGTGCCTCCAAATGCTTCCTGTCAACAGATGTACCCATTGTGCTCATCTTTTGCTCTGATTTTAAAGGGAGATTTTTTTTTTGACCAGACAGCAGAATAAAGACTCCTTCAATTTAACATTTAAGTACGTTTACAACTACACACACTGCAGACCACATCATCCAAGGCCACAGCATTCTGAAACCCTGCATGCTCCGTTTTGGCCTCTGATCTAAATGATTAATTTAAGTGACTAGAAATCACTTGCCTTTAGAAATGTGGTTACATTTGTCTATATTACAGAGTAAAAGTACTGGAACAAGTAGACTATAGCTTTAGTGGTATGAGGAAGAGAACTCTAGCATTGAGAGTGTAAATGTTATGATATAAACTATAAGATGCATAATCACACGGCAAAAATATTGTCTGTCTTTCTTGTGCATATCTTTGCTTTAATCTTCAGCCAACTGGGACATGTACTGACACAGGAATAATGATGCCTCTTTGGGAAAGGGATTGAAACTGCAAGGAGGTAGGGGCGGAAAAAATTCAAACGTCCAACTACTGTATTCATGTGACAGTGGCAGGTTTAGCGTGACAGAGCCTAAAATGTATTATGATATTTATTCTCACTCACTGTCTCCTCTTATTTTTCACTCACCCAACACCCACATCACCAAATTTCAATACTACAATAAGTGAATATAGCTGAGCCAACTCCAAAGTTTCTCTCTACTTCTATTTTAGAAATTATAGATCTAGACTTCCAAGGCTGTTCTAGAGTTGCCGCTCTACGGTTCCCAGCTTCGTCCCCCCTGCAGCACTCAGGTCTAATGAGTTGAAACAAAAAAGAGACCAACTGCTGACGTTAGTGGCTGAGCATTAGCTTGAACCAGGCCCCAAGCAGACCCACTTATCTGTAAATCACCTGTGTTCTGCAGACCGTACGGCCAATTATATTGAGCTAAACCAGTACTCCAGAAACAAATCAGAGCACATGCAGTGTTGTCATCTGCTTATTCCCAATCCAGAGAGAATTCCTGTTATTTTATTCAACCTTTATCTACTTATAGGGGGAAACCTTATTAGGATATAATGTGTTTTTCAAAATCTGGCTTCTTCTTCACTTGCCCTCAAGGGTCAATCACGGCAGCTTCAGAGAGAAAGGAATAGTGCACAGAGTGTATGTCTGTCTGTATGTGTGAAGTCTCTCCAAGTCATTAATAATGTTCTCTTGGTCTGATATGATTGAGTTTATTTGTGTTTATCAAACAGAACAGCAGGCAATCAATTCAATATCTGTGGGATTTTTCCAACAAGATGAGGTCTACAGTAGAATACGTTTTTATTCAAGTTCGGAGGGCACTTGAGGAAATTGAACCTCTCCAAGAATTGTTGGGTCAAACTGCGTCTAATCTATCCATCCATTTTCTTCCGCTTATCCGGGATCGGGTCGTTGGGGCAGCAGGCCAAGCAAGTTGGCCCAGACTTCCCTCTCCCCTGCAACATTTTTCAGCTCATCTTGGGGGATCCTGAGGCATTACCAGGCTAGATGGGATATAAATCCCTCCTTCCCCGAGGTCTCCTGCCAGTTGGGCATCAGGGAGGCACCCAGGACGCATCCTGATCAGATGCCCGAACCACCTCAGCTGATTCCTTTCGACGCAAAGGAGCGCGATCTTTTCACCAAAATGGTCCGGTGCAGCGCCTGTTTTACTGCTGCAGCTGCCCTGATCCGCCTGTTGATCTCCCGCTCCATCCTACCCTCACTCGTGAACAAGACCCCGAGATACTTAAACTCCTTCGCTTGGGAGGAGGAACTCCATCCCCATCTGTAGGGAGCAATCCACCGGTTTCCGGCAGAGCACCATGACCTCAGATTTGGAGGTGCTAACTCTCATCCCCGCCGCTTCACACTCAACTGCAAACCACCCCAGTGAGTGCTGGAGGTCGTGGTCTGAAGAGGCCAACAGGACCACATCATCTGCAAACAGCAGAGAGGCGCTCCCGAGACCCCCGAACCTGACGTTTTCCTCCCCCTGGCTGCCCCTAGATATCCTGTCCATGAAGGTCACAAACAAGATCGGTGACAAAGGACCCCTGGCGGAGGCCAACACCCACCGGAAACGTGTCTGACTTATTGCCGAGAATACAAACACAGCTCCTACTGCAGTTGTATAGAGACCGGATGGCCCATTGCAATGACTCCGGCACCCCATGAAGGGGTGTGTCAGCCAAGACAGCCCAGCAATGTGCAGCGCCTTCAACATCTCAGGACGGATATCATCCACCCCTGGCCCCTTGCCATTGAGGAGCTTTTTGACTAATCTAGGGTCTGTTCAAACTTTTGACTTTTAGCCTTACAACGGAGGTCCCTCAAACACAAAGAAATTGACTGCTGTATTGATTTGCATGTACGACGTAGAGATAACATTAACATGACATTATGTCAAGTAATTTATCTTTCAACTTGTTAAAATGATTGACGGTAGAAAGGGATTCTTATCATGGTCGTATAGCCTTCCTATTCATCAAAATTATAAGTCATTACATGAAAGTGAGAGTGTCTGTGCAGATAAATGGACTCTCTCAGAGTATGTTTGATGGTGAACTTAACTATACTTCCTCATGAAGGCATAGACAATTTAAAACCACCCACTCACCCCCCAAAAAGCTGTCTCTGAAACAAAAGAAAGTAATTACTGATATCAGCCCAACAGTGAGTGAAACACGTCACAGCTGTCACAGTGTATTTGTGTGTATGTTTATGTTAATGCACCTGGGTTCAATAGCTTTCCTTGTACTAGTGTTTGTGTCCACTTTCCTGTAGTGGTCCACTCAAATTACACACTCTATTATCTGGTCTCTCCAGCCAGCAAACTCATTTGGAAATGAGATTTAAACAGCAATAAATGTAGAATTATGCAGAAAAAAGGGAAAAGGGAGTGATTTTAAAATTATTTTGTCAGGGGTTGGTCCAAATCACAACTGGGCATTTGGAAAACGGCAGCTAGAAAGACGAAATGGCAGTGACGAACTGCTATCCACTGTTTTTGTGCATTCGGGCCCCCTTGCTGAAAGCAGTTTTTCTCCACAGTTTGAAATCCTTTTCCCAGGATAATTATCCATTGTAGATGCTCATCCTCAGATAATGACTGCCTCGCCACCGAGCTAGGAAATTAACAGGGACCCAGTGTGCTGCAAGCACAATGGAGGGACTGCCCCCTGTATCAGCACTCTGCTAATTTTAACCAAGGAGAGAAACGGGAAAACTGTTGTTAATACTTTCCCCTCCTTATGAGGAATAACATAATTTATTTTCTGTATGATATCATCCAGAAAGAAGAGAAAATGAAAAATAAGCCATGAGAAGACCTGGGTTTATGAAGTGAATGGCAACAGTGCCCCCTTGTGAAACTGATAAGCAACTTGTCTGCAGTCAGTATCACTGCAGCTAAAGATTTGCAATGGCTCCAAATCTTTCTTTTCTTTCACACATTAAGAAGCTGATCTGTTTTCAGCCTCATACGGTTAACACACCTTAGGTACTTTAGCTATGCTAAAAAAGATAACGTGATCAGGAAAGATCAGGAATGCCAAAATGGCTGAGGAAAATGGGTTACGTGAACTAGGGTTTAACTGCTATTTTAAGATAGCAGTTAAAGAGCAGTTTGTGGCACAGAAAATAAAAGATGGATGAAATAATAGGATGAACAAAGTGCAATCACAAGATGGTATTAAGTCTATAGTAGGAATTTTATGAGCGCATTAGTGTGGCAGGGCTTCAGTTTTAATTAGTGCAGCAAGTATTAACACCTTTGTTTAGTGCTGGGCCAGTATTCAGATGCTTGATTATAGGATAGTGAGGGCCATTTTTCACCAGCTTGGCCACTTTGCAAAGTAATAACTGCTGGCGTACAGATTCAATTGATACACTTGTTGAGAGCTGGCAAGAGGCCAAAAAGTCAGTTATAGGTTAGCTATTATTGCAATTTACATATATTACACCATCAATCTTTAAAAGGAAATACATACAGTAATAAAATTAGCATCTCGACCGAACATCATCTGGCCGTGCTCTGTAAAGCAGATAGATTTTGGAAGAGGTCTTTGGTGTATTCAACTATTCTGTTCACGCTACCTGACTGAGCACCTCGGTGCAATTTATAGCCCAGTTACACTCCATATAATCCCTATTAGCAGATGCTTAAGATTTCTCAAAGCATTTAACTGTTGTTAGCCTCTGAAGTGTTAACCACAGGGGGAGATGGATGACTTTATTTGTGAAATTTATACTTTGCACATAACACCTGCAGGGCAAAACGAGCAGATGATGGTGATTTTAGTAGTGATCCATCTGTACTCCATATGGGCACAGTCAACCTGCAACCCTGAGCCCCTGCATCAAAAACTTAAATCATCATCAACAGTTCTTTTATTAACCCTGCGACTTAATAGGATTATGTGCAAATCTAGTTTCAAAAGGTAAAATGAGGGTGAAAAAGCAGCTGGAGGCTCGAAAAAAGATTCAGTGTGTGCCAGAGGCATCCCTATCCTGCCATTAACCTCTCACGTCTACACATTTCTAAAGGGTCAAGGTGTACACTGAAGATCTGTCCGTACTTGGACTTATACTTTTATCTGAAGCCAGTTAATCCTTTTTCATCTATGGAGACAATACCCTGGCTCTGTGCCCCACACCTTCAGTGTGAAGAGTATGTTAATGAATTAAAGCCTCATCAAACTTTGGCTTAGTGGAGTCAAGTGAGGTACATTAAATCAATACTAATAACGAATGTGTTTGTGCGAGTGTCGTGGTGACAACATTGGCATCTGCGTGTACTCTCAACTTGTGCCACTCGTCTGGAGAACAGGACAGACAGACAACTTCATTGTCCTCATCAAACCAGACAGGCTGTTACTGTGCTCTCTGACCGATTGGTGCCAGGCTTATTTATATGCTACCGGTGAGAGAGATCTTGAGGAGAGCAAATTGCCTTTGCACAGAGAGACAGCCATCACTGCTTTGAAGTGCGAGCATCTGTGTGTGTGTGTGTGTGTGTGTGTGTGTGTGTGTGTGTGTGTGTGTGTGTGTGTGTGTGTGTGTGTGTGTGTGTGAGTGTGTGTGTGTGTGTGTGTGTGTGTGTGTGTGTGTGTGTGTGTGTGTGTGTGTGTGTGTGTGTATAAGTCTCACTTCATCTCATGCAGTGGATTAAGTTGCACATTTTTAAGCTAGGGGGAAAAAAAAAATCAATTTATGGATTTTATTTATTGATGACAAGTTGACAATGTTGTTTATTGTCACACAGTGATTCATCAACTGCAGCAGGAAGTCATGTTGTTACAGGTCAACAAGCAGGTGAATGTGTCTCTTACACTCTCTGGTTCACACCAGCTCTCGGTGGAGTTGTGATGCACTGGGCTCAGAGGGCTGTCCTGCCCCTGCTGTACCAGCAGCGTAACACGAGGTCCCTGTAGTGCCTGACTCCCTGACTTGTGTCCCTTGCTGCAGTGGCAGAGAATGAAGCAGCCATACATCATAAGCCAACTGTGTCCTCTGAGGCAGTGACCGACAAAGCCAACAGAATCAATAAAGCCTTAGCTCAAGCCCTACTTCTGTAAACTCAGACCTCACGTTGGCCTCTTTACCTTCTTTTCTTTCTCAAATTTCCTCACTTTCTTTCTTCACTTCTTAAATTTCTTGTCCAATCTCCTCTCCACTTTTTTTTCCAGGTGACATCATTTATCTGTGTTGGACTACAACCTCTGTCAATATTATCTCTATCTGCCCTTCTGCTCGGCCCCAGGTGAACATGCTGATACACAGTGGAGCTGTCAGCCTTGACAGGAGATGAAAAAAAGAGAAAAGCACTTCAGAAAGAAAGAAAAGACCAAGGCCTAAGGATTACCGAAGGCCATTCAGCTTGTTAGTGCAGAGGCACCTACATCAGACAAATGCATACTTAATTTTTTCAGAGGGGCTGAGTGATTCAAATTCTGGAAGAATGCATGTTCCAAAAAGACAGTTTAAATGATGGAGGGCCTTGCGTAGAACCCACAAACCATCTCAGATGGCAGTGGAACTGCCATTAGAGAGATAGAAGGAGCACTGGGGAGCAGTTCACAGTAATTAAACTGGAGCGTCGATGTTACTGCTACCTGTTTACAACCCAAAAGAGAAGCAGGTTCCTGTGGTGAAGAGGTTTGGCTTTCATTTATGACTGTCGATAGCCATTATGACATCCTCCCACAAAGGACTTTGATTTTATTGTAGAAAATGGTCTCTTTTGGAAATGTCTCTCCATGAAAATTATTCTTCAGAGAGAATAGTTCCAGTGAAGTAATAAATTATAGATGTGGATAATAGAGTATGAAAAAAAATCCTATACATTTATTCTGGTATAATTTTGTTTAATATATTTTAACGCTTATTCTGTCCTTCAAATAAAATGCAAACAATTGTGCGTATTATTATAGTATGAGACTATATGCTTTGGTGTCAGTGATCACTTTATCAAATGTTTTTATTTAATTTGTTATGAGATAACTTGTGTTTCAGTCCAAAAGAGCCTTTGTCAGTTTTTTTTTTTTCATCTTTTTAGTTGCTTACATAAATTATAGTGTAGATGTTTGTTTCTTGTGTGATAGCCGACTGTCATGACTTGACAGTGTCTATTTTATCTCTGGTGTATATATGGATTCATATTGGATACACATTCAGCTGCCTACATCCACCGGTCTGCCAAAAGTGCCTATGTGAAAACCCTGAGCAGGCTTACATAAGAAATTGGATTTTGAGATCGGCAGTGTGTGTGTGTCTGTGTGTTTGTGTACATGTGTATGTGTATCTTTCTGCTTGCTTGTTAAAGCACTGGTTCACCCAAAAATCCAAAGAGTGTAAATGCACATGCATACAGTATGTGACTGTGTTGGCTTGAGGTTGTATGTACATATGAAAATGTTTTTTGTTTAAGTATGAGAGGGATGTAATGAGTGTGTGTGTGTGTGTGTGTGTGTGTGTGTGTGTGTGTGTGTGTGTGTGTGTGTGTGTGTGTGACTAATTTAGCCGTGCCCTGCCACTGACCACATGACAATGGCAGGGGTCAGTTTCTTGTGGCAGCTGGGTCAACAACATTATGCTCGGTCTTTCTATTCAACAAGGTATTGATCTTCATCCATGTGTCTATTTGTGTGTGTGTGTGTGTGTGTGTGTGTGTGTGTGTGTGTGTGTGTGTGTGTGTGTGTGTGTGTGTGTGTGTGTGTGTGTGTGTGTGTGTGTGTGTGTGTGTTTGGGGGGGATAAGTAGAAAGATGGGGCCAGTCCAAAAAAAAATGAGGTGCGTTCTGGAAGAGCAAATTTCACATAAAAATCCAATCAATTGCCGCAGCCCATTCCCAGTCTGACAGCTCGAGCTGCTCCTCCAAGCATAGAAAACACCAAACACAAAACCCACATGAGTAATCACGTCGGTTCATTCACTTTGGCAGGAAACACAAACATCTCTTAATTGTTTTCCTGTAACACTATCTTTAGAGACTTAGCAGAAGATTTATATGACAGTGAGTGTACAAAGAACCACACACACACACACACACACACACACACAGACACACAGGACATTCAAAAACACACATTTGTGCGCAAAGAAGGGTTGAGGTACATAACTATTTTTTTCTGCTCACTGTTTTTGTACCTTTAGACTGAGGTACAAAAACTGATTCATTCAAAGCACACACACATTTGACACAACCATGAAATTATGTGTTCACATGCTGGTACAAACACACACCCACACACACAAACCCAAACGTACAGTCCTGCATACAAATTCACTCATGAAAACACCGATGTTTATGTGAAGGCAAACGGTACTGGTCAGATTTAGGGCCATCAGACCATGAGGAGGCGGGTGTACTTTGTTAAGATCACTGGTATTTGCTTTGTCATTGACTCTCCCTCTCTCTCTCGCTCTCTCGCTCTCTCTCTCTCTCTCCTTCTCTCTCTCTCTCACACACACACACACACACACACACACACACACACACACATGACCAACCTGGGGATGTTTAGTTGCAGTGCAGCCCCACACAATATAAAAAGGGGGAAAATGATACAGTGAAGTATTGAAATGAGATAATTCAAATTGGTCTCAACTGAAATTACAGGGTTGTATCATACGCCTAAACACAGACCTTAAATACAGACCTACACATCTTCAGCACCCACTGAGTGTAAAGGCGATATCTCTGACTGTGTTCCTGGCTGCTGATTACATATCATTATCCACACTAAAGGGGGGGGGGATATCATTTTGAGGCAAATTGGCACACCAGGAACACTGAAGGTGGTCTATATCTATACCAAACATGCCCAGACAGCAAAGAAAATCATACTTTTTGTTCCCAGTCAGAAGAGTAACGAGTAACTTTATTTTTTTTCTGTGTTATTCTAATTGTGATGCAGCAGGTGTTTAGACTTTTGGGACAAAAGATTAAGAAAGAAAAACGAGGCTAGACTGTAAAAGAAGAAAGAGATGAAAGGCAAAAATAACAAGAACAAGAAAGACAAGCACACAGATGAAGGACACGGTAAGACTATGAGCTAACGTGGTGAGATAGGATGATGTACTTGCGCATCAAATGGGTATTCTGCCAAGACTTCAGTGTGGCGTTATAACCTGCACACTTTGATCCCAGTGGTTTATGTAAGTCATCTGTTACATAAATAAACCAAAACACAACTGAGATTTGTGTGTATGAGCCAATGAAGTCAGTTGAAGCAGTGAAGCAGGTTAAATCTACAGCCGCAGACCATGATGGGTAACAGCATGAATGAGTCATCTGCCCAGCAGCCACATACTGACTAACTTGCTACACATGCAAATGTATAGGCTGTAGAAGTTCACGTGATTATACTGTCGCAAGATGGACTCAGGAGAAAAGGACATTTACTGTACTGTGACTTGTTTAATTATTTGGACACGGTACACAGAGAAATCTGGACCACTTACAGAGACTTTGCATGGCTTAGGAGAGCCGCCAGGGGTGATGTGCTGTATGTATGCATACAGTGAAGTGACTTATTGCCAGGAAAAGACACTTAGAAGCAAGGTGCAAAAAGCCAGGCTGAGGCATGGCTGCAGGGAATCAGAGATTAAAGGGTGAAAATACTAAACAAATAGTGCACAACTAATGGGAAACCTATTTAAGACGTGGACGAGGCACGCAGAAAAGGGAGGGCGGATGGAACAGACTGGTGGACGTTCAGAGTGAAGGAGAGAGTGGGAGGGAGTTCAAGAGGGAGGCAACAAGGATACAGTGTAAAGAGAGGGAGGAGAGCAAGAGAGAGAGAGCCTGTTTATGGAGGAATGTGACAGTGTTCACTGTATTGGAGATGAGACGGACTGATAGTACATTCCAGGTGTTGAAGAGGTGTAAGGCGGGGAACCAACAAACACAGACATCTCCTTTTTATTTCCACCCCAGCACTGTTTGCTTATTTTCATCCGAGGGTGGTTTGTCCACAGTGAACCTCACAGCTTTGAGAGCAGCAGCGGCAGTAATTGTGACTGTGGGGGCAGGCAGACTATAATGGAGGTAAGTCACTTCTAGGGGAACTCAAAGGAAAGTATGGCTGTTTGACAGGATGTGAAATGGGACAAATGATAGAGACTCAGTTAGTGCTCACAGGCTTGCAACTTCAAAGAGGAGTGAGCCTGTTCGACATGAGCAGATCCCACAGATTTGTTAAGTGGATTAAATTCTAAGCAAAGAACAAAATGTAAACTAGGTTCATTTCAGTATCACACAGAATTATGGCTGTTATTTGCATATTTAAAGATTCTGACTGAACCAAAGTTTCTCTGCGTGGAAGCAGTCCAAGTCTTTTGCTACTTGTAGTACGCAAACTGAATTTCAAAATAAAAGCATCTCCTTGTTTGAGGACATGCCAACTCTGAATGAAATGTCTGCTTTCAACTTTGTTTATTTGCAGAAAACTGGCAATCATGTTGTTTCATTTCAGCACAAATAATAGGGCCTATCACGGGGCTCAATTTAAATGGTATACTTTACACAGCAATTTGGGGAAATAAATGCTATTGACCACTCAGCTGGTTGTTGTAGGTGTTTTAACCATGAATTAGAAGTGTTTCTATCCATAAATGTTCCACCCTATGATTCTCTAAACTAACTGGCCCCAGTGTTCTTAAATAGTTTCAGCAATGTCACACCTGTCTGTGTTGAGACCTGCAGGGATCATGAATTGCTGTACATGGTGCTGGTGACAAGGTGAATGGGTAAGTAAAGGGCACCTGTTCAGGCATGCTCAGCTTGGCTCTGTACTGTAACTTATTGAATAAAGAAAACCACCGAGGAGAGACAGTGTGACAAGGAGAGAGTGTGGAGGTTGAAAGTAGCAAAGACAGTTACCCTGTTTCTGAGCTATTTGTTTTCCTTATGTGCAGTGCAGATGTAAATATCTTCACTTGACAAGCCATTTCTTATCTTTACAGTTTGCATTTTGTTGAGTGAATTAATGCTTTGTTCCTTATCTATACTATATGAAAATCAGTTGTAGCTGTCATGACCTGCTAAAGAAGACTCTTCTTAAAATAGCTGCTCCAGATACCCAAATACAGCATCCTCTCATGAATGAAGACTCTGTCAGGGAAGTACAGCATCCCAGCATCTTTGTGGGTCTCCACTCAAAGTGATTTTGCAGAGCAGTCAACTTTTCAGTAATGCTTTATTCTCTACTTAAAACAGAATAGCAGGTGAATACCAGCCGTGACTTATGGCACATCAAACTGCTGAAAGAATCATGCAGTTTCCCTACATTGAACAATTTAGCAGTACAGGTTCAGAGTGCTTTTATTTTGGTGGTAAGCACAGGTATCGCCTGTGGCACATATTTCCAGCTGCTTTCAGGATGATATAGACCCCTTAAAGTGAGCTCATTGTGTCTTCTCTTACTCCCACATTACACCATCCGCACACACACAGCAGATTAGGACGATGGGAGGATGGTTATGCTCAAGAATGACAACCTTATCACAGAGTATTCAGCTTGCAGGGTCAATGGGCCCCAGTGCCAGGAAAGGCCTCATTCTTTTCCGCCTACCTATACTTTTCATCCCACTGTGATACTACAGTATATCAGAGACAGACTTTTAAGATATGGTGCAATAGGTGTCTGACGAGTTTTAATAGAACTTACAATTCACTGACACTACTGAAAAAGTACATGTTTTATTTGTACTTGGGACACAATCTTACGATCTGGCATTGTCATATTTCAAGTCCAGAAAAAAAATGATCTGACAACTGTTTTGACACCAGTATAATGTGTTGCCAATATAACTTCTATATTCTGACAACAAGCGTGTCTTCCTTGCTGAAAGCTCAATTATTGTACAAATAATAATCTGACATCACAACACAGCTTTTGTGATAAACCATAAAGTATAAATTTCATAATACCAAGGCTGTCACATCATGCATAAATGGTACTGTCCTTTCAAAACAAGTGATGGATGATGGAAAAAAGTATATATTCATGGATAATAGATGAGTAGTAATTGAAAATGTCTAAAAATACTTCCACTTGTTACAATGCTTTTTCACTTGCTGTTTTTAGAGTGAAGTAAAAGCCAAAGAACTAAATATTTTATGACTGTGGAGCTGGCCTGTGATCTGCTGTATCTAACAGAAGACAGATACACATCTTTAAAACCATTTTTGGACAAATTCCAGGGTACTGTATAAGCTTGAATTATTACAGAAAAGTGCAGAGACATATTGTAAGGTAATAATCAATCTCGTATGGGTGGATGCAGCTCAATAAAGCTATATAAAAATGATATTTCAGATATTGCATTTTAGGACTCCTTAAATTCATTAGCATCAATTCTCATTCTTGTTGCAGCACTAAAAGCTCCCATTTAAGCTCCATTAAAAGTACATTTTCCTCTATACTCTAACTGCCAAGGTTATGCAAATGCATGCACTACATGGAGCAGTAGTTGGGTAGCCATACAGACCCCAGTGAGCAGTGCAGACAACCTCCTTATCTATTGAAACCCAAGGAGGTTGATTGTTTGGTTGACCTGATGTCTCATTTGAATGCACATAAGAGCATCTGAATGCAATCTAATTTCGACAGGGGGTCCTTCACTAAAAGCTGGCCTCTAGTCAAAGACAATGCCACTTGGCTGCCAACTGAAGATGCTGAGATCACAATAATTAGAAATAAATGTGTACTCGCATGATTCACAGTTAAGACTTTAAATGCATCCACTTCGAGCAGAGGATACATTGACTGTATGCTGGACACTACAACAGTTATCAATGTATAATGCAATGTTAGCTCCACAGAATATAAATATCTCTCTCTCTCTCTCTCTCTCTCTCTCTCTCTCTCTCTCTCTCTCTCTCTCACACACACACACACACACACACACACACACACACACACACACACACACACACACACACATACATACATTCTGCCTTTCCATGTCTGTCTCTTTCTCTTTCTGCTCGTGCTTCTCACTCCATGCCTGGTATTCCATCTCCTTACCCTGGGGCGGTAATGAGTGTCTGGTATTCTGCACTTCAGCATTGAAGCCCTATTCATGCTCAATCTCCTTTACAATGCACTAAAAGGATTACCCAATTAGCTGCTATTGGATGCCATTGTGTGTGTGTGTGTGCATGTGTGTGTGTGCGTGCTTGGTCAGTAGATAGATGTGTTAGCAGGGAAAGTGAAAGATAGATGACTGTCTCTTTCCCACACTTCATTCCCAGTTGATGTTCTGCTGGAGGCCACATTACTCATCCCCACAACTCAACCTTGTGAGTAAGACACAAGATGGGGAAGTGTGTGTATGTGTTATTCGGGCCTCGACAGGCTACAGAGGTTGAGTATTTCTTCTCAATAATTCAACCTACCTACCCCATCATTCTCTGGAAAAATACTCTCTGCTGTCATATGTGAGCCATTTCTCCTTCTCCTCAGTGTAATTTGTGAGTTTAATTTCCACTGTCATGCCTGGCATAATAGGAAATGCCTCTTTCATTACCTGTGAATCATTGGTTTCAATGTGTGAACCACAGATCGATTCCAGTTATTTAATGTGTTACATCAAAATATGTTCAGCAGTTAGTTTATGGGATTGAACAGTATAAAGATTGATTCAAACCGACATTGCCTACAGAATTAAAGGTGCAATCCAGAAAATGTTACCTATACTAAAATACTGGGATACACTACTGCCTTCAAAATACTTATTTTATATTTTTACACTTCCTCTGGGGAGACTAAAACTAGTAATACGTTTACTCACATGTATTGCACAGTCAGATATGTTGGCCCACATGCTGATGAGTCAACATGGATGTTGAGCAATTAATAATGTCACAAAAGGTTGCTCTTATTTTGCATGCCTGACCCTATCTGTGCTTGAAGGCATGAAACTGAAAGCCTTTGCAAGACAGAAAACGTTCCTTTCATCTCCATTGTATCATAATAATAACCCAACTTTGACCTAAAAAAATATAATACTCACTATGATAGGGTTCCCCTTTAAGTAGATTTACTAATTCAATAAATTATGTACCAACTCAAGTCAAATCAAAAAGTCACAAGTGATCAGTAAAATCTGAAAATACATGCATGTAAATTCAGGCATGATTTTATGAATGAATGAAATCAATGTACACATCAAGATCAGTTTACTCATCAAGCTTCATAGCCTGTATAAACTGTTTTATAATTATTCTGTGTCCTTTGATAAAGTGTGCATGGAGTCTTTATGAAGTCTTAGAAAGAAAAAAATGATTTGGTTTTTTTCATTAAATTAGCTTGGGCTTTTACTTTTTGATAGAAACTTTATATTTCAAACTAGTGTCATGAGCCTTTGCTTCCATGGAGGATTTAAGAAAGGGTGGTATTGTGCACTGCATTGTGGGAAGTGTTTAAATTACAGTAATTCCAAAATAAATTACACAAATTGTATAGTAAATGAGGTAAAACGTTAAAGTTATTTTTTAGGTTTTAAGTTTAGTTTAAATGTGTAAGTTAGTTTAAGTTATATAGTAAAAGGCCTTCCATAAAAGATTCCAAAAATAAATATAGCTAAATTTTCTTGATAAACTCCATAAACCATGATGTGAAACAAAGTTCAAATCAGGTTTAAGCAGGATGGGCATTGAAATAAAGAGATACTTGTGTATCAAAATTGATATGCGATTAAGACTGAATACATGAACAAAGAACAATAAGCTGCCCAAGACTGACCTAAAAAAAACAGACAGTGAACTCAATAGATTACACATGCATCTGTTAGAAATTACCATATAGACAGTGAGAATTAAAAGTGCTGCCATCTGGCACAGTGGCAGTGTAGAGGTACAGTGAGAACAGAGGAGAGTTTCATGGTCATTGTGAGACAGGTATAAATCCTGGACCTTTATAACACACTGCTGCCTTGACTGGCTGTGCTAATGGATTGGCTATGCTCTGTGAGAGTGTGTCCATTTCTGAGCGTGTGTGTGTGTGTGTGTGTGTGTGTGTGTGTGTGTGTGTGTGTGTGTGTGTGTGTGTGTGTGTGTTGCAGTGGGTTGGGGGGGTTGTATTGTCAGCTGGTCTTGTGCAGAACAGGGCTTTGTGTCAAGAAGGTCAGCTGGGGCTCGAAAGCTAGGACGACACCCCACCAAACACACACACACCACCCCCTGCCTGCACACACACCACTCTTTTGTGCAGACACTGAAAAACATGCAGCCAATCAGATATAAGATTAGAAATATGCATGCGCAACACACACGCACACACACACACACACGCACACACACACACACACACACACACGTCCCGACTCACCAAAGGTCTTAAATCACGCTGTCCATTCAAAAGCTGTGAGGTCAGACCATTTGTACTGCTTATTAAAATTTGCAATGATGGAGCAATAAAAAAAAAAAATCAAAATCACTTCTATATTTGTATCAAATAGAAGTGAAATTGACCATTTCTAAGTAGCAAGTGAGCGGGAAGATAAAAGTCAAACGTCAAGATCATTGTTCAGGCTTCAGGGTCTGAATAGGACCAATCGAGGAACAATGGCAGTCAGCTGGAAGAATGACTGGACAGTGCTGCTGAAAAGGATGATGGCAGATCTACTGAGATATTATTCTAAAAGACTTTAAAAACACTTTATGGTAACAGATTTCAGACAGAATGATGTAGCGTGATGTCAGCTTTTGTGCAATTCTGTCTGTACATTTTGAGAAATCACACTGCTTCTTGCAGTTAGTTATTAGCTCAATTTTAACATAGATTTTTTTTGTATTGATTTCTGTGTGATGTTATCAATAAATCAGTCGGGTTCTGTCTTTAGATACATGGTAAAGCACTCTGTTTTTTCCCATTAAAAGAAAATATATGTTTACTTGTGACAAAAATGGGGGTATAATTTACAGTTGTTTTGTCAGCAGCAGAGCGAGGCCATATATTTTTTTGTCGTTGTTGTTTGTTCATTTGGAACATGGTGCCTTGTATATTTTCCTGTCGTGATGTGTGATTGTATTTCAACCACGGGGTGTTTTGTCAACGGAGTGTGCTCTGTGGGACGCTGAGCACTCTGCTGCCTTAGAGAGACTTCAGCAATGACACTGTGAAAGTGTGTGTAATTCGTGTGGACATGTGAAGGTGTTTGTGAGCAAGTGGGTCCGTGGGAGACGGTTTTAAACAAACAGAGTAAAGGCAGAATGGTGTTAAATCGTTCTAAAACTGAGGCTCTCCAGCCCTCTCATTGTGAGGACTAGTCATTTATTTAACACTCAAATATGGTACTGGGCTGTTTGGGGAGAATATATCAGCCGGCACACGGGAGTCCACACAAAGAGGGCACACTTCAACAGACAAAGAGCGAAAAGAAAGAGGGTGAGCGCCTTTTTTTCCTCCTTTAGATGAAGTGTTGTTTGTTCAGGGTGGGTGCAGGGCACCGAGTGGGACGGACGGATGGATGGAGGGAGGGACTGATGGACGAAGGGAGAGGGAAGGATGAATGGTTATTACACAGTTAGTCGATGCACAAACGGGGGGTGTCTGAGGGTGATTGTGCAGAGAGGAGGACGGTGCAGGGGGGTTGTAAAAGATCTTTTGTGAAGGCTGGGAGTTAATCACTTGAGCGGCACACGCCAGTTCTATAGGAGCACATGTTGTACACCGGCTCCCCTGAGAGGAGAGGGAGGTCCCAAAACACACACACACACACACACACACACACACACACACACACACACACACACACACACACACACACACACAAATTTACATGTCAGTTATGATGCAAAGCTGGGTACAGGCCGACTAAGAAGACCCGCCCCTTCCACAGAACAGTTAGCAGCCTGGCCGTAGTGAAAGTGTTTGCATTTGCTCCTTGTTCATTCATACACACACAGACATACAAACGTGTGGCTGTTTGTTTTCTTCAGGACTGGATAGATGACTGTGCAGAGGCTCTGCTAGAGATGGATGCTTAGTTTGACCTGGCAGTAAGTACAATCTATTGTTTCATTACATCAGTCCTATGCCAGTGGTGGATGCTAATATCTGAGAGTGATATAGAAGGCTGGAGTTTTAGATTTCGCAGCAGTCATCCAGGCACAATAAAATGGGTTGACACAGCTATGTCAGAGACTGTTTACTACAGTAACACAAAGTAGGGCTGCTTTGCTTGGTCCTCGTGCAGATACAAATGTAACATCACATGCCATTATTCCACATTTTCAGTGGCTGTCTACTTTATTGAATATACTTTGAATTTCTTCCTGAACGAAACAGAAAATCTGTGCTGGGAAATGTCTTTCATAATTGGGAAGCTTTACAAAAGGTGAGCTTTCCTTTCCTGTATTCACAGAGAACAGACTGTTTATTTTCGTCTATAGCCACCACTCACACTCACTAAAACTTTTCTTCTTCTTTCTGTATGCGTGCTACTCTCTTTTATTCACTGTCTGTCTCTTGATACTTCCATTATTTTCCTCATTATAAAAAAAAAAACATCAGTTTTCTGCAAGTCTCATCTCGCTTGTTTTTGTTCGTGAGGTGATGAAAATTGACAGCCTTGATCAACACTCCCTCCTGTATTCTGTATTTCCCTCTTCATCAAACACCTCAAAAACACAACAGCTATGTGTTTCCTTACAGACACCACGGTGCAAGCAATAAGTACGGATTAACCTGGAGCCCAATACAATGCTCACTAATATGTAATTTATAGCTGGCAGTTAGTTCCATGCTTTGTTGCTGTGGCCATTAGAAAATGTGTAAAAGCTTGAGGACCAGGTGGTTCGAGGAGGCTGCAGTGATCAACCACTATGGAGCCCTTTGCAACTAAAAGTCACCACTGTGGGGACTTTTCCCCTGTGGGCTAGAGATCATCATGGAAACATCTGGGGTCTGGTTGTCTTTCAAAGGAGATGAGATCACTGAGACAGCATCACTACTAGCTAGTAATTGTGTGAATACGTATCCTTGTAGACTACCATTAAAAAATGTAACAACACAAATAAATTCCTGTTCTGTCTGCTTAATCTTTATTTCATAATTGCAGCCAATCATGATAGTAAAACTTTAAATATATTATCATATAGTAATTCTGTGTGGTCTGTCGGTTTTATAGTACAATAGCAAAATAGAAAATGATTGTAGAGCATTATCTAGCACCAGCCAAGTGGTTGAGTCGGCAGTAAGTAGCCTAATTGCCAGTTTGTTTAGAGGAAGGGCACCCAAAGAGTTATTTGTCAAATTCAACGGCTGAGCATAAATCTAGCTGCACAAAGCCAGGCAGTGAGCCAAGATAGACTTTTTTTCAGTTTGTTTGTTTTGAAAATATGAACACACCTGCTTCAACAGTGCATTCCCAGACTGAAGAGGAAACAATACAATTAAACAATACTGATAATTGTCAGAGAATATGACTGGGCTTTGTCCTTACATGGAAATCAATTTTGTGTTTAACGGTCAGATACTGTACGTTATCTGAGTTTGATGAATATCATCCCTGTCTCTTCCTCCAGATGAAGCCACTGACAGAACTTCTCTGGGGTCATGAGATGTGTCTTGCCCACCCTTGTATGTAACCTGACCATCTGGACTTCAGCCCCATCCTGCCTTCACCTATGCTTGCAGGACCATGGGTAGTGTCAGTAGCCTCATTAATGGCAACAGCCTCAACAGCAAACACTGCAAGGCATCTGAGTATAAGTTAAAGGAGGGAACAAGCCACCATAGAAAGAGCGGAGGTTGCAGCCTTGACGGGTTACTGAAGTGCAGCTTCACTCAAAGCTCATCCTCTACTCATCCCTCGAAAGGCCTCTCTCACTCAAAGTCGGGAAGAAGTGAAGATTTTTTTTACATCAAGGTGAGATCCCGTGTTTTAAGATGACATGTATATATTATTCCTGTAAAATATAGCCTATTGCACTGCTTTAGGATAAAAATGTTTATCCTGTTTTACACAAGGTGAGCCATAAACCGAGGTCAGTGTACAGCAGAGAAAGATCAATGGAGGACCGGGTGAACAAAGATGGAGAATCAGATGGACGACAGAAACCAAAACTAGTGCTCATGTCGGGAAAAATTACTGAAAGGGTGAGGCCGGTATTTTTTATCTCATGCTAACTCATGCTGTACCTAAAAGAACAGAATTCGATTTTAAAGGAATGCTTCAACATTTTGATAAATGTTCAAGTTCCTTTTCTTGCAAAAAAAATGATATGATCAAATCAATGGTAAATTCACATCCCTGCTGGTTGAGCTCCATGTTTACCATCAGATGTGAATCCATCAGGCAGAATTAGTCTCCTGGCGTCATCAGGATTCAGGATAACCTGCAACTTGGCTGGCCTTTGCACTGACCTGTCAGCCCATCCAAAAGGGTCTAGTAAAAACGAAAATAAAAACTATATTGGTGGCAGTACAAAATTGGCTATAACTTACAACTAATTCACACTCACAGATTAATTGATTCACACTTCTGGTGAATAAGAAAGAAATTTCACAATAAAAAAATATTATTTATGAAATTAATGTTTGTGTAAGTCAAACTGCTAAGGCATTATGTCATCTTTAGAGACTAATTCTTACATTGAAAAGGACAGAAAATGTTGTCTTTTTCTTTCGTTAGGTGATGTGCCTGTACGCCTAGAAGGAATAAGAATTACCACCATTAACTCAAATTGATTGCTTTACTCAAAAAAGTGTCACAACTTTGGATCTGCTGTAAAGATTTTAGTGTAGATCTCTACACTAAAAATGTTATAAGGATTTCCTTTTTTGTGAGTCAAGCTCAAAGTTGGACAGTACAAGAAAAGACAATGGAAAAGTGAGGCACAACCACAAAAAGAAGCTAGAATTGGATTTTACTTACAAAGAGTAGATGCTAACTCTACGAGAACAGTTTCCTCTACTTGACAGTTACCATGTTGTAAATGCTGAGTTTGATGGACAAGAGGGACAGAAGCAGTGCTTATTAAATACTCAACCCTTGTAGAAGTTCATCAACAGAAAAAACATGAATATGTTCTAGCGTCAGTGAGAGAGGCAACTTTTAGTTAAACATTACATGGCAAGTCATTTAAATCCTGAACATCAAAAGTAGAATCACCTAAATTCTCTGAGTTTAAAATCATCTGAGGGCTCAGTAGAGTACCAACCCTATCAACATGGATACCGTCAGAATGATCAACATAATGAGCAGAGCTTAACTAGAGTTTGTATTTGTTATGATCTGAGGGTATTTTTTTTCAATTCTTCTGTTTGCAAAACTGTAATAACAATAATGTGAAGTGAACCTGCCGTTAAATGTTCATACTGTTTCTAATTTATACTACATTACAAATTCAACTAAAATTATTGAAATTACATTTAAATACGACGTTGGTAAGTAAAGAGCTGTGTAAAATCAAAGCTTTTCTATGAAGTGCTAAATTTATATTTTGTATTTGTAAATTCTATTTTAATATACAGGCAAATGATATTCACAGTTGTTCATTATGGGACTTACCAATTTCAGCAATATGGCTAAAGTTGATCACTTTTTAAGGCAAACCTGTAAACACAAAGAAAATGGTGAGATCTTACTGAGTCAAAATAGACTCTAATTTATTAACTGAGCGTTAGTTAATAAGGAGTTGTTTTTTTTTATCCCGCGGATGGTGCTCGCTTCTGAAGCAAGGTAATGGCGGACAGCAAAACTCGACGCAGAATGATTTGACGTGATGCGACGCGATCACGTGACATGAAAACCTCTGGTTTAAAGTAAAAAAAAAATACCCTTCAAGTAAAAGTATTGCTGTATATTTACTCTTGGGGGAGTACGTTTTAGTTTTTTTGGCAAGCTGAAAAATCCTGGTGTAAACCGGAAACCACAATTTTCACTTGGACCAAAAGTACAAATTCACTTTAAGTCAATGACACATACGTCTCACTTTTTTCAGTGTGGACTTGTCTTCTAGTGTTGAGTATTTGTAATCTTGTACCTATCTTGAATCTATGTTGTGAGGCTGGATAATGGCACAGTGATGCATCATAACAGGAAACGCCTGCAAACCATTCCAGAAAGTACTGATCCAATAGCCCAACAGTCCCTGCCCTGAAACCCAGGGCCGGTCACCCACAGAGACCCTATCAGGGTCTCCCCTGCATCCCTCTTCATCCCAAGGAACTGACTTCAGGGGCCCATTAGGGTAAATTACCTCGCAAATTCAGAGACAGTGATTAAATAGTGACAACCTCAGCCAGGAGACATTGTGCCAGGTTTTGAAAAATATATGTTTTGTGACAGTTTAACTTATTCTTTGTTTTATTTGGGGTGTCAGTCAGGTCTCCCTCCTGGCATTTAAGATTCTGTCAGCTGTCAGCTTGTTTTAGTCTTAATTTTCTTTTTGTAATGCCAATAAACAGTCAACAAAGAATGCAAGCTAAAAAAAGAATTACTTATCACCATGAAGACTGAATGAATGTAAACGCAACCCAAACAAAGGCATCAAACAGAAGTTATAACGCAACCATAGCCTATATATGAAAATAATTTCAATTTCCCCCTAAAATCCCAAAGTCTTAAAGAACATTCCAACTCAAAAATCCAATGCGCATTTTCCCTTCAATATTACACAGTTCGCTTTAATTCCATTATTTTCAATACAAAACAAAATCAGTTCTTTGATTCAATTCGATTCAGTTCAATCCAAAACATATAATTTCAGTTCAATCACCTTCATTTAAATAAACAGAGCCTTCACAGACAAAAAGAAAAGAAGTTATTACTCACGTCAGTCACTCCAGTCAGTCAGCCAAAGAAGCCAGTCCAGAATCCAATTCCATGCGAGTTGATGTTGATCCAACAGAAAGGAAATTGCCGTGAACACGGTTGAAACGCACCAATAGATCTGACCGGAAGGAAAGAGATGGCCTCAACTTAACTTGGGTGCTGTAATTGCTCTAAACTTCGGTGTCCTCCTAAATCACAGAATCACGGACGTACTTTGAATGGTTTGGGTGAACTGGGAACAAATCAGGAAGTGCCACGTAAGAGTGGCCGTTTTGTTTTTTTTAGCAACAGGTAGGCTATGTGGCTCCTACAGTTTTACTGTTTAGATTATTCTGCTACGGTCAGGAAAGAGAGGAAAAACATGACTAGTTTTGAGTATTAATGTTGCGCTTCAATTGGAACAGCAACTATTTAGGGCAGAATAATCCCTGCTGCAGATGGAGGATAGTCTACCCCGAAGTTTCTAGGAAAGTGTTTTAGAGGTCGTAAGGATTTGGAATTCCCTAGCGATATAACAGGATGTTAACAAATAATGCGTTTATTTACAGGGGCTAAGGCTAGTTAATATAAACAGAAAAAAGACAGTGTTAATACTAAATACTGTACGGTGATTAACAAGACATAATGTGACAATTAGTGACCTTTAGGGATGCCAATATAAACAGATTTTGTTCCTGTTAAACACAGCCAAGCTAGTAGTTTCCTCCTGTTTCCAGATTACAGACTGCTGCTGGCAGTATCTTAATGTCCAACATGCAGACATGAGTGGTATTAATATTCTCTCTGATCTCCCTTCATGTCAATCTTTCCCTTTAAGAGTATTGCATTTAGATATTATGCTTAATGTTATGATAGATTATGCCTAACTGATGATTATGATGATTTTTTTTTTTTTTTGTCCATCGGTATGCCCTCATACATGTAGGCTCACGGCTTTGCTTAACTGGAACCGTTGCCATGGATATTCTTGCAACCATTAAGAAGTCATACTGCGTAACTGAAACAGACTTTGAGAACCTCATGGTGATGTGGAGGATCAAACATGCACAGCAGGTAGTTTAAGGTAGCAGCCATTCCTCATAACCCGTGTTGAACCTTCCCAGTTTTTTAATCACCCCCACCCAGATTAATGACCTAAGAATGCCTTGATCTTCTCAGAGAAGTCATTTCTGTGCCAAGAATACATAGGCAAACTGCTTCTTCTTCAATAAGTCTTTATCCCTCAGGGACAAGTGGGAGGGTGGGGGGCTTTAAAAGAGACAGTGCACAGAATAAGGGAGAAAAGAGAGAAAGATCATGGGCTAAAGAGAGTTTGTGGGATAGAAAAATTAAAAAAAAAACAAGGAAAAGCATCCCAGCCATGAAGTCAGTGAGAAGGAATGCTGAGCTCACAAGCTTTACCCCTTATACTTCAGCAATAGCTCATATTACTAATATCACAGGGAAGGTCTATTCATCTTCCCTCAGACAGCACGTGGAATAGAGATGTGGGATGCAGAGGGACGGAGAGGAGGACAGAAAGAAGGGGAAGTATGGTACCACTTGTGACATTCTTGGACAGCATAGATGGGGCATGTGGAGTATAAGTTCATCTTTGAAATGAGTTTTCCCTTTTATGACAGTCTAGTGGAATTTACTTGCAACTACTGCTGTGTGGCTTTTAATACTGCCAGCTTGTAGTAAAGTAATTCTGCACACTTCAGTGATTCTATATCTAATATGAAGAGACACAACTGGAAAAAAAAAAAAAACTCTATCCCTTTCCTTTGCACCAACTTATTTTGATAATATTCATCTCTGTGAAAGCCACTCATTATTATTTTCTAGTTTCAGATTGTGACTCATCCTCGGCTCTTTCTACTCTCCGTAGTAGTGCAAGAGGAGTTGCTTTTTGCTGTGCTGTCAGCTAAGAGGTGCCACTGAATATAAAAACAAAAATAGGGAAGACCACCCCTGACAGTGTGTCATTTCACTCTTCCAGACTTCTGCTGAGAAGTCATTGGTCCGTTCCACTGCCTTCAAACCTGTGAATCCCATGAGGATGTCCTCCACAGAGACAGGCCACAGCATCCTGGACCACATCCTTTGTCCTCTGAAGAAAGCAAGCAGTCCAAATATTAGACACAAACAAGACACATTAGGTCTTTGTCTATAATATATTGGTACCTTCGCTTTAAATTTGATTTATTTTGTGTTGATTGACAAATTACACTGAAGTACAATGTCATTTATTTTCCTTTCAGGGACTCTCTCCGACTCTGGGCGTAACTCTATGTCTAGCCTGCCCACTCACAGCACCAGCGGCAGCCTAAGTGCTTCCACAGGCCCTGTCAATCACTGTGATGGCAGCTCGGCTCTCGCAAACAGCCTCGGCAAAGGAGTACAAGCCAATTTCCCTCCATGGGTCAACGGGAATAGCGCTAACCTTGACTGTGTCTACAGGGCTGGTTTAAACAGCAGCGGGTTGGCATCTAAGGCTAATGAGGATGCTGGCTCCATGCTCTCTGCAGATGAGCCAAGACCCCTCTCTGAAACTGCAGGTGGGATTCGGTCCCCCATTACTCCAGATGAGTCACTGATTGAACGTTTGGAACAAAGGTTGCTTGAGAGAGAAACTGAACTGCAGCAGCTACAGGTACCAAACTGTCACATAAAAATATGCAGCATGTGCTTTTAATCAAGATGAGTTCTTTTTCTGAGTTTTTTTTTTTATACTGTATATCTGTCTGACAAATTCTTACTAAAATATCTTCACTTTGCAATAGGGGAGTTTTGAGGAGAAGGAAGTAGACACCTGCCAGCTCTTTGAGGAAAGACAAAGGTACTGTGCTGAAGAGATGGAGGGGCTGAAGCAGCGGTGTTCCACGAAGTTAAGACAAGTGTCCCAAATGGCTGCAAAAACACATCAAACACTCCAGCTGCAGGTCAGCCAACTCCAGGTCAGCCCCCACCTGCCTTTATTCAGTGCTGTTTATTTCTGGTTCATCTTCATCCCTACAAAACCTCTTTCATTCCAATGACTACATACAATACAGGATTTTATCTTATTTACAGATGCATACCTTGCACACTTGCATGAAATAGTGACATGATAAAAATAAAAAAAAAACTCTTGTGCAGGCAGAGAAGGAAAGGCTTCAGGAAGATGTCTCCAGGCTGACTCGAGAGAAGGATCTTGTTCAGCTCAGACTGAGGTCTTATGAGACGGAGAGCACACAGCTCGCTCCGACACTTGAGGAAACTCAGTGGGAGGTGAGTGTTGAGTCACATGTCTGATATAAGTTGGATATGAAACCTTCCAGTGTATAGAATGAAACAATACAAAAGGTGTGACAGCGCCCATTTTTTCATTGCTAGAGGAAGGATCCACCAATTTGCATCATGTTTTATAGGAAAGAAATCCATCATAAAAGAACCATCATTGTGTTTACTGTTCCATTTATTCTAACAAGAGTATGGAAATCACATTTTCTCTTTTTACTCTCACATTTTACCGAGGGACTAGATGCTACAGTGACTCAGGGTCGCCTGTTGAGGTACAAAGTGGTAACACGAGTCATACCAGGCCAGGGCATGCTAACATCAGTAGATAGAAAGAGAAAGAGAGTTATTGCCTTTTAAACTATTCCCAACTTGTTATAATGAACTCAATCTTTAGCTCACTGTTGGCATGAGGTGAGAATGTTAAAGTGTGGTTTCCCATGCATACTAAAGTCACACAACCTTTTCCTGATAGAGGAATGCATTTTACTAATATTTCATGTCCATTAGCCTACAATTATTCAGCATTTCAGACTTTGTGTTAATTTCACAGACTTTTATAAGACCATGTGCACAACCACATTAACATCTTAGAACCATTTTTGGGTACTGTCGGGATGGAAAATGCAGAAAATTCCGAATTGCAAAACTGTATATGAGGCTGGATTGAGAGCTATACATAAAAGTGAAAATAAACATTACTAACAGGTGATATAACAGTGTCAGGCAAACCAGTGGTTTGTTTTTATTTCAAGGGCATATTACAAAATAATTTGCTGTTTCATCTTCATAATTGTTTCTGTCCAAATGTAGGTGTGCCAGAAGACAGGAGAAATCTCATTGTTGAAGCAACAACTAAGAGAGTGCCAAGCGGATGTCAGCCACAAGTTAAATGAGATTGTCAGCCTCAGGGCGTCACTGAAGGAAAACGCAGCAAAAATGGAGATGCTCGAGAAACAGAATAAAGACCATGAGGACAAACTCCGCTCTCGCATCATTGAGGTCGAGGTTAGTCTTTTGATAGCAGTTCATTCCACAATGGAAGTGAAATACAAATATGTGCATAAAATGCTCACACAGGCCTTATCACACACTTCTAATTTGGAAGGATTCCTGCTGCTATTGTATGTGCTTTTTCGACCTCAATCTGTCGAGTGTAGTGTTTTCAATTTCCATGTTTGAGCAGATTTAATCACAGACTTAATCACAAAAGTAAGCTTATTTGACACTTCATATAATTAAGGCCTGTTATATCACTGAAAGTAATCTTCTTAATTGCTGCCTGTGTCTGAATATTTTCCATTTTTAATTCAGGTGTGCCAAAATGAACTCCAGCGTAAAAAGAATGAGGCTGATTTTCTGAGAGAGAAAGTGAGCAAACTGGAGAAAGACATTCAGGGAATGAAACAGGATCTGGCCGCAGCCAAAGAGCAGAGGGTGCAACAGCACAGTTTGCAACTTGGGACCCATTCCCAGACTCAGCCACTGGAAAGACTAATCCAAGGTTCAGACTCCTCCGACCAGGGACAGGAGGAGGAGAACGGGCAACAAGACTCCACAGAATCACTCCAAAGAGAAGTGGAGAGACTGAAGCAGCAGCTCGGGGAGGAGAAGAATGCTCAGGTGAGGCTGGCCAGCAGCTTTGAGCAGGAGAGGCAGACGTGGAACAAGGAGAAAGACAGGGTCATCAAGTACCAGAAACAGCTCCAGATCAACTACCTGCAGGTGCACAAGAAGAACCAGGACCTGGAGAGGATCCTAAAGGAGCTGACAGCTGAACTGGAAAGCCGAACAGAGCTGGGCATAGACATCCCCTACGGCTCAGGATTACAAACTTATGATGACGTTATTGCCACAGAGATTTGAAGGGAGCCCTCGCTCGCATGCTTTCAGTAAAAGTGACACGAGCTCTTGGCGTTTTTTTCACCACATTAATATCTGTGTCAATGTCACATGCAACGTCACAACATCTGGAGCTTATTCACAGCTAGTTAGTGATTACTTAAGGGTTATTTAATAGAATGTGCGCAATCTAGAGTATTTTGTGTTCAGGACACAAAAACAATAGCTTTTGGTAAAGACACTGTTACGCCGTGTTTAAAAGTAAATACTAAGTTATTTAATGTTCAAATGAGATTTTTGTTTTATTTTGTTAATCCTGCTGCCTAACAGGATCATTTAATATTCCAATCATGCAGTTTTGTCATTCATAAGTGATAACTAAGGCCAGACAACAGCTCATTTATTTGTTTCCTGATTAATGTCTGGTGGTAACACATGATAAACATGATACTTGCTTAACATCTATCTCTCCGAGCATGACAGTGATGTATCATCCATTGTGAGTCCAGGTTCCTAAACCTTAATATAATTGGCCTTGTGTATCCACGTCATTTTATGCTCCCACACTGTGTATTCTTAATGGTTTGAGCATGGAAAGTAGTTTCAACTCATTTTATTAGTTGTTTTAAAACAATACACAAATCTTATTCTATTACGATATTTCCTATAACCACATTTGAAAAATGTTGTCCACCTTAAAATACATGTTGAAATCATTTTAAGCTGTCACGCATTTTCACCTTCGAACAGTGAACATATGATATAAATGCAAACAGACAACAATGCTGTTCAAATATTTTATTAAATTGTTAGTATAATTTTATCACTCCAGATCTTGTAAAATTTAAACTTTGTTTCCAAGAACATTTCTGTCATTAGTAAATACATCTTGAAACTGTCTTTTCAGGTGCCATATGAAGTCCTAGTATCAATTTGATATCACTCCGATGGACCTTTATTTTTTTTATTTGAGTGTCTAAATTTGTTTACTCTGGGTAATTACACAAAACACAAGCAGGGATTAAAGTTTTGGATCAGTGGACTGTGAGTGGTTTGTATTTATCAAACTTTAAGTCTGAACCAACTAAAAAATGGACTGTTTGTTCCACATGCAAAACGTCATGTTAATTCCTGATACAGAATTGCAGATAATACAGTACAGTATATACGAAACACCTCTCACAGAAACCAAGGGCAAATGTCAGAATTCACTTTGTGCTCTGTGAGTGTTCAGAGGCAGAGAGGTTAAAGGGGGCTGGATAGTGCATGATAAAAGCAAATATTTTCGGAGAAAAACAAAGGGAAAACCGGTGATCATCTGGTAATGTCTATCTCTCTCCCTGCACTGTTCACTTTGCGTTAGCTGGCACTGCTCCATTTGAGGCAAACAATCCTTCCAAGCAGCAGCCCAGGCCGTTTGGCTCTACAATTTTGGAACTATTCCACTTCCCACAAGGGCAAAGTAGTTTGTAGAGCAAAAGTTTTAACTACTCTACCAACTCAAAACTCAGGGGCCCACATAGACAAAACAGTCAGGCACAAGTATATGGACACACTGCGCTGGTCGAGAATGTGTGGCAATCTCGGTAACGCAGCTGCTTGAGATTGCTCGGCTACCCACCATTAAATTACATTACAATAGCAGGTCAGGGGAGATATTCTGGGCCTTAGCAGAGAAAAATAGACACAAGAAAACAGAGTGCGCTGTTCAAACATCAACTACTTTACATTATGCAGGCTTTTAATGGTTTCTAAAACTATCCTATATTGAAAGGTATGTGGATGAGTATTCTGATTAAGTACAGCACACCACAGTAGTCATATTGCTGCAATGTATTGTGATTTTGTCTAATGGCAATACTATTTATTACACAACTTGACAAGCACATACTGGATTTAGACTCAGAAATAAATATGAATGCTGTGGATATGTATTCAAAGTTGTCTTCAACTGCACTCTGTCAATCGCTCATTATTATTCCCCGTTCCTCTTGGACTTAAAATAAATAATGAGAAGATTGTTTTCCTCTCCCATCTAATCATCTTAATTTTGGCCTTTTGATAGTATTTCCCTCCTCACATGACTAGCTCTTTGCATCTCGGCTTCTGTCATAACTGAGCTGATGGGACCAAATCAAAACTGAAATCAAATTAAGGCCCATTGTCAGTGCGTGTGGCTCCATCACTGACATGAAAGGAGGACCACACCGAAGAGATAACGAGAAATTCAAAGTAGTTGGTTTGGCATGAAAGAAAATTAGAAGGAGTTGGGCGGTGAGTGATTTCTTCCCGAAAATATCCACGTAAGAAACGGCACCTATATTTAAACAACTGAATACAATAAACAGATTCTTGCTGCACTATTTTCCTGTGAGTACACAGCCATTTCTAATACAACCATTTGTAAAGAGAAAAATAGCTTCAACCAATTTATGACACATTATGACAGTTGTAAGCATTACTGTTTAGCTGCTAATGTTTATCTTTTTCATAAACTCTACTGCTGTCAACTATTTCATGTAGTTAATAATGTTTTTTGAGGAATGTTATGATAAGCATTTCTTTTTACGGACCTAGCTGAACATACAAAGTTTTGGTCTAGCAGATGTCTCTGTGTGATTGGACAGCAGTTAGGCAGGCGTCAGAAGACACTGGGTGATAATTTAGCACTGCCCTGCAGTGACATGATAATAATGCACTCATATCCTGCTGTGATTCTCCTGATCGGCTGACAGTCCAGCACAAAAGGGTCTGAATACATTAATAATGGGGAGGTGTTTTTTCAAACCTGTTCAACATATAAAAAGGGCTCTCTGATTACGTATTCACAGCAAACAAATATAATAAATTCATAATTTAAACTATTGTGGAAAAAATTGTATTCCTATGAAACTGGAGTTTGTGCTTCATTTCATGGCCCAACCGTCACCTATAATATTCCATACCAGTAAATAATGGATGAGTCAATAACACTGTATCAGTTTCTACCTTGCCCTCATTACTCATTACACACTCACATACACAAATGTGCTATATCCCAGCCATACCCCTGAGCAATTAGTTGCTCTAAAATATCAGGGGGCCAGTTATTCAGGCATGTATTTCATATTTTTATTGGTTTATTTGGAGCCCTGCATGCAGACCAGGCTACAGCAAACACAGCCTTTGCAAATCCCAAAGCTCCTCTGCAGTCAGCAAAGTAATTGGGGTGGGAGTCCCAAAGGGTCCTTGCATACTGCTGAAGCCTTTGCTACCAACAAGTTGAAATGGCAACGGAGGTAGATAGGAGTCAGTGTTTGTGTGCAAGCGTGTGTGTGTGTGAAGGATATAAGTACAGGAGGTGGCTTTAGTACTTAGTGTGAATAGGCCCGCAGTCTTTAGACACTCGCTGGTTGGCTGGGAAACCATCTGGTTCCCCAACCCCCCATCAACAATGCCCATGGCTACCCATGTCTGTGGGGATGTTAAATTCTGCTCATTGGGATGGGGGTGGGGAGGGCTGCATAGATGCCAATTTAAGCTCCTGCAGCTCAAAATTAGTTCATTAACTCTATCTCTCACAGAGAAAAAAAAAAAACGTCCTTTGTAAGTAATTCTACTATTCATCAGAATCCGACTCTTATATTCTGAAGCTTTGCCAACTTTCAGCTTGTGTAATTAGCATGAACGCTTAAATGTAGAATATTAAGTCCCATCAGTGAATGCATAACATTACATAGGCAAAAACATTGAAATAGGATTGAAGCCAAGTTCGGAATTAAAGCCAGACGCACCACATCTTCCAACCATATGGTTTGTCTGCATCTGCGACTTCACTAATAAGACTAAAAATATTACATTGATTTTGTTTACATACATTAATTGATTTTTACAAATCAATGCACCAAACATATACACAAAGGTGCTAATCTGATTCCCCACTATTTCAGATACCTATGTTCAATAGTGTCAGTGTGTGAGTCTACATCTCTTCTAAAACCGCATATTAATTAATTATTAACTATTAATATCTCAAATTAAGAAATTATGCCATATATCTACATGGAAATAATATATACACAAACCCATTATGAAGTTTTAATTCAGAACAATTTCAGTTAACGGTGTCAATTTTTTACACTAACTCTGTGCACTGAGACAAAGTGATCATATCCTGAGGTTATGATAAAACGAAGGTGGGTTGCACTGCTGCCATTGAGCTGAAAGAAAAAAATAAAGACAAGCAGCGGTTTTACTGATTCTGATTCCATACATTCGGCTTTGCATAAGAATATTTCAATTTCAACTTACTGAAATAGCATTTGACTGAAGATGACCCTCTGTACATTCAAATTCTGCAAAGAAATTAGTTTGTTAATTCACAATTACATTTTTTTAAATTTAAACTAAATGTGAAAAATGTACTGTTTACGGATATCCTCTTACCTTTCTCTGTAACAGACTCAAACTGAGAAGCGTTTTGAGACGTATTCTTTTCTATTTTTAGATGCTTTACTGCAAAAGACAAAAACAGAAAAACACAGTCGGATATATGTTAAAGTAGAATCAAATATTGAGACAAGAAAAATATGTCCATACCAAAGTCGATATCAAAATGAATAAGTATACCTGAACAGAATCAATTAGTGACATAACCTGTCTTTATAAAGTGTCGTGGGGAGGCTTAAAAGGAGATACTTTAATTAGTTGCTTGATTTCTTGTTGTTTTTTAAAGTGAGAAAAAAGAAGTAAATACAGTACAACCCCAGGAGCAAATAGACATTTATAAATGTACTGTATATATTTTTAAGGGACTGCTTCTTCTTACTATTTATAAATGTAAAATATAGGAAAGAAAATAAATGGAGATGTTAAAAAAATGTAGGTGTCCCATGACTTAAAAAGTCTCCGACTGGCAATTATCAGCTGATGACAGTTCCAGAGTTCAATAAATTTTCTGACTCTTCAACTCTTGTGGAAACATTCAACAATGATTGGCTCTTCTGAGCTACTGATGGAATCCTAAAGTGAAGTTGAGTAACACCTACAATGCAGGGGAAGGATATAAAATCAATATCAAACTGCTTCCGGCTTCCAGCAGTGGTTCTGCACTATTCCACTGTGCAGCGTTGATACACAAACAGGGTGTGCAAGGAAGAGTCGGCACTCGCAACCTCATCACAAGTCAGGTATGTAAAGCAACATCTGGAAAAGCCAGAGTAATTTGAAAACAAGAGGTGAAGTTAAAAATAGGAACTCTGGCAACAATCACCAACAGAGAAAAAAAAGGAGCAGCATTTGATTAAAAGAACACCTTGCCAGCTGTTGAGCATGGGGGCAGAAATACCATGCATTGGAGTTGTGTGGCAGCCAGTAGCACAGGAAACATTGCAGGGATAAATGGATGAAAGGATTCACAGAAATATCTGCAAATTCATGTTAATGTCATGTAGTCAGCCTAGAAGCTGAGACGGAAACGAGGCGGGCCTCAACAACAAGGGCAAAGCCTATATTAAAATCCACCATAAGCTATTTCCAAAAACTGCAGGCTGAAGCTTTGGGAATGGATTTGGCAGTCTGACCTGACCTGAACATCATTAAAAATCTTTGGGTAGATTATATAAATGCAGTGATTGTAATACAAAACTATCTCAGAACTGATCAGCAAGAAAAGGTGTGTGAAAATTCTTAAAACATGAACAGAAAAACTCTTAGATGGCTTTAAAAAAAAAAATTAAAAAAAAAAGTGCTTGCAGACTGTGGTATCTGAAATAATAAGTAGCAGTGTATTCCCATTTGTAGAGTTTTTTATGTCTGTTTTCTGCAGTGATCGTATTTGCTTTTTTCACTTCAGAAAACAAAATATGTTAGTCCAGGGGTGCCTCTGTGGCACCGCCTCCATACCGTTGTAGCTGTCCACTGTCACAGCAGCAATCTTCGCGGGTTCAGCAAAGCGAATGATGAACTCTTGTGGAAACATCCCGGTGGACATCCAAAATGTTTCAGTATTTCTGGGGAAAAATGCATCATCATTAACACCGTTGCACTGTTTTTAATTTAATTTAATTTAATTTTATCATGCATTTTTCATTTTTTTAAAAATATATTTATACTTTTACTGCCTCTTTATTCATTCTGTAATTTTTATTGCTTCTGCCATATCTTCCATGCTGCTGTAACGACAAACTTTCCCCTTGCGGGATCAATAAAGTCTGTCTATCTATCTATCTATCTATCTATCTATCTATCTATCTATCTATCTATCTATCTATCTATCTCTCTATCTATCTATCTATCTATCTATTGTTGCTATATCTCTCCCTCTGTCTCTCTCTCTCTGTCTGTCTGTCTGTCTGTCTATCTATCTATCTATGTCTATGTATATCTATCTATCTATCTATCTATCTATCTATCTATCTATCTATCTATCTATCTATCGTTGCTATATCTCTCCCTCTGTCTCTCTGTCTCTCTCTCTCTGTCTGTCTGTCTGTCTGTCTATCTATCTATGTATATCTATCTGTCTGTCTGTCTGTCTGTCTATCTATCTATCTATCTATCTATCTATCTATCTATCTATCTATCTATCTATCTATCTATCTATCTATCTATCTATCAGGAACAAACAAACAAAACATCGCCTATAACAAAAAAAATGACTTTGCATCAGCAGTAAGCGAAACCCTGAAGTTAACTTTTGTTGCAGAGACGTATTGTTGATAAAAACGTCGTCATTTCAGAACCACCACTCACCCGTCAATGATATTTTCTGGAGGGTGATTCTCATCGCTGGATGCAGAAAGGACAACTTTTGCACCGAGAGAACTTAACGAGGAATCAATCATCATGAGGAGGTCCCACAACAAAGAGGATGGTCTCCGGTGCTACCTGTTTGAAGGAAATAACCGCGGTTTCGACGACAGTACACAACAACTGCTATTTGTACTTATCTTGGAGAAATAAAGTCGACAGACTGTCTTGCGTTTGCGGTTGCAGTTGCCAAGCCAACCACTGCGTCGCAACATATGTGCGTCATATTTGTACGTTACCATTTCCGACGCACGTTGCTCGTTGGTTGTCAGGAATTAGCAGTTAGCTGTGAATTCAACACGTCTTGACATGGCGAATGGATGCAAAGACGTGCTATTTACACGCGGGTCCGGACAGGTGAGTTGAAATAAACTCGTGAGCACAAGATGATAACGCATCTGAAATTGTTCAGGTTGCTGTAGATTTTGTTGTGAGATGGTGAGCTATGAAGCTAAGCTACAAACCAATATTGAGTTCGGCTAAGTTGAGTAACAAAAGAGGAAAAGGACAGAAATAAATAGAACCAGAAACACACAGTGTGCCCGATGTGTGTGTGATTAGACGAGATATTGGTGTATTGTAATGTAACGGGTATGGAAATGGGAATATGTCACAGACAATTAACTAGCTGCACGAAGATGTGGCACTTTGACTTCATGTAGCACCCTGAAGCAGAGCAGTTGAAGCAAAGGTGAACAAATCGGGTCAGAAGTCAGGTCACCTGCATAAATTAGGCGCAGTGACATTAGCTACAATACTTTTGCATCGTATCTGTCTAATTTGCATGCATTAAATGGGATATGCTTGTCAAAAGTACCTATCATCTGCAGAGGCTCTAAATTTGCTGCTTTCTTTTCTAGAGTGACGATTCAGACATATGGGATGACACGGCACTGATAAAGGCTTATGACAAAGCAGTGGCATCATTCAAGGTAAAAAAAAAAAAAAAAGTGTTATTTTCAGTGTATGTGCATGTGAAATGTTAAGGTTTCCCTCTTAAGCCTGTACCCTTGCTCTGTGCCCACCAGACTGCCCTGAAGGGTGAAGATGAGCCACAAGCCTCCAAGAAAAACCAACCAGGAAAAAAACGCAAGAACAACAAAAAGAACCAAAGCCGGAAAAGAACCAATACACCACCAGAAAGAGAGGTAAAGAACTGACACCTAAAATATTGCATATAGATTCATAAGAATGACACACTCTTCTTACTTCAGACCAGAAGACAACCAACACAGTCTGGTTACACTTTGACCATAATCACAGTTTATGTTTTGTCACAGTGGCAGGTTGGGGACCCGTGCAGTGCTTACTGGTCACAGGATGGCCAGCTCTACGCAGCCACCATCTCCTCCATTGATGAGAAAAGGGGCACTTGTATAGTTGTTTATACAGGTTATGGCAACGAGGAGGAGCAAAACCTCGAAGACCTGTTGTCAGAGACTTCTGAGGGGGATGAGGAATCAAATATTAAGGTCAAGTATTACAAATAAATTATTTTATTCATAACCATAAAGCAGTATAATTGCAGTGTTTTATTAACCTATAGTTAACTTATTTTTGTGGTGTACATCGTATCTTTTGAGTCAGTTTTGTTTGGTGGTGTATTCCTTCATGCTGAATGTAAAAGATAAACGGCAACATTTTATATTATGACTTAAATTTCTGAATGTAAAAGTCAGTCTGAATCAAAGGAGAAAGGCTTCTTTTTTTGAATATTGATAAATCCCTTTCCTACGCACACACTTTGATTTGAAGATGGCATTTACAGTGAATGGGAGCTGCAGTCATGTTTAATAGGCCAGCTTTAACCGGGTAATATTTCTTTATCCTTTACTAATTGGAGAAAGACAGCATTATTCAACTTGTTTGCACACAATCTTTGTCTTTGATTTTTCCAATATGCACACCTCGAATGTGAAATGAGCAGCATGAGTAAAATGGCAAAGTTACAAATGAAATAAAAAATGTTGGGGTTAAATTTTACCTCATCTATTTTTATTTGACCCCTATCTAATGAATATAATTGTTGAAAAAATATTGTCAGTTGAGACAAAGCGAGATAAATGTCAATTAAATAACTTAATCTTTCTCAAATAATAACTCAAGGAAACCAGTGAACAAATTGCTGTTTGACTCTAATCAGGCAAAGGATTAAGCTGTAATTAGTAAAGCACTTGCATCTTAAGTGGATTGTAAATACATTTTTCTATAGATAACTTCTTTTTTCTTCAGCTTTTACCTTTACCTGTTGTTTAATTGCTTCCAAAAAACAAATGTAAAGATATTTCTGGAATCTATCAGTTTATTCATTGAGGTATAAAACAAGAAATCAATGCTAAAGCCATATATCTGCAATCTGTAGGTACCTGAGGTCGAATCATCAACAGAAGAGAGTGACAGGTCAACCACATCAAACCAACACAAACAACAGCCACACAGTAAAGCCCAAAAGTCCAAGGCCCACAAAGACCCTCCTCCTATGTGGGCTCCTGGTTTTCCTGGGTTTCCCCCAGGACCACCTCCCATGCATGCTTTCAGACAGGTAAGATGACAGACTCCTTATAGATCGCCCGTCCTTATCAGTCATCAGACACAATTAATTTGTAATGGACTATTTTCATACACATTATTGTTTTTGAAATTTAGAAATTGAGTTTAAACCAATTTTTTTTTTTTTTTTTTTTTTTTTTTTTTTTACATTCTGTTAGAAGGCTGACTTCACTGGAGTCAGTAAAATGAAATTAAACTAATAAAGTGTTTACAATGTGAACAATAAAAATGGACTATGAACAACAGCCTCTCAGAGTTGCCATTTATCTCAGAAGTAATGGATTGCACTAAATTTAACTGGCATTTTTCTTAATGGGTCTACACTCTGTAGTCTGTCAGACAAGAGTTCACTAAAGATGCTTGTTTAAGCCTCCCTTTTAATGCAAAATGATCTGGGAGTAATATTTAGTAACACGACGTATTCATTTCAACCATTTTTTTCTCCTTTGTCTTCTTCAGGGGGGAAGCAGGCGATCAAGTGGTCATGGACCTGTACCTCCTTCCTGGCCTCCCATGATGCCTTTTGGTCCACCAGTGAGTTGGACTGTATCTTCACACTAATCCAATGCAAATGCTAAACGGCAGACACTGTTTTACAATTCGCAAACTGCACATTAACGCATCCAGTGGGTAAACTGAGAAACAACTGTGGATGTAACATATCAGTGATTGCCGACAAATATCATCAGCATCTACATTCTGATCACACTCCCTCTGCTGTTGATCTCTCCGCCTCAGATGATCCCTCCTCCTCCACCGATGAGCCCTGACATGGTGGATGACGAAGCCTTGGGCAGTGTGCTCATCTCCTGGTACATGAGTGGATATCACACAGGATACTACCTGGTATGTGCACAGAGGTTAGGATAGAGGCTTATTATGAGCTACAAAAGGGTACAAAAATATTTGATTTACAAATTCAATCTCCTGCAGTCTTTTGTTAAAAGCAGTGGGTGTTTGATATTGTTGATACTTTTGAAGTAAAGTTTATCCATTTTTGTTTTATGCTCTGTAGCTACAAAAAAAAAAAAAAAACTCTTTGTGTATGTGTGAAAGTTTTTGATTTTTAAAAGGGGAGCTATTCATCATATTCTTTTGTTTTATAGGGCTTGAAACAAGGACGCAAAGAAGCTGCCAATTGGACAAAACTGCACCACAAATGAAATGGTAAACCCAAGAATAATTTTGAGTGAGTTGGGTTCTCACATGGAGCAGTAGCCACCCTTCCTCCTGTGCCTGATGTGCTCGTCTTGTTTTAGGAACTTTCTGTTTGACTTCATTAAGAAAATATTTTGTATTCTTTGTAAATAGATTAAATAAAGGCTATCCAAGCAGAGTTGGCTTGATATTTTGTTTTTATTACACTAGACAACACATAATGCTTTAAATTGAACGTTCATTGTACAGAAGATATGATGAGAGCCCCACCTTTACACATTAGAAATATATTTTTCCCAGTTATTTTGCAAACTGGTGAAAGACGAAAGAGTTTACTGAAGGTTATTCATGCTTGTGCATGTGACTGACTCAATGATGTGTGGTTGTAATGGCAAATATTGTCCAGCAGAAGTCAGACTAGTGTAATGTATTCACATTATAGCAATATATGACCTCAAAACATAACAGGCTGGTCTTAAAATCTGTTCAAATTACAGCCATACCGAGGAGCACTTTCCACTTCTAGTAGCGCGTGCACTTGTGTCTCTTGGTATGCTAAGAATTTGATTGCAAGCCAGACTTGAGTCCTGTTTCGGTCCCTGTGGTTCTTTCCACACAATTAATTCAGAGCATCTTTCCAGAGTATGCTTTGCATTCAAACTCTTTGGTCCCCCTGAGGTGTTCCCTCTCTGCCATCCAATATAGGATCGCATCCATCATAATGTTTTTGAACTCGCATCAGATAGGTGCATACTTCAGTGTAATAGTAGGCACAATTTCAGTTACAGACAGAATGACATATGGAGCCAGCTGTGCAGATAAAGATCTATTCTTAAAAAAACACCACTGAGACATTTGGATCATTAAAAGATATCTTGTCTTAATGTCTTTTAACACCTGACAAATTCAACATTCAAACCTTTAATGTCATTGATAGGGAAAGAAAATATTTTGGTTTATTATGTGGTTTATTTGTTTCTCAGCTCTAATATATTGTATAGCGATAAATATGGGTGTGCCCACACTTTTTTTTTCTTGTCCTCAAACTCGAACGCTGGAATGTTTGAGGTTTAATAGTGTAAGAACAGAGGAGGAAGCAGGGCAACGGTTCCAGATCCTCAACGTGAGTTTATATTTAGAATATAGAAAACTACGTGTAATTACAGTGGGAACAGCCACAATCATTCTGCTGAGCCTGTAGAGCTTTCATTGCATGAATGGAAGTCGGATAGATTTCCCATATTTTCTATACTGACGATTTGCTGCCTGCTTACACCCACTCCTCTGGTTCTTAACTGTTGGTCAATTTATCATACTGTGTGTGTGAGTGTGTGTGTGTGTGTGTGTGTGTGTGTGTGTGTGTGTGTGTGTGAGAGAGAGAGAAACAAAATAGAGTTTTGTGGTTGGATGTTAGATGATTGTCTCCTGTTTTTTAAACCATGTGATCTTCTTCCAGTTCCTCCATAGCTATTGCTTTCTCAGTGAAAAGCGGTCCCTTTGTTTGTGCACTGACTGCGGTCGGCCCACTGTGACTGCCAGTGTTTACTGCTGTATTTAATTCTTGTAGCAGTCACTTTTGTTTTTGCTGTTTGGTGTGCATATGTGTGGGAAAAGGAGAGAAAACAGGAGAAGAAAGAGGGACGGCAACGGGAGAAAATGTAGTTTGTAGGATTTACAAATAGAATATGCACTATAAACGAGGGCTGATAACCCAGACCTATCTTTTCCCCACAGATGGGTTTAAAATCTGCCACGGCAAAGCCTGCTCATAAGCCCATTGCTTGCCTGACTCTGCAGCAAACTGAGCTGCCCAAAGGGCTCAGTGGAGCCCAGCGAGGAGTTAAAAGGGGGTCCGACCTAGCTTGGGAAAGCACTGCTCCCCCCTGTGACTGTCTACCCTCTACTGACCAGAGCGGCATGAGGCGTGTAAACATAATCTGCATTTCACATAGCCCCTTCGAGGAAACAGACAGACATCCAAGTGAGATCACATTGCTGCATGAGTTATCGTGCCTTCAGCTATTTACTGAAGCTCCCAACATCAACAAACATCCTGCTTTTAAATAAGAGACTTGGGGGGATATTAGAGAAACCTTCCCTTTTTTTTTTTTTTTTTTTGGCAGACATGGAACCAAACACTCACCGCAGTCACTTTTACATGTTGAAATTGTGGTGCAAACATCATTCACCCCAACAGGAGAGTAAGTGTTTGTTTACACAGGAAGCCATATATTTGGACTATTAAGCATAATTGGTAAAAGTTAGGTCAGTGCTTAATCCCAGATGTAAAGTGTTTGTGAGACTTGTTTCACAGTAAGCATTGTGCACCAACCTGTTGGGTAATCTGGTTAAATCACAGCATTTATAATGCAACACTATACTTTTCTCATTTTCAGAGAAGGGAAAAGCAGCCTAAAAACAGTTAATAATTCAACATTTTTAGATTAATAGAAACACTAGATTGAGGTATGAAGCCTGTTTATGATTCAGACAAAAGTAACAAAGACATTTTACCATGATGCCAGACTGCCAGTGGTTATGTTGAAAATATGAGGAAAATCAGTGAACAATGTCTTGCACTCACTCACTGGTGTAGACTTTATTTCAATGCACTGATTTCCAGCCTTAAATTAAAAAGACTAAGGCTTTTGAACTCATGGCTTTAGGGTATCTTTGATTGTTCTTGTTTTTTCGGATAGTTTCAGGTGGCACTGTCGGTCAGGGTTGGAGTTACACAGAATGTGAATGCTGAAAATAGACACAGTAAGTGAATAAACACCAGACATTTTACCATTGAATAGTTGTAATATCAAAACTGCCAAAGGTATCACAGAAAAGAGGAACAAAGAAAGGAGTTTTTACTTCAAAGCATTTCAGACAAGACGTACAAAGTATCAGGTAGCAGAGCTGTGAGAATCCCCTCCAACAAAGAGGGTGAACAGCCCATAACTCTAAGGGTCTCGAGTTGCATGTGAGCCAGTATCTGGATAATCTATACTTTCTGGACTGGATTAACCAGTGTTGCGATATCATCCTCTAACACAGAAGCAGACCACTGTCTCTCTCATAGTGGATGTGACCTCTGACCTCGA
Organism: Embiotoca jacksoni; assembly: GCF_022577435.1. NCBI lineage: Eukaryota > Metazoa > Chordata > Actinopteri > Embiotocidae > Embiotoca > Embiotoca jacksoni. The sequence goes on along the minus strand of NW_027185436.1, from coordinate 16,110,345 downwards.
TCACCTTCTGACCTCTCAGAATTCCACTCACAGCAGGTCAAGAAAAATCGTGGTGCCGGCACAGATTATGATTCACATTCCTGCTGGATCTTTGGGCTCTGCTGCGGGAACTAATAAATAAAATGCTATCGCATGAAAGTAAATCCTATACCCACACCTTTACAGCCCCTTGCAGTATTATTTGTATTAAAGAAATGAAAATTCTTAGAGGCCAAAGAGGAGCAAATAATGACTGTTTTAAACATATTGCACATTTAAAAAGCTTATGGTGTCCCCGTTACATTGGAGGCTACAGAAGCCATCAGCTCTTTTAACTCTCAAACCCAGCTGGACTCGCTGGTGGACCATCACCAAAATGCACTTGCTTCAACTCACAGAATTATAATCAAGACCTCAAGCCTTCAAGTGATAGAAAGATGTTTTCCCATTTGATGCTTTGATTTAGTCTTAGAAATGATATCTGTTTGAAGCTTTAAGCTTTATAACTTTTATCTTTAAATTCAAGGATTTCTACCATTTGTTTTGGTAAAGGTGAACAAGGGCACTGTAGTCTATCTCTGTCAAGTTTGCAGACAACAAAAGAAAAATAATAAAAGATACACCTACTAAAAGTATAGAAATCATATTCAACATTGTGATTTTGCAATATGTACATTCCTACCTTTCTATGTAGTTTTATTACAATTCCCAATTTTTTTTTTACACTTTCAATAGAGAGTTCTAAAAGCAATAAGTTGAAGGTCTTAAGTATTGTTAAATTAAAAAAATTCTATGGCTCTTGTATTTGAAGAACTCTCAGTATGAGTCTCTCCCATACATTGTTATTGCGTGCGAGGTGGGTCAGTCTGTCTTCAATTCTTCTTTTGCTAATAGTATGATAGCCGGAGGGTGGAAACTGTTCTGGCAGTGCTTCCTGTTTGATTTGTTGCTCTGGTTGGTAGTAAACTGGTGTCTGGTCCTTCCTCTCCTTGAGTGTGTTGTTTCCATACCACACAGTGATACCTGTAGTGAGGCCGCTCTCCACAAACCTGCTGTAGAGGCTGGTGGCTCAGGCCAGCTTTCTTCAGTGACCTGGTCAAATGGAGCCGCTGCTGTGCCTTCATGACTGTGGCCGCTGTGTTTTCTGATTAACTTAGGTTGTTGATGATGTGCAGGCAAAGAAAGTTGAAGCTCTCGACACGTTCCACTGCAGTACTTTTAATCCACAGAGGGTGCAGAGGGGAGCTTTCTTCCTGAAATCCAGTATTAGTTTCTTGGTCTTGTCAGTGTTGAGGACAAGACTGCTTTCCTCCCCATAGGTATCTCATCCATCATGCAATTCATAGTTTCCCTATAAGTCAGATAATAGTTGTATATAAATCGTAGGTCATGAAAATAATTTAAGAACGGTGAATATTGTGCAATAGCATGGGGTGAAGTTCTCACTTAGAATATATTTGAGGGGGATTTTTTTTTAATGAGGACAGGAGTAACAGGAATTAACTGTCTATATTGGCAAACTACATCAGCCAGTGGAAAAAACAGCCCCAAAAGTTTGAAATTTAAAACCTGGAACTAAAGGTGAAACGTATCCACATAAAAGTTCCCTGAATTTCTTTTTATGGATGCTACAAATTAATGTTTGGACAGATGTTATTCTGAAAGCTGAATTCCAGTATAGTGTATTTACTATAAATTATAGTGAAGCCACTGGTGCCCAAAAGTGCACATGTGTTTTTTGTGTTTCATCCGTCCCTGCTGGATGACTTCTATAAACAGGCCCACAAAAGGCATTTGAGATATTGCAATTGTAAATCTCTGCCATCCATCACCGGTAGAGGTCTCCGGAGACAGGACAGGGCAAAGTTAGGTCTCAGCTGCACCACATGGGGTGTCACTGTGTCCCTGTTGGACGCACGAGGGGGAAGTGTTTGGAAAAAAGAAAAGAAAAATCAGCTGTGAAGGAAGACTCTGTAAATCCTCTTTTCCGTGCGAGAGGTTTTGTCTCAGTTACTGCTCCTACATCAGAAGGAACACCAGTGTTTCATGCCGGGGTTTGCCTAAAATCTCTTGGGAGTTTTCGCCGGTGGGGCCGTTTTGTGCCACCTGGATCTGCGATTCGCTGTTTGGCAGTTTTCGAAGCAGTTCCTCCCTTTGCGCTCAGTTTTTTAAGTTCATCTAATACGGTCTCCACGGGACTAAGCCTGTCTGTGAAGTTGCCAGGAAGCAGAGACGATGTTTTGCCGAAATCAAACAGCGAGAGCCACCGTTGCCCGCGGCTCCGCTCTTGAAATGGAGATACGCCGAGGGAAGTTCAGAAAGAGCGTTTTCCTGGACACATCACAGGTAGACTCTGATTGTCCGCCAATTATCACCACCGTTTCAACACACAAGGCAAACAAACAAACAAACACGCACACCAAAGGGGTGCGGGGGTTCTCCTGTTTACAACTTTGATTTAACTCTCTCTCCTTCTATCAACTTAATTATGTGGCACACTTTTAATCTTGTTCTGAAAGCGAGTGTGTACCCCTCTTTGCTCTGCATGTTTTGTTGAGGGCTATGCTGCTGCGTTCAATTCCTCAAATTAAGGCCGTTAATTACAGTATTTACATTTTACCCTACTCTACACAAAAAAATAATAATATTCCCAGAGAGACTTGAAAGTGTGTCTGTGCTACTCCTTAGTGGATTGATAGGAACTGTCTGTGCTTCATGTTATGTTCTTTCTCCCATGTTTTTGCTTTAATATTCATCCATGGTTTAACCTGTAGTTTTGTAATGATGCTTACATCTACAGATAGTTATTGTTATAAATTGGGTTCTCAAAATGAATTTTTTTTTTTTTTTTTTTTGCTAACTAAGTGACTAATGACTAAGTTTTGTTAAATCTGTTATCCTCTTAAATTCCTTTCTCAGGAATCTCCAGCTTCCCTTTATATCCGCTTTCTTCGGCTCCTCTCAAGCACTTCTTTGAATAACATTGCAAAGTTTTAACACTTCAGTAAAATTCATGGCTTTCAACCGTTTAGCTCACTTCTATATGTCTTTTAACAGCTTTAGTTTTGAATGCAGCATGTGGACAGACAACCAAAAGGGGAATAGTTTAAAAAAAAAAAAAACACTGCTTCTGCCAAAAGCTGAGAAATGGGTCAAAGCTGTAGTCTGTGTATCTCTCTCAGCTGTTTATCACTGCTGCGCTTCATGCATGTTTTCCTCTTCCTCTCTGCTAAGCTCCCATGTCAACATCTGCTTCATATTAGCCACCGTTTGTCAGCGGAGCAGTCCGGCTCAGAAGTGACGTCCAATCTAACCTCTAATTATTTTTACTCACAGTCCACTTTAATACTGTTTTGATGGAAAAGTCCCCCTGCTGTCTATCTCCCTTCTCCTCCTTTCACTCTCTCTTCCAATCACACAAACTTGCCTGCGAGTGTTCATCAGTATGCACATTGCTTTCATTTTAGAGTGCTGGTATTTGGATATTTTGTCAGAAACATGTTCTTGGTTTGAGGGTGTTTGTGTCTATTAAATTAAAAGTAAGCCTGCATTTGAGATGCACACAGTTCTGGAAGTTCAGCCAAGTGATTTTTTTTTTTTACCAGACAGAAGTAAGAAAGAGGGATGTGTATGTGCAGAAGGGAGTGTGTGGGAGAAAGAGAGGGAGACTCAATTGTAAGAGTATACTTAAGGAATGTTAATGGTGCAATACAGCAAATGGACAAGGCCGGGTATTGATTCTGTCTCTCCTCCTCTCTCTGAATCTCGTCAGGTTTTTCACCCAGTGTGTGTGCAGGCATACACATGGTCAACTTCTGTCTAGTAGTTGTTTATAATTCATGTCACAGGAAAACACCACTGGGACCCCTGGGAGGTCAGGCAAACTCTGTTGCATTGATCTGCAGTCAGAATTACACTGATCTGGTGTCCGAGTTCACATCTGATACACAGGCCAAGAACACGACACACATGCGGGAGGTGCAGTTGTGTTAATGTGATTAGGTCTGTAGAGTATTTTTGGCATGAAGCGAATGATCTCGTGTTGTCTTGTTTATTTTCAGATGGTGTGAGCTGAAGATCTCTTGAGCGCTTATAAACAGTGTAAGCAATTTTCCTCAGAGGCACTGTTACAAGAGAGATGAGCAATGATACATGGTCTTGTTTGTGGCAGTGCAAGAATTTATTACCCTTCTTAAATACTTATTTATGTTTTTGTTTGTCCAGCAGGGCTGGGTGAGGGTTGGGGTTTACATAATTTTGTTCAGTTATTATCTGTTGAATCCTTGGGGAATAAAATCATAAATCATAAAATACTTAAGAGAAATAACTGTCAAGGGATGTTCTGAACCATCACATTCATCTTTAAATCTCCCTACATGATTATTCCACCCCTAACTCACATTACTCTCCCCTGTTTGGTCTTTATTTATCAGGCTAAAGACTTCCCTTCTTTTCACAACAACAATTATTACTTCCTTAACTGTGTAATCTGTTCTCTGCTGGTTCTCATACAAGATGAATTGGTGTCCCTGCCTTTTTTTTTGCCTATGCTAATGATCCTCTTTCAGAGACTGGGACTTTCCTCTGGCTCTGTGTTCGGCCTCTCAATGCCACCGTGGAACCAGTCTGTAGCATTTCAATGAAGCAGTCTGAAAGCACCCTGTTTTCAAAGTGCCAGGGAATATCACGTTTGTGTGTTTGCGCCAACGTTTGAGCCTCTTATGTAAATGTGTGTATGTGGAGGTGGCCTGTTTGTAATGTCTGTCTGTTGGTGACAAGCTATCAGCCAATGAAACACAGTTAAGGATTCTCCCCACATGCCCCAATTAGCAAATCTTGACTCTTGTATTAGACCACAGTATTTATTCAATGAAGTTATAAATTTACTATTTAATACATGTGTTTGTTGTTAAAGAGTCGCTCAGAGTATTTTGGAATAAAACGATAAGCAATGGTCTGTGCATGCGTGCGTGCGTGCGCTATTATGCCTCGAGGCAAATAAGGCCAAGAGCATGATTTTGTAAAACCAAATTGCTGCTAATATTAGTCCAGAGATTGCAGTACCAGGCTTTGGGGATTTCTTTGAACTGTGGGCAGCAACATGTTATGTAAATAAAAGACTGACATTTTGGGAAACATTGACAGGCATCCAGTTTGAGTTTTAAACATGGCAAGTTATTGTTTCCATGTGAATGTAATTCAAGTGTCTCTGCATTATCGAGGGATGTCCTGACAGTCTGTCTTGCCATGTTTCCCCCCTTACATCCTCTCAGGTCCAGCGCTAAATCATCCTGCTCTGTGCGTATCACAAACTGACAGGGTAATATGGTCAGAGGATGGAAGGATGAGAACCCGAGCGATTATGTGCTCATACAGCATTTGTCCAGAAATCCATTCTGCAGCCGCCTTGTCGATCCTCTCCCTGCTGCTCTCAGTGGGAGCAGAGAACACATCTGCTTTCTACAGCCCTCCTCTCTGATCCACAAGGCCACCAGTGTGTGTATACACTCTGTACACAATCCCCGTCCTCAGCAGCCCTGCTGTTTCAGCTGAAGCCACCCAGGCATGCAGTGGGAGCTCGTGCGGTTAATATTATGGAGATGGAGATGGAGTGTTCTGTAATTCAATGCTCCAACTTCTTATGTTTAACTCAAGGATGGTCCACACTGCTGTGGCTACCACCAGCTATACATGGCCAGGAAGTGGTTAGGTGTGTGTGATGACACACCCATCCACCCACACTCTTTCCCAGCCTGCAGGAGTGTATGGCACGGTCTGGGAGTCTGCCATTTGCGGAGTAAAAGCTTTAACAGCTTTGGGTTGTGGTTTGGTTTTCTTTGGTGCTCTGCCCTTCTCCATCCTGTAGATCCAGACACTCTCACCAGTAAGTATCCAAACTGAACATAGTTGTAGCTTTAGTCAAATCTTTGATACTTTTGGTGTTTCCTTCACTCGGCATATGTTTGCCACCTTAAAGAGATCATTGGTTGTACCAGTAGAGCAGTATTTATCTTTTTGTGCAGTGTTTTCCCATCAGAAATTGGTTCAGCTCGAGTTATTGACTTTAATTTCTTTATATTCTGTCCTTTAACATACAGTGCATCCGGAAAGTATTCACAGCGCTTCACTTTTTCTGCATTTTATGTTACAGCCTTATTCCAAAATTTATTCAATACATTTTTTTCCTCAAAATTCTACACACAATAGACCATAATGACAAAGTGAAAAAAGTGTGCTTAAAATGTTTGCAAACCATGCTTCACTGTAGGGATGCTATTGGCCAGGTGATGAGCGGTGCCAGGTTTCCTCCAGACATGATGATTGGCATTCAGGCCAAAGAGTTCAATCTTTGTTTCATTAGACCAGATAATTTAGTTTCTCATGGTCTGACAGTCCTTCAGGTGCCTTTTGGTAAACTCCAGGCGGGCTGTCATGTGCCTTTTACTGAGGAGTGGCTTCCGTCTGGTCACTCTACCATACAGGCCTGCTTGGTGGAGTGCTGCAGAGATGGTTGTCCTTCTGGAAGGTTCTCCTCTCTTCTTAGTCACCTCCCTAACTAAGGCCCTTCTCCCCCGATCGCTCAGTTTGGCCGGGCGGCCAACTCTAGGAAGAGTCCTGGTGGTTCCAAACTTCTTCCATTTACGGATGATGGAGGCCACTGTGCTCATTGGAGCCTTCAATGCTGCAGACATTTTTCTGCACCCTTCCCCAGATCTGTGCCTCCATACAATCCTGTCTCGGAGGTCTACAGACAATTCCTTGGACTTCTTGGTTTGGTTTGTGCTCTGACATGCAATGTCAACTGTGGGAACTTGCATAGACAGGTGTGTGCTTTTCCAAATCATGTCCAATCAACTGAATTTACCACAGGTGGACTCCAATCCAGTTGTAGAAACAGGATGCACCTGAGCTCAATTTTGAGTGTCATGGCAAAGGGCTGTGAATACTTATGTACGTGATTTTTTTTTTTTAATAGATTTGCAAAAATTTCAAAAGATATTTTTTCACATCATCATTATGGGGTATTGTGTGTAGAATTTTGAGGGAAAAAAAATGAATTTAATCCATTTTGGAATCTGTAACAACAAAATGTGGAAAAAGTGAAGCGCTGTGAATACTTTCCGGATGCACTGTATGAGGAATATTTTGCTTAACAGAACCTGATGCACCCTGGTGTTATTTCTCCCAAGTTAGAGCTGTTGTCTGGCCACTATGTTTTCTCCAGATGGCCAAATGTATGGTTTATAGTTTACAGAGGCAGCCCTTCCACTGTTAGATACCTCATTTCAGCAGCTTTTCACTGTGGCTTCTGCTGGTGTTTGATGTGGCCTGGCAGAAAACTGTGATGAACCCAGCCTGCTTCTGTAAGCACATATCTGCCTCCCTGCATACACAAAGGGAGAGAGGTCATATAGATGTTGATGTTGCCACTTCTGGCAGCAAAGACCAAGCACCTCAGACCATGAACCCACTTAGTAAAGGCTCTCTTACAAGGAATGCTAAAACTTCCGGAGTCTCACGGGAAACAATGGGCCATCACTGCACTGTGGCCCAAAACCAAGCAGTGTTCTGGGGCATGAAATGCCAGGGAAAGGGGCTCAGAGGCCTTAGGGATATGAAGAGTGGATGCACTCTACTTTCTTGTTTTCTTGAACAACTGCATTGTAAAAGTTGCCAAGACTGGCCAACATAGAGTTGTGTGTGTGTGTGTGTGTGTGTGTGTGTGTGTGTGTGTGTGTGTGTGTGTGTGTGTGTGTGTGTATGTGTGTATACACACCCTCAGGGCTTTCTGGCATGTTTAACACCGCAGGGGTACAGGGGAGATGCCAGTGAAAAGTTTACCCCTTCTAAGACCCTTCTTTTCAAACAAAGCTCGGCCACTGCAGCCTTCTGCTTGGAGGCTTTCTTGGTATGCTGAGAGATGTTTTAACTGGCAAATGTTTAACTTTTCTTATTACACAGGCTCTTTGTATATGTCATTGTGGAGCACTGTTCCCACACAGCCTGAGTACTAGCACAAATGAAAAATTGTGTCATCTCAGTTTATTCAAGCCGTGAGTAAAATTTTGTTCCCATGGTTATAGCTGGACTATTTGCCTAATAAGTTTGGTGATAGAAAGGACAAAGCTTTATTTTCAAAAAAGTATTTAATAAAGATTCTTACCTCTTTCATTCTTGAACTTGCACACACACGTTTGTTATCTTTCCATGCAACAAGGCAAGGTTATGTGGTCGTTTATTATTTAACACAATAGTTCCATTGTTTGAAGAAAAAAAATCATACATCAGTTGATAATTCATGTAATGTCCTTGTTGGAACACTAATAATCACTTTCAAGCTCCAATTTATTCATTTTCACAGTGAGCACTGAAGAAACAGCTGATGATCATCCTATACTGTAGATGTGTTCAACTTGTTGTTGGGCCTCAAAAGCCCCGAAGGTCTATGTTATTTTTCTCATCTATGTGTCCCACACACACGCATACAACCTTAGTCTAATAGCTACAGGATGTCCTCCTGTGCTAACCCTTCACTTGCCCATTACACAGACCCTAGGACAGCGCTTTCCTCACAGCCTTATCTTATCTATGTCCCTTTGACCAGCCATGCTGGACAAACATGTAATGCTTAGCTTTGAGAGATGGTAAAACTGGCATCATGAAGGTAAAATGTTTGTGTTCATTTTAAATACATTTAGACATTATGTGGCAGTTTTAAGATTTTGCAAATTGATGTGTTTTACTGTCTTTACCTTGGTTTCAGTCAGTGATCTATTTTCAGGTCCTCGTTGCTGTAAATGGATACATAGTAGACTGCCTATGTGTAAGTGTTTTTGGTCATGGAATGTGGTTAGTGTCTCGATGTGGCATCTGGTGTCAGGGCCCAGTTTAACAGCTGAGAGTCCGTTGCTTATGGTGCAAGTAAACCCCACCCAACCACAGCTATGTCATCTTGTACATTACAGCGCTTCGCTCTGAACGAGGCGTGAGCACAGACAGCAGACGTGTTCAGTATACAGACACACAAAGGAAGTGAGTCACACCTACTACCACATGTCTGCATCTCCATGTATGTCGACACTAATCCTCTTGCCCCTCAGTGTTATGAATTAACACTGATGTTTTGAACTTGCTATTAATCATTCATGATAACTGCAGTTTGTCAGCTTCTGGTTCACAGACATCTGTACACGTACACACCATTAGACAGTGACGAAGCAACAGTGTCTCCTTGAGCAAGGTCCATCGCATATTGTCAGACATAGACGGGCTTTGTTCACTCAGCATACGCAGTCCTGTGCGAGGCTGTCACTGGCAGTGACTCGGCTAACAGACAGGCGGAGAGATATATGGAGGAGGCACACTCACTGAATACTTTTCCACTCCCCCAGATGGGAAACTTCCTCCATGCATCATCAAACCTGTCTCATTCATTTACCACCTTGGTTAGTGAAGTGGATAAAGCTTTTTTTTTATCAGAGTAATCCAGAACTGTTGCCGTGCAAGTACCTTCTTGTCTCTCTTTTTTACTGTAATAATGGGGAAATATTACAATAGAAGGATTTGGGTTTGACCATAGTTGTATACTAAGCTTGACCAAACAATCTGAGTGGTACTGAGGCAGAGTTAAAGAGGGATAAAAGAAAGTAGAATAGAGTTTAAACTAAGTACTACAGTAAAATTATATCATTTCTTCTGGATTAAATGGAAACGGTTGACATTAAAGAAATGTACTGCAGGTAAGTTATTAGTTCTATACCTGCTTGCCTGCCCCTAAGCTTTCATGTCCTTCCACTGTTTTGTTCTCCTGAATTTATCATCCTCAACACCTTCCCGCCCCAGGAGACCCATATTATGTGGGCCACTCTACTACTTTCAGGCTCAGATCCCCTGATGTAGTAGGAAAATGGGTCCTTTTTTTGTCATGTACTACAGTGCTAACCCACTTTCCTGATCCAGATTACACACAGGAAGTACCCCTTTGTCTTTACCTCTAGCCATAGAAGATTAGTATTTATTTTATGCCCCTTTATCGCTCCATCTTTTTTCATTGCTCATCCCTGTATACACACCCCACCAGAGACCTTAACCTTAATCTATTGAGCCTGGCTCTAACAGACTGTAACACAGAACTTGACTGTCTCATGCCAAAGGTATGTTCTTTCTGTGAACATAAGACCCACATTCAATACTGCGCTGTTAAACATTGACAAAAAGACACATGCACTCACAGATTCTAATGTGTGGTGTCATTTACAGTCCAGGACACTAGTTGTCAGCCTCTTTATCACAGAGGGCTTTGAAACATGAGAGGCTTTGTCTCTGAGGAAATCTGCCAAAATAAGATGGACATTAGTTTGAGAAGTAGAAATAGTTGTAAATGATAGCATTTGTGTGTTGTGGTATTTCACTTAATAAATATGTATTTTTTTTATTTTTTATTTTTTTTTTTTTTACTGAATCTTATTGGAGTCATCAAAATTAAGTAGGTTTGTTTGATTTTCTTTTTGTTGTACACCCTGGTGCTATGTTGGTCAAATAAGTTACATACAAAGCAGCTTAGTGTCAGTTTTACTACATCTTGTAAGGACAAAATAGGTCATCAATGGGGGGGGGGTCCCTTTGTACTCTTTGTGAATTGATTACAACATTTCATGGTCTAAGTTTAGCCTGTAACTTCACCAGGGAGAAGTCATTAACCTTCATAAAGTTGAAGAATATGGGGCATGTCTATGTCAGCCCACTGTTCTACTGTTCTCTCTACTCGAGTCTGCTCTTGCATTTTATTTTCTGCACAAAGAGGCTTTTTATCCCTTGCTTCTATTACAGAAGCACCTGATTCATTGTGAAATAGATTAAGTTAGGGCCTCTCTTTCATACAGAGGAATGCACGACGAAAGGAATCAATAGTGAGGAACGTTTAGAGGTGTGTGTGTGAGGGGAGTGGGGTGTGTGTGGGGTGGATGGACGTGTTGTACGTGCCTGTTCCTGCACGGATTCTGACTATTCTTTTCGTTTTGTGCAATCTCAAAGAGATACACAGTGATGAGTTCAGGCTTAGTCACCTACATCCCGGCTGCAGATGAACTGTGTTAACCATAATCTACGTTTCTGTGATACTGTAGCTGCAGGTGTTGTGTTGGTATTTTTAACAAATAATTCAGCGCAGCGTTGAATCTAAATTCACAACTGTATTTCAGATGAATGGATGTGTTTTGCAGCATCGTCAGATCAGGAGATCACTGGTTGTTACTGTGGAGAGGAGGGGGCAATGGGGCACAAGGACCAATGATGTTCTCTGTTTTGTTGATGCGGAGCAGGTGTTTGACTTTATGAGAGCAGATGGGTCTATTATGCATGTCTGCCTTCCCTGCATGCTGCATAGTGTACTAGTCCCTGCCAGCATGCCTGCATTTTAATGTGTGTGTTTACTGGGCCCAGTAGCAGACGGTGTGGTGTCACATCTTGTTGTATTGTTGTGTTGTTCCTGCTGTCTCAGCGGTTATTTTCTCTGGTCTGTCGCTAGTTTTCCATTATGGCCTGCCTTAAGAAAAGAAAGAGATCAGACCACTCAGGTGGATTTGGATGTTTAATCACCCATACTGAATGATACTGTAAGCATTCCACCAAATATGAGGGAGACATAAAATTAAGTACTATAAGAAAGGACTTAAAGATTTATATCAAACACTCATGTCACCTAAAACATTCATAGTAGGTAAATCAGGTTGGATGGCAGTTAGCATCATTTGTTAGCACTTAAAGATGTGATAACAGCACAAGAACAAAGCTGTGAAATATATTTCATTTTTTAATTTAAAACTTGGCCCAAAACCACTAAAAGGAGAAAAGAAAGTCAAACAGGTATTTCTTGTATGTAACCAAATATTATACACTTTTATCGCAGTGGTGTTCGACTATTACAATCAGAATCTGATTTATGGCAAAGTTTATACACAAATAATTTGCCTCATTGTAGTGGTGCATAACAATAAAAAGCTAGAAAATACTATTATAAACACTGACATACAACCTTAATAGAGCTGAAATTATGTTAATTATTAATTAATTTATGAGCCAGAAAGCTACTTAACTAATTCCAGTTTCTCAGATAAGAGGATTTTGTTCTACTTTTTTCTATTTAATAAAAAAATATATATATATATTAATAATTTAGGACCGTTTCTTGGACAAGACAACATATCTCCTTGAGTTCTGGGAAAGTTTGATGAGCCCTTTTTCTATTTTCTGATGTTTAATTGACAGAATGACGACTTCATTAGTTGAAAAAAAATATATTAAAAAAGAATCAGCAGTAAAACTAATCATTTGCTGCAGCTGTAAACAAACAAATTGCTGACTTTAAGTGTTCAGTATGGCACATTATTACATTTTTATTTACAATGTGATTTACTTTCAAAAGTCTTTGTGTTTATGTATGTGACCAGACTCAGCCCAGGGAATTCCCCAGAATACAATTAGCCAGCCAGCCAGCCAGCCAGCCAGAAAATGTAATAGATGTTTGTGGCTGCAAGAAAAACTATTTTCATGATGTTATTGTAACCCACATTAGTTTTTTTACCAGTAACTAAAGGGTTAACTCACACATGCAATACCGACGTTTACCAGAGAGGCGCTCTCGTGCGCGTCGGGAGATCAAAGCCTCCTCCCGGGAGAAGACCCTTTATGAAACAGCAGCGTTATGAGCGACACCACTGAAGAATCTCATTTGGTTGATTTTTGCTCACTGCTTTTGAGGAGCTTTATTTATTTGATCGTTAACCAGACCGACTCCGAAGGAAAAAGTTTATTTTAAGTCTGAGAAGAATCGCCGGTGAGTGACGAATGCGTTGCTAAGAGTTCGCCGTTGCTGCAGAGCTACAAAGGAGGACAGTTGTTTAGTTGGGCTAAAGATACCGATCAGGAGAGAAGAGAAGAAAAAAAAAAAACAGTCGGAGATAAATATTAATTTGTTGATGAATATTATTTTACGTGGTTGATATCTGTGATTGTGGAGCTACATGTACGCGACGGGGCTAGCTAAGCGCTGAGGGTTAATGCGTCGGGACCTGTTGAAGCCGAGCGGGAACGATGACGTCATTTTCTTGTTTTAGCGCCAAAAGTAAACGGGTCAGATTGAGAACAGTGTTGAGTGTGTTGCTTAGTAACGGTGGACGTTTAAATAATGCGTGTTAGGTATAAGTGATAGATGCCACTGAGACATGAGTACATGTGTGTGTGTGAAATATGTTGGTATGTTAATATTGACCATAGTGAATAGTATTGTATATATATGTGTGTGTAATACTATATTACTGGTTATTTACTGTTACACCAGCAATAGAGTTTAGAAATTACAGTACTGACATCGTATTAAATTCTGCTGCATGCAGATTGTTTTTTTTTTTTGTATGGATCTGTGATGGAGACAGCGATCCCCAGAAACCTCCGCAGAGCGCTGGAGCTGAGTGACCCTGCGATCCCTGATCATCTTCCCCGTGGGTGAAGCTGCATTTGGGCTTCTTGGATTCTCCTGCCGGAGCACCGACGAGCAAAAGATTCAGATAAGAGTTAGTCTGAGAGCCTCCAGACGTACACTACCCGGGTAGTAGACTGAAAGACAAGAGACTGAAACTGACTGACTGTGAGAGAAATACCGGTATTGGGGTTATTATTTGAATTTGTTATTTTTCTTTTATGCTGTTCCCTTGATTTTCTGTGCGTGTTAATAACTATAATAAATTGCAGTTCAGTTCCTTGTTTTAAACTGCAAACATTTGCCATGTTTCATTCACTCCCAGAGCGACCTAAAGACAGTCCTGAACTTAACACAGGAAATCTAGTGTGTTACATAGATTACATAATGCTAACCAAATAATAAACCAATTTCAAATATCTGTTTATGAAAGCAATCCATGTAATATTTTATCAAGAAATTAATTCACAGCTGAATTCAAAGCTTGACAGATGGTTATTTTCTTTTCTTCAAAACATGTACAGAGAAAAGAGGGGTGAATATAAAATATCTTGATTTATTTCAACATAAAAAAAGACCTTTAGAAAGTTAACAAGTTAACACTGTCCTCTCCCCTTGTTGCATTAAATGCCACATTAGACCTTCTCCGTCCTCACTCCTTGCTGGTAGAAATCTCAAACCTGTAAAGATGTTATGCTTGTCAGTTTGAGTTGTGGTCTCCCGGATGTCTTCTCTGTTTAGACTCTCATATTGTTTCTCCAGATGTTTACATTCATGGCTCTTTTTTTTTTTTTTTTTTTAGATTTTACACCGACATGTTTACTGCAAAATCTGCTTTTTGGTGGGAGCTCTAATAAAATCATTTAACTCTCTGGAGAAGCAACCACATAGCAGATAAAAGTGCATTATATAAGTCTGACTGTTTATATATGGAACAATGAGTCTTGGTTTCTGTGTTTTTCTTGATGTCCTTCTCTCATGTCTGTGAAACTCATCTTTGTCATGTCTGGTTGCAGTTGGAAACAAAAGGGAGAAAGTTATGTCCTGTAATGTTTATTTTCTTTTTTGAAGCATCTTCTGATTATAGTTATTCAAGTTTACCAAGGTAACATTGACACTCATCTCCACTTTATGTGTAATTATTCTTGTTCAGTTAAGTACTGTGCAACTTAATGCACTGTCAAATAATGTTTCCCAGAGGCACATCTTGTTGTTGCCGCTGCTGTTCTGCAGAGGGAGCCATTGCTCCATTTCATGCAGCAGAGAAGACACTTCTTTCTCTTGTTTACTTTTCCTTTACAGATTTGATGTTCATTTTTTATTTACCTCACAGTCATTGATAATAATTTAAAACAGAATTCACAATTATATACACAAATTAATTGGTGTACGTATCCTCATAAATACACACATCTCCTCTGATATTGCACAGGCTGCACCCCTGACAAATCAATAGAGATGAATTTCCTGACTAGTGAGTTTCTCTTTCACTGAGAGGTCCGGTCTTTCAGGGTGATGAAATGCTGCAGTCTCCTGTGACTGTTCCTGAAAGTCAGCACTGATTCTGGGAAGCAGCCAAACTGCTGAACTGTCTCTTCGTGTGTTTGAGCACTTGGGCTTGTTTTTCCTTCACAGCTAACAGCACAAGAGGTAATGTTGAGAAATCAGATCACCCCTCACACTGAGCAGGCGACTCCCCCAGATTTTACAGGCTAACCCATGGATTATTACGCATTTCTCCTTTACGCCTTCCAGTGAAAGAAAAATATCAGTCACATGATTTGTGGCTCCATGTCTGAAATTTCATCTCGAACATTGCTCAAGTTTTGATCATCAATATAAACTAGAACCGCATGCGTTGTCACAACATCCCTTTAAGTAAAAGTTACATCACTCACACAGACTTTGTTATTAGGTGTATCAGACTGAATCTGATACAATTAATAACAAGGTAGACTTGATGAAATTTACAATGTCATTACAGTGTCTCTGTCTGAGTTATGACTATACGGCTGTCAGTGCAGGTCTTTGATGCGCTATAACTGAGAACTGACCTCCAGGGGGATTTTTCAATGAGACGTCTGGTTTCACAGCTCATCACACGCTGCTGTCATCAAGTGGAGCAGATATGACCCAGTGCCTGCCCGTAACACAGCCATGTAATTGAAGTCTTGTGATATTCAAGTCTGTTGAGTCAGATTATTAAGTATAGACTAACACTAAAACTGTTTCTTTGTCTGATCCTACTTTGATCCGAACATATTTCTCTCTGTAACGTTGCACAGTCACAAAACGTTCTTCTTATTTGTAATACTTTTAATGGGGGCAGATTAGGTCTGATACTCAGCTTGACTGTGAATCTCTTTAAAAAAAAATATATCGCATTTTTTTCATTTCTCACTGTACTTCTGTAATCATCTATCTGAAGGTGCAAAAACACAGAGAAACAGCTCTGTAATAATCTCATCTTATTTGCCTTTTGTGTGAAACAACAGGGAGGACTTTTTCTTGGCAGGCCATAATTAGACAAACCTTGATCAACTGCATTTGTCTCATTTTCAGACCATTTTGCTACAGCTTCAGGTTGTATGTGTATTTATGTTTATGTCTATATGTCTGGATGTGCGTGTGTGTGTGTGTGTATTTGAAGTGAGTGGGAGTCATGGTGGGGTTCAGTTTTCAGATTGGGTTTAGATGACAGTCGGGGTTCTTTGTTGTGGTTTGTGGCCTGGCTGCCTGAGGCCCTTGTGTGTTTCTCTGCCCTGTTCTGCTGCCACACTGTGCGTTAAACTAAAGATAACTTTGAACCTTTATCTTTATGCAAAATGGCAATAAGAGTGCTTATTAGAAGTTGAAAATGGCATTTGTGTGCTAATCATGAGCACGTGTACTTTCTTTAGACTGTTGAGAGTATCAAATGGATCTTTTTCAGGATCTTTTTTCATTTTGTAAATTGCAATACTCTATTCAGAAGCACCTGGAATCTTAAAGGATAATCGTAGTTTGTCTTTTTTGTTTTGTTTTGGCCTTCATTCACTAGTTTAATTCCTTATTTTTGGGAATGTTGCTCTGTTGCTAAAAAGAAGCCCGATGGGTCAGGAAATTTGATTGTACAGGTTTCAAGCAAACCCCAGGTTAGACAAACTGACTTGGAGAAGAAAATGAAGGCGAAAGTAAAATTCTGAAACATATCTAACTTTTATACACTTGGTATATTCTTCTAATGCTGTTTTAATGTTTTATTATATGTACAGCCCTTTGAGACATATTTTGTGATATTGAACTATAAATTTTGATATGACTTGCACGTTCTCTGGAGTTTGCCTTTTCTCTCACTGCCTGTCGGTTTTGCTCAGGGTGCTCCAGCTTCCTCCCACAGTTAATAGGTGATTCTAGATTGGCTGTAGGTGTGAACGTGAGCATCAATGGTTGTCTCTCTTTCCTGTGATGGAATGGCGACCTGTCCAGGGGGCAGTCAGCTGGGATATGCTCCAGCTCTCCCCCCTGGTATAGTTAATGAATAGATGAATTGACTGTAAGTTGTAAATAGTTTGTAGACCAACTTCCTGGTTCAACTTTGTGACCTTTGCTGTAGTTGTTACAGACATTTCTGGAGCACTTACTGTTGGTTTTGCTTCCAAATGAAATATGTTTCTGACAATATAGAAAAACTGTTAACATCTTGATGATAACCTGTCTGATAGTCTGAATGTTTTCTTATGCTGTTAGTTTCCACATCACAGCAAGCACTTTGGTAAATTATAACAATTACAAAAATATATAACAAGACTAAAAGTCTACAGCCATCTAAGCTGTTAAGCTCTGTGATTAGTCTTTTAGTCGACACTTTTAAGTAGACACTTTAAGCTTAATACTATTAATATCAGCATGCTATGATGCTCATGATGTCAATGCTATCATGCTAATGTGGAAATTTTGTCATGAAATATTGGAAAAACAAATTTTGACCTGATGACGGCACTGGAGCAAAAGTCAAGGGATCACTAAAGTTATTCAGATTTATCCTAATGGGGAACATGAACATGTGTATCAAATTTCATGGCAATCCATCAAGTTGTTGTAAAAAAAACACAATACCATGGCAGTCCTAGGAGGAGTCAGGTTTGCATTGTTGAGCCAGTTTATTTTGGACCAATCGAGAAACCTAACTATGTCTGGTGCCAGGGTGGTAAAGATAGAGACTGCAGTTCTAACAAACTAGAATTATTATTTCTTAACTTTGTAACAAGTAAATTTGTACTGCTCATTGTTCTGACAGTCTATCCATTCTTACTCAAGTCAGTGATAGATCACCAACTACAGATCCTCCGTTGCAAACATTCTGTATATACACAAGTGTCTGTACTGTTCCTTTGGTAGAGCAGCACCACCTGACCCTCAACTCTGACTCCACTACATTTCCTCCAGCTGATAAGGTGTTTGGACAGGAAGTTTTCTGTATTCCTCCACGCATCCGTTCAGAAACGACAAAGACACACCGGGTATTGTCCTGAAAACAGTCCAACCCCCTCTGGACCTATTATGTAAGGGTCAGCCTGTGTGTGTGTGTGTGTGTGTGTGTGTGTGTGTGTGTGTGTGTGTGTGTGTGTTCGTTTTAATCAAATCTCAGCGTTGGTATTGGATTAACTGATGATATGGATCACTGTGTGTGTGTGTGTGTGTTCTTCATTTTAATCAAATCTCAGTGTTGGTATTGAATTAACTGATTGTAATGCATTGGTTTCATCACTCCCTCACAGCAGCCAATTAACACATCTGGCCCTGCTACAGTCAGACCAAACCTTTAGTCACTAGCTGCTAATTCACCATCCCATCAGTATGTAATTGCCATTTAACATAGCCAAATCCCAGGCAAGCCTAAAGGTGTTAGGCCTTTCCACTAACCATTAATATACTGTCTCTGAATACCTGTTTGCCTCATCCTCAGTGGCTCCTGGCCAAGAAGCAGCGATGCCCAATGTCTTAGCTGGTTGCCTGCCAGCGTGCCCTGTCATTGAGATAATAGCTGTTTTCTGTCTGTTTTTGTTCAGCCTCTAGGCTTTTGTCATAAGATGTCAGTCTTTGTGTTTCACTGTGGTGAGATTCACCGGCAGCATGTTCTGCCTCAGGAACTGCTGGTGTAATATAGATCCTAAAGAAAAAATGTGTGGATTAAGTGTTATTGAAACACCATATTTTTTCCTGGTGTGTTCTGTTTTTTGTTTAAAAAAAAAAATCCACGTCTATCATTGAAAAAATAAGAACAACTGTTTGAAAAACGGTATTGCTTTATTAAAGCAGTAAAGCCTGTTCAGTATAGAGTTCAACATATTTGAGGTCTTGTTAAATCAATATTTTTCCAGCTTCGCAGCATGCCAGATTGACTTTCAGAGGGGATTGATTCTTTTACACACAGAGATTTGGACGCGCACACACACTCTCACAAGGCCCAAATATTTTTTGAGGACCTGTAACCCTCCTTCTGTGCATTCGACCCAACTATTTCTCTTTCCACCTCAAGAACAATAAATCTCCTGTCTTACTGCAAATGTTGGTGTCTGCGACTGCTTAGCCAGGTGATTTAAACTCTCAGGGTAAAGTCTTTCCGTGGGGAAATGACCTGTCTTGCTACTGGCACCAGTGGCTATGCTTCTCTGAGGTGAAAGTTTTTTTTTTACAGCTCCTTTGTTTTCACTGTTTGCATGTGTAAAAAAAAAAAAAAAAAAAAAAAAAGTTAAGAGAACGTTTTTCTGAGATTGATGGAGTATCATGTGGTCATGTGTGTGGGGAGGGGTGGAGCCAAATGTCATGTCAAAGTGAAGAATGTGGCCAAAAGCATCCCCTACACTTTATCTTCCACAACTTTCCTTTAAGGAGTAATCTTCCTCATGATGAGCCCTTGAACTCAGCCAGTGACCCTCTGAGAGCATCTGGTCCACCCCAGTGCTGTTGAATGGCAGAAGAATGTGTGTATTTTAATTAATCTGGCTCAGTGAGCACTATGCAATGTGACGCCGGTTTCCTGTTGAGGGGTCAGCTTGTGGCTTTGTCTCACCCACGCCTTAAGGAAGGATACATACATGACACACACACACACACAACAACTGTATCAGGACCAGGATTAGTGCGCCGGAGAGGAGAAAAGGATGAATGTTTTGTTCTCTATACTCCTACTTTTTGTATACGTTATGAAGAGCACGCAGATTGACTGAACATCGTTTTCCCAGAGAGAAGAGGAATCATCAGTAGAGCTTGTGCTTAAAAGTCACATGGAGTAAAGTTTGGGATTTTCTCTTTTGGACACAGGAAACCAATCACCTGGGACATTGGGAAAGCAGACTGCCCTTGCCCTAACTATATGTTTGTTTTGTTTTTTCAAAGGAGGGGAATATTTTTCTTTAAATAATAACTTTCTCAAATTGTTGTAGCATCAACATTTTCAGGGACCCAACATTTTTGTTAAATATTGATAACCAGGAGACCTAGCACTGAAGTGATAGTTGATACAATCTGTGCTAAAACAATTGAATAGGCCAAATGTTTGTGACCCTGTGACCTATTAAATAGCATATGTTCCATGTCCAAATATCTATCCGAACAAATAGTTTATTTCAAAAACGTAAACAAATTGCAATGTTACGATTTCACTAGTTTAAATATACGAATACTTTTTCTGAATCACGTTAGCGTTAGATACAATTTCCGCGTTGATGTTTGGTCTGACTCTCCTTGTAAGTAACGCCAGCAGACACGGTTATTATTTCTCCATTTATTATCAAGCTCGTAAAAAGAACAAAGCTCCCCATCCTGCTATGCTTGCGTGCTTGCGTGCTGGTGCGGCATTTGCTATTTGTTTGTTTAAAAGGGCGTGGGGGCTACAGTAATCGCTCTCACTCTTTCCCCCTCTTTCTTCTTTTTTTAAAATGCATTATTTATCACCAGAGGCGCGTCGTAGGGGTTAATTTAGAGCCGAGTTGGGCAGCGTCAGGGCGCACACAGTGGAGTAGTTGTGCCGATCACTCCCGCAGAGGCGATGCCCTTTTGTGGAGAGGTCTCTTGTCACAGAGGACAGACGGCATTCACAATTGGGACACAGGGACACAAAGAGAAGAACTGCAATTTAAAAGGCTCCATTCTTTCCCCGCTGCCGATGGGTGTTGACTGTGGGTGTTTAAGAGGGTCTTTGTTGCCCGGAGAAAAGTAGAGAAGAAGAATACGCGCCGTGAACGAGTTGGGGGGATTTTATGGAGAGGGTTTCTACAGCGTAGTCGATGCTGTCATCCACTCCACCTCTGTCCGCTTTCCCGGAGTTCCCGGTCTTGTTTTGGATAAGGAGCGGAACTTTTACGCGTCGTTTTACGCACTGATTGTACGAGTGGCGACTGGACAGGACACTGTCAGAATGAACTTTCTGTCGCCAGTACCTGCGGGGTAGCGGTTTGAACTTGTTAACTTCAAGAAGAGGTAATTTTGTGCTTATCAGACTAAAGGATGCCAGTTGATAAATACGCAAACATGGAGGAAAAACTGTGGATACTGGAGGACCTCAATATGATGTACATTCGTCAGATTGCTCTCAGTTTGCAGGTAAAGTGAAAAGTTCCAATTTCTAGTTGACCCTCCCTTGTCCCTGAATTTCTGCTTGAATTTTTTTAAATTTTTTTATTTGCACTGTTTTGAGCTATTTCTTCACAATCTCAAAGTGGGCTGTGTCAGTGGAAGTGTGTGTGATCATGTCTCTGGCTATTTTACTTTCTTTTTCTTGATCGATCCACTTAAAACACAAACAGTCTCACTGATAAATCAAATCTATTTTCAGACATGCTCTCTCCAAAGTACAGTGCATCTCTGTGTTAGCCGACTGAGTCTGCAGCTGTGCTTTGGCATGTGGCTGTGCTTTGGCATGTTGTAAAGTTTACAGAGGGGTTGGTTGAAGAATCTTTCTATGTGACAAACAAGGCGCGCTGACACTGGTGTGGTCTCTTCCTTTGCAGATGGCAAAGCTCACACTGACAGCAAACAGAAAAACAACACTACATGCCTTCCATCTCTCCCTCAGTGTCTCCCCTTCCAACTGGGTTCACACAGTCCACAGCTGCACATATGGGCCTCATAAGTCCCTGTGGGAGTGTGTGCACGTCTGTGTGTGAGAGAGAGAGTAGTATTGTGTTCTGAGAAAGACAGAGAAAAAGGAGTCATTCCTTATAATGTGACAAGGGTTTATCATTCATTCAATATCAAGCCACCTTTTTGTAACTCACCACAAACTCTGCTCATTTCACTCTGTCAGAGGAAATAGCTGAAGAATATGTGTTTTGTTCTTAACAGGGTTGAAAGGAAGAGGAGAAATATGGCCATTGGTAATGTGTCAGGAATTTCAATTTTAATATACTTCATTTTCTGGCCCCCAGAATCTCAAGAATATTGTCTGTCTGTGCTGCAGCTGTTTAGAAGTGTAAAAAACAGACTTTCTTTCTCACCATGTCTGCTGAAATCTAGTCCAAACAGCCTTCTCTGTATGCGAGGTGCTATTGCTCACTGGTGTGTTGTACCTGCTAGCAGTTTGGCATTGTTTTTGCCTGTGAGTTGTTTCAGTGTTTATCTACCTTTGCCAAGTGCCACAGAGCATGGCAGGTGTCTGGCTTTTTATCACATAATATCATAAGATATGTAGACTTCTGCCAACTTCAACTTCTTTAAGCCTAGTTTATTCTTTTTCCGGGATGTTACGGTTCCCTAAATCCAGAACTGTCTTTAAAACGCTGATTTAACTTTAGAACAACTGGTGCTCAGGGATGGAGTATGAAAGCGATTTTTCTTATTGCACTTAAACCAGCTATCACGAGTTCTTTTTACCAATAAGTTGATCAGGCTCAAATCAAGTTATTAGTTCCTGTCACAGAGCCTCTTTTGATGAAGAAACTTGTTTACTGCTTGGACATAGACTGGAAAGTGGTGCTTTGTCTGATTATTAAATCTAGGACATTATGGTGGAATGTGAATAACAGGAGTTTCTGTCTGAAGATCTTTGTGCATTTAAGAATTTTGCTGTCTCAGGTCCAGCTTTATTTTTGTAAATGCAATTGCGAGGTCAGATGTGTAATAAGAATATAATGAGCCCCTATTTAGGCATATGGGAAAAACCCTCTTGTTGCTTCTGCTGCCTCACAGGAAGTTCAAAGGTGAGGGTCGGCTGCAGAGAGGCTTTAATCTGCATTAACAGTGAGAATTTCAGTTTGTTGGATCGTCTTGCTCGATTATTTTTTTCTGGTAAACACACTTGTTTACTCATGCTCGTTTATTCAATCACCGTCTCTTTCCCTCCCTCCCCCCCATGTCTCCTCTGCCTGGGTGGGTTTATGAGACACGGATTATTTGTATGTAGCTGAGCTGCATGGACCACAGTCAAACTGTAATTTCAGCTAGGTATGGATATTGTTTTGTTCCAGGGGCTTTCATACTCCTCCTGTTGGGTCATCAGGACTTAGAGTTATTACACTGTAAACC
The DNA here is from genome assembly GCF_022577435.1 of Embiotoca jacksoni. NCBI lineage: Eukaryota > Metazoa > Chordata > Actinopteri > Embiotocidae > Embiotoca > Embiotoca jacksoni. The sequence goes on along the minus strand of NW_027185436.1, from coordinate 16,087,382 downwards.
CTTCTCTCCTCGTCTTGTTTTTCCCCTCCAGCAACACGCTGTGCTGTATATCTTAAAGTCACTCCCCCTCCCCCATACTCACAAATACCCTTATGTATGCATGACAAACACAGACTTACACCTCGTTTGTTACTGTTTTTCTGCACTGGTCCTCTTAGAAGATAAAAGTGTCTGTCAGTTTAAAAGAAGCTTAACAAGTGAGAAGATCATGCATATACTGAGGTTCCAACATTCCTCAGACATTTATAATTGCTGTGTCAGGAGGGGAGAGAGAAGAGCCATTGTGCTATTTTCAAGCTCAGTAGGAAGTAACATTTCTGCTCTTCAGGTTTTAACAAGTCTGTTAGAATAGGAATGGCTGCATTCTTGGCTCCAATGCGCTGTGTTCATTCGTGGTCCTCCCTTGTGAGGCCCAGGAGATCGTCACTAGTGCTTCCTCTTTAGTTGCATGTGAAGTGTAAAAAGCATTTTCACCACAGGGATACAGGATTTGCCTCATAAGAGAGGTGGCTGATGGGAAACAGGAAATGGTCATGCATAATTACTGTTTCCCACCAGGGAGAGATAGCATGATGTCATTGAACTGCCTGACATTAATGACATTAATATACACATACACCATTTCCTGTCCCCGCAGACCCATACACACACAGTGTTTTTTTGTATTTACTTGATTTATGCCCCCCTAGTTTCAGACCTTCTTCACCTCGCCTGGCTTAGTCCTCCTGTCTGTCTGCCTTATTCCCAGTGAGAGGTAAAGGGCCGTAGATGGACACTTTCTCTCTGATCTAATTTTAGCCTGCATCATTGAGTTGCATGTCGACATTTGTAAATGGATTTCTGAGGTCATGTGTTTTTGCCCGAGTTATCAAAGCAGGGTTTGTGCTGAGCGCTTCATTCTCTCAGTCAGTCATTGTTTGTCAAAGTACAATTGTTTCTCTGTGTGACTGTGTATGTTATGTATCTGCTGCTGGTCATGTCCAGATATCATCTGATGAAAGACTGAAGAGATTCCCATTTGGGGCTCTGCTGCAGTTATGGATTTGTCTAGGTATTATGACGCAGAACTGACCCATCAGTCTTTCTTTAACATGTGAAGAACATAAACTGGGAAGTGTGAACACATGAAATTGATCAAAATCTGTCAGCTGAAGAGAAACACTGACAGAGTCCCACATTCAGTATTTGACCATGCAAGGTGTTTGTTTTTGTTTGATTTTACTCTGCCATCAAACAGCATTTTATTTGTTTTTAGGATTCCTCAGAACAATCTGATGCATTACAACTGTCATATTAATGTTCATGAACAAGTTCTACAGACATCCTTGAGTAAAAAGAGGCACATTGACCCCAACATGTTGTAGTCACAGTAGCTCATCTGAGCCCGTGTGGGGTTAGGTGGGAGTTTCTTGCTGCCTCACCCGAGACAAATGTTTGACCTCTCACACGCTCCCAAAACCTAAACTTAGTACTGGCAAAGCCTCAGATATTTTTACAGATTCTAGTCACTGCAAGCAGGTCATTAATATCCACCGGCTGGTATTCATGCAGCGTCTCTTCATCTGATCAGAGACCGCTGGTCCGTGAGATCAGTTCTTCCTCTCTTTGATACTGCACTGATGTCACTGCGTAGTAATAACTTTTTTTATGATTATTTTTTTTCCCCCTTGCATTTACTGTATGTTATCATACTGTATATCATGTGCCTGAAAACATGCTCTCTACTTCGCCATTTCCCTGTGGAATAAAAAGCCATCTAAGTATCAACCCTAGAAACAGATATTTCTGAGCTGCAATCCCTTTAGTCCCTGCAGATCTCATGCTGTCTAAATGCAGAGGTCTTGCAGGCAAAGGCCAATTTGACAACAGTTAATCCCTGCCTGCATTGGGACAGTGAACCATTATCTTCTTGTGCCCTGTAACTGGACTGATGAATCTCGACCCCAATGATGAATTTAGGAGGAGAGGAAACATGAATTTTATTTGTTATGGGACAAAAAAAGTGCATGGAAGGCTTAGCTTCAATCCTCTGGTTTACCCTGCCTAGTTTGTAGTTATAGTCCTATTTTTTTTTTTCTATTCTTGTCTTTCTCATGTATCTTTATCTTTTATCCATTAATTCAATCAGTCTTTATTTGATTGCCCATTTCTTCCTTCCTCATGATAAATTTGATCATTTCAGCATTTCATTATCGATATATCTTTCCAAGAAGCAGTCAGCAGTTGAAATTTGCATGTGTGTGCATCTGTAGGTGAGTGTGTATGCGTGTGTTTGTTCAGCTGGAAAGTTGTTTAGGTAGCGTAAAGTACACCAGACGCATGTGGAAGGTGTGCTAAAGCTAACAGCACTTGCTCTCTTGTGATACAAGATACACAAGTCATGACTGAGGCAAAACACATTCCTCCACAACTGACCACACAACTCCCTGCTGAGCCCCACTCTGTGTGTCTGTGTGCTTCTGAGAGTGTGTGCAAGTAAATATTTGCAAAGAGTAATGAACCAACACTGTGAACTATATAATCTGTAATTTCATTTGGGACTTTAGGTTTATCATCCTGACTTTTAGTGGTAAATGTGAGTTTCTTTATTGGGCTACTTTTGTTTCAAATTAGATTAGAGGATTTGAGGGAGTTTTCTACTGCAGTGCAACAGCCTAAACTTGATAGAAATAGCCATGTTTATTTACTTATGGTGGTGATGTACATATGTTTTAGTCTGTATGCTGTGTGAGTGTTGTGTATTGTAAGTGTCTTTGGCATCTGCTACAGTAAGTTCCAGTTCTTCCAGTGCTGTATGCCAGAAGCAAGCATGGTGTGTGCAGTAGTGGAGAAAGGGGGCTTTTGTATCACATCACACACACCCATTGCTCCCCACCAAGTCCTCCCCTCCTTCTTGGAACAGCACGTCCAGATCCTTACCCACAGCCATCCAGCCAGCTTCAATTCTACTGACTACAGTCCAAATCAGCATGCTCCCTTCCTAACTTCTGCACCCCAACATTCCTCCATACCCCCCTAGATGTTACCACAGAGCTGTATCCCCCTCTGTACCTCAGACCTCTCCTGAGCCATTGCCCATTCAGCGGTTAGGAGGAGCAGTACAGGTCTGAATAGGCACTCTGTGTGAGCAGGAACCAGTTAGATGCTCCGGTCTGAGCCAGCTTCCTTTGAAAAACAGAAGGCGTGAGCCAGGAGAGTGAGAAGGAGAAAACAGCAAGCCAAAGGTGTTGTTATTGGAACATCCACCTCGTTCCCTGCACCTTCCCTGTCTGCTTTCATTTTGTCACTCGCTTCCCTGTCCCCACTATCTCTGTCGGAAACTGTCTGATTATTTCACTCCGCTGTTCTCCTGTCTCTCTGCCTCTGTCTCCGCTTTTTCCACACATTTTTTATCTCCCCCTTCAGCATCACCTTTATTTAATCCTCCTGCACCCTTTCTGCTTTCATCTGAACATCCACAGACACTTTGGTTTTAGTTTAAGGCTTTTTTTTTTAGTGAAGAAAATTGGAGCCACTTAAGCTGTTAAAACTGAGACTGAAGGGATGATTTCAAGTCAGCAGATTGCATTTGAAGCTATGTTTGACTTATTGTGTTTACAAGCTCTCAAGCTCTGGTGTTTTCAAGTGGAGATATTTAAAATGATGTACTCCTTTGTAAAACATGTAATTAAAAACATCTGAACATGCAGTGGAGATGCAGCTAGTGCTGGAGGCTGGTTATCAGATGGTTGTGTGCGAACTCACATTGTGTTAAAAAGAGCATTTGGTAATGTGTTTAATTAAGCCTGTAGATGTTGCTTTTGTTTCTGTCCATATGGATGCAGTTGTATTTGTGTGCTCTGTCACTTGTAAGATCAAGTCTGCACAGTGTAAGTTATTGTGTGTTAGTTTATGGGTCGTGCAGTGCATTTATTGAATCATGTGTCTTTGAAGAGGTTTATGTGCAGTATATGCAGGGATTTTAAGTGTCCACAAATGAATTGAGTCTATTTATGTATGTCTGTCTCTGTTTTCTGATCTTTTCATCCATCTCAACAATGGTCCTATGCAGCAAGAGTGCCGTGGAACAAACAGTAGGTAGAAGTTCAAAGAGGTGGAGAACAAGCACGAAGCAAGAGACAAATTACCTCCATCAAAACGATCCATTCCCGTGTGCACATTCCCCTGCAGTGGAGAGCATGAGTAGCATCACCAGCGTCACTGTAATGCTAAAGAGTGCGTCTTTTGGTAGCAGCATGAGGGTGTGTTTAAGTAGCAAGACAGAGTGTTTAATTGAATCACTGCTCACTGCTGGATCCTTCACCATGAGGTGCAGCGTGCAGCTGAACTGGCGTCTGAAGCAGCGTCACTGGTGGGTGGGTGTATTTGGCAGGTGGAACAACTCTGTCAGGATGTGCAGGGCTGCTGTTTGACCATCTGAGAGTTCATTCTTCTTTCATTAATGACATGAGGGATTTCTTTACTCATTCGTTTATATGATGCAATGATGTTATCGTCTCCGTCTCCATGTCTAATTCTCACAGCGTCTGTTTGGCTTGGTTACATCATATAAATAGTTTGGTTGCTTTAATGTTGTTAATGATGTAATCAAAACAAAATATAAAGTGACTCCAAGCAAGCTGACTCGCTTGTGTTTTATGTGACTTATGTTGTGGTGTGACTAGTGCTGTTGGTGGGTGCGATCGAGGAGATGAATGACTGTGCTGTTTTAGGGAAAACCTAAATACGAGCTGTCACGGGGGAATTCCGGGGTTTTGAGGTGGGTCAGCTGAAGCTGGGGCTTAAAGCTGAGGTAGATCTGAGGGCCAAGGCCGCTGAAAGGGGCCTCTTGTTGTGGTACGAGGTGCTGATAGGCATAGCAGAGCTGTGCGTCCCCCCACCCCACCAAAAGCCCCCCCCCCCCCCCCCCACACACACACACACACACACCAAAAAACAAAAACAAACAAAAAAAACAGCCTCTTTGTCTCACCATGATGAGATCAGTGGAACAAACTCTCTAGCTAGATGATGTCATGTTTGATACTTGGGGTCAAAAGCTCAAGGTCACACGCAACGCGGATGTGTGATGTGAAGGGTGTATATAATACCCTTTGAGAGCTGGATGCATTTGGTATGAGCTGTTGTGTTGCTAACAAAATCTTTTCTTCTCTTTGCTCCATATTTACACACGCGCGCACACACACACACACACACACACACACACACACACACAGTATATACACACACCGCTTTGACTCTGATACCCTCTGTGTCCGACTTTGCCACTATATTAGTAAACCTATTTAAAAATAACTTGTTGAACCTTCCTTAGGTTATCAGAGTTGAATGGGTGTCCATATGTCAGTTTATGAGTTTCTAATCTTGTCACCTTCAGGGGATGAAAAGGTTAATACAGCTTATCTTTACTGGGACTGACCAAGAAACCGTACAAGGATTCCCATTGGTTATGAGGACAAGCATGGCTGAATAGGATTGGCTTAGACAGATAGCTAACCAAAGTGAAGACCCTTATTAACTCCTGAAACACCAAGCTTCTCTGTGTCATTGGTCAGTATGTCAGTGGACACCCACTGGCTCTGGGTTATTATGTAACTCCACATGTAAGTTTATTGAGGACTGTTTTAGGACTACATAATAATAAAAAAAAAAAGAACCACATACAGCTCATATAGGCACAGTTGGTGACCACAGCTGTCACTGTGTGATCCAAAAAGATTGACAGGCAGTATTTATGTATCTCTGAATATGATCATTGTTGCTTAATACTTCAGTATCATGAGACACTTACATCGCATGTCTCATGATGTTTGTTAGATTTCACTTGTTACAGACATTTACACTGTTGTGGTGATAATGAATTTCATTTTTAGCGGTTTTGTGACTTCAATAAATTACGCATATACACGCTGTTTTTATAATCTAGATTTACAGGCTATTTATAGGATCAATAGTCTATAGTTGGTAAAGCACACTGTCACAAGAGGTGAAAAAATATCACCTCTTATTTGTAACATCAAACTTCATTGTGATGATGTCATATTTATTTGGAGTCAGGCTCGAGTCCCCTCCCAGCATGCTTATACAACAGTCATGCCCACGATCTGCTCTCCAGCACCTCAGGCTATCTGACAATGGAAGGAAGGCAAGGCCCTGTATGTTTCTTGGTCCTTGCGTAAGACAAAACCTCAACAGGCACATAACAATATGGACACAGTTTCTTATACACGAGGCACAGTTCAGCAGTGAGACTAAAGGAGACAAGTGAATGATCCTGTTTTGAGAGCTTGTCATACTCTCTATTAGCCAACAGGGGGCTGGTAGACTAACCATCTTGAACACCAGTGAATTATTTGCTCCCTCCAGGTCACATGTAAAAACAAGGCAGGTATTGTATTGTAATATGATTTATGTGAAATACAAATGAAATAGGCAGCAAATGATAGATAAATGCCTGGTATGACTGCACAAATAGTGAAAAAAAAAATTATGTTTGAAGGGAGGGTTATCCAAATGGACTTATTATACCATTTCATTACAGTGCATCTACCTCGCCCAATTTGTTGCCTATAAATGAAATGTAAAAATTATCATTTTCTTTCAAATATCAAGCCAATCTCAAGCAGTGGCTTTTACATTCAAGTTATGTACTTTACAGTAGTGTAATCCACATATGCTATAATGTAAAGCTAAATGACTTCAGTGATTATAAATAATTTTCCACCATAAGTTTAAAAGTAGTTTAAAAATATGGCGCTCAAAAAAAAACAACATATAGGCATTGTATTGTCATTCTTGGTGCCTTCTAGTAGAAAACCTGACGCTCATCCATGTGCGTCAGTGGTTTCTTTGGGTCAGTCTATGGGAAATTACCCGGAGACCCTTATCCAAACAAGAGGTTGTGAAAAAAGCGTGTTAAATATGTGAAAGAGAAACACAAGCCTGTCCCTCAATAACTACCGTCAACAAATGCACCAGATTCAGATCTGCACAAACCAAACACAAGTGTGAATTCTGCTTATTTGCTGCACAGTTATTCCTGCAGGCCATAATTGGAATGATTTCATTTTTATTGAAGCTCATGAAAAGATTACAAATTAAACAGAAATGGTACAGATACATGTTCTTGTCAGACATGTTGCTATACGAAAGGCTCCTCTATCTACATCAGGAAGGAAGGGATCCTAAGGACGCACAGTTGCAGCAGAGAGGAAGACAATTGCTTGTTTGGGAAAAAGAACTGTTGTTGTCTGAGAGTCAATAGGAAGTGCTCGAGTCTCAGAGGGAGAGGGCTGAGTAGGTTAGTCTAGCTGGAGGAATGTCATCATCCTGTGAAATGCAGTGTAATGACACTGGGAATGATGCTATCATTCATTCAGCTAGCGAGTTTTGCCGCATCAAAAATACTGAGGGTGATGTGTCTTATCTTCTATCCAGATTCCTTAAATATGCCACTAGACTCAGTATATGTATTGTGATTTCGTCAATACTGTATTGTTATTTAACTTGTGCACATGAATAGTTCAATCCACCACTCTTTTGTCTGTTAATTCAGAGCATCTTTGTGTTGGTGTTTTTATTCACTCAGTTCCCAGTGTGAACTGAGTGAAAATTTACCTTTGACAGCACTTGTGCGACTTAATCCCTGCAACCTTAATCTAATTAACTAGGATATTTACAGCTCTAAGTCCTATCTTATCAAGGCCCATCTTGTTTTTGTTTCATACTCGCACAAAGAAAATAACAAACAGAGTGTGATGGGTTGAAGGTAAATTTCAGATACTGTATGACATTGTTAATATTCTTGTTGGTATTTGATGCTTTTGGCTTCTGTGGGAGTGTCCTCTGCTCCCTGCAGTGCACTCCCTCAGCAAGAGGTAAAGAGCTGTATTCACTGAGCCTGATTATGTGCCATTGCCCCATTGACATGGACGTTGTTGCTCTGTTTCTATTTGCCAAGGCTGCCCACAGACAGACACTCTCCTCCTCCATTACGATCCTCCCACATGTCATCTGCTGCATCTCTGGACTGTGTATCTCATTCTGCTTCTCAACTCACCTACAAACACACAACAAAACAAGTGCTGTGTTTTGTCTTCTTGTCCCGAGATTGAATGTCCAAAATATGTCCTGGACACTCCATTATTAGTTTTCCGGTGTGGATATCCTGGAGCCCAACTCTCTGTTAGCTGATTCACCCTAACCCCTGTTTTATTCCCACACCTAATTCCAGCCGGACTCATCTGTGTTTTCTGTTTCCGTCTGCCCACAAATCGCTCTCATACATCACCAGTTGACAAGGTGACGCGCTCCGCTGCACATCAACTTCTCAGTGTGCCCATATGGGCCAAGCAATAAGCAGAGGCAGGCACGGAGAAAATGCAGAGCTAGACCGATGCCGATTTTTGTTTTGCCTGGAATGATAAGTTGTTCTGTCAGTAGAATTACATGCATACATCAAGTTACTGCCTGCTAATGATATTTGTGCACGCTGTGGCGTCTTCATATTGAACATTTAGACTACAGTTAGATTGTGCACAACCTTGGCAAACAAGTTATCTAGAAATCTGCTGGTAACAGTGGCTGTTGTACATTCTTTGTATTTAAATTGTCTTCAGAATATTCCGACAGAGACATATTTATCAGCGCAGAGAGTGGTCTGCAGCATCTCTACAAATGAAATTACCTCTCCAGATTCCTCATCTGAAATAGCTGCCTCATTTGCAGCTACAGGTCAACTGCCTGCATGCTGAAATTGTTTTGTGAGATTGCAACAATTATTTAATGAAGCTTGGTTTACTCAATGTATTAAAAGTAGGCCTATGCTTCTTGACAAACTCAGAGATAATGGATTCTGACACTATTGTAACTGCTCTTTTAACTCACTGAAGCAAGGACAGAGATGTTTTGCATGTATTTTGCAGCAGTGAAAACAGCATACTTGACAAGTGCCTGGTGAAAAAAGTTAACTCAACTTAAAAAAAGAAAAAGGTATTTTTTTTTTTCCACTGTGGGCGGTGTATAGGCAGCTGCCACAGTGGATTTTTACACTGGCACACTTGCAACCCACTTCAAACTCAAGCCAAACTCTGTGCTGCCAAATCCTTCTTTTGTTAGTTTCTCCCAAATAGCTTTAGACCATTTCAGGCATTTTGTAAGATTTTGGAGAGACCACATGGGAAAAGAAACTCTGAATATACACATCTGTGTACTATAGCCTACTACATTTAAATGATACCAACAGACTCCTGAACCAAACATCGACTACATCATCTAATGAACTGTATGTCTGGTGAATAATGCAGCAGGATGATGACACCGTTCTTAAAAACTGCTGCCACCGTTCCTGCTGAAGGACCCGTGGAGGTCTCTGGGCACCGCATTCAGAGCCGCTGTCTTAAATGACAGTTCACTCCTCTCCGCTTCCGCGCAGCTCCACGCAGATTAGGGACACACACACACACACACACACACACACCCGCCTCCTCAGAAACCGCTCTCGGTCGGCCCATCAGTCGGTCAGTCTTTATCCTTCCTTGTGCTGGTGATGGCGTGTGTGAGTCCGGACTGAAGCATTGGAGCGATACTCGGACCGAGACGACGATGACGATATTAAAGACGACACAGATGGTTTCAAACATGACCGCTATCGTTCCCAAAAAGAGTGGGGCTCGTGATTCCTGCACGGATCTTTAAACTTCTGAGGCCAATAAACGACCGCTATTTTGGATTTTTCGGTGGATGTCTCATTTTGCCTTTAAATGGAGGTGCCTCAAAGGGAAAACTGAGTTAAGGTCTCTTTTACGTCGTGTGTGTGGGACGCTGAACGGACCGTGCAGTTGCGTAAAGCCCCCGTGCTGCCAGTTTTGGAGAGTTGGGAAACGGAGTGCTCCTCTTTGAATAGGATGAACAACTCAAGGAATCAAAGGGTAAGGTTTGTTGTTTTGGTCACTGCAAAAATATTCAGAGAACTTACCCTTGAAATGAAATGGAAAACGTGCAGCTAATGCACGTCACACTTTGGGTTAATTCGTCACGGTCAGATAACGGACCATGGCGACCAATGATCATAGTGAGCCATAAATCAGCGGTTTTGTAGACATCAAATTGAGCTCAATTGATTGAAGCAAGCCTTCTCTGATAACGTGCTGTTTACTCTGTTAACGTGCTGTTTACTCTGTTAAAAAAAAGTTAGGGAGTTTGGTGAGAACATATCACAAATTGTGCCAGTTGTGTATGACTGGTAGACAGTTGGAACAGGAAACAGGCATAATTCGTTTCTTGTGGGCATAATGACCTAACCATTAATAATAGCTACTAATGATTTATCTATCTATCTATTTATTTATCACCTTAAATTTCTCTTTTTGAAGTAAATTGTGGCATTAGCAGGAGGATAGTGCCTCTTCATTTTATATTGTCTGTTTACACAGTGACATATCACCCTGCCTCTCTGAGTTGAAACGTTGTGACAACTGGGATATTACTGCAATAATGACTTGCGTCTCCCAGTAGTCATCAACCTTTCCCTTCCCTTGTGAGGAAATCTTTCCTACAAACCTTGAGCTGGCAGCACAGAAATAGCCTCACTTAAACTCAACACTGGTGAGAAGATGCCTTTACATGTGAGAATATTTTGTATTTCATATTTTTCCACATCAGTGTGATGATAAAGTATCATGTTTGTGACAGGCAGATGTTTGGGCTCTGTGCATGCCAGTCCAAATATCAGAGACATGGATATCATATATTTGCATTTCTGTTTCAGGAAGCAGAGTAAAGCCCACTAAACCTTGTAAAAATACTCAAATTAAAGGACGGTTACCAGAAATTGTTCCTCTCAACATGCTATGCCTTTAAGAATAATGGCCAGAGAGCCTGACTGTGTTTGACAGCCAGTCATTCTGGTTTCTCAGTTTGACCAGCACTGGTAGCTCTGACCGCTTCCTGTAATCAACATTTCTGTCACTACTGAAACTCTATCCGTGTACAACAACCAAATGACTCAATTCATCTTTCTCTTTCTAAAATGCTTTCACTTTTCTTAATGAAAAGCTGCTTCCTGACATGTGTCTGTGTGTGCATGAGAGAGATGGAGCTAGAGTTTTGATTTAAGCTCATGTTGATTTCAAAGGTCAGAGATTGAAAGAGCAAGGCAGATGTGATCTTTCCAATTCTGGAGTACAGCCTGGCTTCTGTGTGTGTGTCTTTATTTGTGTGTGTGTGTGTGTGTGTGTGTGCAGTGCACAGAAAGCTCAAAGTGGTGTGTGTTCATTTTGTCCCTACTATTGTTACAACCACAGCCATCTCTGATCATTAGTACTGAAAAGGTCACTGATGTACCAGAGCTGCTCCTTAGTGTGACCACGTAGCTTTTCTCAATGTACAGTGTTCCTGATGTGATTCAGATGCTGCAGTTAAACTGATTGTCTTTGCTGTTAAATGCATTTCTGGCTGGGTTTGTGTTGCGTTTGCAGTTCTACAAGGAGGAGAAAAGTCAGCATCCTGTGTCAGTTCACTAGCCATGGAATCCTTTGGCCCTTGTCTTACAATCAATAACCACTTACTGCAGAGGAGCTCTCTGCAGTCAAGTCTCTGTCCGTCCATCTTTAGCTTTCTGTCTCTCTCTTTCTCTGCCTATTTATCAAGATGGGCATCTCCAGTGTCTGCTTGTATTTGTCTGTTTTCCCTCCTTCTCTTCTCTCGCAAGCCTTCATTCACCTGCAGTCACGTGTTTTTTTTTTTGTTTTTTTTTGCTGCCTCCTCTGTCCCTTCGATGTGCTGCTCTGTGCCTGCAGTAGAGGTCACCCTGTTTTCTCTGCTGATGTTGGCCATTGCTTTTTCCCAGAAGGTAGCTGCGAGGACTGAAATAGGTAGGACTTCCTCAGCCTGAGAAACACAGGAGAACTGCAACCCATTACTCTATGCACTGCACGGCATGACAGCAGCTGTGGAGGAGGACTGTGTGTGTGTGTGTGTGTGTGTGTGTGTGTGTGTGTGTGTGTGTGTGTGCGCGCGCTCCTCTCTCTCCTGGAGCCAGTTGTCTAAGAAGTAGTAAGAAAAATGAGCCACTTATACCCTGCTCCGCCACAATATTGCCTTGCTGCCCACCCAATTATATTTCTTTTAACTCAAACTTATCCATACCCACTCCTTCTCTCTCCTGGGGTTTCTTTCTTTCTCGCTGTCTTCTTGCCAGCTTTGGTCCTCCTCTCCAGCTTTTACATTTTGGCTTCATGACTCAAATACACACTAAGCAAAGCAAGTTCAAGGCAGTGCTTCCTTAGTAATGTTTGGTCCTATTTTTATTTCTCCTTTGAGAAGTAAGTGTTGTGGCAGGCATAGTGGCAGAGTTCTCAATGGGTTTGTCCTGACATGAGTGGCTCAGAATGAAAGAGAAGGGAGTGAGAGGCAGTAGTGGGGAGAAAGGACAGATAGGCTTGATGCAGGAGGACAAATGTGTGTATTGTATTGGGTGAAAATACATTTGTGCAGCAGCGGAGAGATGGTATGGCTTGATGATGCAGGTTCAGTAGATGAGGACGGGAGTGATAGTCCAACAGAGGACAGGCAGATAAACAGACAGACAGACAATTAGAGCGGAGTGACGACTTGACGATGCAGAGAGATTGTCAGGAGATTGATGGTCATGGAGGAAAGAGCTCAGTCCCACAGACAGATCATCAGACAAGCAGCTAATGCAGAGCTGCTGGCAGCGGATCACAGTCAGACTCAATTCACATCCATCTATCATGTCAGTCTGAGGAAGCAGATGCTGAGCTGTCAGCCATTTGTACACTCCTGTCTGATGGGCTGTCTAATACCCGTTACCTGTTGTGTATGTGGTTTGTGTGTTTTCTTCATTTTACTCTGCATCTATGCTGCCAAAATGTGATTATGTTATGTTTGTTTAGAGTAATTGCTCTTGTGTTGCTGATGTGAGCGGAGCCACAAAATGCATGCACACATACACCCACTAGATTTGTGGAGATCTCATGTAATGGATAATCCATCTCAGCCAGCCTTCATCTTGCTCCCATGATGAAATGCTAGCATGGCCTTATAGAATCGATGATAATAATGTTATCAAAAATACAGCTTTACTCTCCCTTACACACAAAAAACACCCTGCACACTACATTCCACTCACATGATACCTCCAGCATGGGTTGAGAAGAGGTGTTGCAGGCAGTACAGTTTGTGTGTGCGAAGCATATGTGTGTCCGAGGACACTAAATAGCTCATGACGTTGCTTAGACGGAGAATGTGAAAAGGGAGTGGTCTTCACATGATGACAGACCTCTGTTCTGTATTTTAGACCACACTAGAAAAATTGGGGCCATATGGGCCAGTGCTGATATTCTTAGACTGACTGGCCCACAAACAATATTAATATTTACTCTGTTGCTCCACTTTTTTATTTGCGAGTTGACAACTGCATCTAACTCTGAATGAGACAGTTAACCTCTCTGTTCAGACCCAGACCCATATAACTGTAATTTGAATAATTAATACAATGCAAAAGAAAATTAAAGTGCAGTTTTTACACATTGCTGTGTTTATGAAGGATCTGCCATCCCTGCTGCCGCATTACATGACTACAGGCAAAAATTGGTCTCCAGTAAGTATCCAGTATTTGACTAAAGGCCAGATTTATATTTGTTTATTTATTTATAAATTTATAGGATTTATAAATTCATGGATTTATGTTTATAAATTGCATGTCAACTAAACCATGTTTCAGTGCTGTCATTGTAAATTCCTTAACTTCACTTACAAAAGTGCTGACTAATTCCCTACAGGATAGACAGACATATGGGGCTCACTCTGAACCGTAATATAAGAGCATGTAAGGCACAGTCTGCTCAGTACTTTCATATGTCAGCAGATAGAGTCTGTACATTGTTCTGTTTTAGCGGAATAAATATTATGTTGAATTGTCCGTGTCTGCATGTGCCTTGTCTTTGTGTTGATAAATGGGGTAGTGTCGATGAGTGTGTAGACGTTTTACACTATTTTGTGTGTGTGTGTGTGTGTGTATGTAAATATGGACACCCCACCACCGCCGTCGCCACCAATCTGTTAAAGATGTTCTGGAGGGCAGAGATAAGAGCCACACATACACTTGCGCAATTAATTATATTCTCTCTCCTGGTCTTTTCTGCTTTCCGCAATCTCAGTTGCCCTTATCTGCCTTGCCTTCCCAACTCATTTTCTGTCTGTCACTGAACTGACACACATTTGTGTCCACACACACACACACGTACACACACACACACACATGCATGTATGCACAACACGCACAGAGATACTCCAAGGGTTAATCTGGACCATTAGTAACCAGAGCTGACTGTAAGTATGTGCTATAAAGTGAGTGAAGGGTGGAAGCCAAGTGACAGACTCGGGGACTGAGTGGATCTCACCTTACATGTGTTCCCCATGACATTTAATATGACTGTCATTAATCATAGCAGTGAAACAAATACTACTTTCACTATCCTGTGATAGCAATATTCCTTAGCTCTCGGCTCTTGTGGTGTTCCATTAATTAATGATACCACAAGGTGGTAAAGTTGTCCTTCAGAATAAAGGGGTGTGCCTTCCTACATTTCAAATCCAGTCATTTTCAGTGTTTCTTTTTTTAGATGTTTACATTTAATATTGTGACATCTACAACCATGAAACTGGTATAATTGCAAAATTAGTGGCTTTCATCAGCATAAAAGCTGGAATCACCCCCACTCTTTCACATCTGTGCGCATACAGATAAAGCCTCCAGCTGTGTCTCATGTGCGCCTTCTTGGTTATTGTGCCCGGAGGGCAAAGGGCTGAGGGTCACTTTAGTGATATCTGGTTTTGCTTTAACTCGGTTCAGAAATCCTGCAGCTTCATGAATATTATAATGAACTGCATTCACTTCAGAGCTCTTGCTGGTCGATAGTAGTTCAAGGGGGCACACACACACACACACACACACACACCCCTTCACTGTAGCGTATACTCTGCTTAGTGTGTGTCTTTGTCTTTATCCTTCTGTATTGTAAACCTTTGTGTCAAACAAAAGCCTCAACTCCACTCCAACAGGTCTCACGTGTGGGCAGCACATGTGGTTATATATATCTGTGGCCGTATAGTCTAAATAAGGCAACAGTCACAACAGTGATGAATAATAGATAGTGAAAAAAAGCCGCTTTAACACAACCATTGGCTAGAAACGGGACTCAGAAAGAGCACACTTAGAAACAACTGCATTAATGTGGAGTGCAATATCTAAATTTGATCCCATTGATTAAGATAATACCAAACAATTTAACATAGTTAGCAGAGGGTTTGATGCATAAGATTGTTCATGAAATTCTTATCACATGAAAGTCGCGTTAGGATTTTATAAAAGTTCTGTTTCGCTCATCCATGCTGCACTGCCAGACCAGTGTTTTGAAGTTTGAAGAGCACTGTATAATATGATGAGATGGCTAGAAGAATTCATTTTCAGATTCATCTGCCTTAATATAGTCTTAGCCAAGCATGCTTTTTACTTAACTGCACAACTTCATGCGTGTCTACAGTACAGCAAAGAGAGCAGAGGTATAAGACAACAGGGAGCAGAGTCTGGCAGGCTTAAACACTAGTTAGGCCGGCTGAGCTAATTAGTCAAGATTTCCTCATCCTGATTCAGAGGAGGAAAGCCTGGGATTACTGAGACAAGCCCTGTGTCTGTCTATGAAATTGTGTCAGGCTGTTGAAACGGTTCAGCAGGGGGGTTTCAGTGCATTTATTTGCAAAAGTCAACTAATGAGAGCTTTACAAATGTGTGACAGTGTGCTGCACAGCAAGCGTTAGAATTGGCTTCTGGTAGTGAGATAACTATTCTCCCCTCACCCCCTCGAGGATGAAAAGGAGCTTAATGGTACGGAACCCAGCGGGGGGTGCCTCTCTCTTTTGGGAAGCTGCGACACTGTGACCTCTCGCCCTCTATGCTCTGCTTTTGTGCCTTTTAGCTGTCTCACGTCTGCCATTTGTCCCCGTCCTCCCAGAGCAACAACACTTTCTTCTGTAACTGGAACATGTTTTCATCTCTCTGCCTGACAAAAGGCTTCCACCATAAAAACAAAAGTCATTTTTAGTGATAGAGAAAATGTGTTTTTTCAGCAGAACTTCATGATGTGTTATCATTGTTTGCAGCTCAGATGTTAACAATACTTATGCCAACAGTACACCCTAAATTAATTAATTGATTAGTTTATTATTCATCTGCTGGATGAAGGTGCTTGTAAGTTGCTCTGGGAAAAGTGAAAGCCTGCATCCCTATGAACTCCTGTAAAACACACAAGTCATGTGACACTGTTGACCAGCCACAGGCAAAATTGTAAACAAGATTGCAATAAAGTTAAGCTGGCCAACAGGACACATGCCAGAGATCAAACCCAAGGTATGTCTTGGGCCTACACTTCTCCTTGGCTCCTCAGAATTGACACGAGGTGTGAGGTAACCTGTCATTCTGAGAACTTTCAGTCACCATGACACTTGCACACACACTGAAGTTCTTGAGAGAGTCATGAGTTGTTGTTTTTTCGAAGTGAAGGTGTTGTGCCACATATTCTGCCCAGCCCCTCTCAGCCATATCAGCGTAAGCGATAAGTGATACGGCCAACTTCCTTTTACAGACTAACACCTCTCTTCAAACAGTAATTTGATGTGTTGGAGGAAGAACAGGCTGCAGCAACATGTGATTAATTCCTGCACAGTTTGGATTAAAATGTCACATCAGTGTCTTTTTGCCTTGTGTATCTTTTAATGTGATTAAATCCCTTTTACTCTATCTCCCCACTTAGGGATGCACTTGCAGAGTGCTCTCATTGAGAGAGATCACAGTGGTCTTTGATCAGGAGCTTAGAAAGACCTGCTTCATTCCTGTTCCTTTCCTAAACGCTTGTCTCTGTTCTCTGTGTGGGCTTCTGGCTTACAAGAAAAGCAGGCTAATCAGTTAATAATGCAGTATCTACTTGTGTAATAGTCAGTGGCTGTGTTCCAACCTGCAGTGAACAACGCTTACTACACCGGTAAAGTGCCCTGTCTGTGTGTGTGTGTGTGTGTGTGTGTGTGTGCGTGCGTGCGCCCCTTTAATTCATGAATTGCCTCTTAAAGCCCCCACAGTCCAGTCTGCCAATTACTCTCATTAGGGATTCTCCGTTACTGTTAGAGTGGAAAAGGAAGCTCCTTGGCTACAACTCTTGTCCCGTCTCCATCTCCCTTCTCCTCTTAAGATGTGTACTAAATCTTCCTCATTTAAAGCTGTGAAACACACAAAGCTGTGGCAGAATTTCCTAAGAATATGATTATTAACATGATATTTCTTGAAGTAAGTTTTTTGAGCAGTGATCCAAATGTTTTTTTTCATCCTTTCATACTCTGCTTGAATCTTTGAAGAGTATAGTGTTTTGTTGGGCTTCTTTTCAGCTCAGCCTTGCAAATCAGAGAGGATTTACAATCCATTTTCTTATGTCTGAACATAGCATTATTTTGTGTTTTGAATGAAAACCACTTTGTTCCCTGTGGTCTCCTTAGAGGTGAAATGGAAAAGAAGCAGGAGAGGGTGCTGCTGTTATTAATGTTTTTCTGCTGCTGTTATTTATAACAAACTACCCTGCAGGTTGAATATGCACCCTTTTCCAGCCCAGAGTTATTTATGAGTCTGGTCTGGAACTGTGTGCAGTGTTTCATAAATCCATACTCTGCAGGCCTGTTAGTTATATATTGCAGGACCACACACACTGATACAGTGGATACACAGGTGCACACACACTTCCTGTTGTTATTATCACCTATAAGTTGCCTTCAAAATTATTCTGAAGTCTGGTTTGCCTGCCTGCAACTTCTCTCAGTTCCCAGTGCTGCTACTATATGATAATGCAGAGCTGGGTTGAATGTGCACAGCCGTGTAAGAGCAATCAGGCTTTAGTGGGCCTATAAATTGCTGGAGTGATCACTGCTTGGCAGACTCTAAGCTCCTGTGCTCTCTCGTAGCCTTGAACAAATTTGTTTTATAGCCTGAAATACACTCCACTGTTGCTCTCCTTAGGGCCAGCAGTCAAAAAAAACAAATGCACTTGCAAGCACAAAGTGCACACATAGAACAAATATGCACTGATTCACTTGCATGTAGGTCTTTGCATACACAGGCATATTCCTGAACCTCTTTCATGTACATCAAACATGATATAGGACTTAGACACATGCATATTATTTCTCTCTTTAGCACTCTGTGCTCTGACTCCACCCAGTGTGTGCTGGGACCCAGCTGCAGTAAAACACACTGCCTTTGTGTGAGAACAGCTGGCTACAAAGTCACTTGGGCACACATAAGCAAATGTGCACAAGCATCCACACAGATATTCACATAGTTTTCCATGCATGCAGAGCTGAAACAGTCTCTACTGTCAGTGAGTAATTGAATGCATAAGGTGTTGGGAGGAGGGAGAGTTCACGGTGTTCCAGCTATAAGAGCTACTTGGTTCACTGTTGAAACTCTGCAACAAATCACCTCAGTGATGATATCATCATGTTGGCACCTACACCAGGGTACACTGGCATAAGAGAGGGTTCACGGAGGTTGCGTGTTAAGTAAGTGTTGGCAGTGAACAAGCTTGCACTGCTTTGTCGCCAGTTTCGTCATAAAAAGCAACTGCAAACACTCCACCCGTTACTGTTTCTCTCCCCCTCCTCTCTATCTTCCATGACCAGTACCAAACCAGTTCCCTTCACTGTTGTTTTGCCCCGGCTTCTCAGCAGCAGCTGACGTTTGAAACACTGAAGGGACGTTGTTTGGTGAATGGCATCATTGTGTTTGAGTGGTTGGGGATTGTTGTGTGGTTTCTCTTTGCTTCTAATCGGACTCCAGGCTCTGTGTTCTGTAAATCATTTTTGCATGTGTGCATGCATTGGTATTTGTCTGCATATATAGTGACACTTATGACCATATGTCTGCTGCGCCACTGTGACCTGTTACTGTTTGTTAATGTGACTCAGTTCCCCCAACAATCCTCTCACTGCTCACTGTCATCCAGTCATCCAGTCATCAATAATCTATCCATTCTTCTGTCTCCATCATTCTTTCCTCTTTCGATCTTCTTCTTGTATCTTCATTCTCATTTGCTCTTGTACTGTGACCCCCTCTCGGCTAATTTGCCATTGATTTTTGTTTCTCTATCTTCATTCATCGTCTCCTCTTTCTCATACTCTCAACTGCTTCCTCCATCCTTAACTGCCGCCATGCTCTGGGTGTGTGAGAAAGAGCGAAAAGGAAAGCGGAAGTGGGTGGAGGGGAAGGCGAGGCACATAGTTGTGGCTGGTTAATTGAAAGCCAGCCGTTTGCTCAGTAAAGTCCCACGTATGGGAGTGGTCAGGAATTTGCAGGTCTTGGTTTTGTGTGTGTGTGCAACGTGCAGACAGAGCACATTTGTGTCAATCTGCATGTCAGTGACTGTGAATACTGACAGATTGTGCATGTTATTGTGAGTGTGTGAACTTGTGTGTTTGTCTGTTTTTGTACAAATGAATGGGTAAGCAAGACTTTTGCCTTTTTCTCAGTGTGTTTGGTCCTGCTGTTGTTATTGCTCACTTTTGTCCTCATGTTCCTCTGCACTCCATTAGCCTCCATCACTCTGCCTGTCCAGACACTTTTTGTATTTGGCCGGTCAGCTATGGGTTCTTCTGTGTTCACAAAGAGTTCACAGAGCCAGCAAAGAAAAGGTGGCATGGTTCTGTGGCGGTTAAACCAGCCTTAAAATGGTGAAAACTACTTCCATCCCAATATCAGCAATCCTCTTTGTGTCCTCTGACCCTCTTACAAGCAAACAAGCAGAAGGACAATTGCTCTACTGACACCGTTATCGATGTCTGGTGTGTATGTGTTCATGTGTTTCGGATGTGCAGCACAGTGCCACAGTAAAACCCCTGCACACTTACAAGTGTACATGACAGCCATGCCAGCAGCTCTGTGAAGCTGTACTCGGGCACGGTGGTGCATTGAACTAGATGCTAACATCAGCGTGCCGACCTGCTCACGATGACAATTAGCAGGTATAACGTTTAATATGTTCGCTGTCTTAGTTTAGCATTTTAGCACGCTAACATTTGGTAAACACACGGCACCACTGAGGCTGATGGGAATGTCATTATAGTGTCATTACGGCACGAGAGGAAAAGTCTCATTTTCTGTTTACTGTCAATAATTATATTGATTTTCATGGCAATCCATAGTAGTCGAGATATTTCGTGACATCCCATCCATAAAGCCAAGCTGCTAGCGTTTATATTTTCTCTTGATTATCAATCGAATTAATTTTGTTGAATAACTTTAAACAACTCCTCCTCCTCCGCCTCCTCCCTTCTGTGACTTTAATTCCCAGGTTGTCTGAATTAATATGATTTCACTAATCATTTGTGTGTTAAACCTCCCCCCCCCACCCCCATGGACTCAACCCCATGCTGTAACTGCAGCTGTCTGGCCTGCTTCGGGATAGAAGGCAGAGGTCAAGGGTCGGTGACCTGAACAGGAACGCCTGCTCATGCAGAACAGCACATCGTAAACAAACCATTATACGCCATCTGCAGCAGCGTCAAGTCCCCGAGCAGCGTGTAGGTGTGGGTGTGTTAGCGCCTCCGTGATCACACCCACAGACACACAAGTGAGGATCAACACGGCCAGACGGGGACTGAGAGGTGACAGAGAAGTGACCATCTGGTATCTAATGAGGCATCAAATTACCTGCTGAAAGGTCACATTAGCGTTACGCACAATACTGTGTGCGTCACAGTAATGCCTCCAAATAATGTTGTTTGAAGCAGAAATGGTTCAATTACCGCTGCGGTTATTGGAACATTTATCCGTAACTCGGTAAAATTACTGGACGATAAAAACTTTTTTCAACAGCTGTAATGGATTTTCATGGTCTTTTATACAGACATTTTTGGTCCTCATAATATAAATCCTCCTGACTTTGCTGGTCCCCTTCCTTCCCTTAAAGTTTACATATTTTTGGTTTCTTGAAATGTTGAGACAAGATGAACTACTGTGAAATTTGCTAATTTGGATATTCATAGCAGATACAGCCTACTAACTGTGTAAGTCTCTTTTGTACTAATGCCAGCAATAGTTCACACTTATCCGATACTTATCCAATGAAATTTCTTAACACCTACAGAATAGATATGCAAATTCATAGTTCCCAGATGATAAATCCTGCAGCTTTGAAAATGCAATGTTTCCTCTAACACCGCCATGAGGTTGACTTTTGTGGTTTTGAATGAAATGTGTCAATAATTAAAGTCTTGCCAGCAGCTTTGTGAGGCTATATGGATCATTCTGGTACATACATGTCCCCTTCTGGATGTATTGTACTTTCTTAGCTTCAGCATGTTAGCAGGGTAATATTGGCATGTAGCTCTGAGCTCTGCTGTGCCTCAGTACAGCCTCACAGAGCTGATGGCATGGCTGCAGACTCTAAGTCCTGTATGCGTGCAATTTAAGGTTTGGTGTCTTGTCCAAGGTCTAGATTCAATAATAACCTTCTTTCAAATTATAATTGCCAGCTTGAAATTATGAAGTTTTCTGTCTTTAGCCATTAGTATAACTGTCATGTTTTGGAGACACCCTTGTCTGTATATACTTTTGCCCTAAGATTTTGTGTTTTTCTTTTTCATCAACACCTTAATCCTCCTCATTTTTGCTCATCTTCCTCACCACCACTCCCTTGTTCCTTATCCCCTCACCCTAATAGTCTGTTTCCCCATAGTATTTTGCTCTTGCTTGTCTCCATCCTGAAGTTTCCTATCTCCTCCTTTCTTCTCTCTCCTCCTGCTTTGTACTCTTTTCTTCAAGTCCCTCCCTTGTTTTCTCTGACATAACCACACCCCCTTTGCCTCACTGCTTGATATACCCAACATGCACTGCATCCCTGTCGCCCATCCACCCTTTCTTCACCCTCTATCTGGCTGCTGTCGACACTGACACCGTCACAGGCAGTCAGCCACTCTGGCAATGCCCACTGGTCTAACACCTGCCACTCTGAACACACAGTGTGAGTGTGTGTTTATCTGTGCCTATTTTTTATTGGTAAAAGAACTTAAAAAGAAACTGAGCGTATCATCCACTAATGGTTTCTTGTGTATATGAGCCTCTGTTGTTAGGTGTGTTTATGTCGTACTTACTTCATTGTGAGTATTTATGTCAGACTGTTGCACTCTTTTAGCCCGACATACAGCCAGTCATGTGGATTAGAGTCAGATCTAGGCTGCTCGATTTCTATTCTGAGAGCCCCAGAAGGAGAAGCCTGTTAATTTAGCTGCTATAAATACAGGACCTCAACCCAGCAGGTCACTCAAAGACCCACTGCGTGGAACTGGACCACGGTGACAGCTTCTTTACTGTGTGTGTGTGTGTGTGTGTGTGTGTGTGTGTGTGTGTGTGTGTGTGTGTGTGTGTGCGTGTGTGTGTGTTTATATATGCGAGTGTATGCATTCCTTCAAAGTTGGCCAGCCAGCCTCGGGTTCAGTGATGCATGCAGCATGGTCTGTGGTGCCACAGTCGAGAAGGACATTTGGACACAGCCTTGAGCTGGGCTTTCTCTCCTTTCTCTGTTAATTCTCAGTCCAAATTTACTTTTCCTTTTTTGTTCATGACTATCATTAACATAGTTGCTTTAGCTATAAAATGTTAAAACACAATTTTTCAATTATGAATTACATATCTGTTGCATCAAAATCAGAAATATAAATGTGGCCTTGCTTAAGTGGTTTTCTCTTATTTTCCCATTCTCAGTAAAGTTAATATTTTTCTTTCCAAAAAAAGAGACACTTGAAAGAAAAGCTCATCAACTTTCATAAACAAACACTTGACCTTTTGCAATTGAAGCCTCTACTTTGTACCTTACAGTCATCTAGTAGTTAAATGTTATCTCTGTTTATACAGTTGCTGTAATTTGCTCAGCTTTCTTTCACAGTAAAGAGTACTGTAATTGCTTTTCAGTCATTGAAAGTGTTTATTTAATGACTGGCTTATTTGTGTAGCAACATTGTGTGTAACAGCCACAGTGCAGATTATACACGACTCTGGACTGATCATTATCTTCATTATCGTCAATATAAATTCGCTTGGTCGTGCTGTGTCTGATAATTCCTTACTTTGGCAGTGTTTCTGAGGAGAAATGTCATGTTAATCAATTCATCCCTTTTTAATGTCGTTTAGTATTATGTAGGGAGTAATGCTCTAATGCACAGCATTCTGTTATTGACAATATTTTAAAGTTTTAGTGGTTTGGATTGGAGAAAAATAGTTGGATTCATGTGATTTACAGCTGCTGGTGTAGCTTTCCCCATCATGCACAAACATTGTGGTTGTATCTTAAGAAGCGAGTTTTTCCAGTATTGTGGTTAATCAAGAATTATACAAAATATCTAATTTTGTAGTATACTGTATCCAATCAAGAATCTGTGTCCAAATTTGGACTTTCATGTTGAAATCCCATTCATTCCCCTCCTACTGGGTCTCTGTTGCACAAAGTGTCTCGTGCTTAGAGAGAGGCAGGTAGAAAGGAGAAAGAAAGTGTGGAGGAGAAGAAAGAAAAGCCGATTGAGGACAGTGAAGTGGAACGGATGGGGTGTGAAAGAAGGTGGAAGAAGATGAGCGGTGAATGTATAAAAGCTTAAATGAACAGAATAAAAAATTCATAAGAATCGCAGAGAGAGAGAGAAGATAAATGAGAAATATCGGAATAGGGGAGGGGACCATGTATTTATCAGGCAGAGGGCTGGGAAAAGAAAGGCAATGCGAGAATTAGAGATTATTTGTGAGGAGAGTGTCTGCTTGTTAATTTATCACTGGAGAGGATGAGCACACACATTCACATGCACATTCTCCAGCAGGCAGATGTTGCCCACCATTTGTTCATATAAATGCATAATAATGAGTAAATTAATGGTTTTTCTTAAAGGCCACCTTGTTGATCAATATTTCCAGATGGAAGTGCAAATGTATGATTTACAGTTGTTTTACTTTGAACAAGAAGATTGTCACTAACACTCACGGTCAACCCAACTTTTCTTTTGCTTGGTCTTTTGATTCTTTTATCCCTTTTTCCTCTCTCGCCTCTTTTATCTCGTATCTTAAATACTCCATTCCCTTCCTGTCTACACTTTAAGCTCATGGACACAGTATTTTTATACTG
This sequence comes from Embiotoca jacksoni, assembly GCF_022577435.1. Lineage (NCBI taxonomy): Eukaryota > Metazoa > Chordata > Actinopteri > Embiotocidae > Embiotoca > Embiotoca jacksoni. The sequence goes on along the minus strand of NW_027185436.1, from coordinate 16,063,158 downwards.
CTGACAGAGTGAAGACAGGCTTAGAGATTTGTTTAAACTATGGACAGCATCACAAGAGCCAGACAGTTCTGAGGATTGAGGAACCTTCATTGTCTGCGTGTGTTTGGGTTTGTGAATGTGTGTGCATATGCCCACATGGTTTGTGTGTCGTCTTGTATAAATTTAAAGACTCGCTTTAATCACCAGTGAGGTGGCTTTCTTGCCCCAGATAAGCCAGGTCAAATTTAGTTTGATGGTGTTTTCTTTTATTTCCTTTAAGAAATCTGTTTGGGGAAAGGGAGATCAGTTAGACATGGCAAAGAGTGTATGTGTACATTAGTGTCTGGGGCTTCTCATTTAGCCTGCAGACATTCAGTGTTTGACAGCTTCATTCTTTATGCTCAAACTTGAAATGTGCTGCACTAAATGATTCAGCATCTACATGTCTACTCACTGGGTTGTGGGCCCATTGGTAGGGCAAAAGGCCACGCACATACACACAATACCAATGAGCATAGACTCCACGGTGCTTTCAGAGACACAGCTCACTAATGTATCCACAAGAAGCCTGTAATCCGCTGCAGATTTCCACCTCCCAGTTGTCTCTAACCTTGTTCTTGTCTACATATTTTCCAAAAATGCACCCTTCACTGTGTGCAAGAGAAGTGAGCCTATTATCTACCTCAATCTCAATTCACCCCTTTCAGTTCCCTCATAATGTCTTTACATTTGCCAAAGACAAGGTTCGGTAAAAATGTGCCATTATCAATAATTGAATCCTAATTTTCCTCTCGCTCCCTGTTTTCCCCTCTCTCTCCTTCCACCACCCCTCGTCTCTACAGGACAGTGACATTCAGAAAAAGATTGACCATGAGATCCGGATGCGCGATGGAGCCTGCAAACTGCTGGCTGCCTGCTCCCAAAGAGACCAGGCTTTGGAGGCGGCAAAGAGCTTGCAGACATGCAGCACTCGGATCATGGCCTACATGTCGGAACTGCAGAGGATGAAGGAAGCTCAGGTCATGCAGAAGGTCCCACGCAGATCTTCAGACGCGGGGCCAATGGACGACAGACTCCCATGCAAAGGAAAAGTGGCCATCTCAGGCAAGTAATAAATAAAAATTTGTATTTCTGAAAGGAAGGTAATTGGAGAATGCTAAGGGGGAGAATTTTAAAGAATTTAGGAAAAGTTCAGCTTATTTATTATTGTAAATGTGACAGTCTAGGGAGCAAGAGACTGGCCAGCCATGAAATAGAGCTAATTTTCGCATCCTCTTACTGTTATAGATTGATGCTCAGCAGCTCTTGTCAGCCTCTAATAGGGAGTGTTTCGTTCTCTCTTTAATGACCACAGTGAACACGGTGACTTGCATCCAACCGCACTGCAGAGATAATTCACTTCAGGGAGCGAGACAATAGAAGTGAAATTTTGCTATTACTTTATTTGGTTTTAAAGCACAATAAAGGTGAACAGAGCTAAATTAATGAGATGGGAGACTGGTAGCATGTTTGTGTTTGTAAGGGCACTGTTGCATGTCTGGTACCCAGCTGGAAAGCATGCTACACACACACACACACACACACACACACACACACACACACACACACACACACACAGTCAGTAATTAGCTAAGGAGACAAACACACAGACGCACGCGTATCAGTTAGACAGTGAGCGTGATTAACATTTTCATGGTCTAATCCTCTGTCTGTTGTTATTACAGATCTGCGGATCCCTCTCATGTGGAAAGACACGGAGTACTTCAAGAACAAAGGAGGTGAGGAGTCACCTCTGTGAATGTGTTTGTAGCAATTAATTGATGGCTTATGAATGATTTATGCCTATAGGATTTATTAATAATTACCTTCTGAGGGAAGTGGTCTGTGGCTTCACACAACTATGAAATGGCTAATTCAAAGATGCTGAATGTGTGTGAAATATTGTGACTGCAGAACAAAAATCAACTTTTGTTATTCGCTGCGGGGCGAATCACTGATGTGGACTTCATATTTTTTAAATATGTGGCTCGAAGAGAATCCTACTGATCTGTGCAGGCTGGATATGCAGTATGACATTTTGTTCTACTCCCTGACACATCTGTAGCACTTCCTGAAGCTGATCTACACAATCTGTTGTAGCTTTTTTTTTTAATTTTTTTTATTATTAATATCTGTATTTGACAGGGACTGCTTTTTTTTTTTTTTTTTTTTTTTTTTTTTAAAGACATGAGAAACTCCTGATAGCACAATCTGACCCGCTGCTTAGTCTTGTTGGCTTTGCCTCTTGGCTCTGAGAGGCATAAGCATGCAGGCCCTGAATTAGGTCATTATTAGTAGGGCAGGAATAACAGTAATGGCAAACAAATGAAATCTGTTGTGGATTTAAGGAACGGCCCTTGACTTTTGTTCTGAGTAATTTTAATGTGAACGAGGTCATTGTAAAATGTCTTTAATACATTACAGAATTCAGTGATGTACTGAAAATATTTCTGCGTTGACTATTTTCTACCCCACCTCCTCTTGATAAAGTCAATATGGGTTAACCTCCGTGTAGTCATTATAATAGTCTCAGTGCTCAGTCTCTCCCCTGCCAGCATGAATGGAATTAATCTGCATGACCTGTGCATACAAATGAACTCAAGAGACAGGTAGTAGACTCTTAACAAAGCTTAATGAGGCTGTTAGTCAAGGTCATTAAGCATACAGAGACATAAACCGAGCCCAGGAGGCAAGGAGGAGTAAAGTATGTTTCTTTCACTCTTGTCCATCCATGTTTAAGCCAAGTGTCGAGCTCATATTTGGAATAATAAATTCAAGCATTAATTGGCGGTGGTCCATAAATAGGGAAACACATGAGTAGGAGGAGACTGTGTCAGTGTTTGTTGTAACCTTGAATTCTTTAGGAGGAATGGCAAAATGAGTGCCTGAATTCAGCTGTCCTGTAGAAGGAGAGAATCACACAATAGAAGAAAGATGGTAGCCCATCAGGAGTCACAACACCAATACCACAGGTGCTATTTCCTGGATACTTTTCTCATTGTTGTTACGGATATGATGGCAATGCGCTTCGATACAGGGATTTATGGATTTACCCGTAATCACAACATTCCCCAAAATGACATTGCAGTTTTTTTTACAATTAATTTTGAATCCTTGATGTAGTTTATTACCCGGGTTTTATTCACTACTGCGACATTAAAGAATGTTGTGCTTTAGTTTCAGCAGCAGAACCCCTATCAATGCTTCATAGGAACTCTTAGCACAGCTGGCCGTTGAACCATAACTAACAATAGTAGAAGTGCTTGTCAGGATCTGATCTTCTGTCAAGCTTCATCTGCTCAGGTCAAATACCCTGTCTCGCCTCTGGCTTCAACACTTTCTTATAACCCTTATTTCGGAGCTTACAATGAGCTTTCAAGTGATGCAACTGAATGAAAGCTTTTGAGATGTCTCATAAATGTGACATTTCATGGATTTGTATTTTTTTTTTTTCCCCCACATTGTACTTTGTAGAGCTTCATCGGTGTGCAGTGTTCTGCCTGCTGCAGCTGGGAGGAGAGATCTTTGACACGGACATGGTGATAGTAGACCGGACGCTCACCGATATTTGCTTTGACAACACCATCGTATTGTAAGTCATCTTTCAGTCCAATTACCAAACAGCCAACTGACTTATCAGCAGTGGTGCAACATGTATTCAGACAGCATAAAAATAATCTGCTGCGTGTAACATTCTGCAATAAAAGTTCAACTTTAGTAAAAGTATGCAAGTAATACCAGCAAAATTTTGGGTCAAAAGTATACGTACTTATTATGCTGAATGGCCCCATGCAAAGTATTAAAAATAGACTTGAGGTATGCCCGACTTCAACTTTATTATTTTTGTTGCTTAGTGATCTCATGGTGTGAGTATACAGTCTTTAATGCATGATAATAATTTATTTAACATGGTAGTATGTTTTGTATATAACACAAGTTGTCACATACATGTAGAAGACTCAAAAGTAAAATGTTTCTGCCTGAAATGCTGTGGAATAGAAGTATAAAGTAGCATACATATAAAATACTCAAGTAAAGAACAAGTATCTCAAAATTATACTTGCAATTAAGTCCACTACATGAGTATATATACTCAGATACTTTCCACCACTGCTTTTGATTGACACTGATGGTAATAGTCATTTTGTGTGTATCCATTTGCAGTAGCGAGGCCAGTCCAGGTTTTGAGCTGCGTGTTGAGCTGTATAGCTGCTGCTCAGAGGACGACTACTCTGCAGGGAGCACGCCGAGGAAACTAGCCAGTAAGCTGAGCTCCTCACTTGGGCGATCAGCTGGGAAGAAGCTCCGAGCAGCCATGGAGCCTGGACCATGTAGTCCTGTCAGCAATGGAGGGGCAGCCCCTCTCCTGCTGCCAGTTCCCTCTGTGCCGTAAGTTTAGATGGAAATATTACCTAAAAGGGAGAGCAAAATAATGTATTTCATTTCATGGCAGAGGACACAGGTGGCCATATTTATAGAGACCATTTCTCACTATAAACATACATACTCAAACAAGGAATAACATTTCTGTCTCCTTTCTTGTGCACTGACAGGGGCCCGAAGTACCACCTCTTAGCTCATACCACCCTGTCGCTGTCACATGTCCAGGACAGCTTTCGCACGCATGACCTCACCATTTCAGGCAACGGTGAGTGGCAGCCCCCATCAATCTGTGTACTCACCATCTTTCTGCTGTCTCTGCCAGATCCGGCCATCTGTCTATTTTTCTGTCCCTCTCTCACTCAACGCTCTCTCACACCTTCTCCTTGCATCCTAATAATTTCCTTGAAATCAATGTAATGGAAGTTCTCCTCCTCCGCCCTTACTTCTTCCCTCCCTCTCCTCCAATGTTCTCCAACAGACAGCCATTGTCAAGGTCACAGTAATAAAGGCTGTGCTAGTGAGGTGACTGCTGTGTAAAGCTGTAATGATGTGGGCTAACAAGGGCCCAGACCCTCAGACAGACAGGCCCCTAGTGTTTTATTCATTGGCCCTTCAGCCTGCTGTAAAATTTCACTGCCGCACTTCCTGACACTCGCTGCAGCTGCCAGTCTTTTACACCCAAGTGCCTTGTTGTGTGTTAAAAGAGGACTGGGGATGAAGTGTGTTTCTCTCTGTGTGTGTGTGTGTGTGTGTGTGTGTGTGTGAGTATACATTTTTGTGTGTAAATTTTGAATGTCATGTGGAAATATTTTGATTTATTTATGGTGTTTATTTTTGCCCATCCATCTACTCTCTGCCTCCAGAGGAGTGTTCGTACTGGCTGCCGCTCTATGGCAGTATGTGCTGCCGCCTCGCAGCGCAGCCTCACTGTATGACCCAGCAGATGATGAGTGGATGTTTGAAAGTGAAGGTAAGTTGGCAGGTATGTGTGCATGTATTCCTCTAAGGATTTCACTAGTTTTTGGGCTTTTGTCCTGACTTATTTTGATCCTTTTCTCCCCCCCATCATGTCTCTCCTCCCATCCGTCTCATGTTGTCATCTCTCTTTGTGTTGACACTTTTTCTTTATCTCGCAGCAGTGTGGAGGTGACACTCAGAGTTGGACAAAAGTGTACGCCGCTCTCAAAGGAACAAGTCTTTTCTGCTACCACCACCAAGAAGATGTGGAGGCTAACGTTGAGCCAGCTTTCACTATTGGTATCAACAAGGTTAGCAAAGGAGTCACAATTTAAAAAATTGCAGAAACCATCTAGAAAGGAGTCAAAACCTCTTTGAGGTTGATCCAACCATACAAATCCCCTAGCTGTGTATTTTTGGTAACACCTAAGGCAACAGCAGAATAAATGGGAAGGTACCGGGCTTGTGGATTGCTGCCAGTTTTAAATCCCAAGCCAACTAGTAGACTCTAAAAAGTGAATAAGAAATCTTTTCTTCAAGGTTCCCTTTTGCAGGCCGCTCAGCCCTCAGCATTCTTGATCGAGCTGCTCTGAGGTCAAGAGCTGAAAACTCTGGTTGTGTTTTCAGGTATGAATGTTTAGCGTGGCTGAAAAAGGGCATTCTAGGTAGGTAGGTAGTTACTTTATTAATCCCCAAGGGGAACTTTTTTCACTACAGCAGCTGCTGTGTACAGTGTACAATTCTAGTTAGAAGATTGAAACCATACCAAAATATTTGAATCTATTCATTGTCTTTTTGAGTCTTTGTAATCACAGCTCTATCCAATCACAAATCATATTTCCCCTATCCCCTCGTTTTCCCAGGCTCAAAAGCAAAGATGAGTCATTTAGCCAGTCAGGTTCTCAATCATCTTATTTCCTGTATGAGTTGATGCCTATGGGGACTTTTCATTCCTTCCATAGTGACTCATGCAGTCTTTTGTGGCCTTTGACCCTCCGCACACAGCAATCCTAAAGCCAAGTCGGTCAGATCAGATCTGTGTCATGCTCCGTTTGTCTACTGACCAGCTCTGCTGAAGAAGGGGGAGCCTAATGTTACAATTGAATGAATGGAACAACACTGCCATCTTGTGGTCATAAACAGACATAGACACATTTGGAGAAGAGCAAGAAGGTGGGAATTGGGAGTCTGCTCCTTTTGTTGGATAATTGCTGAAGGGAAATGGTGAAGAGGAGACTAATTGCAGGCTTTATTAACGAAGGCTTATTTTCAGTGGGGACTTACAATTACCGTAGCCTTAATGATCACTGGTTGCAGGACATAATTGTGTTCATTCAAGAGTATTGAATTTCATTCCCCACTGTTGTCATTTTGTGACAGATGATTGTATTCTTTCTCTCCTCCTGTGTTTCAGGAGACCAGAATACGTGCGTCAGAGAAAGACCCACACAGTAAAGTTCAGAATATCTGTATCAGTAATCAGTATGGAGGGGAGGAGGTCACACACACTCTGACCACAGACAGTCGAGAGGACACACACCGCTGGATGGAGGCTTTTTGGCAGCATTTCTATGATATGAGTAAGTGCTTGTTATGTTGTAGCACACAGACTGAGCCCATTTCAAACTCATATGTTTTACCAAAGCTGACTCTCAATTGCATTTAGTGTCTCTGTCTGCTGATTGTTTTGTTAAAAATGACACTTTGCCATCAATATACAGGCCAATGGAAGCAATGCTGTGATGACTTGATGAAAATTGAACTTCCATCGCCAAGGAAACCGGCTCCTGTCACACCAAAACAGGGCTCTCTTTACCATGAAATGGGTGAGACCTCTCCCTGATTATATGTTTTTGGCCACTTTAAACTATAAAATTCTGAAAAATAAAACAGGGAAAGAAAGCACTGCGCCCCCACTGCATGTTGATGGTGTGTAAATTTATTTCCTTGGGTGCATGTGCATGAATGATGCTGTCACAATTACATTTTCCTCTCTGATATCTCAGCCTCACACTCTGCTTTACTTCTCTGCACTATAGATAGAATGATTCTTATCTCTGACATGCTGACTCACTCTCTGTCTTCTGTTTCTCTGTTCCTCTTTGTCCTCTTTAATTTTCCTTGTGTGTCCTAAATCCATCCTTCCTCTGTATTTTCTATTTTGCCCTTCTTTATTTCCTTGTGTAATTACATTATATTTTTGAAAAAAACCTCTTTTCATCAACTTTCACCATCAATTAATGTGGGTGAATTTTCTTCATCCTTGAATGAATCTTTTTTTTTTGTTCTGCCATCATCAACCCTTATCGATTTTGTTCATGACCATCAAAACACCTATAAACTGAACTCTGTCCCGTTGCACACCTCCAATCCACTCCATCCCTTCTTTCTTGCCAATCCCGCTCTTGGTTTTCCTAACCGTCCTTGGCAGCCCCTCTTGCCACACCCTCCTGTGAGGGCCTTCTGCTGCAGGAAAACCCTGTGTCTGCTGAGATTCGTGCTCTGCTCTCGTCCTATTACAACGACAGGTGAAGTAACGGGAGTAGGGCTCCATATAAATTCTGTTGTGGCAAATGTTGCAGTCTCAAGAGGCTGGATTGAATTAACAATCCAGTCTGGACAGAATTATGCAGATCCACTTGAGGATAGTTTATTGATTCTGCAAATCATAACAAGACCAGATCTGTTTGTTCCACCACCATAAATATTCAGCAGTAAAACACGCCCTGATTAAATTTATTTAAATAATTGTCTATTTGACAATTATTTCAGGTGTTTTTCCTACAAGATAAAGATGTTATTTTGCATGACTGGACAATGCATGACTAAAAAAGAGAAAAAAAACACAAGGGCTCCTTAGGTGGTCATAAGAAATGTAACCATTTAATGCCTCTGCAATATTTGTCTCTTAAGAAACTAAAGGATCAGTAAAACTACCCTAATCAATACTTTTAGGAATGTTTCAAATAACTTTATCACCTGTTCTAAGAAGCCTAAATTTTAGATTTAATCCCAAATAACAATTTAAATTAGAAATTAAAATCCTTTGGAAAACCAGTTTCAAGCATACCCTATAGCAGTATAATGATGAGCTTTGCTGCTTCTTTCCTGCAGTTATTGAGTCATCTGATGACCTCAGCGGCACTGTATCTGACATCCTGGCTCGGAGGATGCAGGAGCTGGAGCTCCGGAGCCAGCTGGGCACCTCTCCCACCTGGATGTCTATGTTTGAGGAGAACAATACCAAGAGCGCTGGCCGCCCTCGTCAGTGTACTTCTCACCTGTCTGGTCACAGCCCCTGCACCCCTCATCGACTGCCCCGGAGCCCCATGAGTCCTCACCGCTGCCCACAGCTGGGTCTTCTGTCCTCAGATGCAAGTCTGACCTCGGACAGCGACAGCCACTGTAGCACCAGTCCGTGCTCTCACCACCATGGCTGGCCCGAGCCTTCTTCAAACTTCTCTCTCTTGTCATCTTCCCCATCCCGTCTGAGGCCTCGCACTCTTTCGTTGGATGCTAAGCTCAGTACCCTTCGAGGGAGGGGGTACGGAGGAGGAGGGACCCTCCAGTGCCCCTGCCAGACTCCCCCCTCGTCGCTGCTTGCTCCTCTCCCCATCTCCTCTCGTTCACCTCGGTCACAGCGCAGCACACAGACCACGCTCTCCTGCTCCAGCTCCACCTCCAGCAACAGCTCCAGCAACAGTGAGGGCAGCCACAGCCCTGAGTCATCAGAGGGAGTCCCCTTCTCAAGGCCCTCCCCAGCTCGACGCAGCCTCAGGAACCTCAGGGCCAGACTTGATCCTCGTAACTGGCTCCAAAGTCAGGTGTGAACTTGTTCCCTGATAGACATTTTATGCTTGCCTAAAGGCAACGGTGGTCATTAAACCATGGTTTAACTGGCTTAACACGTGAACCAAAGTAAGGCAATCTGCTCAGTCACATGCATAACCCTGAGGAGGATGTCTCTAGCCTGCCTCCTGGCGGAGGAGGGGAATGGAAGAGCCTCCTGGGGCAAACTGGAATGTCTTCTAACATAAACGACAGGTGACAATCACTACAGGAGTCTCTTCAAGTTATCAGTTGCCAGAATTTTGAAGACGTTCCAAAACGTAATGGGAGGTACTCTGATGGTCATGCTGCTTGGGAGAAAGTGATGCTCGGATACACGCCACTCTAGGCCTACTCTCTGTCTTTGAAGTCTAATTGTGAAACTGGAAATGGTTTTATCCCGGCCCTTGTAACATCGTTTCAAGATCATCTCTATTAATGCACTAGCGGTATGTTGACTGGATGTTTCCTGTTGTTATGTGGTAAAGGTTTGCAGTGTTCATGCTATGGAACCCAGTGAGCATGAGGCAAACTGCAAGATGAGCATAAGGTATAATCAGAGTTCTCAAATGTTAGAAACTATTACGTGTAGGGGAAAGGGTTCATGTTTGTTGCCTGTATTGTGATACCTGCTTCAGTGTACTTCAACTAATTATTCACACAACACATGATCTTTGTGGGTCTCCTAAAATGACTATGCACCATTTTGTTTTTATGCATGATTTGACTTACAGTTCAAATGTTTTACTACTTGAGATCATTTCAACAATGAATCTGGTGAAAGCTTAGCCTAATGCAAGTGCTCATACTTACTGTACTGTGATCTCTTCCGGGTAAAAATCTTTACTCTGGTCTTTACTTTTATACATCTATCTGCACACTACTGACAGGTTGCCGTCAGAACCAGGTGATAAACATTAAATTACGCACATAGGACAAATCCTAAATTAACAGATTTTAGCCAAAGCTTAAGTATTATTGAAAACCCAAGCCATACTAAAAAAAAAAATCTGCTACTCTGCTTCACTGCACTGAATATACCTATAAAAAGTCCAATAAAATGCAAAAAGTCCACCACTCCATTTTTATCGAAAAATTATTTATGGGGGCTGTATTTTAGAAAACAATCTATGAAATTGATTACCTACATGAAACTCTCCTCCGTCATTAGGATGATGACAGAGCAACAATTAAATTAAATGACGTGTTTACACTGCTACGTGTTTTTTTAAATTATGTTAGTTGTGGCCATTTAGACAACTCAAAGCAGTTCTTACGACAAGCAAACAGAATCAAATCTTAGGAGAGTCAGTGCAGTAAAGCCTCTGTTGTTTATTGTGGACTTTGGAAACGGTCACCTTCTTGAGACTCAAAACTTGATCAACCATTTTTACTAAGAAATGCAAGTGCTGGAAAGACAGCATTTGTTACTGTAAATTAATTTTTATAAGTTAACAAATAAACCTCCTCTCTTTGTCTTTTGTTACATTGTTAATTTTGTTATAAATGCAGCTGTATTGATGCCTGATTTATCATAATGTTAACAGATGATGTTCAGATCTTTAACTGTTACGAATAGATAACATTGAATGTTATAACCTTGCAAGAATTTCTCCGTGTTGGCAGGCTTTGTGTTCTGCATGTACATCATCCCAGAGGGCGAACATAAAATGAGAAATGTGGAAATCTCATGTTTAAATGATATAACATTAATTATAATAAAGGTTCTATCAATTCACAACTACCTCAGTTATTTCACATGTCTTGTCTACATGAAATATTATCTGATATAAATATTTTACATCATATATGGCTTTTTTTTTACATGTAAAGTTGTCTAGCAAGTTATTGGTTAAATTGAAATCACTTAAAATGTTTTAAAATCCCTAATTTCTTATTGTTAATATTACATTTTCAAGGATGTATGAAGACATGACACCTAAAACTAAACGGTAACAAAGCAGATATAAGTGTTAACAGGGAAAAACACCATACTGTTTTCTTAATGCGGTCAAGGTTCGATCAGGGAAATATTTGTTTTGTCTGTAATACCACGAACAGTTCCCATGCAGTGCGAGAGCTTTCCATCAGATAAGAAAGGTACTTTACGCCCATTATGCGTTAAATGTGATGGATCATATTATATCCAGCTCTGTTCTGCTTCTCTTTCCCTCTCCTGCCACAAATCCCATCAGAGATGACGTTACGTGAATGACTGAAGAAGCAATTCCATTTGGAGGCTGCAGCAGTCTATGCTGTAGAAGAATCGACAAAGGCAGGTAGAACAGAGACTTTATTGTCAGTGTCTCGATAGCAAAGCCGTAGAATAGTAAATAGTACAAAGCACTATTACAAACATAGGAGGTAGTCGACATTGTAATATGCATAGAGAAATGCTATGGCCATATTGACTCTGTCTCATATGTCTCAGAGAAACACCCAAAGCTCCCTCTTTTGTGTTTGCAGTGCCGAGTTGTACCATTGTTGTGCTATTGTAACTTCACATCTGCTGAAAGTATAAAAATCGTACATCTAGTTATACCGAGACCAACATTTTCATCATTATTCATCAGTATATAATACACTCACACTAATAAATACTTTACATTGTATGCTTCATATGACGCTGATTATTGACTTATGTAACCCGGAAGGGGCATTTGACTTGAAGTTTGGCAATTATATGATTTGTGTTGAATTACATAGGTAAATAAACAGCGTTACATCAAGTTACAGATAAAGGGGGGAATCACCCCCTCTTCACCCTACTGCATGTCCTCCATACTGAACCCTTTTATATTTCGGCACCTGTCCTTCTTCCAGCTTCCCGATCCCCTCCCATCAGCAGGCACTCCGTGGGTTAAACGCCCGCAGTGCCACCCCGGCCAGAGTACTCCAGGCCATTGTGGAGAACTTTGCAGGGCATGTTCCAGCTCTGCTGATATATGTGGACGCAATCCGATGGAGCCGCTTTGCCCCAAAAGTGTTGTAGTGCCCTGGAAGGACTTGGTCAACCTGTTCAATGGATTTTACAGTTATTCAACATTTCAATTGATGCCACAGGTGTTACTAGATTATCAGTTGTTTGACTTTCAAGCTGAATTTCTCTAGGTGAATACAAACCTAGATTGACTAATTATTTTTTTTTTTTAAAAACTACATGTTTTAGAGAAACAGTTGTTGGTTAAGTGTAGAATCCACTTGAGGTAGTGAACAGTAGTGAATAAATGACAGTTTATTGCCTTAATTGTGCATGTTCTAGACGCTGGTTGTGTACAAAATTCCAATACAGGAACATGACCTTTCCATTAGAAATCTTTGAAATGATGATATAAACTGTCTTGTGCCATCAAAAATCAATTAATCTGAAAAGAAAGTAGAGCTATGAGCTGAAAAATGTCCCCTCGGGGATTAATAAAGTAACTACCTAACCTAACCTAACCTAAATGATTCGGCTGCCCTCTGGTGTGTTTCAGTGTTACCTGTTCGCTGTCCACAAGCCCGACCAGACGCTCACAACTGCTGATGTAGTCACTGACGCGGCTGTAGGGCAGCCAGTCGATCATGGCGCCGTCATACACAACATCCCCACTAAATAACAGCTTATTCTCTCGGTCATGGAGGCAAATGCTTCCCCGAGAGTGACCGGGCATGTGAAGCACTGTCAGCTGTCTGTCGCCTAGGTTAATGACATCACCTGGACAGGAGAAAGAGAGTGAGCTGTTACAATATTTTTCGAATCATTCACCAACATAAGGGAGTGTGCAACACATTCCCAGACTTGTATTCAAACTAAACATTCCTCATACTTCAACTGGTTGGAATCAAATCAGAATTATATTTATGTTTCCCACTTGTGCTGCAGGGTCTGCATCTGACATTGATTTGATCCAGACCAGGTATGAGCTGCACATTGTGGCAAAAGGCTAAAGCGGACAATCCGAAGCAATGAGATAGTCCAGCTGCACTGCAGCAGTGACTCTGACACAGCAAAACAAGTCGGCGTACAGTATTGACTGGCAGTGCAGAAATTGCACTCTGCAACAATACTAGGTAGGCTAACATATTCACTTTTAGACCAGCTCCTGTTGCTAGAATTCTAGTGATGCATGCCTTTTGACAATATACCTAGTATGTACAGCATCAGATTTCGGTTTACCATGTACATTTATTCAGCTCACCACTGTCTGATCTTCAATATCTATCCTAATAAGATATAATAGCTAATTTAGCTGTATATCTTCCCTCAGAATGTTGGGTCGTGGCTTGATCAATGTTGTGAGGTCATTTCTGCTCTGTGGGACGCTTTTCATTAGGTGCCTGGCAAGTCGCTGCAAACTCTTCCTCTCTCTTTCTCTGAAGTAACCGAATCCATCAAAGTCATCAGAACAATGGCTTAAAATAGAACAGCTCTGCAGCTGTAGGTAGATGAGAAACGAGGATGTTGTCTCACAAGTGATCAATACAGTTTGCTTAATGTGGGGCTTGACATGGCCTAACCCTGAACTCTTTAGTGTTATGTACCTCTGTAACCCCGTATAAGCAGATTCAACATCCTTTGGAACATACGCTTTGTGCACCGTCCATCGTGAAGTCGTCGTATGTCTCCACCACATTTCATTTGTGCAAAGGCTGAATCCCATACCTACCCTCCTGCAGTATGTGTGTGGGCTGCACAGCCTTAACTTTGTAGTTCCTTGCCCTCCATCCTGGACTGGGAGCCTCGACTATGTCCCTGTCGCTGAGCCAGGTGACCGTCTCGAAGTTGTCTCCGTTGGCCAGGGCATCGACCTCCGCGCTGTGGACGCCCACCTGTTGGAACTGATGCAGACCACCCGAGTGGTCGAAGTGGGCGTGGGTGGCGATGGCCAGCAGCGGGTTCTTCCTCTGCGGATCTTTACCCAGCAGCCCCTTGCCGTCGATGTAGTCAGGTAAGCTCCTCAAGCCCAGACCCGTATCTATCACCACGTCCTGGTGTGTGCCGCGGAGCAGCCAGATGTTGGCCCGGTTTTCCGACTGGTAGAAACGCTCCTGGATCCAGAAGAGTCCGTCTCCGAGCGATTTGTGAGCGTACCAGTCGGCTGCAGACATCCCAGTTCATGCACTGGTCGAGGTAAGCTTCGGCGGGTTTTGTGCTGCCGGGTGATTTTTGCGGAGATGCGTTAACTAGCCTTTTAGCTAGAGGTGATATGTTTTCATTGAGGTTAACGTGATGGTGGCCGACGACACACCCTTGTAGGAGGAGAGGATGCTCATTGGGCAAACAGAAAAATGACGACAGCCAAAAGCGGACTGCTACTGGCTGAAAATAAGACACGCCTTCCTGAACGTCACGCAGGGGCGGGACGAGTTAAAGCCACATTTACGCATGCTGAGTGTGTGTATGGTTTACTCAGGCGGCCAAGCCGGTTGTTAGCAAAGCCATTCAAATTTCCATTAGGTTTAGCTGTATTTTTGTGTTTTTTTTTTTTTTTTTTTTTTTTTTTTTCAGGAGTTAGTTTACGTGCCGAACGACAGATAAAACTGCTCCGCGAATAGTAAACTCGAAAACTGAAAACACGGAGATTCAGTAAAGGCTTCATGCTGTGGTATAGCCCTGAACTACATAGACGACTTTTAGGAGCTCCACATTGGGAGCAGTTTATTAACTGTACTTAAGTGAGTATTTCTACTTGCTGTACGTCTCGATACGTCTCTGATGTCATATTTCAGTGCTGACTAATGCCGCGTCGCCCGGCAAGCTCATATTAAAAGCGATAAGCTGTACTACATTGACTGGTGTCAACACGTGTTTGACAGTGCAGCTGACTGAGGACGTGTGGACTCTTGTGTTGCAGGTACAGAGGAGGCTTGCAGCCATGGCAGGCAGGGGCCGCGGGGTAGCGGCCTTTACCTTCAACATTGATGCTCTGGGTATTGGCAGAGGCAACATGCCAGAAGCCAGGGTGGGGCCCACGCCGCTGTTTCCAGTAAGTACCGACCAACGCACTCTTTTTATATATATATATATATATATATATATATATATATATATATATATATATATATATATATATATATATATATATATATATATATATATATATATATATACACACACACACACACACACAGAGAGAGAGAGGAAAAGAGCCCAAGATGACGTATCACATTTCAGTATATTAAATTCAACTCTAAGGCCTCAAAGTGAGCAAAATTGTGGAAAAGTTTGAATCCAAACCTTTAAATGCATCAGTATTAGTTGGCATTTCAAAGAGACGGGTGAAATCGTAGTGGAATTTGAATAGTAGACTTGAATAATAAAGTGTTGATTATATTTAGATCTGTTTGAAACTATGTAAAAGTGTATGTTGCATTTCTATTTGGCATAAATGAAGAGTGATCAAAAAGAATATCAACAGAGTTTGCACATGTCGCAAGTCCCCCAGACAACAGGGACACAACTTTGTACTTCTGATTTTATTAAATGGCCCAATGGCAGTTGTTTATACAGAAAATGCTGTAGAGCCTAACTTGGTTTGCATTTTAATTTCCCTTTAATCAAGGTTAAAATCAATTTGGTACTAGAATAAACAGCAGATGTTGTAAAAACAACTACCACCTATAGTGCCTCAATATAGATTTTTGAGTATTGCCACATCTGCTCCATACTGTTGATCAAGGTTCAATCAAATCTACCTATGAAAAAGAAACATACTGGTAATAGTTAATTGTTATTATCTCCATCAAGTTAAATGTCACTGTATTTCTGTAGAGCACAGAATTTAAGCCAGTTCCACTGAAAGTTGGTGAAGATGAGGACTACATGCTGGCCTTAAAACAGGAGATGAGGGGAATAATGCAACGGCTGCCACACAACATCAAGCCTCAGTCCAATAATTCAGGTGAGGAGGCGAGAGGTGCATTAGAAACCTGATGTCTTGTAGAAATGCTGCTGTGAGGGAAGATAAAGCAGCCTTTACGACCTGAAACATTTAATGAAGAGTCATATCTCGGAAAAGAAGAGGCAGAATATTGAGTTATGGTTGCTGTCTCATCTTCTGGTTTTAATGATTTCTTTGGTTTGGAATTACAGGCCTTTCTGAGTTCTCTTGTTCAGCAATGACCTAAAAATATCAACAACACGCAGTAGATTTAATGTCTTTACAGTGACTTGTCTTCACTGTTGTAAAATGCTTTTTTTTTTTTTTTTGCAAAACACTATGGACAAGAACCTGATAGTTATTGTTGACAACAGTCATGCATTCAGTGGTTTGTGTTAATCCTCTCTGATAAACTTGTGTTGTGAGAGTGATTTGAAACTTGTTTAACAGTGTGTTGAGGCAGAACTTGTTCTTCTTTACATGAAACAGAAGTGGAGAGATACACGCAGAGATACCTGAAGCGAAGCCAGATTGAAGATGCGAATTGGGCTCCAGGTACTTGCATAACACAATTTCATGGTATTAAAGCAAATTTAGAGAAAATGGAAAATAATGCAAACGTGATTCTTCATATTTTAGACTGGAACCTGTTTCCAAAAGAATTGAGGCCCCAAAGTAAAAAGCCTCGTCCTAAAGCAGGTATGATAAACCCATCGTTTATGTAGTGAGATGTAATTCTGTGACTCCAAGAATAAAGACAACATGCTTTACTACAACAGGCACAAAGACGAAAACTGCGAAGATATCACACAAAGACACGGAGGCCATGCTGACTAAATTAGATGTAAGCTTCTCCTTACTTTATGGTCAACTACTGAGCATTACATGTACTTGTTAAATTTGTCGTTGTCTCTTTGGGTACTTGATGGCACCTATTTATGAAGTTGGTTCAGCATGTGTGAACTAAGGTTGTAAATGTACTTAACAAAAAAAATATGCCTGTCCTCCTGAGCTACCAAATGTTTTATATAAATAATTTAGTGTTAATATCTCAGGAACTGGCAAAGAAAGATGACGGGAATCCTGAGAAATCAGACGATGAGACTGAAAAGAAAAAAGGGAAGGAGGAGGAAGAGGAGGAACTGGAAGCAGAAGCATATGATGAAGAGGATATTGAAGAGGTGTGATTATAACTATTATAATTATTATAATTATAAAGCTGTTTTGCCAAATTTGTTGACATAATAATGTCAATATGTAAGAACCAGACCTAATATTGTACTTTCTCCATGTCTCCTTTGTTTCCGTGCAGGATAACGACTACATCGAAAGCTATTTTGACAATGGCGAAGACTTTGGTGCAGGCAGTGATGATAACATGGATGGTGAAGCAACATACTGAGACAACGTGACTAAAACTCGACTGTACTGTGTTGTCAACGTAAACAATCGCATCGCGATTGTTTCTTTTTGTTAAATATTGTAGATACGTTTGGAATATTGTTTAGCAGAGAGATGCTTTGTTTGCTCTATTTTGCGTGATGTTAGGAAGCTTTCTTTAAATGTAAATAAGAAATGGCCAAATGTGTGCACAGCGGCAATAATTTATTCAAAATAGATTTATTTATTCTTCAGCCTGTAGACAATTTCCACAGGTTGAAAGGCACATACTGTCCACAACACATGATGCTTTGTCATAAAATGTCAAGTGAACACGGTGATAAAATAAAAGGGCTATACTGTATAACAAAGTCTAAAATTTCACATAATTACAAGTATGAGTCATTGTGGGAATACTGTGCATTTCCCATTTTCCTCACCATGCTCTTAGTTTTGTTTTTAAATGAAAGAAATGCATTTCTCTCCAGGCAAGCTAAAGCAAAGACAGATTCAAGCAAATCTAATGGAAATTCAAAAACATAATTTAACTGGTAAGTCCCAATACTGATAGTGTAAGTGAAGACTAATGCTCATTAGTCTTGAAATAAATTAATTCTAATTGAACACAATGGCAGCAGTCGTACTTGTCCAACAAATTCTGTTGAAAATTACGCTATAACTAGCATGGCAAAAAAAATGCAGCTGGTCCAAACTGAGTAAAAACAGCTTTAAACCAAATCCACAGAATTCATGATTCACTAAGGGTGCAGCCACTGATCCATCACTGAATAAACCGAGATAGATTAGAGTGTCGGTATCTGTCCTTAGGTTGTTTCTGAATTTCTTAAGACGCAATTTCTCACGTCTTCTGGATGCTGATGACTCTGAAATGTATCCGTTTAGAAAAAGTTCCACCCATTATAACATTTGTCTGTCAAAACAAGTCACACGCCGCGTGTTTGGACCCATTTTTAGCCCGTCAACGCTCCTTGATGATAAGCATGTACATATAACTGGACAGAGACAAGGAATGATTGTGGCCACACCCTTATTTCTGCTCTCTCAATTATTTCAAATGACAGCTACCACATTGTCTGAGCCAGACACATTGCACTGATGTATTAAGTTAATAACTACTCAAAAATGGGAACATCCGCCTGGTTTTATTAGGTCTCCAAGTTAAGAACAGATTTGTATAAATTATAATCCCTTGCTATTTTTTTTTTCTCAAGGCTCCCACGTTAACCATCTCCTGCTTTGTCCACACCGGGTCCATGTATAGCTCCATTAACCACATGCTCAGGTCCAGCCCTTGCATTGTTGTCTTCTGCAGCGGGAAGGACCAAATTATTGCCATCAATATGTCCATGAGAAATGTCGCCATGAGCTTCTGTAGGAATGCCATGATGGCTGACGTCAGCTTTCACAAGAACCTCATAGTACAGCAGATAAAACACAGGTGTGACAATGCCAACAACCAGCATGATGGCCACAGCTGTCCACCATCTCATGCCCCAATCTGCCCCATAATAAGGATCTTTTCTCTGTGCTGGTTTATACTCAACTTCTCCCAGCAGCGGCTGCTGCTGCATCTGCTGCTGCTGCGTCGTCGTCAATGAGGACACAACCTCATTGAGGCTGCTCCGAGACGGTCCTGTGGATTTCACGAGCTGCTCAATGTCCTTGTCCTTCTCCAGGAGAAATCCTTCCACACTGTCAGTAGAAGAAGAAGAAGAAGAGTCTGTGGAGGACTCGGAAGGGAGGGATGTAATGGGTGAAATCTGGGCCAGGTGTCTGGCGCCCGTGGGGGAAGCAGATTTCAGAGGACCAGTGCTATGAGTCTCGGTGAGGACACTGAAGCGTCTCACGGGAATCTTAACCGAACGCAGAGCAAAGAAGTCCTGCTCTGTCAGGAAGTTGTTGGCACGCTTAATGTCAGCCACCTACAAATCACACAGAAGACAGACGGATTTAATAAACTGCTTACAAACTGTGCAGACTTACAAAATGCTGGTAAATTCTCTGCCCTCTAAACATTGTGGATTCTGAACTAACCATGAAATTATAGTGGTGTTATTTTCACAAGCATGTGATAAAACACAAATTTTAGTCAAGACTTCTGGGAATTTCTCTTGTATCTTATGATGGTACAAAGAACACATATTCTACGTTTTATTCACAAGCTTATCAATCTGAAGCTAAATATTGTATTATAATGCCCCATCTCTCACTGCATATACATCATAATGCATTAAGATTATTTGACTCGTCTTCAGATACAACTTAAAACTTCTTAAGTAAGTTATGTCTAACATACCATCTTTATAATTTCCACAGATCAACTGTTAAGTTGATTCTTCTTTAAGGTAATAAACTAAACAACAATAATGTTTTGACGTCCTAAATGTATGAAGGCTCAAAGTGTGTAATGTAGAGTAGAGAAGGGAGAAACAAATGTGTAGAATTGATTGTTTTAGCGAGTGCTTCCCGAGAAGAGGAACGACGGACACACAAAGATCGAAGCAAAGACCTACCGAGCAATGGTACTGCAGGGAAATACTGTTCAGGGTGTCACCCTCCTGGATGTCTCTGGTCAGGTAGATAATATCATCCATCCTCTCTCTGGACGTGCTCCTTCGCAGTCTCTCTCTGCCACGTGGCCGGAGCTCGTAGCTTTCTCCATCCTCTTCCGACAGGTCGTTCTCCGAGCCATTGTTTCCAAACAGGTAGGCATGGCCGCCATTGGCAGGCTGCACCACGGTGGCTGACTGGAACCCATAGTGCTGGCTTCTACTGGACATTTTTCTTCACTGTTTGGAGAGAAGCAAAGCGATACTTGAGCATCCTCAACTTGTACGGCATATTCTTTAAGATAACAGTAAAGTTGATTTACTCCTCGGGAACAAAAGGGAAACTTCCAACTACTAAGCTGAATCACAGAGTCGGGACAAAAACAAACGTAGGAGGGAGTGAAGTTTACAACAAGAGAGGGATATCCTGTCAAATACGATAAATTCACATGACACCTAAAAGCAAACTTTTTGCAACTGTAACTTGACAGATAGGGCATCAAAGTTTCGCCTGTACGTGCGGGCGACTTTCGATGTCTTTAGTCTCACTACTTATAATAGAGGGATAAAGATTAAAGTAAATGTCTTTATAAGGATTAATTCCTTAGTCTTATTCCAGCTGTCAGATATCCATTAATTCAAATAAAATTTACAAAGATCAGTGAAACTGTAGAAATATGAAAAGGACGTGAATGAATGACATCCTACAGGAACTTTATGGCACCATAAAAGAGCCAAATTTAACATTTATTTCGCTGCAAAAACAAAACAAAAAACGCAATAACCAGAAAGAGGAAGCAAGGAAGTTCACTTAAAACAATTATACGTTTCTGTCAGCTGTATGGAGGATGTTCCGCATACTAACAAAACAACGAAAACAAAACAAAAAAAACATCACTCTGACTCTCAGGAATTAAGATTGAAGCTTTTTTTTCAGCACGATCAAGTGTCGTCCATCCTCAAGATCCTCAGCTCGGTCAGAAGCAGCTTTCACTTTTAAAAGTGTTTGACCGTAAGCGTACCGATAATGATCTTCTTAACCCGGCACACAAAGGGGTGTGTGATTATCCGATTATTAAACCCGTGTTTTAAATTAAGTTACCTGCGAGTTTGATAACGAACAAGGAGCGTAATTCTGCTTAGCGGACTACGGCTGGGCTAGTGCGGTCCGGTAGCTAACGTTTTGGTGAGCTTTGTTATGTTCTGTTGGGTCAGTGGCCACGGTTGATGAATATAAAAGAAATGCCTTTACCTGGGGGGGGAAAAAAAAAAAAATGAACACCGAGCAAGTCAGTTGTCCTCAATCGTGTCCATACTTGCACGGGGTAATCTTCGGTCTCACCTTGCCGTTGGGATCGTTACCTACCTGCTAGCGACGGTTTAACGGCTACCGCTCACGCCACGTCAACAAAAATACTTACGTAATGACGTTATCTCTGACGACGCCCCCCCCCCCCCCCCCCCCCAAAAAAAAAAAAAAAGATGCTCGGTTTAAATCACACGGTGGCGCCAAACGATCGGTTATTTTCTTTTTTTAGAGGCAGATCGTTCAACTAGCGAGATTTTGGATAAAACAAAATAATGTTATTTAAAAAAAATAATTAAAAAAAAACAAAAAAAAACAAAACTCGCCTGTACTCATATTTTACTACAATTTGTCTGGTTAAACCAACTGTTTTGTCAATTAAAATACAACCAAACCAGCATGGTTACGTGTTCTCGTGAACATTGACGCATTTCCTAAATAAATTGCATGTATTTGTGTCAATTGAAAAATTTGGTATCTGATTTCAAGTTAGTTAAGTAAAAAAAAAAGTGCAAAGTTCACGTAGAGTGCAAACAGCGGTGGAGAGGACAGCGGCTCCGGCTATGCCTATTCCGCCCACAGGGTGGCGATGTCCGCCAGCACACTCGGTGCACCATGGTGTGCACCCCTGAGAGACAAATGGGATTAAAACATCTTGTCTCATTAGTCAGCGACCGAAGGACGAGCTTGAGTCTGAGTAGCAGCAAACTAATCTTTGTATTGGGGACAGTGAGCGGTGTTGGTACAGTAAGCGAGGAGCTCCCACATAGCTGCAGGAGCGCGGAGTTGTGAGTAGAAAGAAGAAGGTCTTGAACAGACCGGGGAACCGCTCCGTCTCCCGTTATTTCTCCCGGCTTCAGTCCCGTGAGATGTCAGACGCGCTTCATCCCATGTTGTTCACCGGGAACTAAAAGCTGCTGAAGGAATAACCGACACGCAAGGTTTTTATTGAACAGTACAAAAACAATGCACTTACTGGCTGCTATTTGATAAGAGGTGGAGCTGAGGAAGACCCCGGGACCGATGTTATCCTCAGCAATACATATATTATAGTAATTCATCTTGGACTAGGAGGCCAAGTAAGGTGTCAGGTAAGTTGACATGATTTATGTTATGTCTTTTTTCCCCAAGATTTCTCTGTCTGTCATTGTGTTTATAGGCTCATAGTATAAGGATGTGTGGCGACCAGCAAAACTTTGGATTGATTTCAAAGAAAGACCTGAGGATGATGCGTCTTTGTGACACATTCAGTCTCCAGGACAATGGAGACGTTTTATAGATTTATTTTTCAGTAAATCAGAAATGATTGGTGACTTCAGCCGCTCTTGCCAGTTGTAGCGAGATTAATAGTGCAGAGAATAAAGGAAACAAATGAGTAGCGATACTCCTCATCAATTATGCCAGACAGCTCCAGCAGACATATTGTGCAAGACTATAAGAAAACGATTAAAAGTGGTTGGCCACTGCTAATTTCTTTTTGCGCTGTGCCAAAAATACCCCCCGGAGCAGCTAATAAAATTGAAAAGCCTAAATATTGATTCAGCGCAATCAGCAAATGAATGGCCGGGTAGCCCATTGAGGACGGAGACAAACGCTTCCATGGTTACATCCAGGATCTCCAGTGTGATTACTGCGCTTTGTGTTGGTTTTCTCTCTCCCACTGAAATAAAACAACAACTGCCACACATGGTGAGCAGGGGACCCTCTCATAAAGACTCCGCTGACTAATCTATAGGCTTACTCGGGCCATAAGTAATCTTGGCACACTTTGGAGTTGCGCACATGTGCTGCTACTGTTAAATAAACGAGTGGTGCCTGTAGCCTCATTGTGCTGCTGCTTCTTTGAGTATTTTATACGCAGATGTCCAGGCTCCCTAATTTACAGCATTTAATGGGGTGGGGTTTTCAGTCCTTGAATAATTTAATATGTCCTTCTTATCTCTTAATTGATTTGACATGATGTCATCTTGGTGCGTCCCTTGCAAATCTCTTTTGTTGCCTCCTCTCTGTGGTGCCTCAGCAGAGTTAAATCCTTTTTCTCATTGGAGAGGAAGGGTGGGAGCTGTTTCTGTATCCATTCAGCAGCTACACCTGCTCTTCCTCAGCACCAGCCTTTACTGTTAACTGTTTCGGATATGTATCTTTTCAGAAAGAGTGACAATATTGAATTACTTTGTTTCTTCTTTGTTTGCAAAGAAATAGCAGAACTTGCCATGAGAGAATCCCTATTTGATTCATCGAACCCACAATCGCTATTTCTGTCATTCCATGACCACATGTGAGTTTGTTTTTGCAGATTGGGATCCTCTGAGATCCTCACTTGCTCAGACATCAGCTCCTTTGTTTGTCAGTGTTTATGTCATCGCCTGGCAGGGGTCAGCCCCCATTCGCCTGTGTGAGGGTCTGAATGTGATTCACTGGGCGGAAACTGTTTTACTGCCTGCCTCTCTCCCCTTCTGTCTCACCCCCCCTAATGGCTGCAAAGTACAAAAGGGGGCAGTGCCGTAAACACAGTCTGCTCATTGAGGAAAGGTGCTGGAGTGTTGCACATAGTTGACAGGATGAGATTGATGTTTGATGGGGATGAGAGGGCTTGCATTCTCAGTGTGTGGTGATAGTAGGAACAGAGTGGATGAAGGCACAGCTCTAAACGCACTCCATCACTGTGCAACAGGCTACGCTGCTCGACTCATCTGTGCACCATCACTGTTGGGGGCAAGACTTGTGAAGTCTTTATCTGCTGAATGGAAACTTTGCATGACTTGATAGCTGCTTAATATTCAAAGACATCTAAGATTGTTTTTGGGATGCACAGTAGTTCATTATTACTTATCATTAAACACAATTATTTAGTTTTTCTGTACCTATATTATCTTTTTTTTGGCATGTTGAAAGGCCCGAGGAAAGCAAAGAATATTTTGGTTATATAGCACAGTTTACAAGTCAACACAAAAGATTATAGGCTACGTGGCTTCTCTTCAGCGTATGCTTCTTATCTAGATTTTTTTTTTTATGATGTGTGAAGAGAAAACCAAAAGACCTATGCACTGTACAATTCATATTAGTTATGGTCTGGTTTCCATTTTCACACTTTGAGAGGGCACCTCCTTCCCCACTTCTCTCTCAAATGAACGTTTCCTCCTTCATGCAGTAGAACAATTTACTGTGCTTTGGTTAAAAGATGACCCAAGTGTACCTCCAGGGATCTGACTGAGCTCTCTGAATGCTTATTTGAGTTAATGAGCCACAGGTATCAACAATTTTGAAACAGGGAACCAAATTCCTGAAGCATTTTTTTTGAGCGACACATTTTTAGTCACACATTGGCGCTTGCAGAGCTGAGATGAGGAGGGTTTCTCCACATTTTTCAAATACAGCAAAACATTCTTTAATTAAATGAATTTGAAGAATATTGTAGAAGAATTGTCCAGAATAAAGAAGGATGAGGTTAACTGGGACACAACAATGTTTGCACACGCACGGAAGTCGTGTGTTGTTGGTTCTTTTAATTTGGATTTAAGCTGTTTTCTATGCCAAGGAGGTAATGGTTTTTTTTGGTGTGTTTCTTTGTCAGCAGGCTGCCTGTATAAAAAAGCCATCAGCCTCATTTTCATGAAACTTGCTGGAAGGGTGTAGCACGTGGCCGACCCTTTAGATTTTGGAGCAGATTCATGTGCGGATCAAAAAAAAAAAAAAAAATGTCACTTTCATTATAACATTGCAAATTTGGGCATTAGAAGATGTTGATCCTGGATCCTGAGTGTGGGTCTGACGTCGCGGTAAGCTGAAGGTGTCACTTCCTCTTGTTACTGTGCTGTGCCAAACTTACCTTCGTAACGAACCAACACTAAATCTTACTGTGCAGCGGTTCATTTTGAATCTCAACTCTTTATCCACGGAAACTCCCGTGTTGTTAAATTCCTTGCAAATTTTGGACCTCCGAGCTCCTCATCTCCGCTAGCTTAGCGGTTAGCGACGGCTTTTGTCTCTTCCTCTGCTTACCCCCCCCCCCCCCCCCCCCCCCTTTTCTCTCTGCTGCTCAGTGTCTGATATTTAGCTCCTCGTCTGGCTCCTCGTCATGGATATAGTATTTTCGCTGCTATTGGAGGCGATCTGCTGAGGCCTCGATGGAGGTCTCTGCTATCAAAGTGCACTTTGTAGTCCAAACTGTTTTCTGTATTGTGCATAGCGAGCAGATTGGATTTTAAGTGGGCTATAAGAAACATTTTCTGAGATTTATAGGTGATCATTAGAAAACAAAAGTTGCGATGAAGCATGTTCATCTGTGTTTCTTGTCCTTCCTGTGTATTGCTTCTCGATGATGTGATATTTGGCCGGGGGGGGGGGGGGGGGGGGGGGATTTGCCCTGCTGTGGGCAGACAGCAGGAGACATTGAAGAGACCAGGAACACGTGCTATTGGCTCAAAGAGGAAAATACAAATGCAGGAAATTGTCCAACAAGAAAAGTAATACATAATAGTTTTGTTTCTGAGTTGAAAATAAGACGAGATCTAATGTGGTCTAATTAAGACAAAGGCTACTCATGCCATGCCATACTCCTATTGTTTATCTAAGCTGCCTTCATCAGGTTTAATGTTACAATGTGTATAAACCCTGATGATGTTGATGTCAGATTTAATGACTGGACACATTTAAGTCATAAATAAGTCTGTTATAACATTCTCTGGGATTTTAATAGGCTACTTTGTTTTCAAAAAAAAAAAAAATCATTTGACAGACCATGCTTACGCACAGGAGACAGTATCATGTTTTAGTAGTTGTTGTCCTTGGAGCAGAGGGACAGGAAAGGGGTGGGCCGCCACCGATGGCCAACAATCCTGAGGTCTGCTTAGTGGGTCTGACCAACCACATATTGTTCCCTGTGAGACGAGTGTAGTACGGCCGTTGCACTGAACCCTCAGCCATGACCTTGCTGTCAACTCTCATAAACACACGTTCATACATTGGACTATACGCGTGCATGTACACATACACACACGCTTATTGTTATACGTTGTTTTCAAGAGAGGCAACATGGAACCCTCATGCATCTGCCGGGCATCTCCATTCAAGTATTAAACGTGAACTCTGACCTCTTTGATGTCAGAAAAGGCTTACAGCCTTTGTCCTTACAGCCTTTTCTACCTGCTGGTCTGAGAACAATGCCTGATTATTTCCTGTGGCAGGTCCAACAACATTAAAGAATTGTGAATAAAAACACTACATCACAAATAGGAAAACATTTATTTAATTTCAGATATTTTCATTGTCCTCTTTGTGCTTTATAGTCTCTGGTAATGGCATTTTAATCCAGGTAAAGTAAAGCAGCTGTGTTTCATTTCAACTTGAAAACTGCATGGAAAATCAGTGCAGGAAACACACAGAGCAACAATCTTTGCTCAGATATCAAAACAGAGAAAACCCAAAGAACATTCAGGAAGGCTGTGCGCTCTGGTTCACATTAGCTTGGCTAGACTCAGAACAAATTTAATTAAGTTTCAAGGAGTGTTGAAAGCATCTATTCTTTTTTTTTTTTTTTTACTGATCATTGCATGACATGTTATCCCTAAGCTCCACAACCTAATTTGATAAATGAACACACCCTTGGTTGTTCTTCATTGATCCCATTCTTTAGATGAATGGACCTCCACATGGGTCCCTCTCTGTGGTCATAAATCCCAATGAGTTTTACCCCACGTGGACCCACGTGGAACACATCGCTGCCCCCTGCTTCCTGTCCTAATTTAGACAGGTCAGGTTGAGTGGGTCACACTTGTGTTCTGCTAGTAGGACATTGTGGCCATCTATCCTTATATTGTCTCCTCTCTGTACCACCACTTCCTTTCACTATAGGGTCTTTACATGTGTGTATGTGCGTGTCAGAGAGACAGAGTGAGTTTCAGAAAAAGAAGTGTGTCTATTGAGAAACAAACTTGCTTATGTATGTCATCAATCTTCCACAAATATTTATTTTCTTCATAACCCTTCAACCTTATTTTATTTGTCCACCATCCCTGTCTATAAGACCCATCTTGTCTTATTTCATCTGCGCACAAACTCCCCCCCCCCCCTCCCCACCCCCTCCCCTCCCACGGCCTCTCTTTCTTTCTTTGCTTGTCTTGCTCTGTTTATCTCTCACTTCCCTCATTGTACTGCCGTTGGTCATGGCAGAGGAATTCCGCAAGTAAGTTTGGGTGGTTGATTCGAGCACGGCTTAGATGTGGCGGGTTGTGTTTATGGTTGTAAAAAGATGTATTCATCTACTTTCACTCAGTGCCTGTCATTACAGACAATTGCTTGGAGAGTAAAACATTTCAAGAGATTGTGATCACTTGGCAATAAATCCCAAAACCAGTGGAAAAAAAAAAAAAAAAATCTGTGATTGAATTTGAGTAGTGTGTTAATGCAAAGTGTATGACAGGACTCACACGCACATATCTTGTGTACCCTCTCATAGTCACTATTACATAACAGACAGTTGAGTGAATGAGTGATCCTGAATCAGTGATTCAATAAATTGTGTACCATTTTTTTTTTTAAACAGTGTGTGATTTTTCTCTCATACTCAAGGTCTGCTGACTACACTTCAGGAATTTGCTTCCTCCTCCATCCTGCCATCTGGCCCTTAGTTTTCCAGTGCCGCTAAAGTCTGAAAGAGGGCCTTCCCACACCTACTGTACCGAGGATGTGTGTGCAGTGCTTGTCCTTGTTTAGAAGTGATAGAGTAGAGCTGAGAGAAAAGAAGGGAGTCTGAATAGGATGATTTGGATTCTGCTGGAGAGGAAGCCAGCATGCCAAAAAGTAGAAGAAGAAAAAAAAGGATAGAGAACAGTGGCAATGTTAGAAGTGCACACAAAACACAAAAAGGAGCATGAGCAAACAAAAGCCTGCTCCTTAAAATTGTGTGCTAGTCAGTGAATCGTAAAGTCCCGCTTCTTCTCCAATGAAAATACACTCCCATTCTGGGTTGCCTCTCCATTTTGTGAACTCTTTTGAAATGCAATTAGCATTTCATCTAGGTCTAACCAGTTACATGCAATGAAGTAATACCCTTTTTAATTTGGTCCTTTGGTCTGTGAGGCTATGTAGAGCACAACCTTGATTAATCCCCTGAAAGTGTTTTTCTGTCTGCCACCATCACTGTGTGTCATACAGGCTAATCAGTCAGGCAATGCTCAAACTAGAAAACACTCTACATTGCTCACGCACTGGTTCCTACTCAAATGGAACCACTTTTCTTTTTCTATATCCCTTCTTTCCCAGTGTTTCCTAAGAAGAAGAAAAAACTCTTGTTTTGAGTTGGGGATGCGAGATGCCGTTGGCTCAACTTGAGAGCAGCCGACCACGGCCGTGTGGACAATACCTCAGGAAAACTCTCCCTCTCTCTTTCTTTTTTCACAGTAAAATGCACACTTGATTGGCAGTCTCTTGCCCCTGAAGGAGAAATGCCTCGTTTGAAAAGTATCGTCTGACAATAGCTGGAGGGCTGACCTCATGCATTTTTGTTCTTTAGAGGTATTCATTCAGCTGTGTTCTAGCTCCCCTTATGTTGAATGGCATAATTTGGTTGCAAATCAGGACGTTGCTGTTCTCATTTCACAATAATCTTTCTCCCCCTTTTTGTTGAACTAAGGTTCCTGTTTTTCCCCTCAAAGTAAATAGAATTCTGTTTTTCGGGGCATAACTGTCCAAAATAAGCCCTGTGAGTAATGCAGCGTTTTGTCAGATTTAATGATGTATGTTTTAGCTGTACTCGCTTATTAAGTTTCTTAATTTCTTCTCCCCAACTTCTCTGTATGGCGAGAACATTCACTGATCTAAAAATACCAGAGGCAGGAACTACTTGTGAAATGCAATTATGGGCTTGTGAGTTGACTGGGAATGGCAGCCGTGGCCACGCCGGGCTGAGAACGGACGGTGGGTGGTTTCTGAGGTAGGGCTCGAAACACATTGGGCCGGTGGCATCGCTTAGTGTGTAGTACAGCTCAAACAGAAACAAATCCAATAAACAGCAGAGGAGGCTCCATGGTTTTGGGCCAAACGCATAACATGAGACTTAAAAATACTGAACTGAACTGAATTAATACAGCAGCCTTTCTATGAAAAGAAAAATATTTTGTTTATAGGCATTAAATGAATCAGTTGCATTATTGAAAGGTTTTATATTGTATTTACTTTATATAATTTTGTGTTTTAGGTGCAGCATCAACAGCTTCTACATTACTTTTTTGCCACCTATCTTGAGTAATATCAAATTATGCATTTTTCATGACCTCCAACTCTCATTTTCCAATGTTTACAACTCTAAAGGATTGGCTTGAGTAGTCACTCCGTACATTAAATACAGACTAAATGCATGAAGGGTTTACTTTACTATTATTTCTTTGTATATGCCTTTCTGTCTACCACACCATCTGCCTGTGTGTGTGTGTCTGTGTGTTGCTCTTTACTTTATCTCTGTCAGTATTTGTTATATCTGTCTGTTTGTGCAGCAGTTTTTAGTGTGAATTTGGACTGAGGAGACCCACAATGGTTCCCGGAACACTGTTATATTAGTTGATGTTAATGACAGAGCAGTTTCTTTTTGTGGCCAGACTGACTCCAGATCACCGACCAGAGCCGTAAGATTGATGAATGACAGCCCACTGCAGGCCTCCCATAGTCAGACAACTGGAGAGCTCTCTATATTGTGTGTGTGTGTGTGTGTGTGTGTGTGTGTGTGTGTGTGTGTGTGTGTGTGTGTGTGTGTGTGTGTGTGTGTGCGCGCGCGCATGTGCATTTGACTCACTGCCAGATAGTACCACATACTCTTCACCATGGGCGTCTCAGGACCGGGGAAGCCTCAGGGCAGGGATGCCACATGGGAAAGCCCTTGATTAAAACGCTACAGACTGTTATCCCACACACCCTCAACCAAAGAGGAAGTAAGGGTATTGCTTTCTACTTTTAAAGGTTGCAATACAGAGTATTCTTACTAAAATAACAAGGGCAAAAGTAAAGTCTTTGATTATGGTTAGAGATGTATTTTGCACTGAGAAGCTCCCAGTGTCCAAAAGGGATGTAAGATGCTGTATTAATAAGACAAATAATTGAGACATAGAATATTTCGTATAAGACACTGTCAGACATTACAGCATGCGCTCACCATTGTAATAACTTATACTTATGCAAATGACCCAATCACCTGACTAACTGCAGCCAGCACATAGCACGTTCTGTAAAGGGGACCTTGCAGTGTCATGCTTACTACCATCGTCTGACTGTGAAGTCTCATGCCGACAGTGAATAATTGATGCGAAAGATTACGACACAGAGGCCACTGTCAGGAGAAACCCTAGAGGTATCAGCGGCAAGCACTGACCCCAAGAGCAGCCCTGCAACCATACACCTCCTCTGCACCTCTGTCAGGGATATTCACTAGATCAGTGAATGTGTGACTGTGCGTGGGATGTGTTTGCAAGGGATCTAATGTAACAGTTTTTGGTGAACCAAGCTCTTAACACTGGTGTGCTGCTTAAAGAAGGACTGACAGGTGACGGGTTCAAACCAGCACAGACCATCGCTGATCTTATCACTGTGACTTGTCGTGGTGCTTTGAGCTTTCCCAGAAGGCTGTTGGGTGATGAGCTGTGCATCAGAGATTAAGGAAATATAGTTTGTCCCTCAAGATAAGATGTTGATAAGATGTGTCACAAAGTTATCAGAAATGAAGAGAAGTGAGTGATTACATTGGATACTGAGGGGATACTCTACAAACAGGTTGTGTTTTTGAGTGTATATTTTCACGTGTTTGTGTGCTATCATTTACCAGTTTAGATGGTGAGTGCCGAGCATCGTTATAGCTCAATGACCAGCCCTAAGAAACCCAAAGCTTGTGCAAGAGGACCATAATTCTAAATGACTGAATATTGAAAAGAAGAAAGAAGTCAGCTGGAAGTGTCCAATTTAAACAACTGCTTTAGGAGTTTGTAAAGAATGATTCAGTATTGTTTCAGCCCAAAGGTTGGTAATATACCATTTGAGCTTGATGACGTATTAAAAGTACATTTGACAATCCATCATTGTTTGTTTTGTTTTTGATGAAGACAGTGATATGCTTCACATATTCAGCCAATACTACATACTGTATTGTTAATATAATATATCTTTATTGGATGCTTTGTGTTCCAGTAAAATAAAGTAATGCGATAGGAAGGAAAAGTCAGCTGCCTGTCGGAGGTCGGAGTCACAAAATAAGTCAATAAAAGCAATTTTGGATGTTCAGAATGTAAAGTCACAGTTGTGTTTTTTTTTTTTTTGTGGCTTGTTTGAGCGCCAGGCCCTCAGCACAGCTATCATTTTTTGGTCCTTTGGCCCAGGATATTTGTGATGGACAATGTGTTTTCTCTCCAGTGTCCTGGACTGTCATCCGGCTGTCTATCTGAGCTTTGAGACTTTTGGATGCATATGCTGACTGTGGTCGCTCTGGCAAACGCATCCATGAATGCATGTGTATGTGTGTGTGTGTGTGTGCGTGTGCGTGCGTGCGCACGTACCTACGTACGACTGTGTCTCCATGCACCTCTCTACATGAACTCTGACTCCCCGTCTTATCAATGTCAGAGGTTTGCGCCAGGCACTCCATGCCGCCTTTAGCGGTGACAGACAGATCCTTGGGGCCTCTGTAAGCCCTGGGGTCAGGGTTGGCACAACAGATGATGCCAGCACAAAAACTGCCCCGCCGCTTATAAAACAGACCTGTGCCATCCACACAGCATCTGCTTTGTATCAGGCCCTTTGAGAGAAGTGCAGCATCTGGGTCAGTGGATGCAAAAAGGAACCCCTCTCTGTTTTGGCATAGGGTTGTGAGGAGGTTGGAGGGTTGGATGTTCTAAGATGGTCTTAGTGATGTTTGGCAATTATTTGGAAGGGTGGAAGTGAGGTTTTGAGGCACAAATGTCTACTGAAGGCAGCCTGTGGGAAGTCAGACCTTTTGTTTTGAGAATTGAAAGTAGTCATGAAACAGGAAGACTGAGATTAAATAAAAATATTCAATTTTATAGACTAAAATTGTGATGTTTTTTCATCAAAGTTTACAACTTGTGGGAAGTTAGGTATTTCTATGACTAAAATTTGACATGTTCCCTAACCTCTCTGATCTAAGCCAGTTGGCAGGCAAATGTACATACACTGGCAGGTGTCCACATGCCTTGAAATTGCACACACCTTCACGTGCACTATTTTCTATGAGAGTGTGATGCAAGAAAGATGGTTTATACTGTTTCAATCGAGCTTCCAGTCAGCAATACGTAAAGTTCCCAACCCCAGGAGAGAGAGCAGGGCAAATAACAGGATTTATTCCATCCCGGCCCCCCTTTGTCCAGCAACACACTCACCTCTGTTCCCCCTAGTCTCACCCTCTGTTCCCCACTGTCCAGCCCTGCTACCCACCAGCTGTAAATCCTTTTTTTAAGGATTTCACAGCAATCTCTCCACTGCTGGCTTGTACACACACACACACACACACACACACACACACACACACACACACACACACACACACACACACACACACACACACACACACACACACAGTTGATGCAATGTTTTATTCTCCTCTCCAATCTGACAAATTGATTGATGAATGGTTGCTATTTAAACACCCGACAATACTGAGAATAACTTAGATTGATGTAACAGTAATGGAACATATGAAAAACAAGATATTTTCAATGTCCAACTTTCCCAAATGATTTTTGTGTTAGAAAAAAACCCAAACAGCATGACTTCATCCACTATAGTTGCTGATGTTCTTTTTCAACCTTGTAATTAAGAGCAAATATTTTTTTTAAAGACCTTACATGTTCATATATTGGCTCAGATGCGTGGCGCAGATTATGAATGGGATGTGTAAAAGGCAGCAGGGGGGGGGGGGGGGACAGGACAGAGTGGCCACAATTTAGCTTTAAGCTGGCTCCACCCCACTTGTCATGCTGTGTTGTTTTGTTGTGTTAACCATGACAACTGTCTCAGCAGCTCCATCCAGCTTTAGGATTATTCTGGGTGAGAGTGCTAAGAAGGAGGAGATGAGAGGAGAGGGAAAGGAGATAAAAGATGAGGAGAAGTGACAAGAGAAGAGAAGTGAAAAGCAGAGGGGTGTAAAGGAGACAAGTGAAGATTATTAGACAAAGCAGGAGAGTAGGAAACATCATTAGATAGAGAGAGAGAGAGAACAGTGTTGGTGCAGAATTGCACGGGATGGCATGACATGACATCCATGTGGTAAAGAAGAGTAAACTCAACAACAAGTGCTTTAACAGTTATGACAACATGAGGACAACAGCCATTGAAATGATAGAATA
This sequence comes from Embiotoca jacksoni, assembly GCF_022577435.1. NCBI lineage: Eukaryota > Metazoa > Chordata > Actinopteri > Embiotocidae > Embiotoca > Embiotoca jacksoni. Next base: position 16,029,512 of record NW_027185436.1, on the reverse strand, counting down.
ATGTTATGAATCATTTAGACCACAGTGACCAGAAAGTCTGCCAGCCAGCCTGGCTGCACATTTTAAAAGCCACAAAGCCTGAACATCTGACCACTTAATACATTCTACCTTGATATTCTTGCTATCATATCACAAATGTCTATAAATCAAGATTTAGATCTTATGTGATTTTTATGGGTCCTGTGAATTAATTATATTGTTATTATTTTCCTATGTGTATTGTGTTTCTTAGTGGCGATGAGTAGGTGTTCCCGTACATTTTTTCATCTGAGTTACCTCTAAAGTACTGAATGCGAGATGTAGCCTTTTTATGTATAGACAAAATGAGCTAAAATGATATAGCTAATTTCATTTGTACACCTTCCCAGGATATATTCATCTTGGCCTCTGCTTTCTTTCAGTATACACACTGTGTCCGTCTTTCCTGCATGTTTTTAAATATTTCCTCTGTATGCTTCCTCTTTTTGTAGGAATGCTCCCTGTCCTCCTGCTAGCTGGGTTGATACTGGCTCTGTCCATCCCTGGCACCACGTCAGAGTTGGCCACGCTGCGGTTCCAGGGGCAGACTAACTTCATTGTCAAAGAGAGCAACAACTCTCTGGTCCGGCTGATCGTAGAGAGAGTGGGACCCCCGGTCAATGTGACGGCTTTGATCCTGGTAAGACATGGGACAAGCTTGCCAGTGATGCCGCTTTATGCATCTATACTTATCGTAGATTTATTGTAAATTTGTTTGAATTTTCTTACAAAAGAATGGATTTATTTACTTAATTCTGTTAAGTTCAGTTCCAAAGTGTCTTTAGCAAGAAGTGAAGATTCTTAGTTCACAGTAGTAGTTGAATATTAGTCAAAACTTAAGTACAAGAAACCTTTCAACCCATCATATCATTCATCTATTCTGTCTATATACAAATAAAATAGCTTTGATATGTCCTCCTTGTTCTGAGCTATTACCTTTACAATCAGTGAAGGAGAGAATCATCAACCTTTCTTTCTATGGCATTTGATGACAAAAAAGACCCAATGTGTTTGCACAATCTGCATTGGAAATGAATGTATTTTGGCTTTGTGTCCTCCACGTGGGGGACCAGCATCAGCTGCTCACAGTTGGTGTCTGGAAAGACGAACTGGCCATACGTTGGAGGTGGTTGGGCAGTTTCTTGTGTTTCTTGATATCTTTACCATATTTCTTGTTTCATAAACTATTTTTACCAAGGCAGTTTTTTTTATCGGTAATCAAAGACTGTGTAATATCAGATTTCCTTCCTGGAACTGATGGCCATTGATAGAAAAACACTGAAACCCACTGAAGACCAAGCATTTACAAGTAGAAAGGAAGTAAAGCAAAAGGAAAATGATACCTGGAAGAAAAGGCTGAAACATGCAAAAACATCAAGCCTGGGGCTTCCTATTGGCACAATTGTTCAAGCAAAAATGGACCAGCATCCACCCGGGTTCAAACCCATCTTTGATGCATTATTTCACTTTGTTTCCATCTCTCTTGTGCCTTTAATTGTTCTGCACGATTTCACACTTTCAAATAAATGCAAACATCTAAACGTAAAACAAACAAAGAAGCAAGGTTTTAACTCTATGGTGTTGTCTTGTTCAACTCAGCTCGAGGGACTCGACACAGGGGACTTTGTAGGCATTAATGCTGTAGCTGTCCTGCTGTCCTCTGAGTCCACTAAGACCGTCTTCATTGCTGTACAAGAGGACGACTTGCCTGAAGCCGATGAGACATTTACCTTCAACCTTACTCTACAGGTAAATACCTGTGTGTGTGTGTGTGTGTGTGTGTGTGTGTGTGTGTGCGCGCGCGCACGCATGCATTCCATCTTTGTCTATTCAGTTTTGTATATGTTGCATTTATGTGCCAAATGTTTTTCCTCCTTCACTTCCTTCTCTCTCCTCCCTGGAGCTCCAAGTTTCTTCCCACAAAGTCTTACTATTCTTATTCTACCCCTGACCGTCTTAAACCCTAACCCCAGCTATGAAGCAATGGGGAGTGGGGCGTCACACAGTAAACCCTGGGTGGCTCTGAGCTGCAGGGTCTTTGATGTGTGTGCTGTGCAGGACTTTTCCAGGGCTTGCCTGGGTGGGGCCAAATATTGTGCGCGTCTCTGAGGTTCCCCACCAAAAAACTCTTTTGTGAAAAGAAACTAACTCTGACAGCAACAGCTTCACCTCACATTAGAATAAAGTGATTATCTCATTCACTGTTTCAATTTCACTGGGGATGTCCATACCACTGGTATATGTTGTTGGTTCACCATTGTAATTGACATACTATTGTCAGATGAAAGCTTTGTCTATTACAATGAATGACTGGATTCACAACCAAGTAAATTAATATCTTTTCATGCATTTGAGACTTATCTTTGGTGACACGACCAGCACCATATCATCAAGTACAATGTGCTACTTTATTGTAGTCTGTGTTACTGTAACATTAAAAAAATATGTCTTGGAATTGCTATTTTATCATGTTATTGTGTGTTTACGGTTGTGCATAGTGTTTTGAAGGACAACTATATATGTTTTAAAGTTTTAAAATGATTTTTAGTTTGTATATATTATTAATCCTTGTCAAAGGAATTACCATCACAGCTCAGGATGCCTAACACCTAGAGACTATCTCCATGGTTTCATGTAGCCTTTAGCTGTCAAGTTTGATTGATGAGCTCGGGGGTGGTGGTCTCGTTGTCTGCCCATCTTATCCCTCACGAAAAGACCTAAGATAAAGGTCATTGTGACTCTCTGATTGCCAACTATGTACATCTACAAAACAGCAACGACTCTGACCAGCTGTCAGCTGGAGTGACTTTCTTTAAATTGTTTTCAGCTTGACGCTGCATTTTTGTGACATCTGGTTAAAATCCAGTAGCACAACCCCATATTTAGCCTGCTACCAGAGTCAAAGACCAGATGAGGCCCACTCAGCTCTTCTGTTTACACTATAGAAGAGACAAAGCTTTGGCCAAATGCTAGCCTATCAGCTTACTGAAGGACTGTCTGGAGGATGAATGTGTTCTACAAAGGGTGTCATAGATCAAGCACTAGTAAGATATAAGAGGTATATTTATCATTTCTGACAGTTAAATGTGTAAACTCTTTCAATAGCAAATATTGTACCAACTTGGTTAGAATTTGAGTATGACAGAAACAGACATGTTTTACATAAATAGTGTGGAATTGTTGTAGATGATAGCAGGTGCAGCCTACCTGCACTATGCAGCAACAAAATACAGAAACACAGTGAGTTAGAGCATATTTGATTCCGGTTTATTTAGTGCTACATGTGCTTAACAAAAATAGTTTTTTAAGTAGCTAAGTTGTGTCTTAGTGTCACTGTATCTTTGACTATCTTTATGTCGTGGAGTGTGTGCGTATCGGTGCGACCAGCGTCCTGGCTCGCTCAGTGGCTTGGCTTTGTGAAAGCGTGCGGATTCTGTGTCTGGGAGCTGACCTGCTACAAGAGCTCAGCATCAGAAATAAAAGCCCTGTAACAGCTTGGAAAAGCCCTGTTTGAATAGCGGGATGAAAGCAAGAGGCCTAAGTACTTTCTTGTTTTACATTTTCTCCTTTGCTTGCTCTCACCTTAACATGCACAGACGCACACATGCCGTAGATTTCCTAAGGATTTTCAGTTGGCTGTGCTTGGCTGAGAAAAATGGCTTTTTGGGAGAAACTTGTGTTTCTGTTTATCATAATATGTTAAAACTCTAATAGTTGAACATTTTCCCGAATGCCTATGCGTACACTAATTAGCTAAATGTCCAGATGTTTGTATGTTGCAAAGGGATTTTGGAAGTTTTGGTGGAAACCTGTGCACTTGAAGTCAGAGCTCAGCCATGGATGATTCCAGCCCCGTTAGTGCATGAAATGCTTGTGAAAACATTGGTAAGCTCAATAATGGAAACCCTGGAAAGTTGCACTAAATAACAAGTCGGCATTTTTTGCACTTAATACTGTAGTACTCTGGAAAAAAACAAAACCCTTCCTTGCATAGATCATAGGGTATGGTTCTTTTTTGTTAGGTTAAAAACTCAGTGATTGTGAAATCACTGTGATTTTAAGCATGCTGAGATTTTAAGTTTGTTGGGTCTTAGTGCCGAATCACAGAGCACAGCACAAGTCCTGAAGAGGTATCCTGCTGAGAGCTTACCTGACAAATCAACTGGGCTGAAACCGGTACTTCCTGTCTTTGTGCCCTCTCACCATGGTCGCTCAGTGGGAGCACAGGAATGAAGTGAAGATAGAGGATAAGGCAGTTGTTGTGGCTTTTCACATGGGCACAAGTGTCAGGATTAACTGTTGGGGGGAGGTTAAGAAGTGTGAATGTAAATACTGTACTGTATATTTGGCCTGGTTTTGTCAAACCATTTCAATTCTCCCTACATTCCAGAGGTCCTCTAATGGTGTGACACTGGGAACACCAAACAAGGCAACCATCACCATCCTGTCCAATGACAACGCCTTTGGAATAATTGCCTTCAACTCGGTAAGAAACAAATTATCCTCATACATCTCCACTCTAATCTTGACCTTCAATAAAAGATGTTAAATCAGTTGTCCCTGACCAAAAACTTGCCACAACTAGACCTATTCATAATGTATTCACAAAATAATTAATCTCAATCCTGCTCTAGTCGTTTCCCCAGTTTGTGCCATGCTGCACCAGATTTGTAGGTTTTATAGTGAGTAATGATGTTGGAAAGTAGCAGTAGATTGTTAGGGGTCCGGATACTTTGGACTCAATACTGCAGTGAGACAGTCATGCCAGTATTGTGGTTGGTTTAGCACTGGGAGTTGGTGGCATTCCCAGGGGAGTTGTACCAGATGGTCTCGTATGCTGCATCATGATTTGGCTTGCCTAGTATCAATAAAGGTATTCTGGCCTTAGAAGTTGTGTTGATATACTAAATGAATTACTCTCATTTCTTTGCTTTATTATCATTGTTTTGTTTGCATTCTTCTTGATTTCTTTGGATATACAAGTGGAATTATGGAACAGTATCGATGACTGAAAATCAAACGAGACTAATTAAATCAATCGTATATTGTTGCTATGTTGAAAGTCAGTTCTTTGTAGTTGATAAGGATCTGTCCATGCTTTTTCAGTTAAAAGAGATTTTGCTCACTTTTATGGCCAGTTTAGGACCCATTTAGACTCCAATTTACTTTGTGTTTTGGATTGGTACTGCATTCTTTCAAATATAATGTTTTTCTTTGTTTCATAACTTGGCCAATTCTAATTGTCCATAAGAAACTGTTAAACCTGATTAAAGTGAACTAATTTGAGTTCTGTTTATCTGTGTTGTCTGTCTTCATCTCAGACTGAAGAGATTGTTGTTGATGAACCCAGAGGAAGGAACCATTATGTGCCTTTCACCCTAATTCGAGAAAAGGGAACATATGGGACTGTGAGTGTGAACTTTGAGGTGAGAGGTCAATGTTCATAAAAGCAACCTTGGACACTGTACTTGTAGTGTTGTTTAAAATGCTTTTGTAAGTTTATCCTTGTGAATGGGTAGCATATTTACAGTAAACAAAAATCTATATGGAGCACATGGGCATGCCAAAATACATACAGTATATCCCCTGTTCCTGTCCTTCCAGGTCTCTGAAGGTCCCAACCCTGCAAATGAGGATCTCAGTCCAGACAGAGGGAACATTACCATCCCTGTAGGACAGGCTGTAGTCCACTTCAATATCCTCATTAAAGATGACCAGGTATTTAACTGGTTCTTTCCTGTACCATTTAACCCACCAGGTTTAGTTCCATCAGTCTCTCCATCAGTGTACTAAACATTGCCAGTTTAATTTTTAATTTAATTAAAATTATTTATTTGGAAAATATGCTGTGGCTCTATAAAAAGGCCATATATGCATCCTTTCAACTTTAAATAAAATAAAACGTAGCATATTCTTACTCATATTGTTGCAAATTACATATTCAAACTTTTGAACTGGACTTTATATGAACGTGCGCGTCTTTCTCCGTGGTCCAGATCCCAGAGGACGATGAAGTGTTTTCAGTAAGGCTAACGGGTGTGTCGGGGGGAGCCCTCCTCAAGGCCAATGCCAGCAGTGTCCAGCTGAGAATCCGACGTAACGACAGCCCACTGCGGTTCTCCCACTCTATCCTGGCAGTACCAGAGTCTGCGGCGGTCATTGCCCTCAATGTGACCCGTGGTCGATTGACGGAGGATGGGCCACTCGTCGGCTCTGTTGACACCGAGGTTCCTTTCTGTTATTTATTTACCTAGACTTTTCACCGTCAAAGCGCAGGGAACAACCACTTTAACTTGTATATATACATACAGTTGACGAATTTGATACAGAACAAACAATAACCATGAGACAAATTTATATAAACCATCTGGACGCTACTGTCTTTAGGTCTCCATAGAATACATGGTGGTGAGTGGTGACGGACCAGGCAGCGCCACACCAGCTGTGGATTTCCTCGACCTGCAGCCAGTCAGAAGAGTTACATTCCCTCCGTTTGTCTACAAAACCAGCCTGCTGTTCAACATCAATGACGACGTGGTGCCAGAAATTGCAGAGTCCTTCCATCTGGTCCTGCTGGAGGAGACCATCAGAGGAGATGCTGTGCTGGTATCACCAAACGCTGTGCTGGTGACCATTGAGCCCAATGATAAGCCCTACGGTGTCTTATCAATTAGCAGCAGCGCGCTCATTCAGCCAATCAGCATCAATGAAGATCTGACACAGAGGTAGATAACTTACAAATATTTTGATGTCTGTAATGATATACATTGACAAAAATTATTTTATTTTTTTTATCTCTGTGGTTCAATACTGTAACTTCCCGAAACAGCTATTATGTATTGTACATACTGTCTGCAAATGTAAGCATAAATGCAAATGTGTCAAAATGAAAAGACATAAATGACATCCACGATTATCACTTCCCCAGATTTGATGGCATCATTATTGTAAGAAATGGAGGCAGCTTTGGTGCTGTGTTTGCCAACTGGTCCATCAGTAGAAACTCCAGTGATCGCTCGCCGGTGTCCGATGATTTGAGCCCTGAGGTGGGGACAGTAAAATTTGCTGCCGGTCAGGTGACTGCTGTGATTCCAGTAAACATTGTGGCAGATGATCAACCTGAAGAGGCGGAGGCCTTCATTCTTAAACTGCTGTCCAATACCGGACCTGGAAATGCAGAGGTCGACGAACCCATGGAGGTCAGTTTAGAAGAGATCTTTTATTGTTTTGGGTTTTCATGGGAGTAAAACAAATGCTGCACTTGTTAAAGAACACATCCTCTCAATTTTGCTGCATGTGTTATGCACGTGTGTGTGTGTGTGTGTGTGTGTGTGTGTGTGTGTGTGTGTGTTTGTGTGTAACCTAGTGTAAGGTACAGTGGCAAACTTGACACACTCTGCAGAAGTCGACCCCTTGGTGTGTAAGTTTGCTCCGTGTGTGTTCCCTTCATGTGGCTTCATCAAAACAAAGCGGAAACAGCAGGCACACTCTTGTGTGTCGTGTCTATGTTTCTTTTTTGTTTCCAGCGTGGGTGAAGTGGTGACAGGTTTTTATTGCTTCCATCTTTGTCCAAGCCACTCTTGGCGATGTGTGAAAGCAGTGGGAAGATCTAAGTCTTGTTTATGTTCAAGGCATAAGATGTCACATAGACACACACCCCAGAATCCCAACTCGGGCTGTGAGCCTATGGGGTCTGTTTGCCATCTGTGCAGAACAAGTTGACTCAGCAGAAAATCCTTAAAGAATAAACAAACCACTTTAACAGTAAGTTCATTGGTGTTAATTGTCATTAAAGTTCCACATGATATATCTCACACAAAAAACTGTTATACATATGACCCTGAGTTGTAAATTGGCTGTTGTGAATGTGCTAGGCAATTCATCCGACAAGTGTAGGTTCCAGGGAAATGAATGCAGCACAGTTAAATGCTCATGGAAAGTACTCTAGCTGTCTCGGCAGAGTTAATTAAAGAGGATGCCTCTCTAAAGTTAGATCAGAGCTCTGTTTTACTACTTTCCTCTCTCTACTCCTCACCTCTCCCTTTTTCTTCTTATGACCAAGACACAATCTTAGTAACATAAACACAGGATGAACAACAACATCCTCCAATGTAATTGATGGTAAATCTGGCCTTCAATGCAACTACCCCCTCATAGCTTGAAGATCTGTTGGCTGTCTCCGCACTGCACATGGCCCAGAGGCGCTCTCATTTTGACAATGTAACTAGGAATGGAAGTGCAATTTGTGTTTTCTGTCTTTCTAGCATAAAAGTACATCTCTTTTCTTATGCTGATTTGTTCATTTTATTCCTACTTATCATCTGGTCTTTCCCCATATTTTCCCCAGATGGTGTTCTACATCGAGGACAGTGACGATGTCTATGGGCTTTTTTGGTTTAACTCAGCCAAAGAGCAGAGCATCCAGAGCCAACCTGAGGGACGCTTCCTGTCGCTTCATTTTCTGCGAGATGGTGGCACGCTGGGAGACGTGTCTATGACCCTCACCGCCCTCTACATTCCCGCCGGTCCAATAGACCCAGCACTGGCCCGTGACCAGATTCTGAATGTTAGCAGGTCCATTAATGTGGTGTTTTCCCGTGAGCAGATGGTCCATGTCATACTACCAATCAGGAATGATGCCTTTCTGCAGAATGGAGCTCATTTCTTAATACAGGTAACAAGACTGGAGACAAGGGGATTTTTTTCACCCATTTTTCATGTTCAGATTTTTTCAACTTGTAATTCAACAGTAACTTTTTGCTTCCAAATCTAAAAGTGCGTCCTTTCTGCTTGTGTTTTTACCACTTGCCAAATTAGTGCTGTCCAAAGTTGAAGTGCCTCATTTGGATGTGTGAATGGTTTGACATTGGCACTTAAATCTGGCATGTTTCTATGGGATTTGTCCGACTGCCCCAACTAAGCACATCACTTACCCGTTATAGCGAGCAAAATAAAATGTACTAGAAAAGCCCTCTTCACATTCAGACGTATAACCACGTCACGCACTTTCAGCCTCAATGCTTTAATGCATACATGCACAAATATAAATGGAGTGAATAGAAATCTGAAAGGACATTCAACACATCTTAAAAAGTGAGGGAACAGAAATAACCATCTTTGAGCAATCAATTATTATAGTAATGTGCTGGGTTTTTTTAAGTTTCCAAAAACATCGAGCCTGTTGGAGCCTTCTATTGATTGAGTTATTTCTTCTGTTGCCCACAGCTGAATACATTGGAGCTAGTGGATATCCATCCCTCAATTCCTTCAAACAGCCCAAGGTTTGGGGGACCTCTGAACCTGACCTTGACTGTTACACCTGACATTGCCAATGGGGAAATTGGATTTGCAAGTAACACCACAGTGGTGGTTTATGAACCAGAGGACAGCAACACCAGCATGGTAAGATATGTGATGTTTTCAGCCGTAGTGCATACAAACAGTATCGATTCTGTAATGCTTGTCTCTACTGACTTGCAGAGTTCATCAATTTCTTACCTGACAACCTTCAAGATACCATCATTTTTAACATAATGCTGTCGACATTCATCGTTTGAGAAGTTTTGCCAAAATAATTACCCCTGTAAAAGAAAAAAAAACAGATTCTACCACTGCAACTGAGAAGAATCTCTAATCACCAACTGTTTAACCACTATAGTCAGAAGACTCTCCCTGTCCTGGCCAACTCTAATGTGTGTTCAAAAAGTATTATGTACGTGTGTAAATATAAGAGGTCACCTCTCATGATGTTTGGTGCAGGTGAGCCTCCCTCTGCGGCGTGATGGGACAGACGGTCAGGCTGAAGTATTCTGGAGTCTTCAGCCAATTGGAGCCAATCGTGACGATGTAACCGATTACGACCTGAGGCCTTTAAGTGGCTCAGTTGTCTTCCTGTCCGGGCAGAGTGACACCTCCATCAATCTCACTATCATGGCTGACAACATCCCAGAAGTCAACGAAACCTTACTGCTCACTTTGGATAGGTACGAACTTTAAACTCAGAGAAAAGTTACGAGTTAATCAACCTTATATGTAAGTGTTCATTCTGCTGTTTATCATCAAGACTTATCAGGCCTTACTTTCTATATAACAAGTGCAATATAATAACTCTTCGGGGTTGTATGTAATGTGTGATAGCAAACTTAAACAACAAGTGATTCCAGTGGCATAGGAAAGGCTGAGTGGGTCTCATCCCATCCCTCCTGTGGTTCTCTTGAGATATGTGTGCGTGGGGCGTGGGGGTGGTGGCATTGGGGTCGAGGGGGAGGCTCATCTGTTAATCTATGTTCTGATGAGAACGGCAGCTTTCTCTCCCTCCCACTCCTCCCCTGTAGGGTGGAGACTGCACGCTTTATAGTGTACTTTGGGTAAGTGGAGAGTGGAGTGAACCTGGGCCTTTTGTGTGGTGTGAATCAGGTCTTTGTTTTTCAGCGAAGGGCCTACTTCAGGATTTCTGGGGTCTTTGGTCAATGTGGGGATGAGGGGGACTGGGATAGGGTGGGGGATTCTGCGATGGTGTGAAAAAAGGGAATCCAAAAGAGAGTGATTGTTGGTAGTAAATAGAGAATCTTCTTTATATGTTTTTGCTCTAATTTAACCAGGCCTTTTGAAGATGGAAGTGTTTGTATGTATGGAGCGCCTTGGCTGGGACTGTTTGTTTGGAGTGCTTCATTCTGTCATGTCTTTGTGATGCCCTTTATGTTATGCTTGCATGGCTCCAATTTTCTCAGCATACACACATATACACACGCACCCCCCTGTGTTGCAATAAAGATGCAGGCATGCAGTTGATTGACATTGTTATTAAAAGTGGTCGAAGCAGCATTACATCAGCATATGGAGTCAATAATGGATGATCACACAATCCACGGAATGCATTACGAAGTTCAAGTTGAGCTGTTTAGCTATTGTTGTTATTATTGCAACACTCAACTAAAGCAACAGTCCAACAAACTGCCATGTCAGCGTTGTCATCTGCTGCGCCATGACGCTGACATGTATCAGTCTTACATGGGTACACTAAAAGCAGCTCTACAATCCCACATTAAAGATGGTGTTTGCAAAATAAAATATCTTACACTGTTTCTTCAGCTATGTTTCAGTCAAAGTTACATTATGATTTAACTATGTGTATGTGCTTGTGTGTGTCTTAGGAGTAATGTTGAGAATCAGATCCTGAAAGCTGGCTTCACCACCAGAGAGATTATAATCATGGAGAACGATGACCCTGGGGGAGTCTTCGAGTTCTCCCAGTTCTTCAGAGGTCCATGGGTTATCAATGTAAGTTTAAAACCGCAAACAAACAAAAATCTACAATTATTTATTTAGATTAGTCTGTGTAGTGTTTATGCAGCTACAAATAACCCTGGAGGTTTGTGGTTCAATATCAGTTTTTTTTTTAGATCTCACTCTGACCTATTGATGGAGACACAGAGACTTATTGTTTTTCAAAAATCTCCCAAATGTCTCTCATATAGGACCTGAGGCTGCTCATTTTGACCTCACAGATATGCAGCTGTTACTGACAGAATCTGGTGATTTTCTTACCAGATGGAAATTTCAATAAATAGCCTTGTGTGTAAGGGGTTAAAAACATCATGTTGTTATCTTCTCTACTGTCTCTGTGGTCTCATGACATCTGTACATTGTAAACCTAGGAGGGTGAGGCTGTGGAACTGCATGTGGTCAGAGCCCAGGGACAACTGCTGAAACAGCTGGTACGATATGCCGTCATGCCTTCAGGCAGCACAGAGTTTTATGGTGCAATGGGCATCCTGGAGTTCAAACCAGGGGAGAGAGAGGTGGTGGTGGCACTGGTGGCAAGGCCTGATGGGGTGCCTGAGGTAAGAACATGGTTAATAGTCATAATATTTATTTTTTCGTAGATTTTTTTTAAATTAATGTTGACATTTTGTGGTTACATGATACATATTGTTTTCCAGTTTCAATATTATTCGAGTTTAACTTTAGCAGCTCTCATCATGCTGTAAACCTGTTTTGTGTGTGTGTGTGTGTGTGTGTGTGTGTGTGTGTGTGTGTGTGTGTGTGTGTGTGTGTGCATACAGCTGGACGAGACTTTCTCCGTGGTACTTAGTAGCCACAGCACTCCACCCAGTCGTCTAGGCAACCACAGGGAGGTCAACATCACGGTGCGGAAAAATGATGACCCCTTTGGGGTCATTGAGTTCATCCAATCAGGACTGACGGTGGCCATCAATGAGAGCAAAGGAAACGAGACGCACCGGGGTACTTTGAAGGAGCACTCCTCTAGATAATAGTGATACTTTTCCATTTCAAGTGATATCTCATTGACACTTAAAATGGACCTAATTGCAGTGAATCACAGAACACTGGTCTGCATGTGGAGGCTGACTGTTATGTTAATGAAAACAAGAAAAGTGCTGTCTGTAGTTTTGTTTAATGCAGAAGAGCATGTTAATGCAGACAAACTAGTACATTGGTCAACTTCTACAGCACAAGATTCTTTGCAAGTTAGGAGAAATGAAAAGCTCCTTTAAGCCTTTAGTAAATGTATCACCCATGTTTGCTCTCAGCAACCAGGCATACAAGTGAGCTGTAAAATTAAAATCATGTGAAGTTTAGTTGTGACAAAGAAAAAAAGAAAAGTGCATACGCAAGAGAATTAATATCGATAATAGATAATCTGTATATTTCTATTCTCCCTCAGCTGTGTACCCAGTGGTGAGGAATAGGGGGCACTTCGAAGAAGTGTCAGTTTCGTGGGTCCTGGAGCCGGCTCTGTCCGGAGATGTCAGCCCCGTGCACGGAAACATCACCTTCAAGGAGGGGGAGTACCTGAAAAACCTCACTCTCTTCTCTTTACCCGATGAGGTAAATTGTTCAAGAAATTGCATGCAATTAACAACTGAGTTACATTTCCTTGTTTGAATTTCAATTTTTTGAATTTTTTATTTAAGATCCCAGAAGACATGGAGAATTTCACCATCACACTGTTAAATGCTACAGGTGGAGCAAGACTGGGAAACATACTCAATGTCAATTTATTGATCAATAAGAATGATGACCCAATTTACTTTTCTGGTAAGTATTTTATTATATAAGAAGGATCCTATTGTTGACTGTAATAACACATTAGTATGTCATAGCTACAAGCGATCACTTCTCACCTTCACTGACATCTCTCCTTTTCCTCCAACCTCTCACCTCAGAACCTGTCATTGTCCGGCTTCAGGAAGGCGAGGTCGCCAATTTTACTGTTCTGAGAGCGGGGCAGGCAGATTTTGTGGCCACAGTGATGTATCGAGTGGAATACGGTGACGCATCACCAGATGACCTGACCATGCTGAGTAATGACACATTGCTTGTGTATGAAGTGGGTGAATGGATGAAGAACATCTCTGTGGCTGTTGAAGATGAACACATACCAGAGACTGATGAACCTTTTTACATTGTACTCTACAATGCCACAGGTGAGTTTGGGCTTATTTTTAAACAGGTGATTAGAAGAGGTCTTTTCCGTATATTATAAGGATATCTTCTGTGAATCTGTTCTCATGTCAGCCAACATAGGATGTGTCATGTCTTCATAGATGTTGGTCCCCTAAGATAATGAAAATATCTGCATTCCTCCTGATCATTAAAACTGCTGAAAGTCAGTTGTCTTTTCTTTCGGGATTCCCATAGTCAAATCTCTAAATTATACCTCATCTCAAAGTAACGTCAACACCTTCTTCTTTGTTTATTTTCTTTTGTCTTAATGGTCTAATATTTTACACTTTTCCTATTTTATTTGCTGTTTTTATATCCATAAGAAGATATGTTTGCGCTTTGGAATTCCAAAAACCATCTCAACACAGTTACACATCTGCTTTCAGCTTATCTCAGTATCTCTACCAAGAAAAGGCTATTTTGTGCCTTTAAGGTGCATTGATATTTATGACCCTCTCTTCTGATTGGCTGACTCTTTTCTAATTGACGCAGAGCTGGGTTGATCATACATTTTCTATGGTCTTGTAGCTTGCTGGCTTTGCATCAGAATGACTGCTCTGTGTTGTCCTCCACATAAAGGGTTGGACAGTGAGCTGTTCTGAGGGTGGACATTTGACATGAGCATGTGTTTGTGACCTGCTTTTTAATCAAAAAGCAGAAAGGGAAATCTGAATTTCTACAATATGGGACCTTAATGCCAGTTGTACATATACATAAAGGAACAGTTGGGTTATTTAGACTTTTCTGTGATAACACTGAAAGCTCTCCTAATCCCAGTATTGTGTTTCATGTATGTGACTGAAAGGCTGCCGGGCCCCCAACAGGACCTTAATTATCAGACTCCAGACATTCTAAGACACAAAGGGCGGACACTCCACTGGTCTCTTTCTGTTTACTGATCAGCAAGGAGTGGAGCCGAGTGAAGGGTTAGCCTCTGGTTTATGCCAGGGGATTGTCCTGGCGGGGAATGTGTTAAAAGTCAAGAACCTCAATGTTTAAGGTCAACCAAACTCATATTGGAACCTTGAAACCCTTTACCTTGCCTGATTTAATCATGAGCGGATTTGCATGCTTGTTACAGTGAACTCGTAGTCTGGCAACTTAAGGTATGTGCTTGTAAGAGGTTATTGCAGTTATGAGAACACTATGTCAGCAAAATCCCCTTCCCTTGTAATTATTTTTTAATTATTTAAAAAAAAAAAAATCTTTAAATATAAATGATTGCAGTGTATTAAGGTTTTGTCCTTGGTTTTCTTCAGTGTCTGTCTGTCTGTTTGTCTGTCTGTCTGTCTGTCTGTCCATCCATAATTTGGTTATTTGAGGATGCAGACTGCATCAGCATAGGTCCTGATCTAACCTGATAATATTCATGCGCACACAGGCGATGCTGTTGTGTATGGATCAGACACAGCTACTGTGGTGATTGAAGCCAATGATGATGCCAATGGGATTTTCTCTCTGGAATCTACAGAAAAACCTGTTGAAGAGGGCAAGACCAATGAGTTTTTGTAAGTTCATGTTTTCTTTATACAAAACATTTTTATTTAGAAGTTTTTAAAGAGTTTAAACGTTTTTTTTTTTGCTGGCCTTCCTTCACTGAAATTACTTTTTTCTTCATTCCAAGTGTACTACGTACCAGAGGCCATTTTGGTAATGTTACAGTCTTCTGGCAGCTATTTGCCAACGACTCAATGACTCCTCTGGAAGAAAACCAGGAGTTTACAAACACAAATGGCTCCATCACCTTCACTACAGGGGAGGAGATTGAGCCTATTGTCCTGGAGGCCATCTCAGATAAACTTCCAGAGTTCAATGAGTATTTTGTGCTCAGGCTGGTAAATATCTCGGGTAAGTTTAATATAAAAGTATCAAATTTAACAGATTAAATTCATCACTAGAGAAAATTGGCAGCTGCTATCACAAAATTATGTTGTAATTGAGTTTAAACTCACCATTAAAGTTGATTTGAGTAATCAGCTTTAAAATCTCCGCACTTTGAATTGTATATTTATATTTACTCTTCAAATCTTGTCCATAATTTATTTTTAGGTGGTTACCCCGGGGAGGGTGGACGACTAGCTGAGACTTCTCTGAATGCCTCAGTTCTCATCCCTTTTAATGATGACCCATTTGGTGTTTTCACAATCGCTGACAGCAACCTGGACCAAGAAGTAGCTGAAGATGTACCCCCTGAAGATGATATGGCTGATGTCACTTCCTTCACCATCCTCCGACAGCAGGGTACCTTTAGTGATGTGCGGGTTGCCTGGGAGATTGTTTCTGGAAACTTCCCACAGGGCCTCCCTCTCATGAATGACCTGATCCTTCTGGCCTCTTTTCCCGACGAGGTTGAGCTCAGACCTCATGCTCGGAGACATCACTCAGCCACGGACACGTGGTTTTTCTCTGGGCTTCCAGGAGCGTATGGTACCATCTCCCCTGAAGATGGGCCTGCTGCCGTTGGCAACTTCACCTTCTCTGCTTGGCTGGTGCCCAGACAAGACACGGACGGCTTTATAGTGTCCAAAGGAACCAGAAACGGGAGCTTGTATTATGGAGTGAAGGTCCACACCAATGAGTCCCATGTCACACTGATGTTGTACTATACAGTAATCGGGTCAAACAATACCCAGGTGGCCCGGGCCACTGCTGAGAAGTTTATGGAGGATAATACATGGCTGCATGTTATCATTACAGTTGATGATGGGATTATTGAGTTCTTCTTGGATGGGAGCCCTATTCCCGGGGGCTTGAAGAGCATCAAAGGAGAGGGCATCAATGATGGTAAGCTGCTTTACTGAGATTTATTAAACATATCATAGTGACAGTTCATGTTGTTGAGCATATAGTCAGTGTTCATCGTATCTTATTATGAAGCTCAAGATAGGAGCTCCTACTGGTCTGTGGTTAACACGAGTTGTCACTTTGGAGCAGGTTCCACATGACATTGTAGTTGATCGATATACCTTTGGTCTGAAGATCAAATATTGGCCTCTTTGCACCGCTGTTAGTTGTTACCAAAATACCCAAAAAATGAAAAACTAATTTTTTTTTTTGCACTTGTCCTGTCCCGATTATTACATCATCGCCTGATCGCAATTATTTGAGTGTAATCGTCATCATTTTGCATAATGTTTTGCATTGCTTTTATTTAGGTCAACAAAAACAGCTTGATGAAACTAACAGAAATGTCATATATCTATTGATATATCCATTGTTTGAGTTTTAATGAGTCTAATTGGCGCTTGTAACTAGTATTACCAGTTAGTTTGAATGTGAAGCTGTGAGAAAGTTACCCTTTTTGATGCTTGCAGTGTTAGAGGCATTTTGTCTAACACATTAATTCAATGTCAAAATGTTATCTGAAGGCCCTGTGTGGGAAGGGGTTTCAAACTTGTTTCATTTTCCCATATGGAAGTCTTGAATTCTTAAATTTAAAAGCATGTTTACCTTCACGTGCTTACTCATTGTTCAGGACTACTGGGACTCCTCTGCAATGCTTGAGTGACCACTTAGCCTTTACACTGCTGGACATTATTACTGCTGAAGGGAATCAGTCGGCATCTTCTTTTCTTCCTATTTTCTCTAATTGATTGAGACAATAGCCAGTATTTGACCAAAAGCTCCCAGAGGGGAAATATTCTGATGCCTCTGGCTAACCGCAGTCACAGTAGATTTAGACATAATCATCAGTCATGTCGTGTTATTGTCTGCTCCCGGTAACTCAACCTCACAGATGCACTGCTTTGTGTCAGGACTTTGTACTTGCTCATTGTGGTAGATTTCCCGCATTTGTCCCATTTTGTACAAGCAGAGGAATTGATAGGCGCGGGAGGTGTAAATGTATAAATGAGTAATGAGTAAGAGCCGGACCGAGGCATCTGATGGCTTTAATCAAGATTCTGTTTGTGGTCCAAATACGATCCAACCAAAACAACCAAATTGGTTCCACTATTAATAATAATTGGATTAGATGACCCTCGTTATTTTACTGGTGCACATCACCACAAGATGTCGCAATAATAAGCGTGAAATTGATGCAACTTAAATTCAACCTGAATGAACTCACCTGATCTTAAACGAGCACAGACTTGTGGAAAAACTTTGAGTTGCATAATTTTAACAACTTTAAATGTGAATTACATTAAATCAAATCATTTTATCTTTGTGTTATTTCATAAAAATATTTGTCATTGTGTGACTATAGCTAAGCAAACAAAAACAACACTATTATATACCGAAAGTGGGATGTTGGGAATTATATACAAGATTCAAGCAGTTTATAAGCTTTTAAAGGTACAGTGAAACTTGCTCTAAACATGTGATCTTGTCAGACACAAACTTAACACCAAAACAAATTCAGGTTAGTATGTCTGCTTTTGACCAAGCATCACATCAATCCACCAAAATGTTAATGCCTCTCTGACATATTGTTACATCATATCGTGTTGTGCTTGAGGTAATGGTAATTTTTGTTTTACTTATTTGTCTAAGCCTTTCTTACTTGTATGGCTTAAACATTGTATTATTTTTTACAGTTTCTGGTTAAAATTCTTCTTATTGTATATTGATATACTGTATTTTATTGATATAAAACATTGTACATTGTTTTCTGGGTATTTTTACTCCAGGACCTGCCTCAGTGTTTATTGGGTCAAATGTTGGGGGCGAACAGCGCTACACTGGCCTTCTCCAGGACGTCCGCTTGTACCACACTAAGCTGAACCGCAGCCACATCCACGAGCTCCACACTCAGCCTGCTAAAACAGACCTGCGTAACATCTCAGGTTACCTACGGTACCGGCAGGACGAGAGGCAAAAGTCATTCGTGGTTGAGGTCAGAGATGACAACGAGGAGGAGGGCGAGGAGGTGTTCCTTCTACAGTTGGTGGCAGTGCGTGGTGGAGCGCGCCTCCCCCTCCCCAGACCCACTGCTGTTTTGCGAGTCATGAAGAGTGACAATGCCAATGGGCTTTTTGGATTCACTGGTGCCTGCATACCCGATGTAAGTGCACAGTATTTAAGTTAGTGGCATTTAGTTGATCAGTCTGCTACAGGAACCTTTCAGCCACGTAAAATAAGTTATATGTAAAAGTAAATGTGAAATAAGCCACATGCCCACGATGACAGTACTATTGTCATCAGTGTCATGACTTACTTGTGTCTACACAGTGAACATATGCATAGAAACACATGTAATGTAAGCCCAATTGGTTTGTCAGTCCCTGTCCTGCTACATATTTTATCAGCCTCCATGCCTGGCTGCAGGGAGAGCATGCTCTCTCTTTTTAGTGGGATTGGATGAACGGGCCTTCTCAGGTAGAGCGACAGCTGGTGATGCAGCAGCAAGTCTGTCAGTGAGAGCATTCCTATAGAAGTGGATCAGGAGTTCCATCACTGGAAACGGGAGATCTTGTTCCTCGTATCCATCAGTAGAACAGGTGGCAGGGCAACGGATGGCATTCCATCAGAACCAGAGGATCTCCTCTATGTCCTCCACCATTTGGGGATAGAAAGACATAGAGGCACGGGGGCTATCAAGTTTTCCTTCTCTAAATCCCATGATTACTGTGCTGGAATTAAATCAGCCCATTAGCCTAGTTGATAACGCTAGCTCAATTAAGCCTAAGAAACTACAGTGAAATGCATTTAGTATTGATTATATCCTCCAATGGTTCTGAATAAATGTGTGTTTTTAATTCTTTGTATGTCCTTCTAGACCACTGAAGAGGGCTCCACTATCTCTTGTGTGATTGAGCGTACGCGGGGATCTCTGGACCATGTTTATGTCAACTACACTGTTACCCAACTAGACAGCTCAGACAGTGACATGCCAGCCCATCAAGACTTTGTTAATGCGACTGGAGCGGTGCTATTCGGTCCTGGACAGCGCTCTGAGGTGTGTGTGAGTGTGTGTGAAAGTCTTGCAGGAGCTGGGGGAAGCCCCTCTTATTTCATCCGAGGTGACAACGTGTGCGGTCACTCACTGTCTGCAAACAGGTGTGGAGAAACTAGTGCACACTGCAATTACTCCTAAGAATATGATTAAAAAAAACAACAACTTTGTTTACACTTTAATAGCAGTCATTTAAAGTCATCCAATTGTAATGTTTCTAGATAACCAGCTCCATCTAGTGGTCTGTTGGTAGCAGAGTTTCTGACAAATTAACAGGTGTCAGCAGATGATACAGTTTGCTCAACAAAGACACAAAGACCACATTTATCCCCCCAAAAAATAGTTGTAATATCAATAGCTATCCAAATCAACCACCAATGAGGGCTGGAATATAAACTATTTGTTTTACAAAATATAAGTATAAGGTTTTCCTATCTTCCTGTTAGGTACTGAACCTGATGGTGCTGGATGATAACCTCCCAGAGCTTGCAGAGTCCTTTCAAATCACACTGTTGTCAGCAGAGTCTGGTGACGGAAAGCCAGGCTCCACCCCCACCAGCGGGGCAAGCATCGACCCCAATAACGCTGTCAACACCGTCACTGTCACAGCTAGTGACCATCCCTATGGTATTCACCTTGTTTCCCAAAAAACAGTGTTGTTGCAGTGATGCTATTCAAGCTATCAGAGTTCATAAGCTTCTGTTGGTTTCTCTCTTTTTCTCCATATATGTTCATAACCTCCCACACACTGCCTTACTACTTCCTTTTCACCTCCTTCTTATTACATATTCTCTTGTTTCCATCACTAAACACACTCACTCTTTCCTGATCCAGGCCTGCTGCAGTTTCAGCCCAGTCCTCCAGCGGAGGGTTTGATCTCTCCAGCATTAGAACCTGCCCACATCACTGTCAACGAGGAAGACGGACAGATCCGTCTGCCGGTGGCCAGGGCCCAAGGCCTTTTGGGAAGGATCATGGTAGGATACAGGACTTCCCCCTTCACGGCCTCCAGCCCTGAAGACTACGAGGTTAGTTTTCACCGACGTCTGTCTGTCATCTTACCGATGCATGCACAATGATAATGTATTGATAAACAAACAAGCAGATGAAGGGAAAATACATTTTCACTGCTTCCCTGGTTTCCTGTCTGTCTGTATTCTACTGGCAGGACTCAGAGGGCATGTTGGATTTCCTTCCAGGGGAGAGGTTGAAGTTCATCAGTGTCACCATCGTAGACAATCCTGTCCCTGAACTAGACAAGATTTTTAGAGTGGAGCTCTACAATGCTGATGGAGGAGGTGAGAATTTTGAGCCCCAGTTTAAATCGCATTTTGATTTGTTTTAGGCCCTAGTAGATTAGTACATTTTTATTAGAACTCTTTATTGTCAGTCTTTTTTTTAATTGAAGCTGAACTTACCCTGTTCTACACTACTGTCCTTGTGTGTTTGGTGTGATGCCCCCGTGTGCTTCCCAATACCTACATATGTGACGACCTACCTACCCTCCTTCCTATACACCCTTCGACCTCTACCTCTCTGGTGTGATTCTAACCTGGTGTGACACTCCTGTGATCCTCGTGTGTGATCCATCAGTGGATCAGTTTCTGCATAGTGAAGGGAGTGGTAGTGGGGACAGTGACTATCAATTCCTCCTTCCATCCTATCACCATCATGGTAAGTATTCCCCACCTTTACTCCCCCAAACTGCTACTTGTCTCCATTCCTGCATCCCTACACTTTAGTGCATGTACACACATCTGTAGGTGTGTGCGTGTGTGCATGCACGTGTGGTATTTACATTATACTGTGACCCCTGTGAGAAGTTCTCAAGGAGAGCGATGTGGGAAAAGCAAATAGTCTCTCAGGGGCCAGATGGGGAAAGCAGTTGACATGAACCATCCGATACCCCAGTGTTTTACACTAGGTTTGGATTGCAATCACCTCTTCTGAAATACCCTCCACACATGAAATCTGATGGTTTTGACCAAAATATAAATGTATCTACTGGAAAAAAAGTTGTGTTATTATTCGGCTATTCCTGTCACAAACATCTGCTTGATTTGAAAAGATCATCACTTTACATTCCTCTTGTCTGACCAATGGGTACTTCTCATTTACTTCAAACTGAAACTCTTAAAAATGCAATCAAAATGTGTTGCTTAATAGTAACACGTGTAATTTTCTGTACAGCCAGCTTGGGAGTTGCATCCCACATGACAGTGACCATTGCTGCTTCTGATGATGCCCATGGAGTGTTTCAGTTCAGTCCTGAATCCCTGTCTGTTAATGGGACTGAACCTGAGGGTGGACACAGCTCTGTGGTCCTGCAGGTCAGTGTAATACACAGTTTAAAAATTAGGAAATGTCCTGTGATTGTTCCATCATTGTGCTATGTGTTATGTTTTCTTTTGTTCTCTATCAGGTGGATCGGTCCTTTGGTGACCTCTCCAATGTGACTGTGTACTGGGAAGCTGATCCCAGCTCTGAGGAGGAGCTCTTCACCAGGTTTGGGAACATCCGCTTTGTTGTTGGACAGACGTCAGAGAACATCATCATCAGTGTGGCCGACGATGAGATCCCTGAGTTGGACAAGAGTTTCAATGTGTCCTTGGTGAACGTCTCACATGGTCGTCTGGGTATCAAGACATCGGCTTCCCTGACTGTGCTCGCCAGTGACGATCCTTATGGTGTTTTTGTATTCAGTAATGTAACGAGATCTGTTCGACTTCCTGAAGCTGACTCAACTGTCTCCCTCACCATCCTGCGGCAGAGAGGCCTGATGGGTCAGGTGTGTTCAACAGTAGAGGATTTAGAAACTTTTCAGAAATTATAAAAGCCTCTTGCTATTTTGTTTTTTATGGCATTTTAATTCATAAACTAGAATGACAAGTGTCCACATGTCGAGTTATCAAATTCTATGACATTTTCCTATTTTAATTTATCTAGGTGCAAGTCTCGTATGGGACACTAAATGAGGCAGATCCGGCACCTTACGGGACCCCCGGGGTGGGTCGAGCGACTGAGGGGAGGGATTTTGTTCCCCTCCTCGATTCTGTTGTGTTCTTGGTCAATCAGAGTGAAGCAAACATCACCCTCAGCGTGCTGGAAGATGAGGATCCAGAAAGAGATGAGTCAGTGTTTGTGAAGTTGATCAGTGTTCATCTCATCCAAGGAGAGCAAGAGAGACTCAGTAAGATACTGACGGTGGAAGATTTGACCTGAAGAAATCATAGTCAGTCACAGTCAAGACATAGTGATACTTTACCACATTCAACTGATAGAATATTCTCCTGTGTTTCTTCCAGTTTCCAACTCCCCTTCTCTGGGCCCCAGGACTGAAACTGTAGCCCAGGTGATAATAGAAGCCAGCGACGATGCTTTTGGAGTCCTCCAGCTGTCAGCTTCTGCTGTCAGTGTGGCTGAGCACTACGTTGGGCCCATAATAAATGTCACACGTGTCGGGGGGATTTTTGCTGACGTGTCTGTCAAGTTCAGAGCAGTGCCTTTAACCGCCAGAGTCAGTAAGTATTGAGGACATATAGTAGACCATCGATTTCAATCTTTCTATGATTTGTGTGTGAGCAGGTAGGCACTGTCCATATGTATGTGCATGTGTGTAATCTTATAGGTGAAGACTACAGTGTAGCCTCGACTGATGTGGTCCTCCTTGAGGGGGAGTCCAGTAAATCTGTTCCCATCTATGTCATCAATGATGTGGTGCCTGAGCTGGAGGAGACCTTTCTCATCGAGCTGATAAACCAGACCACAGGAGGAGCTCTTCTGGGGGAGCTCACACGTGCCATCATCACCATACTGCCTTCTGATGACCCTTTTGGTGCCTTCGGTTAGTAGGCATTATCCCAGATCTTTATAAATCTGTCAATAGCAATTTCTACTATTCGACATTATTTATCAACCACTTTCCTTCATTTTATATCTACCTAGTTTTCCAGGCTGTTTCAGTTACGATAGAGGAGCCAGGATCTAACTCTATTGAGGTTACGTTGCCTATTGTGCGCAATGCTGGTACAATTGGCACAGTTGCAGTCCAATGGCAGGCCATTGTCAATGGTAAACTAGCAGTAGGGGACATCAGACCCACTTCAGGAGAGGTGATATTTGCCCCTGGTGACATCATGAAGACACTGCGAGTGGAGATTTTAGCTGACGATGTACCTGAAATCACAGAGGTAAGAAGCTAAGGGGGAAAAGACCGTTGTAAATTTTCTAATATTTTACACCATTTTTTACATTAGTTGTAATGATGGTTACACTCCATCTGTCTTTTCTAGATAATTAAGGTGGAACTAACTGGTGCCAGTAATGGAGGAAACCTGGGAGCTGATACGTCTGTTAGCATAATAGTGCCTGCCAATGACAACCCATATGGGACAGTCTACTTTGAACAGTCTGTTTACCGAGTCCAGGAGCCACTGGAGGGAGTTTATAGAGCCAATATTACTGTCCGCAGAAGGTATTTTAAAATATTGCTTTTAATAATGGTTGTATTTTTTAATTTTTATTTTTATATTGATAATTTTTTTGGACTCTTACTCGCATTAAACCAACATTTCTTGTCTGCTGTCTTTTCTCTATCATCCCCATTGCCTTTTTTCCAGAGGTGGTCACTTTGGTCGCTTGGAAATCATGTACAGTATCTCTGAATTTGACATTGTTGGCTCAGCTCAGGCTGTTGGCCAGAACCTGTCGATGTACTACAACCTCCCAAAACCAGGTGTTCCAGCTTCTGCCCCCATGAGGACAGTTAACATCACTGGTCAGAGAGACACTTTGGCTGCATGTGCTGCAGCTTGTCTGAGAGAGCGTGCCTGCCAGGCCTTCTCCGTTTCTTCTGGTGTGACCCCACCATCCTGCACTTGGGTGCCCTCAGGGGCTGACCAGCTGACCTCTAAATCTGAGGTTATGACTTATGTAAAAAACGCCACTGCAGCTGCTGTCTTGTTCAGTGGCCAGGCTGTGGCAGGGAGTGATTACACCCCTGTGACTGTCCAAAGTGCCTTCATGGACGATGGATCAGGGGATGCCAACCTCACAGTCCTAATTTTGACAGATACATTCCCTGAAATGGATGAGAGCTTCTCCATACAGATATTAAAGGTAAAACGCAATCCTATAACCTGTATGTTGCCCTTTGTTATTTATTGTTTAATTGTTTTTTCATGCTTTCTATTTTAACTGTCAACACAGTTTTACAGAAAACTATAACAAATGTTTCATCATGTATTGTTTGAAGGTAGAACTGGTAAATTTGACCGTGCCACAGAAGAACCTGCCCTCCATTGGTCAGCCGGACAAAGCTGTAGTCACTATAGGGATGAATGGAGATGCATTTGGCGTATTTTTGATCTACGGCCTCAGTCCCAACACCACAAACGAGGAGTTCTATCTACAGGTTCGAGAAGAGCCAACTGTTGTGGTGCCCCTGGTTATAGAGAGGAGAGGGGGGAATCTGGGCACTGTCACTGTAGAGTGGAGATTTGTAGGAGGAAAGGCCACACCAGAGGCAGACTTCACTGGGCCTGGAGGAATTCTGGTCTTTGATGGTATGTGTGTTTTCAGTATTTAGCAATAGTTTGCTTTCTTTTAAAAAGTCATCATTGGTCCAGTGTGTCTTGACATGAATTAAATAAACATCAGCATATGCACTTAACCAGTGTTGCATGTACTTTCTCTTTTCTGCCTACAGGTGATCTGAAGAAGACAATAGAGATAGTAATCAGAGATGATACTGAACCGGAGGACAATGAAAACCTCATGATTGGTCTGGTTAATACGGAGGGAGGAAGTCGAATTCTGCCCAGCTCAGACACTGTAACCATAGTGATCCTGGCTAACGATAATGTGGCTGGGATAGTAGGTTTCCATCCATCCTCACGCTCTGTCATTGCCAGAGAAGGTGAGTAGCTATATGTGATGATTCTACTATGGATACTATATATGTGAGAGCACTTTGTCAGCCCTATATTATAGAGTACCTTCCAGCTTGTACAGAAATTCATCCAGGGTGTTTGAGATTTGCTATGTCTCTGATGAATTACAGACTCAATGTGAGGAATGAAATCTCATTTGTCTGATTAAGTATTCTTCTGTGGCTGATGTCACCTTATTTTTGGTCTCCTGACCCAGTGAGAGTGACATCCCAATGCCACTTCTGCCATATGTTCCCTCTTGCATCCCCAAAGGTCAAATTGCAATGCCGCTCCTCTGTGAAGGAATACGTTTAGCTGTATAAGTACAAATGACATCAGCCTTTTGCCATGCATGAAGTAAAGAGTTTTAATTCATCCCACCAAGTCTGCAATTCTTCAGAGACTAACCAGCTTGAAACAATGCAGAAGAATTTCTGCAATGCAGCACTCCTGTTACTGGAGATGTGTCCTTATTATACATGAATGTTAACGTGAAGGAAGGCACTCATAGTATTGGCAACAACAGGTGGGCACCTTGGTTGTCTTTATCTTGAAATTATATATGCGTGAGCGGTTGAAGAGTCCATACAATTAGAGATCTTAAGATGCCTCCACTGGCATCTACTATATAAGGACAGCAGTTCACATTAAAAGTCAATGAATATTCTCATCTTTAATAACCTGTATTTAAACTTCTAGACACAATACTTTAGAGTACTGTTATTGCTGACTGTATTATATCTCATATTACAGGTGAGAGGTTGTCGTTATTAGTGTTAAGAACAGCTCCAGCTCTGGGTAATGTCACTGTGGACTGGACTATACAGGGGCCTCTTGTACACCGGACCTTCACCCAAACCTCAGGGACACTTTTCTTTACTGAGGTAAATGACAGATCACAACAGTTTTTTGTGGGGTTGTAGCTTAACATGTTTTTGGTACAGTATGGAGACGCATGCTTTGGCAGCAAATCGATCATTATTCTTCTAAGTTCATAAAATCAACTAAACAAGATTAAATGTAATTTTGCAATTCCAGCTCTAATCATATATTTGGGGTGTGTCTCTTACAGGGAGAACTAAATGACACCATAGTCCTGCAGCTTCTTGACGATGCCACACCAGAGGACAAAGATGAATACAAAGTTTCCTTGTCCCACATACAAACGTTTGGTAATAAGTCGTTCTTGGTATCTTTTTGGTTAATTATTGTTCGGGAAACCTTTGTGAGGAAACCACAAATAGGTCAAAATAATGGCACAAATTGATGTTCCCCTGAATTCCACGCAGGTGTTGTGGTGACTGGCCATGCTGCCCTGGATGTTCAAGGCAGTGAGGCCGTGCTAACTGTTGACACCAGCGATGAGCCCTATGGCCTGTTGTCTATTGCCCCGTCATCCCTCAGGGTAACCACAGAGGAACGGGACCAAACTATAAACATCTACGTCAATAGAGAGTTTGGAGCCTCGGGTCAGTTAAGATTAAGAGTTGCCTTTTTAATTTATTCCATTCCATGTGTACATGTTTTGTAAAAATTGTAATCCTTCACCTTATAACTGATATTATATCTAAATGTTTGTGTGCAGGAGCAGTGAATATCACCTATGAGGTTACAAGAGGCTCTGTACAAAACCTGTCCGAGGTAGAGGGCGCTCTTGCTGACTCGGGACAAGACTTCATCTCTGGTACTGGTTCTGTAATCCTTCAGGATGGACAGACTTCAGTTGCCATCCCTGTCACCATACTAGAGGTAAAAACCATGGTTGTCCTCCACACTCCCATTTCTCTGCCCTTCAAATTTGGCAAGACAGTTTTTAATGTATTCTTTCATTGTGCTTCACCATTTATTTTTCTTCTACTGTTTTCTGATTGCTGTTAAGTGTATCTGCATCATTTGGTGGCTTTGCAATTCTAACTTGTTTTAACAAGATGATACAATTAAATACACAATCTCTGCTAATATGTGCTCTTATTCTCATTCTTCTTTTAGTTCTACTTTCTTGAATCAGAGTTGTCTGAATGTGGAATTTAATGCTTTTTGTTTTGTTAGGACGAGATTCCAGAGTTGCAGGAGTTCTTCCTGGTCAACATAACTTCAGCGGTGCTCATTACGACCCTTGCCACTGCTCCCCAGCTAGGTATGGAGAAATTTAGCAGCATCTGTACTATTACTGGTTTTAATTTACCCTACCTTATCCATACCGTTGGTAATTTTTAAACAGTTTTACCATCACTTTGTCACAGTGATTTCTTTCATTGTTTCTGTGTTTGTTGTGTTTTCGGAAGTATTTTACCCCTTTTATAGCTTGAGTACATTTATGAAATCACTTTTCTTCTTTTCTCTACAATTTCTCATCTTTTTCTCTGCTTGATGAGTAGAGGTTGTGTATTGCACTTTGCCAGGTAAAATACATGTTCATGTGCTCACACATTGTAGTTGACTGTCAAAATGCAACATGAAGGAGCTTGGTAGAACATCGCCACTGCTTTTGCATAATCCAAGCCACAGCCCAATTTATGAATGAGTAACTTTAGAAAGTGACGAGTTGACAGAATAGGCGGCGCAGCACTTGGAGGTTCCCAGAATACTATCAGCCTTCTGCCTGGAGACACACAGTAAACATACGGCCGCTCCTTTGGCAACAATCATTATGTGGCTTGGATGGTGAGATTGATGCTTTCCATGGTTGAGGAAGCCTTGGGATTTGGTGGGAGCCGAGTAGTTCTGTGTGGTAAGGAGAGAGAAAGCCAAACTAAACCCGTAGCTGGCCTCCCAGTGTCTTGGCCACAGACTCATTGGGAGAAGACTATTCAGTAGGTCATAAATCAGTCCACCCAAAAGATTTGGCTGCTCAGCCTCCCGAGCCACTTACATGAGACGCCTTTTGGCTGCAATCTTCTGCTCAAATGTGCCATGACAGAAGTTAGATCCTCTACACTTTCCCCTTGCACAACTTTCCCTTGATCCTTGCACTGCAGTTACAGCCTGAAGAAGCTGTTGCTACTTAGAGTTATTATAAACAATTAACAACCTAAAGGTCATCCCTCATTTCCTCTTTGCTTGTGGTTCTTTCTGCAGACACCCAGGGTTTGGTGGCAGAAGTCAGCATCGCTGCTAATGATGGAATTAGAGGGGTCATTGAATGGACAAACACTCTGTAAGAAAAGCATCTATAAATAATACATTCCATGGGTTGATTTGAACATGCTCTCATTAGGGCCCGAGCACCAAAGGTGCAAAAGCCCTATTGTTATTCGTAAAATTATTATTCCTTTCGTTCCTTATTTTTCTTCACAAAGAACTGCATTTTTGGAGGCTTTATCATATTCAAAAACTCATGAAAGTTGGTACACACATCTCCCGGTGAAAAATTTTGAATTCTAGTGGAGTCGCGAGTGGGTGTGGCCAAATGGCTCGCTAGCGCCCCCTAAAGAGATGCCCCGGCGGCTACATTTACCTACATGCACGAAATTCGGTGGACATGTGTATCATACCAAGACATACAAAAAAGTTACATTGGACCATTACATCAACTCAACAGGAAGTCCACCATTTTTAACTTAGTTGGAATTTTTGGCAATTCACACGTTGTACTTCAACGAACTCCTCCTTCAGATTTTGTCAGACCGACTTCAAATTTAGTCTGTGCCCTCTTAACATGTTTGGAATTAAAAGTTATAAAAATAATTTGTTTTCGTCAATCAGTGTGCCCGTGGCGTGGTGGCCAAAAAGTGACCCAAAAGCCATACTATAGCACGTCATCCAAAAAGTGACCCTAAAATGACTTTTAGGTCACTTTTTGCTATAGTATGATTTTTTTTTTTAAAGTCATAACAAAGGGGGGAATCAAACCCCCAACCTTCTAGTTGAGAGGCAAGAGTGCTAACCACTGTGAAGATAAAGATAAGTATTCATTCAAATGCGACCAAAATTGCCGCAGACATTCTTTGGATAGTAGATATACGTGTTTTCAAGGGGGTCTGCAGTGATATTAAATAGCTTCCTGTAATGTGTTGTGGATGCAAAACTTTTTCAATTTCTCCAAATGTTTCAACTTCGCTAAAAGTTGAATCACCTTCAACAGGCCAAGGTGGAATCTGAACCATTAATAGCAACCTTGGTTAAGTAGAATCTTTTACCTGTTGAGTTAACCGGACTGTCGGTTGAGTCGCTGGAATCGCTGAGTGAACTCCGTTAAACACTTTCTCCTGCTGCGACTCATCCTCCGGCACCAAAAATAGTCCAGCAGTCTACGACGCTGACCTCATGAGGACACAGGTTCGAGCCCCGCTCAGGTACCACACATGGTTCATGGTTTACGGAGGGTGACTCGCCTTCATAAGCCATACGGTTCACGGAGAGCGAATCCCTCTAAGGGTCAGCCACATGGTTCACGGGGGCTGAGTCCCCCTAAGGCAAGTCCCTCTACGGGTAAGCCACACAGGTTTGGGTTTGTACGTGCAGTCATACTAATACTAAAGCAAAGGTCAACAATGATACAAAACTCAAAAAAAAAAAGTCCAAAAGAGACTTTTTTTTTTTTTTCATTGTGCACTGGTTAGAGCAGTTCCCTCAGAGTGAGAAGTAACTTGAAGTAACATGTCAGTTCAGAAAAGGTCATACTCCAAAATATGATAAAAAAAAAAATAAATAAAAAAAAGCCATACTATGTCATCTGAAATATTCAAAAAAAGTCATACTATAGCATGTTGTCCAAAAAGTGACCCAAAATTCATTTTTGTATAGAGTATAGAGTATATAGTATAGCCAGGGCAATGCAGCTAAGTTTGAAGTTTCACTGTGACACAGGAAGTTGATGTTTAAGGTTTAACGATGCTCCAAACCACATGAAACATGTGTCAGGCACCAACTTTCATGAGTTTTTAAAGATGTTAAAGCTGCCAAAAAAATTATTTTTTTTGAAAGAAGAATAAGGAACGAGATCGAGAAAAAAATTTAAACTGCAAGCCGGAATATGCAGACCTTGGCGTGCTGCACGTCGGGGAGCCGGCGGCCCCGACCCGCTGGACCCCCGACGTGCAGTGTACGAGGGCCCGCATATCACTGCTTGCAGTTTTAATTAAAATGTTGTTTTTATCCAAATGTGTTCCAGGTTTGAGGTGAATGAAACAATAGGGTCACTGACTCTAGTGGCCTACAGGAACAAAGGGACATACGGAAATGTCTCTCTTTTCTTCTTTGGTCAGAATCTAGAAGCTCAACAGGGACTGGACTACAATACCAGCGAAACGGTGAGCCATACACGATATTTAAACACTACACACAAGATTAATGATGGAGGTAAGTGTTTGTGGCAGCATATATATTCAGTGACAAAGTCAAGGGCAACTGGACGAGCTTAGATTCTTGAAGATGTTTCACGTCTTAACCAAAAGTACTCCTCAGCTCTGAAGAACAGGAATTGAAGAGGTCTTTTGAATTAGAGCTGAAAGTTCTTGAGGACTGTAAAGTAAATGCAGTTGCTTCTGAATCAGCACCTCTACCATGACCTGGATGACTAAGAGTCTTCACATACATGCAATATTTTAATATTTTAAACTTTACATCCCTCTGTCCACCTAGATGCTCCATTTTGTTGATGGTGAAAAGCACAAGTTTGTAGAGGTGCAGATCACTGATGACGACATTCCAGAGGGAGCCGAGAGATTCCAGCTCATCCTGTCTGAGCCTTCCCCTGGTCTGGAGCTGGGCACCAACACCACGGGTAGAGAGAAAGGCAGAATGAAATGCAATGGAATTTCTGACATTTTTAGTCAGTGCCATAAGACATTTGCATATTCCAATGCATATTCAGTTAAAATGCAGAGTACAAAATTCATGGCCAAGCTCTACTCACCAATGTAGAGATTTCAGTTAAGAGGGTTAGGAGTTTCATAGATTATTATCATGTGAGATTAAAGAGGTGTTACATCAGGGCTAATGAAAATTACAAATGGGTTTGTAGATTTGTTTCCAGGAACCCATCAAACATAAGTCCAGTGAACAGTTGTATTCCTTCTCTAAATAAATGGGTTATGTAACTTAAACTGTAGGGAATCACATCAACAGCATATCTTCCTTCCGATGTTAGTTATCTTCAAAAACTGATTGACGATTTTTATGCAGCCAACTATATTTTCTTTGATAAGCAGTATCACGTAAGGCACATAAGGACACCCGGTTGTGTATTAATGCTTGTTTGATTCCATTATTTTCAGTGGAATAAGAAATGAAGCTTGGTTCTCCTTAATATCTGATTGTGTATTATATCTATCAGTGTATTTTATCCATCAGTTTGTATCATGTCATGTTTAAAGGAATTTTAAAAATATATTACACTGAAGACACTTTTATACTGTGGTAGAGGCCACAATAATGTCAGTGCTCCCTATGCTTTAAACAACCCTATTAATGATGATAAATGATTGTTATATTAATCATAATTGATAGCTGATTTACTCTAATCTATTGTATGTAACTATATCATGATTATGGGTTTTTTTCTGTTTATTCTTATAGCAACTGTGAATATTCTCGCCAGTGATGATGGGCATGGTGTCATTTCCCTTAACACC
Source organism: Embiotoca jacksoni (assembly GCF_022577435.1). Lineage (NCBI taxonomy): Eukaryota > Metazoa > Chordata > Actinopteri > Embiotocidae > Embiotoca > Embiotoca jacksoni. The sequence goes on along the minus strand of NW_027185436.1, from coordinate 15,997,623 downwards.
AGCACGCCTTTCCTATTGAAAGAACCCACGTCTATGTCAGGGCTGAGTGAGAGTGTGGCCAACCTGTACGTAGTGCGCAACCCCGAGGAGGGCACATTTGGCACCGTATCTGTTGAGTTTACCATCACTGATTTCAACGGCAACCTAGCAGAGGGTGATCTGATGCCACCACAAGGGTTTGTGGTGCTGGAGGATGGGGTCAGATTTAAGGTGAGAGAAAGCAGATTTTTACCAGCTAACAGCCTTCAAACAAATGCATGATAAAACATCTATATCATGAAACTTCCTTTTCTTTGGCAATCAAAGCGTTTACATAGTACAGTAAAGTACATTTAATGTTCATTTCCAAAGTGTTTTGTGTTTGAACGAGCATATACATTTTATGGTTTATCATTTATGTCGTCTTTGTTTTTTCAGATGCTGGAGATCAGGGCAGTACTTGACGCTGAACCTGAGGCAAATGAAACCTTCACACTGACCCTGTCCAACCCAACAGGAGGTGCACGGCTGGGAGATCAACTCCAAACTCTCATCACTGTCCTGGAAAATGTAGCTCCCTCTGGCTTGTTCCGAATTGGACCTACTCTCAACAGGTCTCAACACAGTTACATCAAAATGATGTGAAACTTTGATTATTATAAATGCTTGCAGTATGTAATGTTATGTGTACAATATTTGTGGCAGTTAAAATGTGTACAAATAAAATGTGGACTGCACACATATATGCAAAAACATGTTTGCGTAGTGTTATTCACTGTGTTTTTTGTACAGAACCAGCACAAAAGTGGTTGCTGATGAAGGCACAACAGTCTTCCTCACCGTATCTCGCAGTAATGGTCTGGAGTCAGCTGTCAGTGTGGAATGGGAGATGCAGTCAGACACAGCTTTTGCCTCTGGTGATACCAATAAACCTTTTTAGTTTAAAGTAACCCCAACTTCCTGAATGCTAATAAATTCCCTTTCTTTCCACTTCACAACTCAATTATGATTCTTTTGTCCTTTTATCTTCCAGAGGGTCACTTCTCAGTCATGGGCGTGTACCAGAGCTTTGAGGACAACCCCACCTCGGCTTGGTGCTCCCTTCCTGAGGACCCTTCCTTCCTGGCTATGAGGCTGGATAGGAGACCCACTGTTGGATCCTCCCATACATTGGCCACTCTGTATCGGTGGCAGGGTGTTTTCGTACCAGTCGAGGTAGGTTAAGAACACTGTTGTACCTGAACCAGCACGCGATATCCACATACTTGCGAGTAAAATCCAGTAAGAACTGGATACGCAGTGAGCTCATCTCTCTGTCTTTTGGTTGTCCCAGTCCATCAGGATCCAGGACCCTGGCTCATGTGTCGGGTTTGCAGTGAATGGTTCTACCTACATCGGCATCACACATAGTGGCCCGCCCTTCTCCCCTGCTGCCAACCTCAGCATCTTCAAATTACACAAGGACCTCAATATCACATTGGTAAACTCAATCATGGGATATTACAATCATGCATTTGTAAATAACTGTAACATTGTGGTAATGGTTTGTCTTATGTTCATATGATCTTAAACAATATGATTTCCTTAGGAACAAACTTTAGCTGTTGAAGCTCTGGATGTGAAACACTTCTCCACTGAAGGCAGAGATTATCTAATAGCATCAAGCCAGGTAACGCTAACTGTTCCGCTGCTTAGACAGACCTTTTATTGTTTTCATGTATGTCAAAATCATTATGACTGAACTCAGATTGTGTTAATTATGGGTTTTTTTTGTTTTTTTTTAATGGCACAGATTTTTGTATGGACTGGAGGCTCCTTTACGCTCCACCAGACTCTTGACTTCGAGCAGAACATCATCAGTGTGACCCCGTTCACTCGTGCAGATGTTCCCTACCTGTTGGTGTGCGGAGACAGACAGACTGGGAGCTGCCTCCTGCTTCAGTGGACCAGTGGAAGATTTCAGAATCTGCAACTTCTCCCACTCACCGGCAGAGCCAGTCAGGTGGAGACAATCAATACAAGAGCGGACGACACTCTCCTGTTGGTTGCCCTTGAAGGTAACAAAACATTTATGAATGCTGTTATGTTTATTTCAGAAATGTAAATGTCCATACCTTTCTTTTTGTGTCAAGAAGAAATTGTAAATTAAAAAAATTATGAGCCTGGATTTTCATTTTCACAGATTTAATAAATGGCCTAGAATGGTAGTCAAGTGCACTTGGCCTACATTATGCTGAGATGATGGTTGTGTTTTTGCAATAATTCAATGCTATTTTCTATGGCTGTAGTCTCAGTGTAGTTTCTGGTGGACTGAGTGGTGGTTAGATGTTGGATAGAGTACAAACAAATTGGTGATAATTTAGAAGGCAGACAGAAACATCTGTATGTGTCTATTACAGACAAAACAGCCTTGTTCTGTTATTTCAGTTAAGACTGCAGAATTTACAATGTAGGCTAGTTCATATATTTATACTACGCTCTGTATATTTTGATGAGACATAATCCCTCTGAGTCTGCAAAAGTGGTGAGTTTTTTTGGTTCAGACCTGTTGTGGGTTTATGGGAAAGGCCTCAGTGTGGAGCAGAGCAGAGCCACAAGAGGACTCGGAGGTTGTAATTTGTCAGTCTTGGGTGTGTCAGTCAGGCGAGTGGTTACTTTACATAAACATGCTATTCTAGCGTGAAAGAACTTAAGTCTGCATGTGTTTTTGTGTGCCTGTATTTTTCTCCAGGTCTCTCTCCGTCCTGTGAGATGTTATGGTGGACCTCCGAGCAGCCTTCACCACAGCTTCATCAGTCCATTCCTCACCCAGGCCTCACCTCTCTTCACTCTTTCACTGCTCCTTCTGGGATCAGTAAGCTCTAATGTCATGAACTGCTTTGCCAAGGAGGTTATGTTTTCAATGTGGTTGGATTCATTGTCTGTCCGGCAGATTACAGGAAAGCTACAGGCCCACTTTTCATGCAACTTGGTGTAAGGGTGGAGCATAGGCCAAGAAAGAACCCATTGAATTTTTTAGCAGATACACGAATTCAATTTCCTTGTCATTAACATTGCAAGATAGCACATTTGGCCTACTAAATGGTTGTACTATTAAACTTAATTGTCCAAATATACTAATTCAATCTTCCTCTTTCTCATAGCTTATGTCCTGTTAGCTGGAAGAAATGGTTCAGCACTCTACTCCTGGAGGTCTGATATAAACCTGTTCACCATGATCCTGAGGGCCCCTCAAGCCATTAGCTTCCTGTCTCTCATGGTCCCTTCCCTCAATACCACAAAGATCATCTTGGCTTCTACTGAGGAGGATAGCTCTACTGTTTATGAGTTCACTTCTGTCTCCAATCAGTCTGATTTCATACCCAGGTATTCAAATTGTTCTTGCTCAGAAAAGCAATTCCTTCTCGAAGACAAACAAGACACAACGAAAGTTATCTTGTGCATGTTGTGTTTTCTTTACTTCCTCACTTTCAGTTATGGGGAGTTGCAGTTCGCACCAGGGGACAGTGAACTGGAGATAGCAGTGAACATCATGGATGATGACATCCCTGAGCTGCAGGAGTACTTCCAAGTCAGGCTGAAGAACCCGACGGGTGGGGCTGAGATTGGGTTTGGAGGTCAGGTGACAGTTATTGTCCCAACCAACGATGATGCCCATGGAGTCATCGGCTTTGCCCAGGTAAGTAGATAAACCTTTTGATATTAGACAGCTTATGTATTTATCCATCACGTTAAGTAGCCATGATGTTACACTCTATTGCAGTCTATGATTATTTGTCATTATCTGTTCAGAATTCTCTGTCTATGGAGGTGGAGGAGTTGGAGCAAAACAATCAAATCTCTCTCAGTGTGGAGAGGAGAAGAGGGAGTTTTGGCAGACTGACTGTTCACTGGGCTGCCAATGGCAGTTTGACAGACATTTACCCCACCTCAGGAGTGGTGAGTAGCCCTTGGCAGCATGTTTGACAATGACAGATAATCACAAATTCGTGGATCAATTTAAACTGTTATTTTCCCTCACAGGTAACGTTTTCCGAAGGCCAAAAAGTAGCCATCATCTCACTGGCTGTGATAGCAGATGGTGTCGCAGAGCTAAAGGAGAGTGTCATGATTACCCTCATGGATGTCACCACTGTGGGAGTTCAAGATCTACGACAGGCTGCAGTCATTGACAAGCAATTGGCACGAGCTCTACTCACCATCTCACCAAATGGTTCTCCCTATGGGGTGATTGGATGGCATCTGGACTCCCAATTTACAGTAACACAGGAACCACAGAGTAAGAATATCTATGGAAAAAAAATGAATGAATGACTGATGAGTAGTCAGTGAACGTGGGTTTTTACTGGATCACAGTTGTCTAATGTACTGTAATTAGTTTGTTATTGTTAAAATGTCCAAATATATTCCTCAGTTGTGCTTTGTTCCAAAATTAGCCACTGTACATTTAGCTGGGTACTGAATACCAATCTTTTTAGAAAAAAATATAATATACAGATTTTATTTTCTTGTGGTTTCTTAAGGAGCATTTAAGTAATCACCCTTTGAGATTTACTGTAAATGAGATCTGCTGTAAATTTCAAGATGTGAAGTAATTGAAGATTTGTCTTAATTTGTGTATGAGGTCAATCATGTCACAGAGTAATATACCCTCTTACGGTTTGTCAAATATTCTCTAAATTACATACATGGACATTTTTACCCATCCAAGTTGTTATTGTCATCTTTCATGACATGGCAGGTCTTTTAAATATATAGATGTATAGTGACTCATTTAACCCGATATCATTTCTCTTAACCTGCAGGGACTCCAGTCAATGTGACTCTCTCCATAGTGAGGGAGCAGGGCTCCTTGGGTGAGGTGGCAATCCATTACCAGACCAGGCCAGCCCTGTACAAGCCCCCATCCAACCAAGCCACCGCAGGAGATGACTACCTTGCCAAAGACGACACCATCATTATGATAAATGGGGCCACTGTGGCCCTTGTGACTGTCACAATCCTGCCGGTAAGAATGCCCTGTTGGGTAATAGAAATGTTTATTAAATCTACCTTAGTAAAAAAAGAACTAATGCATTAGGAATCAGACCTAGCTTCCACCAACATGCGTTTGTCTAGTAAACATGTAAAACAGAAGAACTAAATTAAAGACTAGTAGATAAAACCATCAACTCTTCCTATCCTTCATCTTACACCCTCACAATCACTTGAGATGTATAAGAAATGATGAATGTGTAAGATATGGAGAAAGCATCTGTTCATACACATGTATGATTTTTCATTATTTAGTGTCCATGTACATGTGTTTTTTCTAAGGATGATATCCCAGAGCTGGCAGAGAGTTTCCTGGTGAATATCACTGGAGTGGAGCTTGTTAGAGGGTCAGCTGGAGCAGGGCAACCCACTGTAAAGAGGTCTGGTATGGAAGTAGCAGAGATCACTATCCAGGAGAATGACGATCCCAGAGGGATTCTGCAGTTCAATGTTTCTGAGGTGAGCACTGGACATTATAGAGATCTTGAAGGTGATATGAGAAATCTGAAGCAGTTTGGTTTTGAGGGAGCTTCATTAGAAATGCCATCATAACAACCTCTGAATGGTAAAAATAATGGCACAACTAAAAGGTTAAATGACAATGAAATATAAAAATGTAGATATTCAATTCTTAAGTAATATTCTTTAATAACTAGACATTACCTCTGAATATCTCTATGTCTAGGATATCCCTGGAAGTGTGCTTGCCTATGAGATACCACCACCAGACAACGTCCTCAGTCTTTCAGTGGTGCGACTCGCTGGTACAACTGGAAGGCTGGTCGTCTACTGGGAGGCTCAGCCTGTCACAACCGATCTCAATGACTTCAGCCCGGTATCTGGAAACATCACCTTCCAAGATGGGCAGGTAGATTGATCAATCCTCCTGAGATGAAATTAACCTGCTTAAGGCAGGTAAGGCAGGTTTGCAAGTGTTAGCTTGTGCTTACTCAAAACTATTTTTCAGAGAGAAGCCACAGTTTACATTACCATCTTGGATGATGAACTGGTGGAGACTTCTGAGACCTTCAGAGTGGATTTGCTGCGTGTGATCGGTGGTGCTCAACTTGGACAAATAACCTCTGTTACTGTCAGCATTCCATCCAATGACTCGCCACTCGGACAATTTGGATTTCAGGAACTGGAGGTGAATCTGAAATACCGTACTAAGCATGATACACGGGAAAGGTACAAAGATTTTTCTGTTTTGATATCATGTGGAAAAGGTTGAATTCAGGTAGCACAATGTTTTCAAAACTTTGTGTCTAATAAATACAATGCTGGCAGTATGCAGACATTCCGTCTTTTTTCACAATTCCTTTTTTCCACACACTTGTCCGCCAGATGTTAATCAATCAACATTTAGTTTGACTGTTAAGAATAATTGTATTTCTTACTCCCCTCTAAGACCACCATCAGTGAACCAGAGTTTGTAGATGACCCTGTTGCTGTGGCAACACTGGCTGTGCTACGTAGTGCAGGAGGTGAGGGCGCAGTGACACTGGTGTGGCAACTGGAAGACCAAGCTGCTGATGACCTTTCACCTCTTAATGGAACTCTTATCTTCACTGAGGTACAGTAGAAAACGAGTGGCAGTATTTTTAATGAATGACTCAGCCAGCCTGTAATATTGAGTCATTTTCACTCTCATCTTTTACCTTTAAGTGCTGCACTGTATGTCATAGATATCTCAATGCAATACTTTTCATACCATTTTTTAGCTTGTTTACTGTTTTAATGACTATTTTTTTTATGTTTCAATCAATGTTCTTAATTGTTTTTAAATTTCCTTTTCTGTTGCCCTATGTTTTGATAGTTTTAATGGTTTTATGTAAAGCACTTTGAATTGCCTTGTTGTTGAAATGTGCTACACAAATAAACTTGCCTTGCCTCGCCTTGCCTTGTCTTACTTTACAGACTGAGTCGATGAAGTCAATTGTGATTCGAGCCCTCGCTGACACTGTAGTAGAAGGAGATGAGCATTTTACTGTGAGGTTGTTTCCTGCTGGAAGTGGAGCTGTCATCAACCCTTTAAATGGTTAGTATTTATAAGAAAACTTCAACTGCCAGTTAATCAATTGATTAAGGGGATGTACAGTATTTTCAGGATTGTCTTCCATGGATACAACAATCACTCATCTTCCCTATTTGTCCTCTCCTCTCTGCCATGTGTAGGCGTAGTCACCATCACTATCAGGGCAGACAAGGCTGCCCTTGGGATTATTGGAATAGCGGAGTCTTCCAGGAACATCCTTATTGGTGAACCTCAGGGAGATTACAGTGGGAGTGTCATGGTCAGGTGAGATAAATGTCCCTAACCTGGGAAGAGCTTTGAATTTTAATGCTTTTATTTATTAGTCACAAATCTAGTTTGAGAATTGTGTGTGTTTTTGTGCTTCCCTCCAGCCTTGTGCGAGGGCCAGGTGTGTTTGGAGAGGTGCAGGTGTACTGGAATATCACACCAGCTGTGGTGTCTGAGTTCGAAGCGACCTCTGGCACTGTGACTATGAGAGATGGACAGTCTGTTGCCACCATTACTCTGAAGGTACTCAGGAATTAAGATTGCACAGTTCATTTGAAAATGGAGGTATTGTCTGTATCTGCACTGTAGAACGAAGGCATCATAGGAATGACCCTCCGTGTGTTTTCAATAATGATGTCGTGATGTTAGGTACTGGATGATGAACTTCCTGAAGAGCGGCGTGAGTACGAGCTTGCACTGACCTCTGCTACGACAGGATTGGAGATAAGTCCCATAGCCAGGCATGCCAGGATTGTTATGGCAGCTAGCGACAACCCTTATGGCCTTTTCTCTTTCACCCAGCTCCAACTAAAGGCAACAGAGGAGGAGGGAATGGTGAGGTCATGTAAATTAGACATACAAACACGTATAGATCTGCTTTATAATGGAGGAGGACAATTTACAAATGAGGTTGTGTATGAAGCGTTACCTATTATATTGTAGTTACAGAACCTAATCCACAGCTATATTATTTCCCTTCTTTTCCTAAGGTGAATGTGACAATTAGTCGCTTCTTTGGCAGTCTGGGCAGTGTGTGGGTGACCTATGAGACCTCAGGCAACACAGCGGTCAGTGGTATGGACTTTGCTCCAGCTTCAGGACAACTACTATTTACCCCAGGCCAGACCTCACAACAAGTCACACTGCACATCCAGGATGACAGTCTCCCAGAGAGGCCTGAGATGTTTTTCATCAACATCAGTGCAGTGGAGCTCGTTAATGTCAGGTAAGGAGAGGTTGATCAGGTGCAGTAAATTAGTAGCTCTGTTGCTTGAAAAGTTTATAATGGCTTCAATGGGAGTTTATTGAGACTATTTAAGAGAGGTTGCAGGGCTGCAAATGAGGCTGCAGGCTCACGGTCATCCATAATATTATAATAATAATATATAAACACTGAAGAGTCTATTTAACACTCACTCTTCATTCTGTGTCTCCCTCTTGTGGTCAGTGTTGTGGACTACACAGTGAAGGAGTCAGGTCTACAACTGGACCAGCCTCCAGCTATAGGCAACATCTCTTCTCTTGCTGTGGTCATACTAAAGAATGACAATGTTGAGGGTGTCCTGGAGTTCAGGCACGACTATGTTGACATCACAGGTAAGATGTGAAGAGCGAATAGAGGCAGTTAAATTGTATCACATGAAATGTTCATGTGAGTAAAATACACAAACAAAATTGAACAGTTACTCACAGTTTACTATGACACTATGTGATGGAGAAGATTATTTACTACATATTAGATCCCTGTTTTCTTCTGGCTCTCTATCTTTCAGTTGAGGAGGATGTGGGCACTGTGTTGATCCCTGTAGTGAGGAGAGTGGGCTCATACGGATCGGTCTCAGCTCACTTTATTTCCAGAGGCTTGAGTGCCACCCCCGATCTCGACTATATCCTACATAATGGCTCAGTGACGTTTGTCAATGGACAGAATACCAGCTACATTAATGTCACCGTTATAGACGACCTGGACAGGTGAGAGGACAAATTAAAAATCAATGTCTACTTTAAGGTGTGCTGTATATTTAGCAGCCTCATATTCCCTACACATTTGAGGAAAGACATTATTCAATTCCAGCCAAACAAATCAACTGAAATTATCTCCCCCAGTGAAAATGCGGAGATATTTGAGGTCCTGCTGGTTGGAGCTACAGAGGGAGCAGTTCTCGGCCCCCAGCATGTTACGAGGGTAACCATCGCCAAGAGTGACTCTCCAAGTGGTCTGGTCCGTTTCCTCAATGAGAGCCTGATCACTGTGGCCAACCCAAACTCCACACTGAAGCTCAGTCTTGTTTTGGAGAGAGTCGGAGGCCTTGTGGGGGATGCAAAGGTATCACAAATAATGCCAAGAAAAGAAAATCACATCACACATCACATTAATGACATCATATTATTTAGACTTGTTTTCTCTTTTGACAGGTGGATTGGATCATCCGTGGCCCTAACAGCAGAGAGGTCCTTTCTCCATTCAATACTGACATTCGAGGGCCTGTGAACGGGTCCTTCTTCTTCAGGGAGGGAGAGGAAGGTACACGCTCCATAGAGCTGCGGATTCTCCCCCACGGGGAAGTGGAGGTGGAGGAGACATTTGTGATAGAGCTCAGCATTCTGTCCGGAGAGATGGATGTTGATCCTCAGGCTGGTTCCATAACACTGAAGGTACTTCATTGTATCTCGCCTGCAAGCTTGATTTCACCATCATGAATCAAGATTGTTGGACAAGGACAATTATAGGTGCAAAGCACTTTTTGTTGAAGGAAATCTAATGCGATACTCATTCTTACTGTCCTAATGTGTTTTTGTGTCTCAGATAGAGAAGTTTGGTGACCCAAATGGTATTGTCCAGTTTACTTCGGATGCTCTTCGTGAACGTGTCTACAATGAATCCACAGAAGCTGAGGGCCCACTCAATATTTCCCTGCTGATTACACGTAGAGAGGGTGTCATGGGTAACATCACAGTAAGATTATATCATATATATATATATATATACAATTCCTGTTCATGAATCATATTCAGTTTAAGTGCTTAAACTCACTGAATTTAATTCTTTGTTGCTACAATTACTTTAATTGTGTCACTTTAATTACTTTCACCTAAGGTGCACTGGCAGATTCAGAGTGACTCAGATGTAGCAGGGGACTTTATAGCCTTAGCTGGATCAGTGATGATTCTGGAAGGCCAAAGGGAGGCAGAAATTGTCCTCAGCCTGATGCCCGATACAGTGCCAGAGCTGGAGGAGCTCTACATTCTCTGGCTCACAGCTGTGGAGGGCGGTGCTACTCTGGATGCCAACCCAAGCCTGATCAGAACCCACATCAGGTTTGTCATTATGGTTCTGTTTAAAAAGTTAAGTCAAAAGTCAAAGATTGAGTTTACTTGAAATTAATCTTCCTCTTTCTCTTTTAGGGTGCCTGCTAACGATGAACCCCACGGTGTCTTTGCCCTGAACTCTGAACAACAGTCTATAGTGGTAGTGGGATCAGGGTCGGAGGTCACCAGAGCTCTGGTTATGAATGTGACACGGCTTGCTGGGCTGTTTGGCAATGCTAGCGTAGGATATAGGATCCGAGGTGAGATAGATGAAGTGATGGACATTGAGGAGATACTGGGAGGACGAGCTGAAGGAAGGCTGCTTTTGAGAGAGGGAGAGACCTTTGGGGCTATCATGGTGCCCATCAGCAACCAGGTCAGGAAGAGGATGCCCACTGACACACGTTTTGCAAATACTTAGAAATATGAAACATCGGCTAGTTTACTACTAGTTACACTCATATCTTTTTCCCCTTTTCCTCCTGTAGGTGTTTTTGTCAGTGGGTGAAAGCTTCACAGCAGAGCTCACTGATGTTAGATTGGTCAGTGCTATACTTGGCTCTCTGCCTCGCCTCCTTCATGAGGCCAGCGTTGCCACAGTGATTGTACCTGAAGAAGCTGCCAGCTCAGAGGTGATTTGTGGTTGTGTATTTTTTTTTTGTACGTTTGTATAATTGACATGTGAAGGATAAACTCTTTTTTAATTCTCCTATCTGCAGGGCACTCAGGATGTGAGACTTGCTAATTATTAGAGCTACTAAGACCATTGAGCAAAGCACCTCTGGTGATATACTCACTGTGTCGCTTAGCAGATTTTTGTCTCTGAAAATTTCCTTTCATTGAATATTACCATGCACAACATGGAGACACATTAATGAATATAATGCATTTTTTTTCTCTCAGTCAGGGTAGAGCAATTCACAGAGGTACTGACAGAAAATTTATAAGCAATTTATCAGTTTATTCAATTATTTCTCAGTCACCAGAGGACAAACTTGGAAATGCTGCAGCAGATTTCTCTGATGTCTCTTTCCTGAGACTTTAATTTAATTTAGAACATACGTAAAACCTTCATAACTGAGTTAGCGCTGGGTCCTTGACTGCTCTGTGAACATTCAACTGTTCTCATGCCAAGTCTTTTGACACAATGGCTTATGCATTTAAGTGGCTGCTAACAATTAAATTTACATGACAGGTCTTATACTGTATAAGCACTACCAAAAGACACAGCCTTCTCAGTGAGTTGCAGAATGTTCTACTATACTGTATATTTGGGCAAAGCAGTAGCCCCATTATTAACCGTCCTCTCTCACTTCTGTTGTGCAGGTTGGCTTTGCCTCACTGGCTCTACAGGTTTCGAGTGTAGAAACAGGAACATGTGAGGCAAATGTGATGCGAACAGGGCTGTTTGGGGACGTCAGGGTGCAGTGGAAAGCCGGGTATCCTTCAGAACAGACTCTGCCTGGCTTTAGACCTGGAGCTATCATCCCAAACTCAGGTAAGACAGTCAGAGAGTGATCGAGCTCTGACATACTGAACTATAGCAGTACAGACTCACACATCACCTTTCACTACTTTTTTTAAGTTATGTCCAAATTGAATATGTTTGCTTTTCTGTTTGATCATTCATGAATACCGATTATTTATTTTGGATGGCAGAGCACCAATCTGAGCTTACATCTCTTATCTATAAAGAGGTTACTTACTGAGTCTGTATATACCAAGACCAAATACTCACAATCTGTTTATGAGCCTTACTATGTGAAACAGACTAACAGCAGCCTGCTCTTCTCTATGTTGGTGATGTGCTCCTTCTTTCTGTCTAGGCTCACTGACCCTGGCTCATGGAGAGATGACTAAAGCCATATCTCTTACAGCCATCGCTGATGCATTAGAACCAGCTTCTTATGCTATACACCTCACTGCTGCTTCCTCCAGCACTGCTGCAACTGGTGCTGTCAAGTTCAGGTAGTTGTCGTGTTAGAGTTGATACATAAAAGTTGGGACTGCTAATTTCTTCTTTAATATCACATGTGGCCTCACTCTGATGTCTGTCTCGCTGCACAGGTCAGGCTTTACGGTGGCAGAAGTGGAGCCACTAGGCGTCTACCAGTTTGCCCCTGATTCTCGCCAGTTGGTTATTGCAGAGGACATTCAGACCATAACACTTTATGTTCAGAGACTCTATGGTTCTCGTAGCAATACCACCCACCTGTCCTATACAGCAACAGCAGGCAGTGCGGCAGCAGGAGAGGACTTTCTTGCAGTGCCGGACGGCCGTTTGGTTTTTGACTCGCCCCACCAAACCAACACGTCGTTCCGCCTTTCAATACTTGATGACTCCCTTTCAGAGCCTGATGAGTACTTTCATGTCAATCTAACAGATGTTCAAGTTCTTAGTCCAGACTCAGCTTGGGCGGGTACCTCTCCTCGCCTCAACCCTCAGCACAGTGTGGCCACTGTCACCATCCTGGGTAGTGATGTGACTGGTGGAGTTCTGGGTATTGGACCGGGTCTGGTCCAAGTGCCGGAGGACAGAGATGAGGAAACCCAGCAGGAGCGGAGGGTGGTTCTGAGGGTGCGCAGGTCTGACAGTGTCGCTGGAGCTGTGAGGGTTCGGGTCCAAGCATATGGAGGTGTGTGCTGGTTTTGTTGTACTGCTTTATTGCTTCATTGCAGTTTATTATGATGTGTAATTTAATGTGATGTTTACAATTTTGCTTTAACTTGTGTTGCTGTGTGGTTTTATCCAGATGGAAGCACAATACCTCCACCCTTCACTCTGGAACCTGCTGGGACCCTTGCAAAGGAGGAGCAGGACTTCCGCTTGGAGTCCAATATAGTGTCCCTGCAGGCTGGTGAGAGTGAGACAGAGGTTATCCTCCTCATCCTGGATGACTCCGAGCCCGAGGGACAGGAAGTATTCTTCATCTACCTCAGTGATCCCGAGGGAGGAGCGCAGATCACAGACAGTCCATATGAGGGGTTCGGAGCTTTCACCAAAATCACTATTCTTGGTAAAGTAATGAAAAAATCTGTTAAATTAATTTGCTAAACAATTTTGAAAATAAAAAATATTGCAGCATATACACCGTGGATTCAGAAAGTATTCAGATATTTTGTGTTTTTGCAGACTTTGATATTTACTTTGAAACTAATTAAATGGAGAATTTGCTCATTAACTCACTCTCACTAATGACGTGAAGTGAAAACACATTTTTTGAAAGTTTTGCAAATTTAAAAATTCAAACCTAAAATCACCCATTCATTTAAGTATTCAGAATTTTAATTCACTACTTTGTAGATGCCCCTTTGACAGTAATTACAGCCTAGACTTTTCTCAGCTTTGCAAAAGTGGATTTTGGCATTTTATCCCATTCTTTCTGGCAGATCCTCTCCTGTTCTGTTAAATTTGATGGAAAAGGTTCGTAAGCTGCCATCGTCAGATCTCTCCACAGAGGTTTTTTTTGTGTAGGCTTTAGCTGATCCATTTAGGGAGAGTCAGATTTGTCGCAAAGTCAAAGTTACCCTGGCTTTATGTACACCAGTTACACCAGTTTGCTTCTGCTTTTTGGGGATTCTTGGTAGTACTTCTAACATAATCACTGCAGTGGGAAGATTATCATTCTGTGTATACAGTCCAGACTTCAAGTGATTGAAAAATAAATTATTATTCAAGGTTATGAATTACAGCACATACTACTCTGTTTTATACCAGTTTGTTTTGTTCTCTTTATACCTCCCTCTGTCCTTACCAGGGAGTGACCTGCATAATGGCATTGTAGGGTTCAGTCTTAATTCTCTGATGGGCCAAATTCTGGATGAAGATTCAGAAAACAGAACTGCTCTGCTCTACCTGCAGAGACAGGAAAACAGGTAATAAAACAAGATACGTTTTACTTCAGATTAAAAATGTAGATGAATAAAACCTTTTTCGTCTGCAAACGATTCCATAATCAGCTGCCCCAAGGTTTGGTTTTATATTCTCTTTCTACCTCTGCTTAGGTCCTTTGAGGATTTGCAGGTCTTCTGGAGAGCTACCTTCAGCAAGGCAACTTTAAGTCTTGTCAATAATGGAGTCAACCTAACGACACAACTTGTGCAGACCTCAGGAACAGCGATCTGTCAGAGAGGAGAGATAATCTGTGCTCTCACTCTGGAGCTCCAAGATGATGAGGTTAGAGAGGACTTTGGCGAAAGCAATGCTATAGCCTTTTGTTATCTTTCTGACCTTGAAATGTGCTATGCTCAATCATATGAGGCTGGATTATAAATTTAGTAAAAATAATGATTAATTCATAAGAAATGCTGTAGTGCACAAAGTTAAACAATCACTCATTTGTTTTGTTTTAGGAACCAGAGAACCAGGCTTGGTTTTTAGTGGAGATTTATCAAGTGGGTGCTGGAGCTGCCATTAATGAGACTACTCGTTTTGCCAACATCACCTTGGCAGAGAGCGACGACCCACAAGGCCTTGTCTACTTCAGTGTGGGCCATAGGCTGCCCATCGCCACCCTGATGACCACAAGGCTCAGCGTCCAGGTGTACAGACGAGCAAGCACAGCTTCAACCATGTCTGTACAGTATCGCACAGTGGTAAGAAACAACCACATACTGTATGTAGTATTTAAGCAGAATTGTATAGCACAAGAGGCACACACAGACACACATGAATAGAATTGGGGACAAACAATGGTGTATAGTTGTTTGAATGGTTGTTTACCCAACACTATCTAATGTATTTAACCTAATATGGAACCACTTGTTCATTCACTCTTGCCTCGGAGGTGTCATTCTACTTTGACTCGGTGTAGGAGGAAATCGCATTTGCAATGTAGGTCAAGTTGATTCCAACGATTTACGAGGTGAAATAAGATTTTCTCCCAATAGCTGACATTGGAACACCTGAACAAAGTTTAGCTCTCTGTCATATTTGTAAATGGTTATTGTTTTATTATATTGGCCATTCGGAAAATCTATTCATGTCTTGCTTTACAAGCACTAATAGTGGTATGTGCTGCAACATGGTATTCGAATTTACTTTCATAATTAAGCCATTTTGAAAAAAAAATTGTAATTTTTGCAAAACCATGATGGTCAAGACTTTTACTTATACTTAACTGTCAAACTTCTGTAGAGCAATGCAGAAATGCTTGAAAAATACGTACTGCACCAATAATACCACCTGAAGTGATAATCCTTAATGTATGCATGGCTTTGAAATTGAAGGCCAGTAATAAAACTGCATTAGTGGTCATTTTACTGACTTGTTAAACGCATCTAATGGTTATCCCTTGATTTTACTCAAGCCTCCAGTTAAGCTGCCCATATGAATAGATTAGTAAAAGCAATGGTTTATTAATGTTGATGAAGTTTAAAGGGAACAGAGCTCCCTCTCCTCACCTCTTTAATCTCATTGCCACCCTCCTTTTCTCTGGGGCATCATGATTAAAGATATCTACACCCAGCTCAAAGGCATAGAGCCTCCTCTGACACTCACACTTTTTGATATCGGAGATGAAAGTAAGAGAGTGTCTAGTGCACTCAACAAAAGAATCAGACACTACACACTGACACATGGCCAGGTCATCTGCTTTCATCTCTCAAAGCATGGTACGAGACAGTAGGTTTGCTGCATAATAAAAGCCTAGCTATCCTTTTGTTTACATTGTGCTTTCACCTCAACTGTCACAACATGGTCAACTTCATTCAACTACATGTGCAGCAAATTAAATGTAGATAATGTGAACATTGTGCATCAAATGGGAGTTGGGCTTGTAAGATGCCTGATGTTGTTTTATCATTGTTGCTGATAGTTTTCAACTGATAAATTCATATATTAAGTCAGTCCTTATCATTTTTTTTTTTTAATGTAGTGCTGGTTACAAAACTGAATTCTTACTTTTTTTGATTCTCAACTTGCTACTTTAATCAGTTGAATGGATTTTACCACAAAATATGTATGTGATTTTCCTCCAGGAGCTTTCCAGGGAAGATGTAGTGGGTCCCTCTGTAATCTGGCCTGCTAAAGCAGGGATGGACTTTCCTAAACAGGAGGGTAAACTGACCTTTAATGTGGGGCATCATAACACGTCACTGGACATTTACCTGACACCTGGCCTCGCCTCATCGTTTCCCACACCTAAACGCTTCCAGGTGGAGTTATTCAATCCTACAGGCGGCGCCAAAGTGCACTCTCAGTTCGGGCTGGCTAACGTGACTCTGGTGTCAAATGCAGCGAGTGCAGCTGTGTGGGTCTTACTGGACCAATTACATCAACCTCTTGACCCACCTATATTGAACCAGGTGCTGCAAGGACTGATGAATAAGGTCACAACACCTCTCACTCGTGAGCAGATGACTGCTGTGCTTGAAGCTCTGGGGAAGGTAAGAAGGTTAGAGAGGAAGAGTAAGGTCAAAATAATTTTCTGTAAACTCAGTAATATCTAAACTATCTATATATTGCTGGTTCTGGTTCTGTTTGATTTAATTTTTTCACCCCTTGGAACTCGTGAGTCATTGTAGTCGTGTCAGACGGGTACGCTAAAGGGCATACATCATCTCACATGTTCCACTCTGAGATCGGAGAACAAGTTTGTCATCTAAAAAGGTCTCAGATGTCACTCAACATGAACATTGCTATCACTGCACTGCTCAGATGTTTGAGTCTACATATTGAGCTTGCTTCGCCTGCAGACAAGCGGAGACACCACTGTAAATGATTATGAAAGAGAGTGTGAGGGATGGAAGAGAAATGAGTTACACAAAAGCAGGATACATGGGAGCAAATATTGAGAGAAAGTGTGAGAATAAGAGGATGCACTGCAGATAAAAAAAAAATAAATCATTAATTCACTCTGAAAACACAAAAGCTCCATAACCCTGAGGCCTAAAGTAAAGCAAGTAACTTGAAAGAGATAAATACTGCCAGATAGATGCATGCATTGCTGCTTCTCAGTCTCTCACCTTGTTTTTCTCCTGAGCCAGGTGCTTGCAGAGGCAGAGAGGGCTCCTTTACAGGAAAGCAGCCGGAATCTGACCTACAACCTGCTGTGTGCCTTGGCTAATCCCAACCGAGTCGACACTCGAGGCCTCAGCCACCTTGCTGAAGTGGCTGAGCGATTTGCCTTCTCCCTCCTCACACGTAGCCAATGTGAGATGTGAGTGTCAGTGCTCTAAACAACAGTGGGAGGGACATATCCCTCCTAAAAAAATTTAAATGTTGAACATGTAGTATTTTCTTTCAGGTAAACACTGCCATGTTACATCATGCCTGGAGTTGTAAGTGTTTTTCTTCGTGTAATTTCTCCAGAAAGGGTCACATCCTGGAAACATGTCCGTATATGACCATCTCCTCCTTCCAGTGGTACCCTACACAGATCAATGGACACAAATTCAGGGGCCGTAATGCAGACTTCTTCCAGCTCCCAGATACCCTGCTGGCAGTACCAGCAGTCCCGACTGCAGACTGTGGCAACCTGAGCAGGATTCAGCTGACCGAGTTTAGAACTGAACACTGGTTCCTCACCAACGATACAGTCACTGCCATCAATGCGAAGGTAGGGAAGGGCTAGAATAGTCTGAGAAGAGCATATGTAGTTTGTCAAATTAGTTATTTTTCCTTCTGAATTTTTTTTTTAGTTAAAACAGCAGGTGGCAGTATTGACCTGACATAAGCCAGACATTATTTTTTTAATAACTGCAACTGACCTCTCTTCTTCTGTTGTCTCTGTTTGTACAAGGTATTCTCAGCCAGCCTCCAGGACAGAGGGTCACGACCTCTAGAAGATGGCAATGAGGTGGTGTATCGTATCCACACCCCCGGTCAGCAAGTTAAGCCAGGCCGGTCTCTGTGCCTTCTCTGGAACCAGACCACTGCAAGGTGTTGCACCACAGACACACCTAATCAGATACATGCTCAACCAAACCTTAGAGAAACTTAAAACAGAACATCTCAAGCTATCTCTTAAGAGGTTTATTTCAATTCTCGATAATACAACTGTGATTGCTTCAGTGTTGTCAGCGGTTGAGGTTTCTTGTATTATAGTGTTTGCCTACTAAAATCATTTTACCTTTACTAATTATAATTTATGTTAAATAAGTGATTTATTGCCTCTCTCTGACGCTGTGCATATACCAATAACCATCTAATGCTATAAACCCATGCTACATCCTGTTTGTCTTCCTCACACTTAATTGGATGATTGACAAGAGTTTGCTAAGCGCAAAAGTCCAAAATTCAGCCTCTCAGTAAGGCCTCTCTGCAGCCACGGGGGATGTTCACATCTTTCTGTTTAATATCCGCACATCCAGGCTGCTCCACTCTGAATCCTCCCCCTTGGAGTCAGTTTGTTGAGGACATTCCTGGGGTGTAGAAATGGGGACTTGGCTGGAACACACTGTTACAAGTTTAAGAGCTGGCGGGTTTGGTTTGGCCAGAACAGCTATTTGGATGACATAACCCAGGAAAAAAAACCTGATTACACAAGTGATATCAAGAGAGAGTGCAAAAGGTGGAGAGGAAACCCAAGTTAGACACTATTAGTTGTGTCAGTGAATCCAACACAGACATAATTATGTTCTGATTTAAAGGTTAAAGGTGACAGTAGACATCTCACAAAGAAGCCAAAACACCAGAGAGCAAATTACACATAATCATGAACATGATAACAGGCTCCTTGTCTTATTATGCCGCATTGTATGCCTCACCTGTATTTTTTTTTATAGTATCTTGCAGTGTCCTGTCCTCTTATCGTCTCTTCTCATCTCTCTTATCTCCTCTCCTCTAGCTGGTCATCAGATGGTCAATACTGCAGGGTTGTGAAAGAGAGTGGGAATTATGTGGAATGTGCGTGTTCCCACTTATCTATCTACTCGGCCCATGCTGAGTTTGCCATGCTTGCATCCTACAACGAGGCCTTCTATGCCTCAGGATTTATCTGCATCTCCGGTACAAACACACTCTCCTTTTGTCAACTCTTCTTCTGTTTATTTTCCTCTTGTCTTGTTTTCCTGTGTTTTTCCTGTTTGCCTACCATCTCTTCAGCTCTCTCTCTTGTACATTCCTTCCTCAGATTTTAATCTTCCATATTGCTTCCCCATACATATAAATAGCTACTGGATTTAAATAAGTAATTTCTTCATTTATCATTAACATTGCTTCCATGTCCTCCACATCTCCCTCCTCAGGCTTTGCATTGGCCATTGTATCCCACGTGCTGTGCTCCCGTTTCCCCATGTTTGCTGCCAAACTGCTCACTCACATGATGGCGAGCTGTCTTGGAACTCAGGTAATACAGTTGCTCAGATTTTCTAGTGCCATACTTCAATGTTTTACTAAACTGCTAATGCTCCACAAGTTTCTTTGGCATTTACATCTATTTGCATCTACTGATTCTTTATGAGGCCTTTAATGTAGATACATTGGCGACTTCTGGAAATTGTTTGTAGAGGCATTCATCTTTACATTACATGGCATTACATTAACACAGCTACAACGTGTGTGGTGCAATATACTCCTTCACTGTGTGGACATACAAATACAGAATAAATATAAAAAAACATACACGCGTATACAACTGATTAAATTATTTTTAAATGGTTACTGCGAGTGCACGCACGCACACACACACACACACACACACACACACACACACACACACACACACACACACACACACACACACACACACACACACACACACACACACACACAAATGCTGCGAACCCCTCTCACTGGCCACCAGACATGTCACAGCTATTTTCTTGGAAGTGTGCATAGATGTGAACACACATTATCGAATGTCATTGGTTGCGTAGTTTGCGGGCCGGTGCGTCCTGACAACGCAACCATGCCCCCCGCACCCTCGCCCATTAAAAACGCAAGCTGTCACATAACCAGTGAGCGAGATAGATATGTGGCTACAGGTTAGTCTCTCTGCTGGTCCCGATCATATGTGTGTGTGTGTACGCGTGCGTGTGTGCGTGTGTGACTGAGTGCGGGACTGGTAATTTTCCACTGGTCCCCCCTCTCTTTGGTTGACAAACACGAGCCCTTTCTAAAGCAGTCCTTGGGGGCTAGCCACCTCGGACTCGACCTGTTTATGGCCTAGGCAGAGCCCCTAAACCTGAAAGGGTTTTGGATGGAAAATTCCATCCCTTGTCTTTCCTTGTTGATACTTTATTGTATATTAAGGCCTTCTTCCTTGTCTGAGATTGTGCTATAGCTTAAAAATTTCTGTCTATTTCTGTGGCCTTCCAGTCAAGGCCAGCTAACGAAGGCCTGGTTGGATTCCAGACTGTCAAGCTGAAGGCCTAACTGAACGTGCACTCTGATATTAAGATGTTCCCTCTAAGTGGTCATCTGGTACTGGTGGGAGTATTTTGGAGGTAATGATGGGCTCGCTGTGCAGGATGTGCTGAATAAAAATAAAAATCTAATGACATCATTGTCTTCCATTAACACTGTCTTTGAGCTGAAATGACTAGCGACAAAAATCCTATTTTCTTTTTTCTATGTAAACCTTGAGGAGCAGATTTGTTTGTGAAGTTTATTTCTCATGTGCTGCTTCTTTCTGTATTCTTCTTTGTTTGTGTCCAACACCTGTCCTAAGTGTTCAATTATTGTTATTTTCATATACCTTCTAGATTACATTAATGCAGCAATCACTTCAACTATTCAGTGTCCTTACTGCCAAATCAATAAGTAGATCAATCAGTAGGACTGAATTTACCTTATTGACTGACTTTTTATTGTTAAAACTTGAATGCAGACATTGAGATGTGTAGTGGATTTAAATGGCTGAAACGTGACAAACTACCTTAACAACCATCCAACATGGTCCATATAGTAGGCGTTTTATTGAATATTCTTTTACAATTCAGTGTCGTATGGTGTGCTTAACCACAAAGATAAAACAGCAGCGTGCTGAAGGACATTTAGAGTCTATGTCAGTAAGAATTTATCTGAATCCACATCTTAATAAAACTGAGGCTTTAACTGCTGTTGCAGCAGAGTCCGTTAAAATTACATCTTTGATAGATCAAAGTCAGTTTTCAGTTATTGATGAATTTTGCTTTTTTTGCCTTATTGAATATGGAACACAACCTAAACATTATATTTACAATCAGCGGGTTTCACTGGGCTTTGATTAACGATTTCACATCATTGATGGAAGATGTACGATTTGTGACAGGAAAGTCTCTTAAACTTGCCCCTGCCTCACCACTGATTCACATTGAGCTCCCCTGACAGAGAGAGCACTCCATCTGTGGTGGCTGTAATTAGTCACTGACTCTGCCCTCTACGTGGAGAAAATGAAAGCTGCCTGTTTGATTAATTGCGTTGTGCAACAGCTACAGTCAACGAGAAAGCACAAGAATAATATCCCACCTCTCTGGGAGTTTTAGAGTTCTGAGCAGGTGGAAGAGAATGAGAAGGTGAAGGCTTCAGGTTCGACTTGTGTAGTTTATTTTTAATAATATTCCTGGCTCAATGTTCTGGCTGCCATCCTTTTCACTTCTCTAATATCTAGTTATAAGATGTCACTGACCTGAGGTCAAGTGAGTAGTATATTTAGTTGCTAAATCACCATAAAAGGAAGGCAACAGGAGTGGGAGAAATAGCAAGAGAGGACGAGTGAGCTAACAGAACAGGAACACAAAAAAAAGATTATACAGACTTCTAACATTAATATTACATCAAAATACATTTAGTTTTTACATTTTCTTGTCCTCTAGCATGTTACATGTCTATTTCCAGACATTACATACTTTATATTAACATCTTCAGATTTGCTTTTCTTATAAGTTACAATAATAAGTTACAACTCAATAAGCAGCCGCTCCATTGTCAGCGAACCACTAAAAAGGTAACAATAGTGAGAGGCCAATAACTCATCTCTGCTGTTCCCAGGGAACTTAATCAAGCAGAATATCCAAACAATGAAAATCCATTCATTTTGTACTCATTGCCATTTCTCATTGCCATGGGTAAAACACTGACTGCTCTGTACTAGAAATATTTAATAAGTTTTAGCAGTTTTAGTAAGATGACTTTGAATTTGTTAAAGATGTCAAAGGGTTGAAGGTTGATCTGATCCGTGTCAGCATCCAGACTCCCACAAGGTGACAGGAAGCGGCCACTGGCAAGAGACGTCACACCCTATTGAGGGAAAATAATGATTTGTTCCATCCTACTTCAGGGAGAGTGATCTTACGCTTAACGATTTAGGTTTTTCGTGTGTGTGTGTGTGTGTGTCCACGCACACGTCTTTGTCACATCAGAGGTTGCACAGTGTCAGCAGTTTGTCCTCCTCTCAGCAAGACAACTGAAGATTGTCTGAGTGGAAATTTACCCATGTCCATGTAAGCACTGGTCATATACTGTACATATTTATTTTATTTATATAGTGCTTTTGAAGATACTTAAAATTGTGGGGGGTGGGGGGCTAAATATAAGTACACTAAATGCAAATAACAAGCTAAAAGCACAAGAAGTGGCAGGAGGCATTAAATCAAACATTAAAAGCAGTTCCTCAAAGAAGAGTAAAATGTGGCCGGTTGGTGCAGTCCCAAATGTATTGTTGGAGAGAGATGACAGCGGTGGAGAAAGCTCTGTCACTCCAGGACTGATGGTTAGGAATTTGTGCTTGTTGTTACCTCAGCCAATCAGACATCATATATGGTAAATAACAAACATAACAAGCATGCTGAGTACAGTCTATATGCTGTATTTACAAATGTACATGCAAGTTTTGATAGTTTCTTCCTGACAAATATTTTTTAAACTTAATAGTGTATATTCTCTCTGAGAAGGTGTTTGTCTGCAATTGTGTCCATCACAATTTAGATTTAATCTCTAAAGTGGCAATTATAGCATGTATATAGAAAATAAGACAATAGAAATTAAATGCTTTCACTTTTCTTTGGTATATACAGTGTATAGCACACGTTTTTGTTTTCAGCTATCTTGTTATTATCGATGTGAATAAATTCAGAAACTCTGCTATATGTGGTCCTGAGATAGGTTTTCATGTGGGTTTTCCTGTGTCTCTGCAGGACAGATCACTGCTCACATAAGTCTGCATTATAATTTTGGCAAAATATAAATCAATGACAGTAGCCAAATGGCACTTAACACGGCAGGGTACGATACTAACAATGAGTAAGTGTCAAAGAAGTGACAGCATCCAGTATCGGTAGTGTTACAAAACCAATTTACATCATTGGCAGTTTGAATTAATCAAAGACAATCCATTCAAATCAGGCCTGTTATTTAAATAAAGTATGATTTTCTGTATTAATTGAAATTTTAATGTTCACATTTCTTTTTATCAGTTTCAGGTTTATTAGGCTACACTACATATCATTGAAAAAAGTCCCCTAATTCATATTAAGTAGTTAAGCCTTAAAACACACAATGGGAGGGAAATGTTTGTGTGTGCTCGAACACACATATCCAGGTACCAATGTGGGAAAGGAAAATCTCCATCTCCATCTCTCATGCAAACAAAACACAATTTAATTTTTCATCCGTCGTGATTAAACAGCCCTCCACATCCCAGAAAGCCATTCCCACACACTCTGTGAAGTGTTTACCCCAGTGGTCCCAGCACTTTATTTCAGTGTCTGGGAGGTGTTTAGGTGACTCTTAGTTCTGGTTATAGAGGATTTCCTGTTAGCTCTGGGACTGAAGCCAGCATTCAGAAGTCTGCTCTTCAATCCACAAACACAAACAAACACACATAAACACCACACTAACTTCTTCCCCTCTCATACACCACTTGTCACCGTCACTTCCCGCCTCTGAGCAGAATACAGAGACTGTCTCATTGCTGTCGGGATTTTGAGAAGTTCCTGTCTGTTATCATTGTGTACGTGGACGTGGGTGGAGGGTTACTCAGCTCTCCAGGATAGAAGATGTAGGAACTGTGCAATCCAAGACCTCACTGTGTTCTTGTCCATAAAATGTAAGATCAACACAAGTCTTTCTAAATGAAGTGAGCGACTGTGCTTTTCCTGAGGAAGTTTATCTGTTCCCATCATAAGCAATCAGTCATTACATCAATAAACAGAGGATTGCTTTGTGTGTGTGCGCTTGTGTCTACTTCTCTGGTTGACGTCAGAGAATGTGTCTTATCTTATCATACTCTGTTCTTATACCCATAAGAGTTTGAAAACAAAACAAGACAGCAAAAGAAAAGTTAGTATTTTTTACTTTTTTTCTTCTCACAGCCACTCAGCAAAAATATTTTTCTGCATTTTTTTTTTCAGATATTTATAACACAAAGTCCTATAATGCTTTAAAAGCAATTTTTTTTTGCAGTGGGTTTTCTTTACATTGAAGTTTTAGGTTGTCATTTTTGCTTGTAGTAGTTAAAAAGAAAACAGCAAGACAAATTATACAGAATGTCCTTGATAAGATTTTAATGCAATTCTAAACTCCTTACCGTCTGTCAGCCTGAGCTAATGGCAGGCAGGTGATGGAAGGGTGTAAGGTATCAGCAGTCAGATCCTGTGTTACTGTGCGTGGGTGGGTGCAGAGACAGGACAGTGGAGAGGTGAAGACGGCCTCTTGGGAGACTCACATTACGCTCGACTGGCTACTCCAACACCTTGTGCCTGGTGCTGCCCTGACTCCTCTCCTCTTTATCTGATCCACTGTTAAAGTCAGCAGCATCTTTCTTATATGTGCTCTTGCTCTGCATTGTGACCTTGTCATTCTTCCTGCTATGGAAAATTGAGGCCTAACGATGCACACTAATAGCCAATTTATTTTTTTCCTTTCATGTCTTCATTTTCCTGTTAAGTTTCATCTCCTCTCTTTTCATCCTTTATATCACAAAATAATGAGTAATGTCCTTGTTTCTATTCTCTGTTCCCTTTATTATTTTGGCTGCTGCTAGGTTTAGCTGGGAGCTGTGACATTACAAAATCCCTCTGTCTCTCCCTCCCCTTCTCTGTCTATCTGTGTGAAAGTGGCTGAGCACATCCTGTGACTCATCAGTTTGACAATATTTTTAAATGCTGATTTTCCCTAAACTGGTTGCATGTGGCATGACCATTAGTCTTTACAGGTAGCCTGTGGAGCTGTCTCGTAAACACAGTTGAATAGTTTAAAATTTGCATTGTTTAAATAAATGACAGCTGGTATGCATATTCCTATTTTATCATATTTATATCATCTTTTCTTCACTGCATTTTGTCAGTACTGTGCATTGAGTTTCTGAGGAGTCACCTCTAAATAACCGCTAACTGTTTATCAGTTGCAAATGGGTAGTGTATAGGCGGTGCTTGGTTTGCAGATTGTTTACTGTAAATATACCATTTGATTTAACACCAAGCAAGTGTTGACATTTTGTACTGATCTCAAAAATAATGAGATTTCATGTGGCATTTATTGTGTCGTCTGTGGTAGCCAAATCATTATTGTTGATGGCTTTTGTGTGCAGACAGTATAAAATAAAAGGCATTGACAGTGATATAGAAGTCCAAAGAAGACAACTTTCTGCTTGATCTTGTTGCATTATGCTGCAGTAATAACAACTTACTGTCCCTTTGCATGCATTTAAAGCAGTTAAGTTTGTGTGTCTGTGGTCACATATCTGCACACATGCTTGTTTGATTTGTTGATATCTAAAAGTGTAATCTAAATTGGATTAATGGTATCGACCCTCTAACCATCTGCTGTGCTGCAGCAGACTCTGACCTTTCTGGACTCTGGAATGTGTGTTGGCCTAAAAGCGAATGACCCTCAAGCCATTCCAGCTTTCCTCTGTTTCCACAAAAAAGTAGAAGGCAACAGTAGCCATTCTCCTTTATTATGGCTCTACTGTCCATAAACACAAATTCACATAGACATGACTGCATAGCTGTAATAATGGAGAAAGTTCATGTGTCAGATTTATGTTTTGAAGATATATCTGAATTAATAAAATCCATCCCGAAAAATGTATTTAAGGTCAAATTGTAGTAAATTTACTCCTAACAATAATCATTACTGCTTAGTCTTGGACTTTTTAAACTCTCCATTCACCAACAGATACCTTTCACCTAATTCTGTGGAGTCATTCACTTTGTCATCAGGGCCTTCATCAAACAGCGCTGCTGTTTTGACATTGTGAATGATAAACAAAGTGGCAGCCTCCAGTTGTCAAAGTCCCCAGTATCCCATTCTATTTTTGGAGTTTGACAGCTGTCTTGGCATAGCTTTATGCGTAGAGTTGAGTGAGCCTTGGAGGTTTCAAGATGTGTTTACTCTGAAACTGTTGAGGTCAGTGGGGTTGCCCACTCTAGCTTGATGTTTGCACTGTTTTTTAGGTTAGGTTGAACGGGATGTTTCTCTCTTGTTATAACATATGACACAGACTGCGGTCTGTTTTTAGCAAATAATAATTATAAGTAAATAATAATATAATTGAAGCCCCCTTGCAGACCTTTTTAAAGCCATTTCTCACGTCTGGAAAACTACAACATTAGTGTAGATCTGTGATGCCATCTTAATGCCTGAAATAGAAAATGAGAGTCACCTAATTTCCTCGATGACTTAGGAAATATTGAATGGAGGAAGGAAATGGCATATGTTGTAATTGCAGAGAGCTGTATCTATAATAAGGTCTTTTGTTCTTGGATTATCAGCAGATTGTAATCAGGCTACTTTGTCAATTTGTTTTTAGCTTTTCTTGAACTACAGTCTCTTCCTGAGCGTGATTTAAAATAACAACAGCAGATGCACCTCTGATTGCGATTAATGGAAAGTACATGCATATTTTCAATTGCCAAAAATACTGAGCACAAAGCAAGTACACACAGATGGACACATACATACAAATATTTCAACAGACTCAAGTGAATGTGCTCACACGTGCACACCTTATGCAAATAAGCAGAGCCAATGAAACTGTCATAAAATACATGTATATGCTCACATTAATGACAGACATACACAGATGGCTATATGTGCAAATACACTTATTTAACTCACTTCACCCTTTACATGCACGCACACACACGCACACACACACACACACACACACACACACACACACACACACACACAAACACTAATGTGCAAACACAGCTTCACAGACACAGACAGAGCCTCCAGCTTTTTGTCACAGTAACCTGCAGGGGTCATTGTAGCTCCACAGCTAGAACAAAGTTCAACAGCACATGTGAATGAAGTGGGTGATCAAGGACTCCCCTGAGCACTACTTCCTTTTATGACTAGGCCTTTTTGGAGCACACTAAGAAATTGTTGAACGGCCAATCAACGAGTCATTCACTGCAGATTAATTGTAGTAGCTCAATACAAAATTGCAAAACAGTTAAATTACAACTACGTGATTCTTCCAAACATTTGCTAATGTAGTCTTAAGTTTGCAAGGATAAACAAATAAATCCAACTGGAACATTATAAAATGCCTGATAGTACTTCTGTGGCTGTGATTAAGTCTAAATTGCACAGCGAGGCACCAGTGCACGATGCATTATGGGTATGTCGGCAGGAGCAGCACAAGTGAAGCATACAATATTTAACTCTACCAGATTCTTCACAAATTGATCGGCGCTACAGCCACCCATTGACAGACACAGAGCTGCTGCATATCAGCCAATTTGCATTGGAAGGGATCTCTCCTGGATCGATGGTCTGTTGGACAGAAGTGAATGAAGCTACTTTAACAGGTCAAAGTAGGTTTTCTGTAAGTTTTGTGATCAATACGATTAGTTGTGCACTTGTTCTCCTGATGACAGCTGAACCATGAAAGTACTACTGATCTGGAAGTGATGCATCAGGTCATAAAAAGATTTGTATCCTGCCATCATAGTCTGCTCATAGTTTTACCTGTAATGTAACTCACATGGCACTTTCATAATCACATCAGCACACATGTGCATATGTTAGACAGATATGTTTACATATCACCACTTTTTCTCTCTGTCTCTGATTATTAATAACCTGCATGAAAATATAAATGTTCATCATTGAGACTTAAACATCAACATTGTGAGTATAACTCATAACTTGAACACTGCGCTTGTTTCCATGGTGTTTTGCTATGTGGCATTTCATCTATTTACCCAGAATAGCACAACGCAACTGTGTTTAATGGTCAAACCGTGGCAGTAGACTATAGAAGTCTATTTGAGGGTTGGAGCACAACCACATCATGTACGCACTAAAGCACACACACACACACACACAGTTTTGTGGCAGAGCAAAGTAGACCCCATTGAGTGTGTGTGTTTAGGGAGCTGACCTTGAACAGCTGGTTACAGTGTTTTTATAGCTGTGTGCACATGCGTCCGTGTGCATGCGTCTTGTGGCTTGCACAGAGTGTTCTGTCTGGACTCCAGACTGATTCTCACCAGATGTTGGGGAAGGAAATTCAAGAGGCTTTTTGAAAGTAGCCCTGTTGTGATCAAAAGCAGCTCCCAGTTTCCAGCAGCACTGATGCTCTTTGACTGAAGTCTGAATGGGAGACAGAGGAGGCCTGCTGGAATGCAGCTAAATGTGCTTCATGTGGGTGGTACTGCTGAGATTGTGTGCATGGAGGAGTTAGCATTACCACAGATCTCTGTGTGAGTGTAGTGTGAACAGTGGTGGGAGATTCTGCAACAAAAATAACATTGGAAATATTGTTTTTGTTTACATGTTCTCTCACTAAATGGAAACTGATTATGATGAACCATTATCGTGTCTTTATGACACTACATAAAAAACTAATTTGTGAAAGCTTTAATAAAAATAGGAGTCATAGCTTATTCTGGGAATACATTGGTTGTTCCTTGAAACCGGTGAAAGATCTTGATAATCGTCCCTCCCTATTTCACACGAACACATAGACACGCTATTACAGTATTGCAGTGTGTATTCACGTAAGCAAGTGGAGATGCAATGTTGTGGTTGTTTGGACATGACACAGACCAAAGGGGGGTGGGTGTTTATTTGCTAACAGCTGGCTCAGCAAGTTTACCTCAACCCAAGATTCAACCCAAAACACCCGTGAACTTTACTTCTGCACTCGGGCCTTATACAACAATTAAAAAAAGGCTCATTATCACGCATGTACAATTTGTTGGTGAATGTGCCAGTGATCATATTGTATTAGTTTGTATGTTAAAGCAACATTGTAGCTTCCAAAATGTGACATTAGACACTCAACCAGTGACAAAGATTCCATCTCAGCTCACTCGTGGCTCGTCTGTTTTTGTCTTCACCCTTTTATTTTGACGACCTCACACTGTATGTCTCGTCAGCAAATGTGAAGTCACTTGACTTACCTCTCCTCTGTCCTCTGCACACGCTGTCCCACTAACCCAGCGACTGTATCAGCCATCTCTGTGACCCCTTTCTTGCAATTGGTTGTGAGCTTCAAGCACATAAACAACACACATGCGTGAAGTGAGAGGCTGCGGCACGTGAGGAGACTGATGATGCTTGCACATACTGAATATTGTAGGGCAGGGAAAAAATAGTACTGACACACATACCGTTGCCTGTCACATTGCTCAGTCTAAAGTGCTCATGATTGTTCTTTATACATCAATATGTAATTCTACACATTTGAGCTCATTTTCCTATGGTTGCTAATGGTCTGAATGTCTGTGCTATGGATTAGCAGAGGAGGTGTGATCAATAGTGTTGAGGGTGCTGAAGCTGTTTTATAAGGACCAATGCTTCAGTTAAATAATAATGAAGGAAGTGAGAGGGTAACGATAACCTCATATTTGTCCTTTTCTGAGTCCCTTTTTGAACAAAGGGATCAGAGGAAACACCCAGGGTGCAGGCTGATGCTGGAGCCAGCTAGATCAGACCGGTAGCTGTTAGAGAGAAGGGGGAGGTGAAGGAGAAGGGAGCAGTGAGAGGAGGAGGGGGAGATGAGATGAAGGGTTGAGCAGGGGATAGAGAGGAAGTTGGGGGTAGAAGAAAAGATGAGATGAATAAGCAGAAGGTGGGGGTGGGGTGGGGGGGTTAAGGTTAAGTGTTTGGGACACAAGTTTGGATGGATAGTCTGGCAGGCAGACGGCTAAGACTCCACTCCCTCAGTGATGTAATGCACCAGGCAGCTGCTATTTTTAGCTCCACTAGTACACTTAGCGTCAACACACAGGGATATCGATCAGCTGCACAACTCAGTAGGACGATGAGAGCTGCAACCAGCAGCAGCAGCACCAAGTACCTGCACCAAAATACCATGTTTACTCTTTGCAGTTTGGTGTCGCAGCATTTCTCTGATCTTATGAATCCATTGTGTTTTGATTTATTTTATGCTCCTGCATTTCTAAAATTTGTCTCTTTTTCATCTTGATGACACTGTTTTCCGTCAGCTTCTGTATCATTTCCCACTGCTGAGATAATGTTGAAAAACGAGCATTTAGATTTTTTTTCAGACCTGCTTATCAAATCAAAATGAGGTTAAAATATTGCCTAGACAGTACTGAAATCCTTCCCAAGGCAGAAATATATCTGGAATAAAAGCAACAACAACAGTGAATGGACTGTCTCCTGGGTGCTTCAGGGACAAACAACAAAGGGGAGCTCTCTGATTGGACACTTATCCAAAGACATGAGCCAATTGATTGGCCTAAAGGTTGTGGGCCTGATGACAAGGATGGTGGAAGAAGAGCTGCTTTGTTTTTCTTTTCATATGTATTTTCAAAAGCCGCAGCAGATACAGCTCTAAACCGCACATCCGCACCTATCACCTCCCCACCCTACAAACCCAACGGTGGCAGGTCACCATCTATACAATGTTGACACTGTGCCTGTGTTATTTTCACAATGGACCAAACAATGGTTGTCGTGACCCTTAAACCTACTTAGCTAACTGCAGCTAATAGGTCTCCAATTCCAGCCCTGTAACATAGTGTGCTGCTGACTTTACATTTCTTTCAAAAGGCTTGAATAGTTTACCCGTTCTTCTGCTCAATAAGGCTCAAGCAATTGGTTTTGGAACTACGCCATTAAAGAACAAATGGTTATAGTTTAGGTTTGATTTATCCAAGGATGCCCCTCCATTCTCACAGGTGACTTTATAATCAGTTCACAGTTTGCTTAGTGCACAACCACTGGTAACAGACCAAAGGTCCCACCTCGCCCTCTTCGGTTTTACCTCAGTTATGCTGCACGTTTTATTAGTTTCACTCTGATTGTTTATCACAAGTGTCACGAGTTTCAGATTTAAGATGGCTTGTGGTTTCGATAAGATTTCGGTTAATGCCAAACTCAGATTACAGGCAGTTTGGACTGATTTCTTCCTCCAAAACAAAGTAAGGTATATACATAGAAACACTGTAAGTCCTGAGTAGTTAGTTATAAAAAGCTTGTGCTTTTATGCACAGTTTAATGCCCTGCACTACTGGTTTAGCCATATGACATGAAGGGTGATACATTAGCTAGAGCCTAGTGAGTGGCGACAATAGAGTAATATATAACAGGCACAAAAGCAATAAAAAAAAGTCAGGTCAGAGTGTGCTTTTGGTGTGTGTGTGTGTGTGTGTGTGTGTGTGTGTGTGTGTGCCTGTTAATATGACTGCTTAATCTAGGGCTGTTTGAAAAGGCACATGGTGACCAGACAAGCTCTAATCAAATTATTTCTTGATGAAATCCACCCTGTTACCTGTTAACTGAGTGTTATACCATACCTGTATACCTGATTTCTGTCCTTCATCTGAGCCATATAGTTTCTAGCGCAGAATAAGCTGGAGAACACAAACACATGGATTTGTGCACATCTGGAGGCCAGCTGCCGGTTAGAGAGTCTATTTAATCCATCAGCACTTTTCCCTTTATCACCAACAAGACTGTTATATTATTGTGTCCCCACAGGTCAGTGGCTTCAATTCTTGTGGTTATAGGCTATAGTACATTTATGTAGTTACATTGCTCAAATCTGTTAAGACTGCCTAGT
This sequence comes from Embiotoca jacksoni, assembly GCF_022577435.1. Lineage (NCBI taxonomy): Eukaryota > Metazoa > Chordata > Actinopteri > Embiotocidae > Embiotoca > Embiotoca jacksoni. The sequence continues at coordinate 15,965,364 of NW_027185436.1, read as the reverse complement.
ATTTCAGTAGTGACAATGTTATTGCATGTGTGGTAGACACAGCCCGAATCAAATTTAAATCAACTGAAATAATCATTAAAATGGATGAGCTGAGCCGAAGCGATTGTTATTAGCACTTAACCTGTGCTTGATGTCACAAAGTTAGTGCCCGCTGTGTTAAACAAACGTGTGTGGTTGCTGCAGTATATTTAGCATTCTTTTTTGGTAATTTCCCCATTGTTTTGCTTTTGAAAAGATATACAGATGTATCATACTGTGCCTTTGGCTGAAAAGGACTAACTCTGCCAAAAAAACAAAACCCCATTGCATAATCTTTGTTCCCATAAGCTACATGAACAGCTTCCACATTAAGGCAGTGTTCCAGGTAGTTCAGGCACAAGTTCCCTTCCTGTACCTTCCCTCCCACTCACACCCTCCAGGACTTGGAGCATGGATGGGAAATTGACTCATGATTCGTATTTTTCTAAAAAGGCCCTGACTTTTCCCATTACTCAGCAGCAGGATGCAGACACAGTTCGTAAGAGCTGGAAAGTCCAGGAATGGCTACATGGGTTTTTTTATGATAGGTTTTTAAAATGTAATACAATAAGGCCGAAAAAAAAATAACTACAGAGGAAGAGAAAAGACAAAAAGTACACTTCAAAAGAACTCCTTTGGAGAAAACACGTTTGAGGAGTGACAACGATGACATCACCCTCCTTAAACAGACAGTTTTTTAGGGTTTTATCCGAAGGGCAGGCCACTTAATATTCTTTATTACAAGTAACCTCAGCACAAAACAAGTCAAACAAATATCAGTTGGGTGTATGTGAGTGTGGAAAACTGGTCATGTCACAGCTCAGCATTCTTATCTGGTGAAACCTTGTGCCATCATGCCAAAGTATGCATTATCTATATCAGTCCCTCCTAAAAATCACAATCTTGATCGCAATAGTTAATGCTAATTACGGCAACCTCCGCCGTATTTGCGAGAGTTGACAATTTTGCCAAATTCCCACAACTTCTTTGCAATAAACGTATTCAATAGAAGCTCTGCCAAAGGTATTACAGAATAACTTTTCATTTATAGTCAGTGAGGCTCTGCAACCTTTCCTCTTATCAAAGCTAATGGCCGGCCAGCCGACCAGAAAATGATGTCTTATCATTAGAATTTGTGAGTCTAATCATCTAATATGTGTTCAATTATTACATATGTTTTATTCGTCCTTACAGTTGTGTATATATGTTTTGAATTTATATACAAATAATTTAAAATACAGAAGCTGTAGCCTAAGCCTTTTTGTTTTGTAAAGCTCTGTTACTTTTACAACTGAGGACATTTATTTGTCACCTTTTGTTCTTTAAGTTCAATTTTTTAAAAAAGAAAAAAAAGATGAGCGGTGAAATATTTCCAGCTATGCGGCAATCACAAAACAACTCCACAGAATCCCAAAGGGACTGATATATACTGTATGCAGTACATACTGTATACTGTGGTGTCAACAGTATACATTAGGTTGTCTTAGAGATAGAAGAGCTCTTCAGATTTGTCTTCAGACCCATTTGCTGGATTTTGTTAAGTGACTATTGAGTTAACAGAACTAATAACTGTATGCAGAATAAAGGACAACTTTAAGTTCAGTGTTGAGCAGAGACCTTCCTTTTTACTTGAAGCTGTTTCAGCTCCTGATTGCTGAGTATAATGAATATATTGTAAGTAACATTTGACACCAAATTATCATTCTTCCCTCATCCCTCTGCTCCTGCTGTCTTCCATTCACCCTCTCTCTGGTCCACGGTACTGGCAGCGGGCCGACATGCTGCAGGTTATGTAACAATGGCCCGGCTACATTGGCACCAGAGGTTAATGAAGCTCTCTGATGGACAGCAGGGCAGCTGTATTTTCTGCTGCCCTCATGGGTTTTCCACACAGTCCTGCCTCCAATGTTACAAATTGAGTTTTGGCTCTGATACATTCCCGCCTACAAAAACTCTCTCCCTCTCTGCTATCTCTCACTCGCTCTCTCTCTCTCTCTCTCTCTCTCACACACACACACACACACACACACACACACACACACACACACACTCTCCACAAGCAGTTTTCTTTAATGCCCTTTGTTATAGTCTTCGGAATAGTGCAATGCCCACACATTTTTGCAAATTGTTGTGTGTGTGTGAGGGACGATACAAAAGAACAAATTTGTCAGTGTTCGTGTTCGTGTTGTTGATGTTTTTATTTTTGCTCCCACCTGCATAGCTTGCTGCATGGTGATGTAACAGGTCTGCAGAATAGAATGTCTTCTTTGGGAGCCGAGAGGGGCAGGGATATCTGAATCCTGCTGTCTCCCTGAAAAATGTATAGACTATAAGGAAAGCAATAAATCACTTCTTGTGCAATATGACCTGCTGACACTGCAGGTAGTACTACACCTGTGAGTGTGCCAGTGTTTCAGGTAGCCACGCAAAATCTCACTGTGTTCCTCAGAATGAGCCCATTCTGTACAGACAGCAACTGCAATAAAAACGTACTGCTGCTGCTGACTCCTACATACTAAACAATTATAAATAATTATTAATATGTATTTTCTCTCTTTTTTTCTACAGATTTGTTTCCTGGTGTCGGCTTTCCGAGGCCGAATGTTTTCAGAGGACAGCTGTGCTGCTCTGGCGCTCTTCTCTCACTACTTCCACCTCAGTCAGTTCTTTTGGATGCTTATACAGGTAATACCGGGCTAAGAAGCAATAGCAGACATATCTGTCTCCACATTTAAGTTAAAAAAGTTTAGCTCCTTTTCGCATTATACCTACATATTTGAGCACATTATTTTTACTCTTTGATTTCTACCGGGACAGCAGATGGCAGTTAGAGAAAGTCTATAAGATTTGCCATTGAGTTAGAGATTGTGATAGATGACTCTTTTTTTTTTTCTGTTATAAGATATTGCTTATAAAATATTTTTCTATTTATTTTCCCATAGAAGTATGAGTAGACTATTAAACTGCTTTGCTGGTATCATAATGTAAAGCTGTCTCTGAGAAATCTACAACTTTAATCATTTTGTTTTTCCAAGTTATTTCTTCAATATAGTTTTTCTGCAATTACCAATAAGCGTGTTTCTTGGAGAGGAATGGGTTTTCAGTTTTTTCCCATCAAATATATACAAAAAGCCTGATTTCCTTCTACTTCTTACTTTCCTCATGGCTTGGCATATAAATTCTTTCTTTTTCTCATTTCAACGTGTGTTCTTTATGTAATAAGTAGTGAAAATTCATTCCTACACCACGCGGGCCAAGGCAAAGTTCTCTATAAGGGGCGAGATGAAGGTACCAGAAGGCTGCGTGACATGACCTTTGACCTGAGACTGGTACCACTTTAGTAACACCTCACCCCATTCAGCCCTGAACCCCTCCTTCTTGCCCATCTGGCCTCTTTCATTTTGGTCTCTCTTTTTTTACCAACAAGAAAGCCACTCGGGCAGTTTAACAATATGAACACTTCATATTGGCTGGTTTTTATCAAATAATGATCCTTTAATTACTCCTTCTACACCGAAATATCTGACACATTCTTCTTTGTTAATGCAGCTGTAAACTTACATTACATCTATACAAAAAGCCGAAGCGTAGAATATGATTTTAAATCGACAGTATAAGTCTCGCCTAAACCCATTTTAATCCTTCAGAGAGACCAGAGATGACTTGTGACCTGCTGAGAGAGCACAGGAATGTGGTGAACATAGGCGAGGGTATATAAACAGCCCCTCTAGAGAGTCCCACTGCAGCTGGGAGAGACTCTTTACCTCAGCTGATCCTCCTCCTCCAAATCCTTCACTCAGGGGAACCAAATGTACTTAATCAAAGTCATTCGTTCCTCATTTGTTTATTTGTTCAGGATTTGTAGAACATCCCGATTAAAGCCTGATTAAATAGATTTGATAAACATAAAAAAACATAAGGAAATTCTAATTTGGACATGATCCACTGTCCTTTACTAGGAAAACAAATTTTTTTTTTACTCTATTATTTTGTTTATATTTGCAGTGGGAGGCATGCTTGTAGAAATTACTGCAAACCAATTTATATTGACTTGACGGCAAATAATATTTTAAATTTTTAAGGTGGGAAAATGTGCTTTATTGCCATCATAAATCAAAATATCTAATAAGAATAACTACAAGTGATTCAGGGAGGGATAAATATGAGTTCCACCACATAAACACAGGCCACTTATTCAACAAATATGAGAGACAATCCCTTAGAATAACTTCCTAATCTCCCCCATTTTACCTCATGTTGTCTTCTTCTTGTGCAAGTCACTGACATTTGTTCTATTTTCATTCATAATTTACAACATGTGACATTTGTAAAGTGAGCATAATCATTGTTTAGGTCGTGGACATAATCACTCCTGGCATATATAATATTATTGGTGGAGTATTATGAGATTAACTCTTGAATAAGATAATGGAGACTGACCAGTATAGGGTGATACTGAAACCACAAAGAGCTGTACGTGCAGAGTCTATGCAGTGTTTGTTAATCTTGGATTGTTTACCGACTATGACTTCAACATATCTTCAGGGATGAAGGTTCAGACCAAAGGCTTTCATGTGGCTTAAGACGTGTTAGAATCTGGATGACGAGACCTTGAACTGAAAACAAATGTGTTGCTGACATAAAAACTGGTTTTAAATGCACATGGTAGTAGTTTGCATGGTAGCAGAGCTGATTAGAATCGAGGAGGAAACATAAACAAAGATTCACCTCAGAGAAAGTTCAAATCACTCACAGATTTACTTTTTCATAACTTGACCTTGTTCTTTGTCAACCCTGCCAAAAAGCATATCTGGTCATTTCTTGATTGTCAGCAACTATGGTAGCTGACAAGGAAAATATTCCTGCCACTCTGGTTTTTCATTGATGTGTGGCAGTTAAACCCTTCTGTCCTCACCTGCATCTCTGTATCGACCCCAGAGATAATTTTTCCCCTCCTATCAGGTAGCTGCTTTCAGATAAGTGGCTGATGTGAGCGGGCGCCAGCAGCCCATCTCAGACCATGAAAGAAGGCTCAAATCAATAACTGCAGTGTGTGTGTGTGTGTGTGTGTGTGTGTGTGTGTGTGTGTGTGTGTGTGTGTGTGTGTGTGTGTGTGTGTGTGTGTGTGTGTGTGTGTGTGTGTGTGTTGTCTGCAGAGGCTCGCAGAGGCAAAATCTGTCCAGGATTACATAGCAATAGAGATTTTACAGCTGCATAGCATAGTTTCATGGAAACTCGCCAAAAAGTGAAATGAGAGCCGGGATGCCAGATTTACAGCTTTGTAGTATGATGATACCTGCCAACATTTTAGTAGCAGACAAAGGTATTTTTTACTACGATAGTAGACGGACAAGCCAAGGCCACCAAGACCGTTCAGTCATGTGGTCAGACACAAGGATGGGGACTTTTCCAGTCATGTGTCACCGCTTCATCTCAGCTAAAGAGTCATTTCAGCCAAATCAAAAACGATATTTACCCTCAGTGAAATGCAACAGTTTGGGTTTTTATTTGCACAGGTTTTGAGATATCTGCTCCTTCTCAAATTAAGTATGAATAATCCGCAGAATACTATATACTATATATGAAAACGGAATTTTCGGTCACTTTTTGGACATGCTACAGTATGACTTTTGTTTGAATATTTTGGATGACATACTTTGGATATTTTGGATATCCAAAAGACAAATTAAATTTGTTTTAATTTTAACAAATTATTTTGATAACTTTTAATTCCAAACATGTTAAGAGTGCACAGACTCAATTTCAAGTTGGTCTGACAAAATCTGTAGGAGGAGTTCATTAAAGTACAACATGTGAATCTGCAACTAAATTCAAAATGCTGGACTTCCTGTTGAGTTGACGTAATGGTGCAATGTAACTTTTTTGTACATCTCGATGTGATACAAATGTCCACCGAATTTCGTGCATGTAGGTAAATGTAGCCACCGGGACATCTGTTTAGGGGGTGCTAGCGAGCAATTTGGCCATGCCCACTCACGACTCCACTAAAATAAGAAATGTTTCACCATCGTGTACCAACTTTCATGAGTTTTTGAATACTATGAGTTTTAAAAAATGCAGTTGTTTACGGAGAATAATAATAACACGTAATAATAATTCCTTGAAGAACAATAGGGCTTTCGCACCATCCGTGCTCGGCCCTAATAAAAACAGTTTACTATGAGGTCTGTGGAGTATCAAGAATAAACAGGACATTGTCTTTGGAAGGACAAAAATTGCTGTTTATTTTAATATTCTGTTCATTCTCTGCTGGGATGACCAATAGTAAATTCTGTTTACTCCCATTGTTTGCAATGGCAAAAGATAGCTCACATATCTCAAAACTGGACAATTAAAGCCGACACTGTCAACATGGTGAATAAATATATAATTATTTGTTTTAATTCGTTGTGCTAGTCCTTTTGCATGGCGATAATAGAAAAGCACAACCGAGTCTGAAGTCAACCAGTCAGGATGCTTGCTGAACTGAATTCCAGCCAGTTAGCCTGGAAACACAATGCTTTAGGCTGTAGTACCAACAGTCAGTGAGGGATACAGCCGCTGCAGAGGCAACAGCTCAGCACGACGTTATCTATAATCCATTTACTGTACCTCAGTGGCTCCAGTCTGCTCCCAGCCAAGGAACAGCGGCTCTTGAATCTGACTGACATCGCTCTATTGTCTCAGGGCAGTGTAGTCAAGCTGTTACACAACCCTTTAGTTTTGTGTGCAGCTTGTGTGTGTGTGTGTGTGTGTGTGTGTGTGTGTGTGTGTGTGTGTGTGTGTGTGTGTGTGTGCGTGTGTGTGTGTGTGTGTGTGTGTGTGTGTTTGTGTTAATTTTTGCGTTGGTGCAGCGAGGTCAGTGGTTATACAATATGATTATGGTTGAGACCAATGCTGTGTTCCAAATGACATACTTCCCTCAGTACACTAACAAACAATGCTCTTACATGTTAGGACTCTTACTTGGGGAGAACAGGAATTTTGACAGAGTAGTGCTGTTTCAATCTGCACACTGCCATTCTGCACGGACTAGAAATGACCTCAGCATCTGAATACATCACCTGCCAAAATATCCCCAGACTTTAATTAGTTTACTCAGAAATGAATGTGTTTTCATGCCACACTCAATAAACACACTGATTCTTCTGTCCGGCAGTAGTGAAAAAGAAACACTTTGTGTTCAGGAACAGCTGCAGTTTCCTCAGAGTCTTAATTTGAAAATTCTTCACGCCGGTGTTCCCACACCTTCCTCTATGGAGCCAAGATGGCGACTGTTTAGGTTGGAAAGTGTCCAGTGTTTCACACTTCTTTTTTGTGGCATTTTGAGTGCATCATCCTGGTACTTGCAGTGCACTGCATGTTTCTTTACTCGACAGTGTGAACACACTTATGCACTCAAAAAAGTGAGTGTTAGTGCAAAAGTACGCCATTTGGAATGCAGCACAAGTTATCTGAGGGAGAGGTCAGCATCCTTTAACCTCCTGTCATTAGTTGCATCACATTGCTCTGTGCAATTGACCTGCTGGAGTGTTTGTAAACAGATGGACGGAAACATCATCAGCTGTTATTCATTATCACTGCTGACCTATTGCATGAATTGTAATTGCTTTGTCGATGGTGGCTAAATCTTGTTTTCAAATTAAAGGCAATTCCTCATTGACACTAAAAACATTTTATTGTTTTAACAGTTTTAATGGAGTAAAAAGGTTAACAGTTTGTGACCTCGCCCTTAAAGACAGATGAGAGCTGCTGTGTTTTTGCCCTTGATTTTAAAATATAGAATTAATCATCGGTCTTTGCTCTTGCTTTCTCCAGTGCAGTGGGTGTGGAGTCTTCAGACTAGGATAAGACATTGCGCCTGTGTTGCAATGAACAGGTGTTCAGAAAATCCGCTTACGTAACAATACACGGCTTAGTGTATCAGATGGATGTGACAGAGAAAGCCCGCTAGATTACAAAGCAAACATAGTTATTGTGGGTGTGATGTAAGTGTGCGTGTGTGTTTTAGTACTTTGCTCACAATGAAGACCGAAAGTAAAAAAAAAAAAAAAATCCTCAAAAGTCCAGACATTTTGCCATCCCGGACAACATTATCAGACTTCGATAAGTTTAAGGGAAATTTTACTGCCCCGAGAATGCTGTTTGCACATGGCATGTATAGTTTATGTTTTCTATTCAAATTGCTGTACAAAGTTGTTTATTTAAACTGTTTCCTCAGGCAGTGAACTTCTGGCAAGTGCTGGTGATGAATGACGAGCACACAGAGCGTCGATACCTTCTCTACTTTCTCTTGGGCTGGGGACTTCCTGCCCTGGTCATCATCGTCTTGGTCATCGTATTACTCGGCGGCTTCGGATGGACCATTCACACAGTATATGGACTGGTGCACGGAGACGTGTGAGTGAACAAAGCACATACACAAGTGGTATTTTTTAACTGCTGACCAGGATATGGAATCAATCCAACTCGTAACGTGATTTGTTTTCATGAGAGGAATCGTGAGTGTGGTTTTTTTTTTAAAGCCAGTCTGAGTCATTTGTTGTGACTGCAGTTTCTTTTTTAAGCTGAGGGAAATTCCACTTCAGACTAGAGGAGAGCAAACAGAAAACACCTGAACCAGTGATGTCATGTGAGGAGGTAGCTCGCCCAATCAGCTGAATGAATAAATGAAAGAGTTTCAGTGTTTGGATCAATCTCCCCACACAGAAACTTGAGTCTTTACTTTGGAGGTGGAGTCTTTCGGAAACATGCCTTTTAGAGCCACATATAATCATTTACCATCTATAAATAGATCACCTGAAGCCTAGAACACACAGGTGAAATAATTTGGTATAAACCCGCACAATTATCCCCAGACAGGTGTGTCCATTTTTTATGGTTTTCAAGTGCGTGACGGGCAGAGGCAAAATATGAATGAAGTTTGAACCCTTAAATCGCATCTGAAATTAGCCAGCGGTCTTAGGTGGGGCTGTTATCCTTGGGATCAAGTGTGTGCGTGTGTTTCCTGTGGGGGGGAGTGTGTGAGACAGTGAGCGTACACATGAGAGATTCAAGGACACAGAGGAGTATTCAGTTTCCCAGGAAGCACACCTTCCTCTTCAAGGGAACGAGGCAGCCTTAAAATTCTTTCCCCTTTCTCTCCTCTCTCTCTCTTTTTCTTCTCGTCAGTGTAAATAGGTAGCCTCTTGTTTTGTCCCCACTCTAGCTGTCTCAGTTTCACCCTGCCTGCATACAAACAAGTGTCAAGCTCAGACCTTACATCAATCGGTATTTTGGCATCATATATATTGTATCTGTATTGTAATTGTATCCATCAGCATCATTCAATCACACACCGGCGTCAGCTGTGGCCCAAGCATTATGTGTTTATTGGTCTGCCTGTCCATCCCATTATTCTGACTATCTCAGGAATGCATTGAGTAAATTGCTTTAAATTTGTCTCTAATGGTTGTCGGAGGCTTATAACCACAAGGCGATGATTTGAGTTCCACCCTGTCTTTCTCTTGATTCAACATTTTTAGGTCTTCTGTCATAACTGTGGTGCTGGTATCTTGTCCTAAATATAGTTTGTGCTTAACCTTGACTGACTGCAATGTGCATGTGAAGGTTTGCCATCATCTAGCTGAGTGACATATTGTGTAGCTGAGAGCTGCAGTTACTGCTCTGTAGGTTGGACCTCATGTAATCTTTACTGTGGCACAGAGGTGGGCCATCTCTAAATTAAATAGATTAATCTCTTGAGTGAACAGATCTGTCTGACAGAGAAAAAACGTGATACAGTGCAATTGACATTAAATAAGTTAAAGTTGAATTGGAAGACAAAAGGTGAGAACAAAATACATTAATTGCAAACCACAAAAAGTAAAATTTAACATTCAAAAATGTATTTTGGTGACCCACATAAGACTTGAATTTACAGTGAAAGCTAGAGCAGAAAATGTCATGTAAATGTAACTTGAATGTCTTGTGATCACACTATTTAAGCAAAAAGCCACTGATACATGTATGTTTTCTTCAAATAGATTTAGTTTAACTTAAAATTCAGTCTTCTATACACATCGTGTGTTTAAGTGACCCGCGACAGCATCACACTGCTGTATATATAAAGACGAAAATCCCAGCTGCATTTCAATGAAAATGCCCCATAAAAGGCCGTGCTCACTTTATTTCTTCTCTCCCAAACCATGAAGTTGGAGAATTAGGCCCGTGGGTAATGTGCTCTTCATCCACCTCAGGAATCCCTGGGACTTTCAGTACAGTAGGATCTCATCCCCTCACAAGGCCACAGCAGTGCAAATATCCATATTCCAGTGTATTTAGACTCATGGTCTGGCTTTGTTGGTGGGACAGGGTGACGCAATTGCTTTATTTGGCATACCTCATGTTATGTTATGTCTAGCATAGATCCAATTATTTTTGTGAGTTTATACAAACCTGCGGAGATGCCAATTATATTTGATGCTCCCACCAAACCGGGGCCCCGAGCTTGTTTTGTGAAAAGGACAAAGTCACATGAGTGTTTTGCTACTTGTTTGGTAGTTACAGTTTATATGGGCATGTTGATTTTCCCAGAGAAAAATATTTCACTGGGTTTGCTTTAATAAAGATAAGCATGGCTGATCGGAGGAAGCTGGGAAAGAGCTCCTGAGATATCCCAGGAAAACAACACAGAGAGAGAAAGATTCAAGATCAACATACAAGTTTTCAAACAAGAAATAACTTTATTGTGATAACAATCCTTCAAATATTTTTATCAATCGATGCCCAAATAATCTCCTGTCAGCAGACAAATTCACATAACCACCCCATATTCATCTTCCTGTCAAACATGGAACAATTATAGCCTACCATCTTATTCTTTAAGATATTCGTTCTTACTTTAAATAGAAAAACACTTTTAAGCATCTTTGGCCGTAGATATTATCCCACTGTAGCTGCAAGGTGACCCGGTACGTATTTTACTTCTGCTGTTGAGCAAGAATCCTTTGAGTCTTAGGCAGGCTCAGAGGTCTCAGCGACCAGATCCTGTTTATGAAACGTGAAAAAACAAAGTCTTAGGAGTAAATATAGTGCAATAAAGGCATGTAATACGTTTCTGTTTTCCAGAGCTTAACTCTGAGCTGGACGCACTCTTTACTTAATGCTCTTTAGCCTGATTTTCCCTTCACTCACCATCCCTTTTGTGTTTCTTTTCTTGTCCATTGTGCTTTTTATTTTGAATCTACTAAGACAAAACTCACTCGCATTTCTGTCCGTCCCTCCTCTAGGTGCTTTATCCCAAACATCTATGCAGCTCTGTGCACAGCGGTGCTAGTGCCCCTCATCTGTCTTGTTGCAGTGCTGGTTGTATTTATCCACGCCTACCAAGTTACTCAGCAGTGGAAGGCCTACGACGACATTTACCGCGGACGCACCAACAGCACAGGTAACCAGCAATCCTCCAGTTATGTGAACGAACACACAAGCACACGCAAGTATATCCATTTTTACTGAAACACAGATTTAAGAAGTCTCACACTTGTGCTTGTACTTTCAGAGGTAAAAATATGTGTGCAAATACATATAAATGAGATGAATCCTGCTCATGTGTACAATCAAACCTCTCACTCTCACTCATGCACATGTACAAACACCACCGGGATGCCCGCAGGAACTACACTGCATCTACCAGTATTTTGGGCTAATACTTATTTTTTTCAGCTTACTGGCTCTGTCTGCTGTCCTTGACACAGAAACACAGCAGAAACTAAACAACTTGTATTCGGCCTTGATGAAGGATAGAACACGTTTTAAATCAATGTTTAAGAAGGTATTCCGGACAACACTGCAGTGTACTTTTTGTTTATAAGGGCAAGTTCCATAGCTTTTTTTTTACCACATCTTATATCTTAAATTTAAATTTTAAATGCATATTTACGGCACTAAATACGCTTAATGCAGTGTAGTAAGCTGTGTGCAAACAACCTCAAACTCGTACATTGTTCAACATTTTTGTTTGTACAGAAAAAAACATCACAGTATGAATTAGTGCTATTTATTTAGTGCACTCAGTCACTTTGCCCACACATGGAGGTCCTCGCCAAACCACTTTAGTCCCTCATCATCATGGCTCTGGCTGGTACGAGTTTGCCCTACATACTGTGTGTGGCCTCTGAAGTAGGAAAGCAAACCCTGCAGTGCAGAGCCGCAGCAGGTAAGTGTGCATTATTAACAAGAGAGCAATACTTTCTCATTCACAGACCAGACTGAGGCTAAAGGCCACCCTGTAGATGTTTACTCCACATGAGCATTTTACCTTGATGGACAGTGTGGAAGGCAGAGATCAAAAGTAGACAGGATAGGTTTAGGAGATCTGAAATTCAGGGATATGGTGCTGTACTATGTACATTGAGAAAAGCAGACATGAAGTAGTTGGCAGGACCTTCTACGACTCCTTATTTACCCTGAATAAAGAACTAGACAGCAACTGCAGAGGAAAGATTAGCGTACTGTAGCACATTCTATACAAAGCAGCAGTCTAAAGTTCCACCTGAGTGTGTGTGGCACAGAAGACGGCGCCTCATGTGTGAATGTTGGTACAGTTTTGTGTATAACATCTGCTCTGTGAAACGTGCATGACAATTCAAAAACACCAACACTAACAGCATTGATATTCTTTATAAGAGTTAATGCAGTGTTGACTGCAGTGTATATCTGGACACATAATGACAAAATACAGCCCCACATACAGATGTACATACTGTATATAAACATGAACATAACGTGCTCGCAGAAAGTGTGGAACTGCCTTTAGTCGCAGTTGTTTCTTTCTTTATTGTGGCTTTCGTTAAAGTGCACAGTGTACAAGTCGTTGCAATATATCAGTACTGCTTTTGTCTCATCATGTCCAGAGTCAACAGGAGAGTAAAACAGTTGTGAGGCAATATATTTTGTTGTTATAAACACAGGCTACGCCCCTCCTCATTCCACTTTCACTGTACTTATCTACAGTTTGTCAGAGTTGGCTTCAAAGCAGCAGGCACTGTGCCCTGACCAGTTTCAGCAGGTACTGTAGCTATGATTATCAGATGTGTTTTGCAGGCTCTTTCCTCGCTATCGCACATTACTTTTTACGATTGATCACTATCACGCATTCATGAGTAAGCTGAGAGCTAATCTGTATCTGTGTGAGAAGTCCATACGCAAAACTCACAGGATCGTGTGAAATATAGCAGGACGTCTGACGTCAGTAAAATCAAGGAAGGGTGCCAGAGTGTGCTTTGCACGTTTCTCCCGATTTGCAGATGTGTACGTGCACCTCAGAGGAAGACTGGAACTCTGCCACTCTGCCAAATGTAAGGCATGCCAGAGAAAATATAGAACTTACAACAGTACGTATCCAAAGCACATCAGTAAACCTTTATCAAGGCCCCAACTGAACCCACGATGTGTGTTTGCAAGACGCTGTGTTCTTTTCTTTTGATACACAAGTGAGCTGTCTTCCACAGAGCATAGTTGAATGAATAACTATTTTTGTTAGATTTTTTATGGCAGCAGGTGTTCCCTGACTGCACTTTGATCAATGATTGGTCAGGCATGTGGAAATGTGCTGGATAAGGTTTGACTGCTGGGTGTTGGATTATTTACTTTGTGTGTTTGAGCCTGTGCAGTTTCTTTAAGTGGGTGCCAGACACATGTTTATATTTTGCTCTCATAGCCTCGTTACGAACAGCCCTGAAGTACAAACTCTTGAATAGATGTTCTTCACAATGGATTAGGACTGGATTTATTTCCCTTGCCTGGTTTTTATTTGTAAGATAACACATCTCAAAATATGAAACTTGATATATTTTTGTTGCAAATATTTGATTGGTTTGTTTTTGTTTTAGTTTTATTGGTTTAGTTTTTAGGAATAATATATTCCCTTCGTTCATTATTCTTATCTGTAATTCGACGCATTCAACACGTGCTTGTTACAGCTTGTTGTTATTACAGCTGCTGACCTCTCTGTGACAGTAATGTCAGCACTGTCTTGAGTTTCTTCCCGGCTGTTTTTTTTCAACCCGTGCTCTCTTCTCAGTTTGTCTTCTCACACCATGAACTCACTCTGATCAGATGGAAACTGGAGCTTGTCCGCCTGCCTGTGGTGAATAGCAGCTCCCTCGTACAAAGAAAAAAAAATCACTAGAAATTGTTTCAGACAGAAGTGTCCCACTGGGGATTTTTTTTACTTTTTTGCTCCATCAGACAGAAAAATACCCATGACATAATTTAGCTTTTGCCCAGCACAAAGCCAAGAACCTGTCACGTGCTTATGCAAAGGCTTACATATATACATTAATGCATGGTCACACATATACAACAACATGCACACATATCGTCACTGCTCTGCTTCTGTTTGCATTCTCTTAGTGGTGTCAAGCTAAAGGGCCAGTCAGCATTTTGTAGTCAGTTTCCATTTGGCTCTGGGAACCTGTCCTTACTGTGGGAGCTCTGCTCTGTTCACAGACTGGAATGTGCTTACATGGTTGTAAAAATCAAACCAGGGAGGGATGATATGGAGACAGATGTGCAAGATAGAAGAACTAGAGAAAAAGAGATTTGAAAAAGGTCAAAGCTGCAGGAAGAAATAAAATGTTGAGAGGATAGAAAAAATGGTGAAAAGCAGCCAGGTTTATTAAACACATTTATCGACTGTGAGCAAAGACACTCCAAAATGAGACAAAATGTCCACAGTGGGTGTAAAGCACACTGAGACTAGGTGTGAAATAATAATACTGAAACATTGGAAAACAATGACCAACAATGAATCAAGGCGTAAAGGAAACATCTCTCAAAGAGAAAGGGAGAGGTATGAAAAGGAGAAGGAAGCATGGCTCAGAAAGTATAATCAGTTTGGGGAAAGTTGCTGTGAGATAAGGAGCAGAACTTGGAGCACAGTGGAAATGACAGGGTGGCGGAAGTGGCACCTACGTGAGGGCTTTTTGTGCAAACCTGGGCCCCGTGCCTGGTGTTTCCATCCTACTTGTGAAGTGAACTGTACACTCTGTCCTACATAACACCTACCAGCAGACTACAAGTAGACTGACTCAGGAGTATTATTTGGATTTAGATTCAAAGGTCAATTTAAATCCAGTCTTTACTGTATGTCTAATGTGGCCCTAAAACGTATTAGATTAATTTTATTTTGCACTGCTGTGAATGGACAGTTCCACTAAATGTCCTCCATATGGTCACGGTTGATATGACCATATGGTACATGAATCAGAGTTATTAATGGTACATCATGTTCTCAGACACACAGGATCGCTAATGGTAACACACTGCTGCCATCCCACCCATCGACACTCTGACACAAACAGAAATACACAAACATATGGAGTATCACAGACTTTACCTGTCTAACGAAAACATGTCTTAGTTTCTTCGGTGTTGCACATCCGTATTTATCACTCATTAATAAGTGAGTACGCACTTCATCATTATCACTTTTCTCGTAGCGAAAGAAATGCAGCATGATTGCACACATTTTTGATTGAGATCTTTGGTCCTAACTTAACCTTTAGCCAACAGCACAGAGCAAATGATTCAAGTCTATGATTTCCCTTTTGTCCTATCACCCCAACCATCTTTCATTTGTAGCCTTATTTCACTTGTTTAGCATTTATCACTTTAAGGCAAGTATTTGTCTGACCCATGCAAGAGTTCACTCTTGATGTGATATGAGACTCTAATATGATGGCAATGGCTCACAGTGTGAGTGCAGCGTTTCTACTCGGGATCGCACCTTCGCAATAGACCCTTCTGCCCAGCAGACATTGTGACTCATCACAATTGGCCATTCACAGGTGTATTAACGATGCCTTCGCTCCACAAAGTGTCCCAGTAAGCCATGAAAGTGAACCAGAGTGAGCAAAATGCAGGATCTCAGCCATCATTAACTCACGTGTGCTCTCCCTTCATCAATGTCAAAATGTCTGCCGTGTAGAAGATATAAAGCAATGTTGGGTATAATGAAGGAAACAAGCTTTTATTCTTGTAATGACCTGTTCAGACAGGTGTCTCTGGCCGCTCCTGATTGTCAGTGCAAGGATTTGTCAGCAAACTGTTTAAAAGACACATAGATGTATATGTCCTCACCTTTATAGCTAAAATGTGAGTTTCCATGCTCACGTTTAGTTGTGTAGCATGACACACTGTAACCCTGAAAGCAGCCCTCACAGAAAGTAGGTTACCATTGTCACATCAGGTGCTACGTTACAGCTCAGTTTAGAAACACGTGCTGAAGACCTCCTGCTGGTCTTATCTTAGTAACACTTGACACCGTCTAAGTACAGCTCATATGCTTAAGCGTGTATCTGCATGCTGTGTATATAGTGGTGTGCATCGACCTCATACAGTATGGACAACAAAGAGAGTGCTTTTGATCGTGAGGTCACCTGTTTGTATGCTTTTGTGACAAGTGTTGGACTGCTTGCATGTGAGAGATATGTGTTTGGGGGTTGCGTTCTAATTACTGACCGCAAACTATTAATTAACATGACCTATTAGAATGATTACGGCAGTTGTATTTTTTTCAGATCGACTAAATGAGTCACATGTAGAGGTGAGATCAGTATGCTTGCCACAAGATTTGTCAAAATTTGACTACTTTTTGAAGATTGCAAATAATATTATTTGTAATGTTATACTACAGAATATTATCATATGATCTATGATTCAATTTAACCTCACACTCAAAACACTGAGGAGCTTTAAATTATCGAATAAAACTTAAAAAGAAAAACATTACAAATTATCTACCAAGCTTTTTGTTTTGAATTAAAAAAAAAAACAGCAGTCATGGTTCCACTTCTGAAGTTTATTTCTGTCCTCAATTTGGTAATTAGCTCCAGAATAGAATGTGAAAATGAGGCTAAACATGCAAACACACCAGTTGTCGTCACCATTTGCACAAACAAAATGATTGTGCCCAGATCAGTGTCAGCACTTCTTACGCACATTACTGCATTAGTGGCACCACAAATGCTCAACAAATGAGTGGTTTGTACAACTTTTAGTGCACACTTGTTTACTGGCATACACAAGTGCATGTGTGGCTGAGGTCTTTTTAGCCACCCTTATGTGTCTCCAGGGCTGAGGCTTTAATCTTGGTGCACATGAGTCCACATGCATGCCACATGGACTCAGAGGACTGATGGAGCAGAAAAGTTGTACAGCAATTTTGAATTTGGGCTGAAGAGCTGCTTCATCAAACAGCTCCTGAGGCTCCCTAATTACTAAAACCTTCTCCTCCCTCTCTTCTCCTCCCTCTCGGGTTTATGAGGCCTTGCTTCAGAAGCCTTTGCAACAAATGAGGATAAGACTTTCCTGTATAGGAACATACTAGAAAATCTCAAACTAAGTGACGATACAACAACATCTATATTCACTAATCATCAACTACCGTTTATAATGTTCAAATTAATGTCTATGTATGACAGATTTTATTACTTTAGATTTTGTAAATAAGGTTAAAGCTTGTCAGATGGATTTCACAGTTGTCATTCATGAGCTAGGACCCTGCCTCGGCTGGGGGCGAACCTTCATTGATTGGAGGAGATTAAGCCAGGGTGAGAGTTTCGCTGTTTGGGGGAAGGCTTATTCGAGGATCCACTGCGGCTCCCGGGCCTTGCAGATCCCCGAGATCTCCATGTGGGACGGAAGGATAAAGGCTATGAAACATGATAACCATAAGTGAAATGGTTTAACAAGAAGGAGGGAGGGTGGGATGCAGAAAACGCGAACAGGCCGAGGTTTAGAGTGGGTGGATATTTATAGGAGTGTGGCCGGAAGTGGGGGAGTGGTTGAGGCATGGTCCTGCTCCTGAAATTCAGCTAAAACTTTATCTCCAATAAAATGAACAAACTTTAATTATTCTGTGTATTTTATTTAGTTATTAATATATTTTGTTGTTTCGATATTGTTCTTTAATCCTCTTCTGTTGTTATCTTGTGTTCCAGAGGTGCCACTGGTCCTCTACCTGTTTCTGCTCATCTCTCTTGTCTGGTTGTGGGCCGGACTCCACGTGGGCTACAGGTACCTGTGGATGCTCATCCTCTACGTCATCTTTAACTGCCTGCTGGTGAGATCATTGGTTTTATTTGTTTGCATTTAAATAAATTGACAAAATATGTGTGTGTGGGGGAGGGGGGATTCTCTGTGTGCAAATGTGTACAACAGACAAGACAGACATTCCTTTACCAGTTGTAGTGTCATAAACAATTGACAAGTGTGCATTTATTGATTTAACTTTTATAAGCAATTTTATAAGGACAAGTATACAGCATAACCTGATGTCAGACACTATAGCATCTTTGATTTCTGCTGTTTGTCCCTACACGGGCCTTTAAGAAATAGAAAACTACAAAATAAGCTCTTCTTATTACTGAGCCAGAAACTGAGAGGAACCACCAGGTTACTGAGCAGCTGAGGAGTCTGATTATGTCTGCATTTATAGAAGAGTTTAGGATCAGCACATTTAAAGAAATGATCAAAACCTAACAAATTTAATGTCTTAAAAACATGGCGGTGGAGTGATCTTACCAGCTTCCTGTCCAAAATTAGATTTCTCCGATCATATGTCATCAGAAGAGAAGCTGCTCGTGACGAGGAGGTTACAGATTAAACATAAAAAGTTCAGAGTGCATGAAACCATATAATGACTCTAAATGTATTTAAGTTTACTCTTGTGCCCTTTCTCACCATTTTAACATCCCTCTTGATTTTTACGTGGGAATCTAACACAAGGCCGAGATATTTTACTTTCAAAACGTACTCCATATATTTTCCATTTTAGATTTAACTCATTAGCTTTGACACATTTTTCTTCACACTTCATGAAACATTATTGTATTATATTTAGTTTACTCTTCCTGTATATTGGAAAAGTGTCAAATCTCCTTTCTTGTCAGTATTATTTATTTTACTGACTGCACATGGCTGTAAATATCTTCCAGAGTGGTCCTGGAGAATTTTGCTAAATTAGTACTTTAAAAAAGCCTTTAATATTTTTACAGTCATATAGATGTTTTCTTCCACCTCCGAAAGGATGGTATCTTGGATAAATATTGGCATGGATCCCTGTCATCAGTTGCTTAAGTACTGCACTTCAAAAGGCAATTCCTTTTATACTTAATCTTTGAAAATTCCTGGCACAAGGATTTAGTTTTGTGGAAATCTTTCTTTGCTTCTTGAGCAACTCAATAATGTCTTCATTAACAGAGTTGTCCATGACGCTCTTCCAGCCACACTCTCATTGACTCAATAGATTCTTTTCTGTCTTGTCTAGTCTTGAGGTCTTTTCTGTCATCGTCTGAGACACCATCTGCCCGTAAAGTGTGCCATTAGAGGCCTGTGGTAACCCATGGTGATATGTGGCATCCACCTGCCAAAGACAACAGCGCTGCACCAAAGTAAACTTCTCCTGTTGGTACAGTGACTAATGAAGAGAAGTGATGTCAACGCCAATGGTCATTGTCGCACTTAGCATTTGTTTATGAGCTCCAATAGAGTTTGTCCCACTCTGTGACATCATGTGGTCAGTTTCCTCAGATGACCAGTAGTGTGATGGTGCTATTTAAAATCACTGGTCATCGGTTATATTACTAAGGTTGTCAGTTACAGGTTTTTTAATCCGTTTACATTTCTTTGATTAACGTTACACTGCTGAATTTAATGGTTGACAGTTTTTCTAGACATGACCTTATTTTTTTTCTGACCAAGGTAAAAATCCTGCCTTAATCCCATAGGAACATTTGAGATTAAAGTCCTTTGTTCCTTCTCAAGCTACTTTAATTTGTTCTTGTGTTTAATTTAGGCCCCTAAAGCCTCCCAGTCCTCTGCCTCCAATCCTCCCGTGTCCGCCTTCACTCAAATAACACAAACATACAGACATGCATGCACACACGCACACAATAACACAGACAAGCCCTTCCCTCCTGCTGGTTTTATGGCAATCAGATGCATTTCTACTGAGTGGGAATTTTAATTTAGAATTACTTCATGCAAGCCTTATAGATTCTCTCCCATTGCATCCTGTTTGACCTTTGCTTCATGCGAGACATATTCTGGTGACAAGTTGACCCACACAGGCAACTTCTCAAACTGTGTTCTGCAAAAGAAAAGGAAAAAAGTATTGTTATAAAAGAACTACGCCGATTGATTTTCAATCCAGGCTTCTAAATTGCAACCTCAAAGCTCTGGCTATAATGGAGGCTGCAGCAGGAATAAGGAAAGATTCATCAGAGTGTAACAGGTAAAGAGCCCCAAAGCTAAACTGTGTCCAAAGACATTGATTAGCAGTAAACAAACTCATTTGACCCAGTTTTCGCCAAGCACCGCAAAAGAAAGAGACTCTTTTGAGATGATTTGGCCATGTAGTACCAAGCATGCAATTAGATTTGTGTGCATGTATGTATACATGTACATTTTTTTCTGGAGTAAATGTAATTTATTTCACTGCAAAGGGTAAAAGCATTACAGGAAGAGGGATGACTATTTATGTTATTATGGGACTTCCATTAGAGACTAAATGAAAGTTTATTGAAAGCGAATTGGATCCTAATAGATGAGACTGAAAATGTTCCTCTGCACACCTTGAACATCAATTTTGGCATGATTCATGAAAGGAGTTCATTTGGCATTTAGATATATCCTGGTGCCACTGCAAGAAGTTTTTATTTAAGGATTATTTACTTTCTAGGATTTTATTGTATTTTATTTCTTTTTAACTACTCACAATACTCCAACCTAAGTTTTTGATGTTTATCACAACCATTAACATATGTTGTTGCATTCAGTATGGAAAAGTTACAATGACAAAATAAGTACATAAAGTTTGAACTTGCATACTGTACAGACTCCTGCAGTGCTGTGTGACCACCTTTTTCTGGCAGCGTTATTATTCCACTAGCTGTTTTTTCAAACATGCAATCTCCTCCTTTATTCAGGTCTTTAATTTTGGCATTTTCCATTGTGTTTGATCGCCTTGAGGCTGGAAGTTGATATACAGTAAATCTGTGCTGCCAAGTATAGTAGAGTGTTTTTTTGTTTCCTTCATGCCGGCAATTTTCCGTGAGGAGAATTTTCCATATTTACCTTGGTGGTGTTGTTGATGTATTTGTGTGGCACACCTCCCTACTGCTGATTACTGAACACCATTAAACAGCTGCAGATGTTACAGCTGTGCACGACTATGTTTGTGCTGCAGAGCTCACATTACTGAGCGCTGTGAAAACAACCTGTGGTTTCCAGCAGGGTATTTGATAGAACCAAACTGCGAAACTAATCATGTGTAGGTATAATGAGGGAAATCTGTCTTTCTAATCCACAGGTGTTCTTTTCTCCACCCCATCCTCTGTATTTCCATTCTATGTTTGCGCCACATCAAGCTGAATTAGAAGACAATAATCAAATCACAACAGCACCACCCCTCATTATGTCTTCCTGTGCAGCCCCTCTGCCGATAAACCTTACCTCATTGTATCGTCACACTCAGAAACATCCACAGCCGTGAAGCAGCACCATGCTTCATTACAATTCAATTCCACCCACGCTTCCTTATTCAACCTCGGTACTTACCTAAAAATAGGACACAAGGATGTCTGTGTTATTATGGAAAAGAAAACTCTGGCCCAAACATGTCCACACACGCATTCAGCTGTGTGAAGCCTGGAAATAATTAGGGTTAGAGGGAAATAGATCTGTTGCTTTTACGAGTACAGAAAATGATTTGCACACACAAAGCACTTTTCCCTGTTAAGCGTCAAAGAGAATATTGCATCAATTATCCA
Organism: Embiotoca jacksoni; assembly: GCF_022577435.1. NCBI lineage: Eukaryota > Metazoa > Chordata > Actinopteri > Embiotocidae > Embiotoca > Embiotoca jacksoni. The sequence continues at coordinate 15,943,531 of NW_027185436.1, read as the reverse complement.
GTTAAAACGAGAACAGTGCAGAGAACTTGAACCCTTTTATTTTGATTACCTCTATTTATTCTCTGGACAACTAGTTTTCGACTTGTTGTCCCTCTGTCTCACCTCTCATAGGAAGTACTCTTTGGCTATTCTTTTCCACTTTCCTTCATCCAACTTAATCTTCATTCTTGCCCTAAAATGTTTCTTCTCATGGTCTTTCTTCCATCCCTCGACACCTCCCCCTGCCCTTAGTGCTGTCTTGAGGGCTGTGCTTTCCATCTCTAAAGACATGGCCTCTCCAGTGATCAGGGAATACTTACATAACAGGCCTATGGTAGTAAAGCATGTTCTGCAGGCTGCACAGCTTGCTAATGATCTGTGCTAATCACCTACAGCGTTGTTGTGATGGCCCTGCGGTCATAGATAGCAACATACACACCCAGATACTGAACCTGGGTTCATTGTTGCCCTTCATGTTTTATGTGACCACACAAAGGAAGGTTGATTTTCATCTTTAACTTTAATACACAGAAAATGCAAACAAAAAGTCATGGCTGCAAAATCACTGCACACAACACTAAACCTGGCTGCTAACATTGAAATGTCCCATTTCTTAAGCGATGTGGTGTAAAGTTATCTTTTTCCGGTAAAGGCCTGAAAGCCACACATTTCCATCGATGTACAGCACTGTTTGTGGAAGTCGCTGTTTTTTTTGCCCTTTTTTTCCATCTCTGTCTGGAGGTTCCAGTTTTACAGTGCACCCATAAACACTCACTTTATGGGTTCCTGTTTTCTTCCAGGTTATGTTGATTGTAACCATCCGCACTGTTTATAATCCCCTTTTCTATGTCAGTAACTTTTGGGCACACGGGTAATGTTGAAGGCTTTTTGAGGGGAAATGTACTGCTCTTTTTCGTCAGCTGTCTTATCTGTTGTATCTCAGACATACAGTAACTTCAGACACAAACTTAACGTTACAAAGTTAGATTTAAGGTTTGGAATAGTTTGGGAAGTTCTTACTCACTGCCACTTGTTGAAAACAAACATAATGTCTGGTGAGACAGATTTAAAATGATCTCTCTGCTGTTTTTCACATACAAGCCAACTGAAGAACTTTGGTTTTATCATTGCAAGGATTAGCGAATCAAAGGAAGATAAATGAGACAGTTAGTCAGACAGTTCCTCCTTAAACCAAGTTCAGTAATATGTACCCTAAATCAGACTTTTGTTTCATATGTCTAAATATGTTTCTGTGAGTGATGATGGGTTCTGTGTTTGCGTGCACCTGTATTCACGCACATTCACACATTCGTGCTTTGCTGTCTTCTGCGTTCCATCTCTGTGTGCGGCTGCCGTCATAACCCGGTGATGAGTGTCGTGAAATACAGGATGGCATCGTGGCATTTGACACGCTGGTGTTTTGGGGTAATTCGCAGCCTGGTGCTGTTGACCAAGAGGATTTGGTCATGATGAGGAAGTGGAGGAAGTAGAAATACCAGAGTGCCAATGATGTCATGGCACGGTGATGAAGTAATTCTTCATTAATCATGCGGGAAAATATGCTGCTGCTAATAATGATCTGAAAGAAGTTAAACTTTTAGTGCAATAGCAAAATATTGCATAATAATAAGGAATCCTTCATACAGAATGACTTGAAAGAAGTTTATGAATACAAATTTCTATTTTAAGCATTTAGGTCTTTGACCCAGAGAAAAAAAGGTCACCACACCTGCCAGGATCAGATAATTTTCTGTTACAGATAAATGCAGCCTAACAGTGTTACACATTTCACGTGAAACACACCTTAAATTGATTTTATGTAAGACTGAGGAGCTGAGCCATGGAGAATGTAGAACCTATTTCTTATTTCAGATTTTTCCCTCTTTCTCTACAGGGCTTGTATGTGTTTGCAGTGTACTTTGTCATGCACAACCAGCTGTGTTGGCCGACCAAAGCCAGTTACACGGTGGAGATGAGTGGCCACAACAGTCCCGACTCGACCTACCAGGGAGGGGGACCCACCACCGTTGGGGGCGACATCAGCAAATCAACTCAGAACCTCATCAGCGCCATGGAAGAGGTACACACACACACACATACAGAGCTTAAATGGGCCATCAGATAGATAGACTCACTTACATAATCATAGGTTGACATATTGTACACACTTGATTGTACAGATTTACCGTATTTATCACCAAAATGTTCTATATTCTCCAGCTCCAAGTCTTTGCATTTTAATTTTAGTTACAGTGAACTTTGAAGTTTGTCCTGATCTCTTAATGAAATCTGTCATCTGTTGTGAAAACATTTTTAATTGCTGAGATCAGAGGATGCAGCAGTGAGCCTAACAAGGTTGAATGACAAGGTTCCGCTTGAACCCACAATACCTGCTGTAGTTCTGGCCACATGCAGTTTTTCTGTATAGTGACTTATTTTAAATGACAATTTTATCTGCTGTACCTTCAGTTTCGGATCCAGGTACGTGGTTTAGATAATGTCGCTAAACTAAGACATTATTTGCAACCAAGTGGCAGACTACTGTGATGTCACCCATTGGTTTGTGAACTGCCATTTTGAAGCCTTAAGTCTGGCATTTTGGCTGTTGCCATCCTGGTTTTTTTGGAGCCAGAATTAGCCATATTTAGCACTGGAGAGGAGCACGGGCTGAATTTGACAAGACCTGACTGAGAACCTGAGGACCCTATGCCACCCACTTTTACCGGAAACCAGACTGTACCATAGGCATGTCAATCAGATCAGTCTTTAAATATCTAATTAATCAAGGCATTATTTTCAGAAGGATCACCACTGCTTATTGAATTGGAGGCTACGGTGTCAGAGGTTTTTGGGAGCCTGGTCCTAGCGGCTCTCAGGGATTTTGAGCTTCTGCATTAGCTTCACATTTCAGACATGCCGACTATATATATTTTTTATATAGTCTATCTTTTCAGCCTTTCATCTACTGTATGAATACTCTGGAGTAATTATTTCCCTGAAACCTCGGAACTCATCAGGTAACCTTGTTGGAAAAAATACAGTCTTTGCAGTACTGACCAAAACTATTAAAATAAGGTTTTGAAAATCGAATTTATCTTTAAATACTAAACTTCTTTTCTGATTTACCTTCCCTCACTGTGTTACTTTTTCTCAGGTTTTTTTCAGCTTTGATTTTTTTTTTCCCCTCCCCTCTTTTTCCCATGCCCTCATTCCCATGGCTCTATTTGCTCATCCCTGGTCCTCCAACATTAATACATTTCTCATTTTAGCTGAGCGTAATTCCACAAAGAACATTCATACTCATTCACTCAGAATGATTCTCATTTTATGTAACATCTATGTAAAATTGTGTTTATTTGTCTTTAATCTCCCTCTAACTCACATCAACTCCTGTGACCTTTCTGTCAGACTGGCACATTTGTATGCAAGCAAGCACTGAAAACACACTAGGCACACACACATTCTGCGCTTCTGTAGTAACTCGGTGTCCGCAGCAACTTTTTCCCTGGAGAATACCCTATAAGGACTGAGCTGCTGAGAGGCAGAGATAGAAGGGGGAAAAAAGGGGGCTGGTTTAACTTTATTACTCCTGAGAACTCTCCCCTCCCTCTCTCTTTCTCGATCTCTCTCCACACGTAGGAATCCAGTAATCTTGTTTTATTCATGAGAGCACACTCCTGCCTCTGAGAGTCGGCTACAGCCCAGTAAGAAAAACAAGAGTGCAGACAGATACTATTAAGAAGGAGTGTGAGATGAGGGATTTTTGTGCAGTGGACTGGTGAGATTAGGAGATGTATAGAAACATACAGCAGAACGTTAGGGTTGACGAGCTTATTGGACTCTTTCCCTCATCACTTCTTCTGTGACACATTCTGTGACACACGTGACAGATTCAAGGTGCCTGGTGGTGCTTGATTCACCATACCGGGGCGCTCTGTACCGGTAACAGCCCAGCAAGCCTCAGAAGCTTGAAAAGCACCCAGACACATACACATCTATGCATGTACATGAACAGATGAGGCATCCATAATAAATGAACACAGCAGAAAACAAGAGATGATGTGGTTTTTGAGGATAAAAATGAGAGATACACAGAGAATGACATGCTTTTGTTGTAAGAAAATTCCCTCTGGTCCTCATTTTAATCCACTCTGTGCCATTGTCTCTCTTCTCTTCGCAGTCGCGATAAACAAAGCATCCCCCCACCACCATCACGTCTGTCTAACCGTGCTACTATAGAATAATTTCCATGACATTAGGCTGATTCATTATGGAACCCTAAACCCACTGACCCCACTCTCACCCCATGGACCCACTCTGACCCTGTCGGTTGGCCTTAACCCTTCAGGGTGCTTGGACAACATGCACTCTGCATGACCCCCAACTTATCACAGTCATGATTACACGGCTGACAGACGCAGCCACTCTCTGAATTAAGCATTTGTATGGGTGTGTATGTTTGACCTGATTTTGCCCGGCGTTCCTATGAAAATAATGTTTGCACAAGAAGACAGACTCTGTACTTTTCCCCTTGAAACTATAACTATTCCTACATCAAATTTTATGAGATACTTCACATAAAATGGATGTATTCCTTTGAAAGCTTCTATCAGATATTTGAAAAATTGATCAAATATAGGTTTTAGAGAAATGTGTTAGTCAAAATGTTATATATATATAATACATGTGTATAGTATTTGGAGTGTTTGTTGATGTGCGTTGTTGATATGACTGTATACGGGTGTATGTGTGTCAGGTGTCAGCAGACTGGGAGCGAGCGTCATTGCGGCCCAGTATTCAGCCCAGCAGCATGTTCAAGCCCAGTCCTGTGATGGGGACGTACAACACCGAGGGAGGCTTCATCAACACCAACCTGGTTACAGCAGACGAGGAGTCACAGGAGTTTGATGACCTCATATTTGCCTTAAAAACCGGTGAGGAGAATTATTCTGCTTCGAGCAGGCTAAAAAGTGTACTGAACTTTCCTTTTTCCATTCTGCATCCAATACATCAGCATCTTCACGCCAACATTTTGAATTAAAAAAGTTGATCAAAGTTAGTCTGAAGGATAACCAAAATATGTGTGTGTGTGTGTGTGTGTGTGTGTGTGTGTGTGTGTGTGTGTGTGTGTGTGTGTGTGTGTGTGTGTGTGTGTGTGTGTGTGTGTGTGTGTGTGCATGTTTGATTATTTCATAATGTACATGCATACAGTAAAGAATCTGTTGCATCCATTGAACCCTTAGCATGAGCCCTGTGTAGTCATTCCTCTGCTGACCTTAAATCTCTCTGCTGCCATGGAAACCATTCTTCCTCTATTGCCATCCATGTCTAATGAGCTGAGTGCCCAAAGTGCTCACTGATATACGTTGTATTACAAAACACACACACAAGCATCCACACGCACACTTCCAATCAGAGTCGTTGCTTTACAGTGTCTGAATGAGTGGAGTAATTTTCACACATCTGAAAAATAAGCAGCCTGCTGAAGCGTCATGATGAAGGTCATCCACTGCAGACAGTCTAAGTCTTACTGTCTCACCAAAATGTTATGATAAATAAGCTTTAAAATAAGTAATGCTGAGATGCCTTTAGAAGTCTAATTTGAGTATCTACACCTGTTTTAGTTTGCTGCTTTTATATGCCACTGATATGGTAACCATCACATGAATTGCAAAATAGGATACTGTTATGCCAGCAAATAAAGTAAATACTATAATGTGCTGATATAAAACAATTATATGTTGGAGTGTTACGTTACAAAAAAAAAATATTGTGATGCGCCAGTAATACTGTGATTATTCACTTTAATGAACAATCTTGCGCTTCAGGTGAAATTCTTGAAGTTGAATTAGTTCTTAAAATTTTCTGATCTCAAAATAATTTATAACAGATGTTGAGACATACAATAGCATCAACAAACCATGTGACTTTGAAAAGATTTAAATTCAGTTTGAAGAAACAGGCTAGATTTCAGATCAAAACAGGATATTTTCTGATTGGCATTCTTTGAGTATGTATTGCTCCAGAGATCATTGTCAGTCCCTGTTGCTCCCTACCAATCATGACTTCTCTGATGATCATTTGATCATTTGAGCTTTAAGTATATCAAACTCTCTAGTCTCACCACGTCATGCAAAGAGCAAACTTCAGGGAGAGATAAAAGATACTACAGTGAATATAGACCAACCTGATAAGACCCTAAAGTTGATGGGAATTTGTCAGGTCCCCTTGAATTGCTCAATTAATCTCTTGAGGTTCTGGAGAGGAGAAATAACTTTCAAGTAAAACAAATCAATTATTTAATCAACAGTTACTGAGCAGCATTGCTTTGGTTTTTTTTGAGGTTGCCCTGTTTCGGGCTGCAAATCTTGAAACCCACATCCGGCTGGACCTTGTTGAAGACCTGCTAGCATGCATCCCAGAAAAACAAAACTTGTAACTATGGAGATAGTTCAATTAAATGTCCTTCCTAGCAGGTCTGAGTTTTGGAGATTTACGGGTGTTAATGAATGGATTAGAGGATGGTGTTGCACCAAGTAAAAAAACATGGACAGAGATAGCTTCGTACCATCATTGTGATTGTGTGGTGTGTGTGTGTGTGTGTGTGTGTGTGTGTGTGTGTGTGTGTGTGTGTGTGTGTGTGTGTGTGTGTGTGTGCGTGTGCGTGCATGTGCGTGTGTATATGTGTGCATGTACAGTATGTGTGGCGCTCTGCATCACAAGTAAACTGACAGTTGTAGCAGAAGGGCAGTTGTCTCTGATCTGCTCTTTTCCTGATGTGTCCCTGCAGTCCTGAGCTGGTGTGGTGTTCAAGCTTAAATAGCCTCTCGGGTGCAGAAAACAAGCCAGGGAATTTATTGGTCCCCTCAGTGGCAAACTCAGCACTATAAAGTAGTTATTTATTTTATTCAGAATGGCAAAGAGGCAAGTTTGCGAGGATTAATTAAGTCAAAGGACTTGGCTCTTCCTGGGCGCATGGCCTCAAAAAACATAAGTGTCAAGCCAATACTTGATCTTTGCTGTGTGGAAAATATAACTTTTCCTATAAACAGTCTTCTGAAACTTTCTATTATCGTTATGTTGCTCTGTATTCTGCAGTTAAAACTTAGCTTTTGCTCCACTGGTCACAAGAACATTCTTCCATTTCACACTGGTAACCTGGTTTACCTCCCAGTCAGCAGTAAAGATAATTTGCTCATCAGAATTACATAACAGACCACCGCCTGACAGGGGTCAGCAAGTAAGTACTGTCATGACTGTCTTGACAGTTCATTTGATAGTGAACCATTTACAGGCACACACACAGAGGCACACACATACTCTCTGTAGCAGGACCGAGAGCTGATCATTAACATGTCGGTCATGAGCATGGTGTCAAAAGGCTTGACATACCTGATTCTATGAAGGATCATTGGTCCGGATTCTCGTCTGGTTATGTCACAAGGGTCACAAATATTTGCAACAATTGCTGCATCGTCAAAAATGAATATCTCTCATTTCTTGGTCTGGTGCCTCACTTTCAAAATACACTGAGCTCTTCAGATATCCTACAAAGTCATCGAACAATAAATTTTCTTAGTGAGGTAACTGTAAAGTAAAATAGTATATTTATGTGCAAACATGCCTGTTACATAATATCTGAATCAGAATTTCTTACCTTAAGAATGCACACACCTCAAAGTGCAGACCAGTGTGAGCTCAGAGCAAATCCATCAAAATTAAAACTTGTTGCACGACATTCTTTCAATATACCAAGCTGAAAATAATTAAAGTATGATGCACTAAAAACAAGTTTGAACTTTTAATTTAGTTAAAATCTTTAGTAGCCCCCACGTGTTTATAAATCTAGAAAACTAGGGTGACATGCTGACATAGAAATGTTATTTTGAGTACTTCCTGAATACCATATCATAGCTGAGCATGTGTTTATCATATGCAAAGCATGTCAGTGTTCCACTGTATGACTTAACCTTTGACTAATACACTGCCCACTTTGTTACACTGCCCGCTTCAAGTCGGACATTAGAGTCTGTCAGTCTGCACCATTCACATATCATTACCATGACTGATCCGATCCACTAAAGTATGCTGTCTGATAACCTAGACATCGAGACATATAGCATGTTGATTACATAACACCACAAAGGACACACTGAACTGATGAAGCTGTGGATATTAGTTTGTCTAATTTACTCAGTAATATATGATGACAAATACACCTTGCTATACTGCAGAAACTCTTGCAAATATATTACATAAATAAATAGAAAGAAACAGAATTATGCTTTGGATTTGAGAGTAATGTAACTTATTATGTGTGTTTTAGGGACCGGCCTTAATGTCAGCGATAACGAGTCCATCCCCGGGAGCCACGACGGAGGAAGTGTAACCAACTCCCAGATAGTTGAGCTGAGACGAATCCCCATTGCCGACACACACCTCTAACCTTTTCACCTCACACAGATCCCACGTCCTCTGTTCCTCATATTGGAAAGGAAAGTTACGAAACAGTATTTTTATATTGTAAAATCCTTTGCACTAAAACAGTTCATTAAATAGACCTTTTTCGTATAGATGTTTGATACTGTATGTGATTTTTACTGTACATCTGTTCACATATACATAAATGTTTTACTAAATTTATTTTTTAAAAGTCCTTGATGGAGTTATTATCTGAATGTATATTTTGTTTTTGTTTTTCTGTAGAATTTTAGCCAGAGATAGACAGATGTGCCCCTTTAGCACAACTTCTGCTGCTGAGCATGAAGCTTGTGTAACATTGTTAATAAATAATGTACCATATATTTTACATTTCGATGTCCTGATTTAATTTTTATAGATCATAGCTTGTCAAAGAGGCAGTTAATTATGGTGGTGAGGGGGAGGGAGGGGGGTTCTCTTAGGGTTATGTATGTGGTTCACTGTGGGGGTCAGGGGTCACACCCTCACGAGGGATGGATTGTGTCAATGATCGGTGCCCCACAGGAATTTCACAAAGTGGTCCTACACCTAGGAGAGGTCTGTTGGTATCTGCAGAGAGCAAAGAAGGACAACGTGAAAATAAAAAATTTGAAGAAATGCAGTGGTGTATAGAATATTCAAAATACTGTAAAAGTTTACTTGTATTAACCGTTTGGTGACATTTTAATCTATTTGATTTAAAAGCATACATTAAAGCAAAGGCTCATCTTTGATCTGCTCTGTAAAGAATCAGTGGCTGTTGTTGGACCAGCAAATACTCCTCTTTCAACCTTGCCAGAAGATTTGAACCTCTTGGAATCCACCGTCTACTTGACCTTTGCACAGCCCTTTCACCTTTGCGCTCCATATACTCTACTTCTGAACTTGGTTAGTGGCTGTGCAGCAGGCCGTTACTTTTACTGCTCAAGAAAGTGCAACAGTGTGAGATTTACATGGGGAAACCAAGAAAAGACAAAAAACACAGACTAAAGTTTACCGATCAAACTGCCATCCCTATTGGTGCCACTGAAACAGCACCTTGCTCATTACAGCTACTCACCCAGGTCTGTGGAGGACAGCTGAGGACATGATCTCAGCAGACAATGGGAGAGCTGCAGCAGGAAGAGGTGAGTGTGCTTTGTGGCACTTTTCCAGCCCTCAGAGAAAAGCAGCAACCAAACTTTGTGCACAATAGAGGGTGGAGAAGTTTTCTCAGACACCAACGTTTAATACCCTAGCTTTGTCTGTTTTTCCTGAGATATGATTACATCACTTAGCAACCAATCCTTTAACCGTCAGTGGGAGTCTGTCCTCTGGGATTTGAAGAAAAACGTCACTGTAATGAGATGGCACTCCACAGTTTAATGGCAGCAGCCTCTGAGATTGTTTTCTCTCCAGCAGCAGTTCAGCTTGTAATAATGGAGTCAGAACTTTTAATTGTCATCCAGCATTTCCAAGGGCCCTGTTTTATTGTTTACCTCCTTCTAAGAAAAGCAGTGAGGAGGCAAGCAATTAATTTACTTGCCATCAATGTGACATTACATATTTCCATTATGTATCCATTAGAATGCCTATAAAAAAGTACTTTGTGTCCTTAATGATAATGAGATATTGTGATGGCAACATCAGCAGCAGAAGAAACACCAAGGCTCCTTGACCTTCTCTCAGACTCACTGATAGATACCTTAATTAAGTGCTGCATAAAAACTGCTGACCACTAGTTATCCCATCGCACATTACATATTTCATAGTAAATTTCACTTGTGTAACTAACCACATATATGCAGTCTTGCTCCAATCTTATGTCATGCTGGAATAAGGTGAAGTGTTTTACAAGGAGCCAGGATTAGATCAGGTTGTAAACCACTACAAAGGTGGTGTCTCTTTTCATAAGTAATTGCTGCTCAGAAATTGCAGATAAATTTGTGCTGCTAATGTGGAATTGTGGAATTGGTTCTTCCTGAGTCCTGAGACATCAGGCACTGATTTGGTGGCTGATAAAAAATAATAAGTTTCCTGCCAGTACATCACAGAGTCTCAGATGAGATGAACGGAGCTTGAGTAAAAGTGCTCACATTATCTAAATCACCTATCTTTGCCATAGGGGGGATAGCAATTAAACAGACACAGCAACCAGCTTCATGTCCCAACCCACCAGTCTCAGTCCCAGAGACACCAAAAAGCAGGCAAACATGTTTACGTTGAAATCCTTGGTCCCTTCTCACCTTTGAGGCCTCTCTGTCTGTCATTCTGTCTGTCTGTGCCCACAGGGAACGACAGAGATGAGACAGCAGACAGCCAGCCTGATTCACAATTCCCTCGCTGCATGTTTGTATGGATGCTCCGATGATGACTCTTTTACTTCTCAGTAAATCACCTCATCCTAAAAGCAAGGTTTGTCGAAAAAGGGGGGCGTTTGTCTTTCACGATTTCCTCCTGCATCTTTGAGAGGAAGTTACACCACCAAACAATATGAAATGGAATTGTATTTATGCTTTCTGCGATATTCAACTGAAGTTTATTTTGGCAACAAGTATCTCTAGGGTTTACATAATTCTTTAAATTCAATAGAAAGGGTGTAAATGTCTGAAACGTAATAAGGCCACCTTTTTACTGTTTTCTCTCAGTCTTTTCTCTACACCATAATAAATGTAACAAATCCCCTCCTCAATTCTTTATGTTTTGAATAGGTGCACGGTTTAGGCAAACATGAACCAGCCCGACCTTTTATTGGAACATGCAACGCCTCGTCTCAGACTACAATAGGATTGTGACCCAGTTCCACACACAAAGTAGAGCCTGGCAGAGTCTTTGTTGGTTAAATCAATACAACCAGACAATGAATCAAGACACTGAGGTGTTGAGGGATGGATAAGACAAGACAACACAGGAGTAACAGACACACAAAATGAACCTGTGCTACCCGTACTGTTTTTCTGTTCTCACATCCTTAAAGTAACCTTAGGTGCATATAATTCGGTGTTCTTTTAGAGATAACACACACAGTTAAGAGGGTTATGGCAGTCCATGTACATATTGTGCACTGAAAGTACCAGACTGTTTCTAATCACTGTGATCATCCCACATTGAAAGTATCTTGGCAGTATAGGTGTAATTTAATCAACCAATTAGCCCACTGTGACGTCTGTTGGATAATCAATAACTTGCTTAAATGTAATTTGAAGGGCATGGAAGCTGATAACAGAGGTTTAACTCTCCATGGAGATTTCATTCAAGAGAAAATCAAATTGAGAAGTAGAAATCATCACTGCGCATACAACAAATAACACAACTTTCACATCCATGCTAACAGTGTTTAAGAGATCAAACCTTCTCTTTCAGTTCTTTGTATCCCACAGAGATGATGCTGAGTCAGCACTACTGTGTGCATTCACAGCCCCGAAATTTGTTCCAAGTTCAAGAGCAGATGAGTTGTGCTAGTAGTAAGCATTTGTGAATTTGTGTATTACGCACATGGCGCTTGTACTCCCATCACATTCCCCATGCTCCTGTCAGCTTCCCCTAAACCACACCACCGAGCTAAAAAAGCGGCAGGACACAGAGTCAGCAGAAGCTTCATTCACGTACGGAAAGTTGCATAATGTGCGGAGACGGGACGGAGTTACTCATAGAAGCTTCAAAGTAAACATGTTTGAATGAGGCCACTGAGGACATTGTGCTTTTATACATGTGTTTGCATATGTTTGAACTATCTTCCATCATGTCCGGTCGAGGAAACAGCCAATGAGCTCAGCGAGGACAGGATGCAAATATGTACTTCCACCAGTGTACATGCATGTGTGTGTCTGTGCAAGCTTATGTGCACATTATATTGTCTCTCATTAAGATGGCAAATTATGCCCTTTTCTATAATGGGAGCAGAGTGTTCTTCTCTTTCTGCCTTCTTATTCAACAAGCCAAATTGATTTAAAACCATCTTGCCAACAACAAGGTCAGATGGTTGAGACTTTTGGCTCTAACCCTCCGCTGACTAATAGTCAGGCAGATTAAAGCCATTGACATAAACATCACAGACCAATGTAACTGAGTAGTTCTGAACGTTGAATTCAACTGTAGTGAGGAGATGGGAAGAAAGGAAGACAAAAAAAAAACTCTTTCTTTGGTTGACTTCTAGTTGTTCCTTTGATGACTTTTGTTGTTTCTCCGCCAAATTTCAGAGGGCACTGTGTTGTTTGAATGCCGGCTGTAGCTGCTCTACGAAATGTGATTCTGCAAAAGTGAAAGGCAACACTGTCCGTGGCAGCATTGCCCTCATGGCTGACCAGGGGGTGTAAATGGAGGGCTGCATGTAGCCAACAGGAGCAGACATATCATGTCTGCAAATGACACTCTGCCTTGTTCTCACTATGCTGTCTGGTTGGCAAGAAGTCTAGATTGTCTCTTCTGTGGTATGTGCTTATCAGTGTCTCCTTTAACATGTCCATGTTTTTTTTGTGTATACCCAAGTGTATGAGGGCATTCATGTGTGTTTTACACATGCATATAGTAGTCTGTGCAGGTCCCTGTATCACCCTCAGTGCTTGCCTTTGTGCAAGTGTTGGTACTGCATATATGCTTCCGTGTGCCTGAAAGTTGACCCTGGAGATATGGCCTGCTGGTTGCTAAATATATTTCCAACTTGTCCAGCAGCCTGAAATAGTCATCACGTTTGGAGAGATGAGTTGTTTGGCTAGAAACATAGACCTCTTTTACGGCCGGTAACAACCAGAGTCAGACCTGAAACTCATCTATAACCTTTTATCCCAAGTATCCATCGAGGTGGGTTTAATGCTGTTTGATATACTTGTCCATAAGACAGATCGTTGCAAGCTTTGTGTGTGTGTAATAGTATGCAGTGATGCAGACCATGAGCCTGATAAAGTATTTGAGAGTCTGCAGCTCTCTGTGGCAAGAAGTAAAGTCTTTCTCACTGATCCTTCCCTCCGTCTCCGTCTCTCTCTGGTGTGCATCATCCCATCAAGCAGGCTGAGGCCAGTTCTTGCTTATCACCCACGAGTCACTTTTGCTGTGACAGCTTGTGAGAAAGAAAGGTGCCGCCATGTCATCTTCTGTGGAACATGACTGCTTATTGTGACCATTCACTGCCATGACCATCATCGTTATCAATATCAGCAGAAGCAGCAGCATCATGATGATCATCATCACCAAATGTGGTAAGGGAGGCGACCTTTCCAGTGTACAGACAAAGATTGCAGACAATGCGCTTGATACCAGCCACCAAAATGACAATGTTGAAATTTTTAATTTTATCTCAGCTCAGACTGTTTACATCAGTTGAAGGTAAATCAGGATAAATTGCCTTGCCACCCAAATAAGTAAATGTTGTTTGCCTGGAGTCAAAGAGCACTTTCTGACCTAAAGCGGACACTATAAATACTACAATCTAAATACAATAAGAGGACAGCTAGCAGATATCACTTACAGCATTTCTACTATCATCTACAGGCACGCCTAAAAGATATCAGATTCCTGGAGAAGGACAACAACTAAGCAAATGAGGAAGGAAACTGGGAGAAAGTGGCTGGAGTGAAGAGATACAGAGAGAAATTAGAGGGTGACCTCAGTGGAGAGACATATGACCTTTACAAACCAGAGGAAATGACACATCAGAGAGACAGAGTCATCATGTCACACTGGTTCTTCTGTGTATGTTCAGCCAGACTCAGCTGGTTTGATCCGGTAGCAGCATGGCGTGAGGCGGAGTAACCGACCCAGTCAGGCTCTGACCGCACACAAGAACAATATCAGTTATTGTTGTGTGTCAGAGATGAAATGTCAGATGCTAAGCAGTCCAGGCAGGACCTGAGGGTTCGTGGGGGAGAAGCTGGCTGACCAAGTCAAACAATGGAGTTACTGTGATGATGGGGAAAAGGCTTGATCCGAACAGAAATTCTTTATTTTTTTTTTATCAAGTTCTAAATTATTTTTCTCTTCCCTTCAGCTTCATGCTGAGTCCAAGATCTGTATTCAAGAACTGAGCTCACAGTGTTTTTAAAAATTAGGTTAAAGAGCAAAAATTTTGAATGTGTCCTCAAATTGTTTTTTCGCACATCCATCCCTCTCAGATAAATCTCTCATTTCAGTGTTGCGCTGTTGATTGGCACAAACATCTTTACCAAGAAGCTGAGTTAATGTGATCTTTTTATATGCTGCATGCTTCATAGGTCATAATGTTTGTCCACCTGTTGTTTATATTGGCAGACATGAGAACAAGAGGGAACCTCATGCAAAGTGTGATCCCAGTAGCATAAGAGTTAATTGTGTGTGTGCTTATGTATTTTAGCCAACAACAATAATGAACCTGAAATGGGTTTTTATTAAGTTAAATTCTTTATTGGAGTCAGCAGATAAATTATATGTCATTAACCGTATAATACAAGGCTATTCAAAACTTCAACTGACTTTGCAGTGTTGTGTCAGGGCAAACAGCCTTGAAAGGAGCCTCAAGATCACTGCATGCCACTTACCTTTCAAAAATGTAGACAGTTAGTTAACCTTTTTTCTCATGCAGCTCTTTCAAAGTCTCATACTGAGCTGCATTGACCAGGTTACACTCACAGAATGTGTTCAGAGCTATTGTAGTGGATTACTTCTTGCAGTGTCAGACTGTTGAAAAAGTTGGACAACTTCATATTGAACGCAAAAATGACTCTCCTCATTAATGATCCATATGACATATTCTCTTCATCCAGTTTGCTTTGAACAGAAGCGGAAACTAAGAAGAGGTTGAGCACATGGCAGGCAGAAAGTGAAGTGTTCAGAGGATGATTGGACTTATGTGTCACACATTCCTCTCTGTCTGCTGCTCAGCTCACAGTGACGATAAACGAAGCTCTTTGCAGCAGTCACTGCTGCAGCTCCCCTCATTTGGAGGGAAAAGAGATCAGCTGCCAAAAACTGACTCAGTTAGATGAAATGAGAGAGACCTTTTAGTCTTTTCTTTTTCTTTTTTTTTTTTTTACTGGGCAGCCCCTTCAAATGATTAAAATGAGTCACAGAACTGATGCAGACTAGACCAGGCTGCCCTTGAACTAGAGTATCTCTTGTTTATGTGTCTCTAATGAATAATAGTATAATAGTGAAAAAAAGCAAAACAAGCATATTCTTTTTGGAGATTTAACATCTGATTTTTACAATGTGAAAGGAAAATGTGTGTGTGTGTGTGTGTGTGTGTGTGTGTGTGTATGTGTGTGTGTGTGTGTGTGTGTGTGTGTGTGTGTGTGTGTGTGTGTGTGTGTGTGTGTGTGGGCGTGTGGGCGTGTGTGTGGGCGTGTGGGCGTGTGGGCGTGTGTGTGCAATCATTTGTTGAGGAGGAAGCAGCGTGGGTGGATCTAGTAAGGCTGTGGTTTGTCCCACTTTTCTTATTGGCTGATCTCTATCAGCTGAAGCAGTAAGCCACTCCCCAGGACAAGACCCTCATGGCTCAGTGGTGATTCTTGGTTCAGAGGAAGGAGAAAGAAACCGAGCAGGGTTTACAATGAAGAAAGAGAGAGAGAGAGAGGGTAGTATAAAAGTGGAAGAGTTTGACGTGATGGTGACTGAGAAACTGAATAGACAGAGCACCCCACAATATCTCCATATTGCTGGATAAAAAAAAGAAGAAAAAGAAATAGGAATTTCGATTATGATAAATCAAAGAGTAAAGCCTTTCTCAAACCAAATACCACCTCCCTTCTCAACTCTGTGTCTCCACTGCTCAACAACATTTGCCAAAACTCACAATTCTGGCTGTGGGCTTCAAATTTCCTCACATCATCTCAAATGATAATTCGTTTCAGAGTGAACCTGACTTATTATTATTTACCTGAAACATCTTTTGGAGAAACTGCTTTCAAAAAAGTTTAATAATTATAACTTGTCAAAGGTCATTTATCTGTTATGTAATACTGGTCTGTTCCTAGTTTTTACAGAGCCAACTGAAATCCCATTGACATTTCAGCAGCTCTCACTTTGTTGTGATTAATATATTTTGTGGCTTTCCTCAAATTTTCATTTGCACACAAGTAAAAGTGTGGCTGAGGGAAACTTTGGACTCACAACTCACCCTTTAGGTGTTTCAGTGTTTGTACATGTTGCTTGTTTAGTCACTTGGTCATGCCTATCCATTGTCCTGGATTCAACTTTATAGACACCAGCTGGGGCGACAGAAAATGTTGTTTACATGTCAGGTCTAAGGAGCAAATACAAGCTTGGGGAAATGCCAACCAGGTCCAGTCCGGTTCAGACCAGCCAGGCAGAAACTTCTGGAACATGAGCTGCAGTCCTGGGATATCTGACAACAAATTTAAGGACAGGAAATTTAAGTCTTTAAATCAGTATGACTTAGCTAAACATAGCATCTTGATCCCTGCAAATGATGTCTTCCTGCAGGCCTTTAACCTTCTCAACAAGATCTACCTAACTGAAGAAATTATGGGATAGTTCACTTTTTCCATTTTAAACCTTTTCTCTATAACAAGGCAGCAAACAGGAGAATTTCAAGATATTTATCTAATTGTAGAGCAGCAAACATCTTCATTAATCTCACTGCAATTTAGGCTTTTGTCATATATAGACTACTCAACTGCAAGTGCGTCCTATTTTAAGAAAGGCCTAAGAGAAGTTTTTATGACTTCTCCTCACCATAAAGATGGGTTAAGTCTTGACGGGGCAACGGTGGATCTGATGGCTACTCATGAGTATAAATTCAAAAATAGCAGTACAAAATTCTGCCTCAGGCTCATCAACATCCTTGGGCAACATAGACATAGACATACAGAGGTGTTATACAGAGATGTTACATATTTTATGATTTTGAAATGCCAAGCTGATATACTTTTATAAGAAAGGAGATAAAATATATATATATATTCGACTGTTTTATTTTACTGCAGCTCTGCTGTTGATATACTCTGAACCTTTCTGCAAGCACCACAACTAACACACAAACAACCCCTTTTAGGCTTGTAAACATCTGTAGTTTCCCCTGGGAAGTTGTATTGTACAACTCGCCCCATTTTGACTGTGTGGATAAGGCCACCATGCTATTTTGGAAGTCATTGAGCTATCACACCTCGTGGGTGTTAAACAGAAGGATCTAGGTTAGAGAAGAAAGGCCACGTGATGTACGGAGTGTACCATGTGCACAACACCACTGATGGCCTAGAATCCATGAAGGCTGCATGCAAAGAGCGAATTGTTGTTCCACAAAACAGGTGTCTCTTGTTTGGGAACGAGTCCTGTTCATTGTAAACAATGGAATGCAAAGTATTGAGGAGATATTGAAGTAAAAGAGAAGTAAAGTCATGCAGCATACTGTATACTGTAGAAGAAAGAAGGATAGAGAGAAGGTGGGTGCAAAGAAAAACTGAGAATTGACAATAATGAGGAGAAAATTGCACCAAAAACTGGCATTAATCAGGCTATTTTTAAACAGAAGGTCATCTTCATGATAAGCTTTTTGCTGTGCATGCGTAATTGTAGAGAACAACGTATAATTTGTCGGGAAAGAAAGTGCATCCAGCTGGGAGGAGAGTGGCGGGAGTTGGAGAAGCAAAGAAGTGGCGGAGGAGAAACAAGTGCAGGGACAGAGGTGCTGGGATGGGCAGACAGAGGGTGAGGGAGTTTAAAGAGATTGGGTGAAGGATGGCGGGACGAGGTGACAGATTGGATGTTTTAAGGCAGAGGGGTGAAATAACAGCGAGGAGTGACTGGAAGGCTTGGCCGTGCTGCCCAGCAGACAGCCCGCCCTCTGTAGGCCCCACTGCACCTGTTGTTTTTCAGGAGCGAGACACACAGAGAGGGGGGGATTGAGGAGAGGGGTGTCTTTGCTCCCTGTGACTCAGGAGAATCTGAGCAGGCACAGAGTGGGAGGGTTGAAGCAGGGACTTTGCAAAAGAGCTGAGGGGGGAGGAGGGGAGGGTGTGTGCGGGGGGGGGGGGGGGGGGGGCTATGGGCTATGCTATGAGTCAGCCGTGCTAAAAAAGGACGCTGAGCAAAGTCCAATGGGGACCGGCAGGGTAAAATAAGACAAGTGGTGAAACAGCACTCCTCAGCCTGGCCTCTCATCCCCTTGAAACAGAATATAAGGTGACCAAGGACTCTGGGGAGGGAGCTGCATAAAAAAATGCATCACGTTTCACCTTGCATAATCATACTTGACGTGCGGTTAGAAATATGTTTTATGCCACAAATAGCCTCAACACATCGAAAGGTGTATTAGAACAACTAACTCACCAGAGATGTATATTTACATGAGGTGTTGACATTCATTTGTCTTGTGCTTCTATGGTCTCAGACACAGCTTCCTTTTTCACTAAATGCCCCAATGAAGGAGATTGCAGATATTAGGTTATAAATGCAGACACATAGTCAAATTACCTCCAAAGAAATGAACTGCCACATTTTTGCGGTTTATATGACACCACTTCAGTGTCCTTTTTGGGGTTTTTCCCCTCACTGCGCTGAGCCAAGTCCATGGTAACATAACAGGAGCGGTAGAGTATCGCTAGTGAAGATCCCTTCCAGTTCTCAGAATAGAGCAGAGCACCCAGCCTTGCTTACTGTGGTCAGGAAATGCAGTAATTTGAGTTGCATGGTATACCGCTGCACTTTATGTTGTGCGGTACATTTTGAACATAGAAGCGTGACGGTAACGTCAGGCTGACTTTATTTTTCTCCTTGGGTCCATGTCATGCAGAGTGGCTCAAAGTCATCAGTCTTTCTGACATGGTTATGATAAGAAATAACATCTCTAGTGGTGTTGCCATAGCAGCTTTGGCTTCTGCAAACCTTTTTAAACACATCTGTTGATGACATGAGACTTAAAATGGAAACTGAAAAGGGGTGAAAGAGAATAATGCGCATGCACAAAATGCTGCAGATGACATATGCTGGGGGGAAAAAGAAGGAGGTGCGAGAGAGAAAGAGCGAGGAAGGAACTTGTCCAAGTGCAATCAGTCAAAAATGAACTCTGGGTGACTCTTTCCCCTTGTGGCCCGGGTCTGACAGTATTTTCAAAGTGTGTAAAGTATTATACTGCGAGCTGGGATGAAGTTATAAGCTGATGGCTGACATCCTACCAATGCATTAGTATGGCAATAGGATTTCTAATCCCTCTGCTACCTGGATAACAGAAATCAAACTGACCTCACTCTCCTGTATGTACTGTATGTGGCCGCAGTTATAATGGATAGTTTAGGGCTGGATGGCTGCCTTTATTGACAAATATGGTCTTATTTAGTGCATTTCTCTGCACACAATTAAAATGACAACTCGTATTATCTTTAGTACCTTGAATTAGACTTTTACTTTGAAGTATTCTGGCCATTGGCTGTTCTCTAGTGGGAGAAAAAAAAGGTGCAAACTGTGCAGGACTTCTCCCAGCAATAGTAAAGGCACTTGAAGTGCTGCGTAAGAGTTGCAAACATGCCAGAGGCGTGGAGTGGAATAGAGTGCAGAGTGTGTGTGTGTGTGTGTGTGTGTGTGTGTGTGTGTGTGTGTGTGTGTGTGTGTGCGTGCGCGCGCGCGCGTGCGTGCGTGCGTGCGTGCGTGCGTGCGTGTGTGTGTGCGTGTGCGTGTGT
Source organism: Embiotoca jacksoni (assembly GCF_022577435.1). Taxonomy (NCBI): domain Eukaryota; kingdom Metazoa; phylum Chordata; class Actinopteri; family Embiotocidae; genus Embiotoca; species Embiotoca jacksoni. The sequence goes on along the minus strand of NW_027185436.1, from coordinate 15,923,510 downwards.
GCGTGTGCGTGTGCGTGTGTGTGAGGGACTTGTTACAGGTGGAATCCTGACCATGCTAGGACTTTGGTACGGCAGGGATGGGAGTCCTGGCATGAGAACATAGCACACTGTCATTCCTGCTATCATGTTCCTGCCTATACTAAACATGGAGATCCACAACAGCACATACAGCTCGACCGAGGCCATTTAAAGGGATTTTCAATTAGCACCATCATCATAAATTATACTTTGTGCATGTATCCAGGCTCTGGTGCCGCAGCTAATTCCAGCTCTTACTATGAAAAAAAAAAAACAATTACATTTGTATGCGCTCGACAGAAAACATGACACGTCAGCGACGTGACATATACTATGACATATACTGCTTGAAACTGAGAGGTCCTGCTTTGTTTCATACTAAGTTATTCTCTCTTTAAGCTGTCTGATGTGGCGCATTCATTGTCAGTAAACAACTTGTTCCTGGCAAGGTCGAAAAACAGTCCGGCTTTCAAGGACGAAAAAGCAGCAGCCTCTGCTGTCAGGCTCCTCATGCAGAAGTGCTTCAAACTGGAATAAAACCAGCTGCCAAGACAGATCATGAAGAAAAGACCTTGTGAGTAGAGAAAAAGAACATCATTCCCTCCTCCACCTCTGTGCAGTCTATCAGTAGCTCTATCTCTGTTCCTTTCTTTGTGCCAAATAACAAAAACAGGTGGGGACTCTGGCTGTAGTGCTGCTGCTGTGTGTGCTCTTGGATGATAGTGTGAGTGGATGCTAGTGTTCCCTGACGTACTCTCATACAGGATGTGTCAACTAAATACCTCCAAACACAGATGTTATAAGAGTCGTTCTGTATTACTTCAGATTCTGTAAAGTCCCCCTTCACTTAATAACGAGTTTTTCTTTTTGTTACTTCACTTGAAAACATGTATGAGCATGGCTTTGTGGCGTCATAATTAGTTTATATTACATGTAATGATGGTCCGGTACACAAGTGGGATATGGAAACTTGAGGCTTCCAGTGCACATACACTGAGTACGAGACATTTTGAGTCAAGCAGTTAAACTTTGGAAATTAAAATTATTTGCATATTCATGTAAAATAATTTGGCATGAACCCTGAGACTGTGTTTATGTACGTAAGGTGACATCCAGGAGCATCCAGGCCATGAGGATAGCCCGTAGAGTGAGTTTATCTGCTCTTCCTGAGTTGTTCTTTTGGCGGTCTCTTTCATTTTTTTCTCATTAAAGACTTTTTCAGGGTGGTTTCTCCTGATCCGAATCGAAGGTCAAAGGACAGGGGTTGTTGTATGGATTGCACAGCCCCTTGAGGCAAATTTGTTCTTTGGTTTATAAATAAAATGGGCTTGACTTGACAGAGAAGCACATGTGTTAATGATAACTTAACAGTAGCTCAGTTCTGTTAATTATAAGCTGCAGAGGTCAGACTGCCTCTTTAAAGTCTGCAAAACAATTAAATCACTAAACTGTCAAGAAATATTAATCAGCACAAGTTTTTGGGGAATTATGTATGATCTTATTTTTACTGTAGTTTCAGGATTCCAGGACACAAATGTAAGCTGACATGCACATGAGGGAGTTATACTTCTCTTGCTTTAGTAAAACAACATTTGCAAATTAGAACTCCTCAGATGCTTTTATGTCATATCCCTAAATCTGGATCTGTTCCTACATAGCAGTTTCAGACCTGTAGTAATGTCGGTTGTTCCATTGTTTCTAGGAATGTGTGGGTTCGCATCACCGCTGCGCTTCATGTGTGTGAGTGTGGGTGTATTTCTATTATGTCACAGTGATGATGTGGCGCTGGCCAGCAGGCGTTCGGGGGCCTCAGTCCAAACCTCCCCATCCATGCTGAACGTGCCTGGTCACACCAAACTGCCGAGAACCTCTGGATCACAGGGGCTTCTGGGTAGTGGGATTAGCTGGTGAGAGGAAACAGCTGAGGCCTGCGTAGCGTCAGCACTTGCTAATCAACATTCTCACTGCACACATGCACATGCACGCTGCCGCAATCTATGCTCTCCCTCAATAATCCCCTCCTCCTTTTTTTCAATCTACAGGGGTCAGACACCCACAAAGGCCTGGGCCCACAAAAGTCAAAAGGGGCCGGGGGGACAGGGAGTAGAGGAGGGGACAAAGGCAAACTGAAGTGCTTGGTCAAGCCTGATGGGGCTGCTGAGTCATCACTGAAGCTGGCTCAAACTGATAATTTGCAAAAATCCCCTATAAAGTTGATGAGCTGTCGCTTTGTACTGAACATGTCAGTTTTGGGTAAATGTCCACTCTTTAGATGAAAGTTTCTACAGGTTCCTGCGTAACAGAGGACATTTATGTTCAGTTATGCAATAGCAATGACTTTCATGCTTCTTCAGAGATCATTCAGTGCATTTTGTTCCAGCTTGGTCTATGTGACAAAACTCATTGACATCCGGCATGATCGAATTTGCTGAGCTTGTTTGTGCATGCATGCTCGTAGTTTGCAACAAAAAATCTATTAGTATAAAACCGGGCTGACGTAAAACGTAAGTCGATACACTACGAGGGAAATTGATTGACTGTTCACGAAACAGGCTGTTGAACATAATAAATAGGTCATGTGCAGACAAACTGTTGCCAGAAAGAGAGCAGTCCTATTTAAAGTTGGGAAAACTGCAACCTATGCAAGTTAAATATTTACTTCAGCCTGAAACAATCGCGGATTTTAGAACCACTTAGGGTTGGCACTCCGTTTCAAAATGTCAAGTGCAGCTTACACAATGAGCAAAATACCAACACATGACACATTTGTGCAAACAAGACCTGTATGATAAAGACTTGGGACTACATAACACAATAGTGAAAAAAAAAGTTTAACGCTTGAAAGTTGGGTTTGGACTACAAAAGATAAAAAAAACAACATGGTTAGCACATCTAAGTCTTATGCTGATACCTATTTCACAATTGCTCTGAATCAGGCCAACATGCCCTTTCGTTTTGCATACATCATTCAGCATGGGTCAGTAAATAATGTATTTTGTAATGTCAACCTATGGCTATGGAACATAGACTGTGGCTCTGTTGGCCTGTAGCCATCAACTCATATTAGGTTTTATGGTGAGTTTCCTAGAGAGGGGCTCTGTGAGTCAACCATAAATCTTTATAAAAGGTGCAATAGCAAAATAATTGTTTAACCTTTTTTATGCTGGATCACATAATCTGGTTCATTGCAAATGTATAAGTACAAGAAGCTAACCTGCCACGATACTATAACCGGCTGTTTCACATTTAAAAAATATATATATTTGAGAAACAAGGTTAACACTGCAAAAACCGATAATATTAGGTGAGAAGATTCTGAGTTATTTATTTGGCTCTCTGAATCACTATTATGTGACTACATGAAGTTGTCACGTCATTCACTTTAGTACTTAAGCAAAGAGGAAAGTCTATCTTTTTCTGAGGCTTCTGCCCCGAGTAATTGCTTAGGGATGATAGCGGGTTAAATATAGATGAGATGGGATTTTTTTTTTTTTTTCACTTGATCTGCAATTTGCCTCTGATGATGAAATAAGACATTATCCAGTTCAGGCCTTTCATGCATCTTTTTTTTTTTACCAGCAGGCCTGGGTACTGTTTCCGGACCACCTCTAGGGGCAATGTTGTTCTACTTTTCAGAGATAATCTGTGTCCAGCAGCGTGGCAACCTGTGTGCTTCTAAAACTCTCATGACCCATTTAAAATAGATTTCTGTCTGAGTGAAGCATTTGGATAGTGATTAATCATTTGCAGCTTCATTTTAGCTGTGTTTACTGTTTAGTTAAAAGGGTGTTTTGTTGTAATTCTGTCAAACATCGACCGACTGAATGTGACTGTGGTCTGTCAAAAACAAGGTGAATAATTGCATTATTTATTTACACTGATTCTGGTATTTATTTCACATGAAAGCTTATGAAGGATATGTGGTGCATTTGTAAAACGGTGTTCAATCTTGCACAAAAATTCACATTAGTCTGGAGTAATTTAGAACAAAATGTTTATTCAAATCAAAAGGAAGAACTAGACAAAAGGTTAAATCATTCAGAACATAGTATATTCATAGAATATCTATACATCGTCATGATTAACAGACGAAAAAAAAAGATTAAAAAAACAACAACAACATAAAACTGGAGAATAAGGAAAATTCAGTGAGTAATATTGCACTTTGTTTCTAAAATGTTTCAGATACCATCTCCCAGGTTCTTTAACTCTGAACATTTCAGTTCCTGCCTTTATTAGGTCAGGAGTTTAGCTTAGTTTTGACACTGGACTACTCTGAGGCCCAAGCATATGGACTATGGAACTGACCAACCTGAAACAAATATGTAAGCTTATTCATTGCCGCGTAGCTTGATTTAGTTTCCCTAAGATAAAACCCAAACAAATAACTGCAAACAAGCATTACAGGAGTTTACCATAGAAAGAAGGGGTTTATCTGCAAGCCCATGTTACCTAAATGTTTCTCAAAGGGGGGGGGAGGGTGCTGATCAACAGCTGCCACCCCCAGGCCTGAGGTGGATCAGAGAGGTCAGGGAGACTAACTCAAGAATGTTGCTGGTTAAACTAAAAAACAACCTATATCAATGCCCGGAAATACATGGAAAAAAAGATTATAATCAACCCTCATCAGCTTCAGAAAAATAACACAATCAAGAGGCCTGTCCAAGATGTCATTTTTTTTAAAAACTTGCTTTAAAAGGACTTTTTTTTTCTCTTCCCTTTTTGTCCTTTTGAATAAACATAGAAAGGTCTAAAACATACAGATGTTGACAAACATAATAAATGAGAACAAGAGTTAGCATAGACGCTGAAAAATGAAGAATCACAATCAGGTCTTATTTCTGTGTCAAGGCCACTAAGATAAGATCACTTTAATAATCTGCAGTTTGTTGATTACTGTCAGAAGCTGTATATTTAGTTGCCAGCTGGATCTTGATAAGAGCGTGCACACACTCAACACATACAAACTCGTGTTAGCTACGTTTCAAAATGTAAACTTAAAAAAAAGTACTAATCTTAAAAAGATTGAATAATGCATTAACGTCCTACACAACACTGCTTTACTAAAAAAAAAAACTAAAAAAAACCCCTCTACTATTACATGGTTAGTATTAAATGGTTTTTCTCCAGACCTTCACCATTGAATGCTGTATTTTTTTTCTTATTTTCTTATCAAAAAAAGTGCTGCGTATTTTCTTTTCCTGACTATGTCAAACCTCTGTTACAGCTGGTCTTTTGTCTTGACTGAGTTAGAAAACCAATGTATTACTCATGTCAACCTACTACTACTTGTTCTGACCAGTCTGAACAGAAGTTTAACAACGTCCCCAGCTTTCCATTTGTGCCGAGTTTTCTTCTTTAAATAAAGCAGAAGCAGTCATTCCTCGTTTTCCGTCTGTATTATTTTTTTGTATAACCAGCATTCTGGCGGCTTCATTGGTCTGGTAAGAATCCAACTGTTGGTTGGATGAAGTGGGCAAGTGCAGCAGGACAAAAAGGGAATGTGATTCATTTTTAGAAAGCTGCCTTGCTTCTCTGCAGGTCTGTTCTCTGGTTTTGGTAGTTTAAAAAAAAAAAAAGGACTCTTCATTATTTTTAACAGTGCCATTAAAAAAAAACACACAAAAAAAAACTATAACATTTTTTTTTTCTCTTTTTTTCCAACCATTTGGCAAGTGAGAAGCCCACCTGAGACAGTGCTTTTTGGGCAGTTATGCAAGCCTGGCTTGCCCTGAGATTAGGAGTAGAGGGGCTGCAGGCAATCAGGGTGAGTCCCTCCACAATGTACCACCTTCTGTCACACAAATTCACACACACACGCACACGCACACGCACACACACACACACTTTTCTTGTCAGCTACTATTTAAGTGGAAAATGCAGGTCTGCAACCCTCCTAGTCCAAATCTAGAGCAACCTCAAAACTGAAAAGGCTAAAAGCTATTCTATGACTGGAGTTAAATACAAGAACAGAATAACATAATAAACTCAAGAGGAGGGAAGCCACACATTGATCCAAGCTTAGGAGGCAACATCTTAAGGAGCTTCCAGATGGATGTAGTGTGCTTCAGTTGTTGTAAAAGTCCAGTCTAGTTGTTATTAGTCAGCGCGGAAACATCATAACGAGAAAATGAAAATTCTTAAACAAATTCAGTGCATTGTTCTTGTACTTTTCAGTATTTTTTTGTTTTGTCAAAAATCAAATCCTGTTCTCAGCGTTTGCTCAAAGTTATGCAGATGATAGTCTTAAAAGTTAAGCCTGCCGTCTGGTATTCTTAGTCTGGCGCATTGCAAGGCTGAACCCAAACCATTAATGATTTTTTTCTTTTAAAGTTCTCATTAAACAGAGCCACACAACTCAAGTAAAGAATAAAATGTGCAAAACAAAATTCCAAATGAGGCAGGAGGACCTAGTCTTTGCTCTGTTGTTGACTGCTGCTGCTGAAAGCTTTCATTCATACAGACTATGGTGGTTAGAACATTATTGTTGTTGTTGTTACTGTTCTCTCTTCATCCCATTTCCTTAAGGTGATTCTGCTGAGATTTGGACAAGATTAGTCCTGCCCTTTGTGTGAGGAGCTATGTCCTTATGTGCCACAAGTTCAGAAGAATCAAGGATGAAGAGGAGCTTGGCAGGCTGAGCCTTGGTGATTCTTCCTCGTCATCGTCAATACTATCACCAGGGCTCGCGCTACTAGTGGGTTTTTCTCATACGGACCGAGTATGTTCATCTGCACATATCCCACCCTCAGCGGGTTGACACAGGAAGGAAGTGACACCCCACACTGGCGACTCCTGTTTCTCTCACTGAGGGAAGGCAGGAACAGATTTGTCCAATCCAACTCAACTGTGGGAAAGTCTTTGTTGGTTGGCTGGATGTTTTGTTTTTCTCTTGATGACAACAGAATTTAGACAATGCTGTTGTATGAGAAAAATAATCAAAGCTGAGCCTTGCACGCAGGTTCCTTTGAGCTCTCCGAGTCAGTCAGGGGAATTTCAGGGATACCCTCAGCGTGACGGACAGGCATCGAGCCTGCGCTCCTCTGTACGGCTGGCATGATCTGGGTTAGGATCGATCTAGAGTGGGGAAGACGGGAGAGAGACAGGTTATTTATAGAGACAAATACTTGATTAAGTCTGTAATAGAAATCAATTGAACAAATGCTTTGCTCTATGATTTTTGGGGTTCACCTCAGAGTACAGAGGAGGAGGTTGGAAGCGGAACTCGTGAATATAGGCAAAGAGAGGTCCGTCCAGCTCCTCGCGGGCTGCTGGGATATCCAGACTGCTCTGCCTCTGCTCTTCTGTCACGATTTCTGCATAGCTTGGAGGAGCTGCACAGGAAGAGGAAACAACATTTCAGCATTCTTGGAAATTTGTATTATTTCAAATAGAAAACTACATTTCAGTCATGACGATAAGATCCAGCCTACCTTCAGGCCTCTCAGGCAGACCCAAGCCCAGCCAGCTCATGCTGCACTGGCTGCTGACGCTGGAGGTACGGGACCCAAATGGGTGGAGAGGGATGGTTCCGATTACCAGGGGCAGGTTCAGGGACAGGTTTATCGCACCAGGTATGTCCACGTACACCTGAGCACAGACATGAGGACACCACAGCCGTTTAGAATGTGAACGTCATTCAGAGGTATCATAAACGCCAGTAAATGTGCAATGGTAGGTGTTCAGCACAAAATCAAATAGCTTTTTGACCCTCTAAGATAGAACTACACCACCCAGGGCTCTATGGGTTAACCAGTAGTTGGACAATATGTGGGTCAATGTGTTGATGTCAGTTTCTTATGCAAGGCAGAGCTCTTGCCCGGTGTCTGTTCACAGGGTAAAGAGGTTATAAGCACCCTCAAGGCAGGTGTTGCCACAGATATTCTGGGCTAATGCTCTTAGCAGCATGTGGAGATAACACCTGGCGAAATCCAAGGCCGAGATTTGGCAATGTGAGCTGACTCAGCTAGGTCCTTTACCAGGAGAGATATTGGCCAACTAGGAAATATTGATTCTGTACTGCACTTAATGGTGCTGAATAATGGTGATAATGAGGACAAGGGGAGAATGTAATGAAAGCAGCAACACTTATGTTTCTATGCCAGTGGTCTCTGGACAGGGTGCTTTCCAAACACAACAGGACTGCACTCACCATGAGAGAGTACTCCACTCTGATAATGCTGCAGTCCAGAATGGAGGGTGAGACAGGTGGGATCTTCAGCATCTTGCCGCTCCAGGTCTCCGTTTTGCCTGAAGACAGAGACTCTCCCCGCAGGTTGGCCACCAGCTGCTTGACCTCCTTCATCTTCCCTTTGGCATAAAAGGTCTGAGTCTGGTAGATGGCTGCCTTCGGCACCACCATGCGGGACGAGCAGTTCTCGATCTCTGCAAAGATCTGGATCGACTCTCCTGCAAGGTTAAAGAATGGAAGAGAAGTTAGTTGAAGTTCCTCTATATTAATATCAACAGTGATCTGCAGGATGGGATACCGCCATTGGCTTATCTGGTTAATAAATGACTAACATGGTTATCAATCATTCACTTATCCTCACCTGGGGTGTATCCCTTCCTTTCAATTTTGGCACTTAGGGAAATAGGACCTGAGGTGCAGAACCAACAGCAAAGCGTCTTGTCTTTTGTGCCGGCCTGTGGTGACTGAAAGATGGAAAAAAAGACAGACGTATTGCTTAAAAGTCTGTTTATTTTGTCTTTGTTTGTGCCAAAAACACCACAGCAAAAGAGCATAATCATACACAGGCTCTTCTGTTGTTACGATCTATTGCAAAAATCTGACTTGTGTTCCATTTCAACACTCACTCTGTATTTATGTTTCCATAATTCAGAACATTTAGTCAAACTTGCTGACATATTTCTGAAAACATGAGGCCACCCACGATAGAAATGGAAACTAGAGGCAAGATGTTAAAACGGCAAATTCTATCCAGAGTTCACCCATAATTAGGAAAATGATGTCCTGAGTGAATCATACTGAAGTTGCATTTCTTTCATACAATGCCATGGCCTTCTAAAAAGGCTTATTCGGTACTAAAGGATGCTTTAGAAGAGCTTACCAGCAATAATGGAGTGTTGATGTCAATGTGCTCAAAGACTGTAAATTCCTTCTTGGTCTTCATGGGCAGGAGCCACGGCCTGTGGAGTTCTGCCTTTACCCAGTAGCGCACACTGCCATGCTTCCCTTCAAAAGAGGTAGCCAGAGGTCTGCCAGAAAAAAAATTCAGGGAGAAAAGAAAGGAAGAAAAGGTTATGATAACTGCCACGTATGCAACAGTCGAATAATGATCATTCTGATATTTGATCCCTGACACAAATGTAGTATTGGGACACTTACGTCTGTGGAAGCTCCAGGCTGAATGCATACTCGTGTCTTCCTGAATGGATAGTGGTAAGTCCTTCCTCAGAGTTGTCATCGTCTGAAAAACAAGGAGGACAATATTCCAAACACATGTATACCATACCTGGGTAAAATGCTCTACGAAGGCATCTGAAAGTCATACCAAAAACACAGGGTGGGGGAGACAAAAGAGAATAAACGAATTTTACTTTCATATCTGTCTGTAAAAAATATTATGTATTGAGAGATAAACAGCAGACTAATAGTTCGAGGACACCAAAGAGGTTGAATGTTTGGAGGTGCCAAAGACTGAGTATGCAAAATTGTGGATTTGTGGGAACAAAGAACTACTGTACATCCCAGGGATCTCATTAGGAAAAGATTATGCAAATAAATAGGCCATTATGTGGAAAGAATAAAATCCTAATTGGTTGAAAAATCTTGTCTCACAAACAAGAACTACATTATTCTTTTTTTTTTGCTCCAGAGGTTGTTTTTAAAATTAGTTTTTGAAAAAAAAAACAAACCCAAAGATTCACTCTAGTTTTTCAAAAGGAGGGGAGGACACTTCCGCGTACTGAAACTGCTCGAAAAAAAAAAAAAAAAAAAAAAAAAAAAATGTTGTAAATGAATACAAATATGTTTTCATTTACAACATACAGTGTTTGGAAGTACTGGGTGGACAGGCCGGCTGTGCTTCTGCCAGCTCAGCACTCCCTCCCCCTAGCAGCAGCAGCAGCAGCAGAAGCAGCCGTGTGGTAAACAAGTGCGGAGCTGTCAGTCAAACGGCAGACTCCAGCAGGAGGAGACCGGCCTAAACCGGTGCGAGCAGCTTCCCACAGCCGCTCTGCTCTCATTACGCATTCACTGTGCGACACCGCAGTCGCTACTACAAGCCAGGGATGGACGAAGAGAGCGAGTGCCTGCTCTTGACCACCAACTGCATTTTTCTACCGTTTTAGCCACTTTAACCTCGTAAGGTTTGTGTCGAAATATCACTTTTGGCGAAGGTCTTAGGGTGGCACTTGTTTACAACAATATCCTCCCATCTCTGCGGAAAATGAAGGTGAAACTGCTGGTCCTATTCTCCCCCAATGTTTGCCTCAAAAAAAAAAAAAAAAAAAAAAAAAAAAAAAAAACAAGCTTGAAAAATGACAGCAGGCTAATTCAACTGCCTCACATTTTTTTGGCTAATGCAGAACACACCACAAACTAGCTGTCTATTCATTATTTTTACAGGCACACACAATACAGGCCCCCAAATGGGTGGTGTGTTTTTTTGGTTTTTTTTTAAACTATCAAAATCTTGCAATATAGTGACACCATTTGGGACCGCAACAACATATGCAGCAAGTACAAAGCTGCAGACAATAAGCTTCAACATCATATTATTTTTCAGCAAAATACATATATTTCTCTAAATCGATATAAGAAGGATGGAAATAAAATACCTGCCCTGCAACTTTTATTGCACTCTTATTCAAACTGCACAATTGGCTCATTTTGCAGGTGTTTTCTTAATTAAAAAGTTGCAGAATTTTTGTCACTCTGCAAGACAATGACGTCATTGGCCACACATGAGCACCTCAGCCAATGACACGCGGGCGAGGGAGGGGCCTGCGCTTTTCCCCGCCCTCTCTCGGTCCAGTTTTCTGAACAGGATTGAACCGCTTTGAACAATAGGTGGAAACTTAAGAAAAGCTACAAAGAAACAAGCCTGTATGATGTGGTTCTGCGTTCAAATGTCCCAACAAAGCTGCTGATAAATCGCTGCAGGTTATCGTCCTGTCCGCCCCGTGTCTCGAAAACCAATTTAATTCTCACTTTGCGCTTGAAATACTACGAAAAACACAAGAAGCCTGAGCTGCTGTCATTCATTCTGACACCTTGACACCCAACACGCAACGATGGAGCTCTATGTAGCCAATGTCACACAATATACACCAACCATCACCAAAAAAAATAAAAATAAAATAAAAAAGGCATCAATGTCAGTTATCCCACGTTTGATGCTGTCTGTCCATTATTCTGACATGATCACCACCTGAAACTGCATCTTCCAGTGAACATGGTCCCCAACCAGCAGCATCTCACTCTATACAAAACTTCAGATTTTTTTAAATTTTTTTTTTTTAACTTACCTCTCTCGTGTCCAATTAAAATATCTTTGTGATTTAGATATTCCACTTCTTCTGTGTAGTTTTGCGTGTAGGCAGTGTTGGATCCAGCATTTCTCGATTCAGTCCAACGAACTTTTGCAAATCCTTTTGCGTGGATTTTGAGAGATTTGACACGGATTTCTCCCGTGACTTCGATCATCACCCTCCCTGAGACGCAGTCCCCGCTTGAGAAAACGGGAACATTGCTGTCATTGAGACAGTCGTAGCTCACCGTGAAGCTCTTTACCTTTCCTAGCACCATGATGGAAAGAGATAGGCGACAGAGACCTAGAAATTAAAAAAAAAAAAGTCTATGAAAAAATAATCTCATAGGAAAAAAAGGGATGCAGTTTTTAGACACTGATCAGTATCTCTGCCCTGCAAAAAGCAGTAGGCACGATCAGTGGTTTCTTTGCGAGCAGTTCATTGAGATGTGTGAAGGCTGAATAACAGCAATGGATGCTGTTATCGTCCGCCTCTCTGCGTGTTGGTCTCCAGTCAAAGACAAGGAAACCCCCGTAGCTCAGCTCACTTTAAGCGACAGCCTGTGTGAAAAACAACCTTGAGCGCATGCGCAGGTCTTCACTGCCCCCACCTTCCGCCTTCTGGAACAAGGCAGAGAGAAGTGTGGCACATAGCCAGATGACAAGTATGGTCAAACAGCTGAAAGACTACACAAAGACATGTTCACCACAGTGGTTTCATGTGTGAGGCTTTACAGGTAAAAAAAATAAAAAATGTACCTTTAAAATACATTAATGTATCCGGCCCAAAAACTATCATCCCAACTTATTTCTAGACTTGGGAATCCAATGAATGATATCAGGAATATTTTTTCGTGATTGTGTTGTGAAAGTGAAACACATATTTCCAGTCTTTCAGATAAGTAATAAGATATTAATAATAAATCACGAATCACACTAGAATGTCTCGTATCTGTTGTAGGTGTACAGCTTTCAACCCTGTTTGGGCATATGCCTTAACTGTGTCCACCTTCACCTGTGATCCACACATGTAGTTTCACATATCCAGACTCACTACATCTATGCACAAGCAGCAAAATCAACAGCTACATTTTTTTTTTCACGATGCCTGTATCACAGGGTATGCCGAATTTCTGGTAAGCCTATGATTTAAGGGGGAAGAAAAAAAAATTGAAAATCTTCCTCTACATTTATATTTCACATAGTCTACATTGGTTTTATATTAAGATTAAAATCATCCATGCACGTATGGAGCAGTGCTCTCATTATGTTAAACTCACAGTTTACAGAAAAACAAGTCGCAGGCTCAAAACGCCACCCTGTGGTCATCAATGCTTCTACTACGAGCTGTCGTATTACCTGTTGAACATCACTGACATCATCATGTGCATTGATTTAAAGAAAAAAAAAAAACGATGATTGCAAAAAAATAATAACTTTTCATTTTAATTCAATGTAGCTAATTACTATACCAATCAGAAATATTATCCTAGAGCAATCTTTTAGAGGGGTTTTGAATTACAGGAAGTAGTTGTATAATAGGTCTATCCGTGTCTGTAGGTCCATGGTTAGCAGATCCTCTGAAATCTAGATGGTTTTGATTAAAAACTCATCATTAAAACAAAGTATTGTCAATCAGATTTCATGCCAACTCCTATAATTAAAATAATAATAATAAAATAAAAACGTCACCAGTTGCTCTAACATATGCTGCTATTCCTTGTCACCATTTATTAAACTATGTAAGAATTTTTGCTCAAACATATGGACATCAATCTCTCTGATACTTTTGTAAAACAACGCATTAACAGTGTACAGTTGTGATGATTACAGCGCTTGTTCAACGAAGTTTGGTACCATAGAGGCTTTTTAATGTCTAGATGAAGGCTGCCCTCTAGAGTGTCCATTTTGTCATTACATATCAAAGTGGTTGGGTGCATTCGACTCTATGCGGCACTCTGCAGCGCCGATTTAAAGTCATGTGTACTGACTGGACTCACAACATTGCATGATGGTTAGAAATCCTGTCCGACTTTAGCCGGCGCCGCTGCACCGGGTCAGAACCTCTTCTGTGACGTTACTACTCTGTCCTGCTTGGTTTAAAGTTTAACCGACATGCATGTGGTGACGTTTGTTTTTATTTTAAGATTTAATTGTATCCAACAATGATGTAAACTGTGTCTGGTCTGTAAATTTTAGAGAGCAACATATTTGGGTGAATAAACAAGAGTGTCAGTTCATCAGTCTGAAATATTGAGGTTTACATTTATATGCTTAAAATACAGCTGCACGTTTTTTCACATGTTATATGAACACGTTGCTGCTGAGACACAGCTGGACTGGATTTAATGTGTTGGCATGTTGCTTATTGACGATGAAATGTTTCATGGTACAAACCTGAACATGAGAGGCAGGTAAGATGATCTATGTCGTTGTAAGGACCTCCCTGTGTTCAGAGCCCTGACATGACTTATGTTGTTATTTGGCGGTATATATTAATAATGGAAATAAGCTTAAGTGAAAATGAAAGGCAAACACCGCGAGATCAGCCATTAATGTAAGTTTAGGCAAGCCACCTGAAGTAGAAGGGGTATAGAATCAGAAAGCAAGATAGACCAATCGGGCAGCAGGATAGAATAGACCAATTGGAAAGCAGGATAAAATAGACCAATCAGACATCAGGATAGAATAGCTCACTCAGACAGCAGGAAAACCTGCACAGCTGCTCTGTGGTTTGTATTTGCATATAAGTGTCAATATTTCAGACTGATGAGCTGACACTGACACATTTACAGACCAGACATATCAGTGGTGGACACATACAATTATGTTTAATAGAAACAACCTCTTTTTACAGCTTTCTTGCTTGATGTAAAACTACAATGTGTCTGTATCCAGATGTAAAACCTGAGTTGCAGAAGGAAGCAGACCAATAACTTAGGAGAGATAACTAAAGGTGATAACTGCTCCGAAGGTTTCAGAATAAAAACAAACGTCATGGCATGCGTGTCAGTTCAACTTTAAACCTATCAGGATAAAGTAGTGTCGTCACAGAGGAGGTTCTCCGCCGTTGCAGCCGGAGGAGAGCAACTGCAGACGCTTCGCTCCAGCAAGGTTTTGACATCGTGACGTTTTGCAGAGCCGGCTCTAAAGTTTCTCACCCTCATGCAATGTTGCAAGTCCAGCATACATCACTTTAAGTCATGGCTGTGCTGCGCAGCGCCGTATTAAGTCAAATGCACCTAAGGTGTCCGACTTGACGGCAGCCTATTTATACTCCTCCCCTGGAGCCGCCAGCAGCTATCCCCGACCATCAAGTCAGAAGAAGTAAAGCGCAGTTGAAACCCTTTGGCTTTGATTTGTGCATCACCCTAACAACGTTTTTTTTCTCTGAACATTTTCCGAATGATAAGTTTATGATTAATATGATGGGTGGTAATTATTTATGTTTATTGATCAAGCTTCTTTTCCACGTAAACGGTCAAATTCTGTTTGCATATCGGGATAACTTAATTTTAAGTTAAATGAATAAACTCTTATTTTGAAAGCGTAACCAGGATGTGTATAAAGTACACACGAAAGTAGCCAACGGTTGTAGGCAAAGAGGAACTTCTGTCCGTATGCTCTGATGAATCGTTTCTTTTACTTCAGCATATTACCTCAATTATAGGTGAAAATCTATCATGAATAAACTAGTGGTGGCCTTAATTGTCCTTCTCCACAATTATAGACAAAGTATTTGCCAAAATGCAACCAGACCCAACATTGTGATGGTGATGAGTGATGCATTTGTAAGTATGAATTAAACTGCAGTGCAGTAGTTGTGATCTGTGTTTATTTGACTAAAGCAGAATGAGAGGACAGACTTGTCAATGAAAATTAAACACCGTTTATCATAGTCACTTGATGTTTATGTCACCTTTTGTGTTTCTTGAGGATGGCCGGCTGTCCTTTGATCCTGGCAGCAAACTTGTACAGCTGCCATACATAAACTACCTCAGGGAGCTCGGCTCCAACTTTCTTAATGCGTACACCAACTCACCTATCTGCTGCCCTTCAAGAGCGGGTAAGTGACAGATTCCCACTAAAATGCGCAAAAAAAATTATCTTTAAATTGCAACTGAAGAGCTATTGTGTTATGTATTTCAAGTGTTTAAGCTTTGTTCTCAGCGATGTGGAGCGGTCAATTTGTTCACCTCACTGAGTCATGGAACAACTACAAGTGCTTAAATGAAAATGCAACCACATGGATGGATTTGCTGGAGAAGAATGGATACCATACCAAGGCGATGGGCAAGCTGGATTACACCTCAGGGAGTCACTCTGTCAGGTAGGCAGACAGTGTTAGAGATGTAGACTAGTGTGTCTGTAAGGGTGAGCCTATATATAAGTGTTGTTTCAGGTAAGAAAACACCCTCACTTTTCCTTATTTCTGATCATCAAACTAAGTACAGATATACACCCATATAGACTAAAATGACCCACAATGAGTAATACATAATAATAGACTGTCTATGTGGGCAGCCATTTTCCAAAACAGTGTGAATCATCTTTTTGGATGCTTGTTTTACATGTTTCTTTCCACTTCCTATTTCTGTGCATCGACTGCAGTAACCGGGTTGAGGCGTGGACACGAGATGTTCAGTTCCTCCTGCGCCAAGAGGGCCGACCTGTTTCTCAACTTGTTGGGAACATGTCAACCGTAAGGATCATGCAAAAAGACTGGAAAAACACAGATACGGCAACGCAGTGGATCCACCAGACAGCTGCTTCCTCACAGCAGCCCTTCGCTCTTTATCTGGGCCTCAATTTACCTCACCCCTATAAAACTGATTCCCTGGGGCCCGCTGCAGGAGGATCCACCTTCCGCACCTCACCATACTGGCTCACAAAGGCATGCTTTTTCTCTCCTTGATTTTTAAATGCTTTCTCTGTTGTTGCAAAATTACACTGCATCTTAAATCACTGTGAAATCCTAATTCCTGTTTTTTTTTTTTTTTTTAACACACACACACACACACACACACACACACACACACACACACATACACACACAGGTGTCTTCTGAGCTCATCTCTGTTCCCAAATGGTTGCCTATGGCTGCCATGCACCCTGTTGACTACTACTCCACTTTCACCAAAAACTGCAGTGGTATTTTCACCGTGGAGGAAGTCAAAAGCATTCGGGCGTTCTACTATGCCATGTGCGCTGAAGCAGATGCCATGCTGGGTTCGTTGACAGCAGTAATTCACGAGTGGCTGATCTCACCTAGAAGAATTTGAGGATCAGACAGTCAACTCTGACCTTTTTACCCTGGTAGTTTGTACTTGCAAAGTTTGCTTGAGGTCAGACCGACTGTCCTGGCAAAACAACAAATGAAGGAGGCCAAGCATGCAAGGAGCAGTTGTTTCTTCAGGTTCACAAATGCACTGTAGAAAAAAAAGCAAACCAAGCCACCATTTTTTTTGCAGGATTCTAACAAAGAGAAAAATACAAGTACTAAAGTAAAGTATTCTCAGCGAGAGACTTTCTGTGACATGTTTTACATCACAGCCAGTGCACCACTTTGGCTGTAAAGCAATGCATAACAGCAGGCAAAAGCAAGGAGGTTGATTTTAGGAATATCAGTAATATATCAAATTTACAGGGCAAATGTAACAGTAATAGCAATAGTTTTTGTTTATTTATTTTCCTACTCAAAATTACTAAATATATATTAATATCTATACAATATTTAACATGTGGAACTGTCGGAAGTGAGATCCTGTTTACCACCACTTTATCCTTTCATTACTGTTTGAATATTGTCTCTCGACAGAATTCATTTTTAATCCAGCTGCAACATCCATGCTTATGTTGTGTCTCCCACACTCTCTGCTTTCACAGGCCAGGTGATTTCAGCCCTGAGAGATACTGACTTGCTTAAAAACACAGTTGTGATCTTTACGGCTGACCATGGAGAGCTAGCCATGGAGCACCGGCAGTTCTACAAGATGTCAATGTTCGAAGGCAGTTCCCATGTTCCCCTGCTCATCATGGGGCCCGGGCTTATGTCTGGCCTGCAGGTCAACCAGCTTGTGTCTTTGGTTGATCTCTATCCCACTGTCCTTGGTAAGGAGGTGGCAAGACACAACAAAGAATTAAAAACATCCTATTAAGGAATATAAATCACTTTAAATGTCAGGCTACTGTAACAGAATTTAAAAAAAATAGTCGATGATGATTTTAGTATTTGAACTTATGCAAAACATGTTTGTGTTTTGCAGACATTGCTGGTATTTCAGCTGGAGGTAATCTAAGTGGCCACTCTCTCCTTCCTCTGCTGTCCACCTCCCATGCTATTTCCAAGAAGCAACGTCCAGACTGGGTTTTGAGTGAATATCATGGTTGTAATGTCAATGCCTCTACATACATGCTGAGAAGTGGCCAGTGGAAATACATCACCTATGCAGATGGTCTGAGTGTCTGTCCACAACTTTTTGGTAAATCCTAAACTTCAGCCATAAACTTAATCCACCATGAAAACAGTGATAAAGCTCTCGTGTCCTTTGACTTCTCTGTTCCTCTTTTGCAGACCTTACGCTGGACAAAGATGAACTTCACAATGTGGTTCTCAAATTCCCAGATGTGCAGGTGCATCTGGACAAGCTCCTGCACAGCATTGTAGACTATCCAAAAGTCTCTACTGCTGTCCATCTCTACAATAAAAAAGCATTTGGTACATGGCGCCATAGTTTGGGGAGAAACTACAGCCAGGTCATTGCTAACCTCAGGTGGCATGTGGATTGGCAAAACAACGTGTTAGCCAATGAGAGAGCTATAGACCAGTGGCTCTACAGCACTTCATGATCATTTTATGATGATGGACTTTGGGGTGTATATTTTAACGAGCTGAAATTGCACTGTGATGAGGCTTTTGCTTCACACATAGCCTAATTAAAGAGCCATTTCTGTTACAACTATTATTATGAATTTCACAGTATCCCTTTTAATTAGAATTACACTTTGACTAAACTGAGACTTTTAGTATTACCCACATCTTTTTATACATCTGCCCTTTGACACAAACTGAGCAGTTTTCTGAGAGACTTTTAACATGACTGTCTTTGTGAAGTATACTAAATTGCTTCTATTATTCTTTTTATTTTCAAATCAATAAATATTTTGTTCACTT
Source organism: Embiotoca jacksoni (assembly GCF_022577435.1). NCBI lineage: Eukaryota > Metazoa > Chordata > Actinopteri > Embiotocidae > Embiotoca > Embiotoca jacksoni. Next base: position 15,904,823 of record NW_027185436.1, on the reverse strand, counting down.
TTTTGCGTTTTTCGTTGTTGTTTTTTTGCTGGTTTGAAATTAACATTTTATTCCACTCCTTATTGTGTCTAAACCAAAATCCAAATAGTTTTATTTTGAAAATCCGCAGCGTGCTTCTCTTTCACTTCCGTGTCACCCTGGAGACGCAGACAGCAAGTTGCCGACGTAAACAGTGGGTGGCTCCAATTTTTATACACATTTTCAAAACACAAGGAATGCAGCGATCTTAGCTCATTGAATAAATAGCATATAAAGCATTTATTGAGGTTTGATTCCAGTTTTTATTCTAAAGTATACAGTTCATGACGCTGACAAGCTATCAGTTGTCTTGGTGGCTGTAAATACATCTAGCTACAGGTTATGGCTAACAATTATTATTTTGGCGTTGCGTAATGATGTGGCAGTATATCTTTTAAAAAATGTTTCCTTCTTGTTTTCTACTAACCACAAGATGTCTAGTAAAGAAGTCAAAGCCGCACTGAAAAGTGCGAGAGAGTCCATTAAAAACAAGGAGTTCAAAGAGGCTCTGAAACACTGCAAGGTAAAGTATCTGACACTAAAATACTCCGGAAACTACTGTGGTTACATGAGGCACTTGATACGATAGGAAGCACGATATTGTATAGCTGATTTTGCTCTCTTTAAATGTGGTTTTAGACTGTTTTGAAACTTGAGAAGAACAATTACAATGCCTGGGTATTCATCGGCTTGGCAGCCAGTGAACTGGAGCAACCAGATCAGTCACAGACAGCTTATAAAAAGGCGGTGGACCTGGAGCCCGAGCAGCTGCTGGCTTGGCAGGTAAGGTCCAAAAACATACTGGTACATCATAGGTGGTTTCTCTAAGTATTCAATACATTACTTTGCTGATCAGTTGAACTTAGATATAGAATAATTCCTACATATTATACTACTTGTCTCCCCATGCCTTAGTGACCAGGGCTGGGTGATATGAACAAAATCTAATTTCACTATATTTTTAACCAAATACCTCAATATTAATATTGCAAAGATATTGTAGGGAGCACCATTGCTTTCGCAAAATATTTACTTAATGATATTTTTGATAAATTATCATGAGTAATGAGGATATAATGACTAAGTGGGTAAAGGTAAACAACAGAACAGCTCTACCAGTCTGGGAAGTTCCGAAAATAATATGACTTCACTGTAATGGAGCCTTTAAAACCAAGAAAAAAAAGATATTTAGACCATGAAACAATATTACAAAATCCTAAATCTAACACAATATTTAGTCTCATGTCATGATATGCTAAAATATCAATATATTGCCCAGCCCTGCTGGTAACTATGCACCATGTCAATAATGTGTCTTTTTTTTTTTTTTAGGGCTTAGCAAATCTATATGAAAAGACTGATCAGTGGGATTTCAAAGTTGAGCTACCTAACGTCTATCAGAAGCTTGTCGAGCTGTATGCAAGGTAAAATATGGAAACATTTATAACAGGACATGGTTCTTTAAACTTTGTTAAATATTCTGATGATTGAAGTGGTCATTTGTTCATCTAAAGTCTTTAATGTAATTTTGTAGTTTTGAATGCTTTGGTTTGTGATGTTATTGATTTTCATTATGTTCTCCATTCACAGCTCAGACAAAAACAAATGTTATGAAATGATCCAAAAACTGTCAGATGTTTATCAGTCTGACAAAGAACATTTAAAGGTATGTAATTCAAAAGGCATGTGGTGAAGATGTTTTGTGATTATTTTTTCACACAATATATTTAAATGCATTTGTACTCTATGTACAGTTGGCGGAAGTTTGGCTGCAACTCATTCAGCTGAAGGAAGAAGAGGCTGTGGATAAGAAAGAGTTAGTGCAGCTATTGCAACAGATGACCCAGCTCCTCTCAGACTGCATCACTGAGGAGGAGCAGGACAATGAAATTCAACAGCATGTAAGAGCCCCCCAAATCTGGACTTCAACTCAGCAACATTATGTGTTTCTTTTTATATTTACATAAAGTATTTGCAACACAAATGATTCCATCCCCTCTAATCCACAGTACTAGTCAGAACCTATAGCAGGTTCACCTTACCTTGTGGAAGCTACAAGCTCCCCCCAAAATAACAATTCTATTATTCTTGATGCTGTTTTTGTATATATCTTTATACCATGTTGGGTTTGTTTGTGGTCATCAGTTAGTCACAGCATTTGAGAAGGCCATGGTTCTCATGGATCCTGTACCAGGAGAGGAACACAAGAAGATCTCAGCTGACTATGTCAAATGTCTGTCAAAGGTAAGTGCATCTTCTCTTCTCTTGTCTTTACCTCATCTTCACAGAAATTCAACGACCATTAAAGTGTGCCCTATTCATCAAAATAGTTTACCTCTTCCTTGGATGTGTTGTTTCATGAAGTTATTTTCCTGAATTACCTTAATTAATTGCTCTTACTGAAGCTGCCACAAGAAGAAGCCAAAATGAAAGTGGCATGCCAGTCCATGTTGTCCTTCTACCCCAACCAAAGCTACCCACTGGAGGTTCTTTGTTCTCATTACCTTAAAACAGGTAAGACACTGCTGTCTTGTTCATGAAAGCCATAGTATGTTAATAGTATTGAAGATGTTTTTTCATTTCATGAAATCCCATTAAGTGCTTCACTGGGGCATTGGGAGCAATCCCCCTTAGTACCATAATATACGTCATGTTTTCATTTGAAGGTAGCATGAATGACGATGCAGTTAGCTGTTTCTCCCGGCTCCTGGATGTGGCCCCTAACAATGGATTAGGTCACTTGGGCCTGGGCACCAAAGCACTGCAAGAAGGGAGGTATAAAGATGCCATTAAGGACCTTGCACAAGGTTAGTTTTAACATTAACTGGTAGTGCATTCTGCTCTAAGTGTAAAAAGTACCTGAACACTTAATACTGAGATATACATTAAACCTTTTTTGTTGTAACTGTCCATGATTTGTTTATTCTGTTATATTAGGACTGAAGAAAATTAATTCAACTGCGGGATGGTACAGTCTGGCTGAAGCTCAGTTTAAAATGCACAGATACTCTGACAGCGCTGCATCATGCTCCCAAGGTATGTTTTACTTAAGTTCGTCAGATAATTCATGACAAAAAAGAATATGTCCAGTCAGACTTCATTAACAAAACAACAAAGGGATTTGTGATTGAACAGAGATGTTAACCAAAGGGCATCTCTCTTCAGTTCTCAAAAAAAGTTACTTAACTTCACTGTGTGTGTCTCGTTCTATTAGGTTTAGATGTGTGTACCTCCGGAGACAAGGAGCTGAGGGGCAAACTGCTGAGATTGAAGCTAGAGGCTTTCGTAAGAAGTGGAGGAGAGAAGGCCGCAGACGAGGCTTTGGAGACGTTCTCACATGTAATGTGATTGCCTGGATTATAGAGCATGTTGAATTTATTGTATATAATTTCAGCATTTAAAATAACTTATTGTGGATGTAGTATGTAGAATTTTGCAGTTGTGAAAATGTATATACAGTACTTGTGTATGCTGCAGAACATTAACAGAAATGTCATGTCTACCTTTAATTTTTTTCTTTTTTTTTTAGATTCCCGAAGCTGAAAAAGACCCTCTTCTATTGGCCTTCAAAGGACGCGCATACCTTAACAAAGGACAGATTGATCAAGCTCTTAAGGTTGCAAACCTTTTACACACTAAAATTTGCCAATGAAAGTGTCAGATTTATTTTATGATCAAATAAATAATTCCACACATATTCAGCTTGTGATAACAGAATGAGATGAATATGGGTTTTGTATTATATCAAAGATGGGTTTGTGCAAATGAAACCATTATTTCTTTAATAGCTGTCATCACAACTGGTGGCGTCCAACCCGAACTTGGCCCAGGGATTGGTACTGAGAGGACTGGCACATTTAGCCGAGGGCAAGAAGCAACTGTCAGAGCAGAGGTAAAAACTGTGTTTTCTTTGGCATTCTACTAGGTTAAATGCTGGTGTGTGGTACGATAAAGTTCTCTTCATTTAACTTGTTTTTCCTTGTCCCTCTGTTGTGTAGTTTCCTGAAGGCTGCTAGCCAGAGCCCAGACAGTGGAGAATATTATTTCTTGCTTGGACAACTCTACTGGGACATGGGAGAGGAGACCCGTAAAGACCGGACCAAAGCCCATACACACTTACTAAAGGTTGGTAAAATTATATTGGACATTTTTGAATATCTGGTAGACAAGGAGAATTGTGTATTTGTATCTGTTCAGATATAATAAAATGTTGCCTTTTTTAAGGTCTCAAGTGTTGATGGTCCAATTTATGAAAGATTATTGCTGAAGGACTCAAATAAAAATTAAAAAAAATGTCATATTCTCTTTTTTTTGTTGTCAGAGGTGAATGCATCTTAGTTTGAAAGCTTAATTTGTCTATTTCAGGCTGCAAAGTTAGATCCACAGCTCAGCAGTGCATTTCGCTACCTTGGCCATTATTATCGGGAGGTGGCAAATGATTATGGCCGTGCACAAGGCTGCTATAAGAAGGCCTTTCAGTTGGACGATGACGATGCTGAGTCCGGTGCTGCCTTAGTGGATCTCAGTATGAGGCAGGGGGATATGGTGAGTGGCCTCTTTGTTATAGTTCTGTAATTTCCCTACAAGTGCCTCTCAGATTTGTCTTGCTATTTCGTTGGACCCTAATGTTCCATGTTCTCCTTTCCCTCCTTCCCTTCTTGTATAACCCCATTTCCTCTTCCTTAAATGCCACAGGACACTTCCTTAGCAATACTTCAGTCTGTCATAGAGAAAGCCACTCCAGGCTCAGCTAAGTGGGCCTGGATGAGACGAGGCCTTTACTACCTGAAGATCGGAGAACATCAGCAGGCCGTAGCTGAGTAAGAGTTTCCAATCTGAGACAACTACATTTATGACCCTGGTCTTAGATGTTTTAAGTGTAGCATTATTGATCCTTTAATTTATATTTATAGTCTGCAGGCAGCTCTGAGAGCAGACCCCGAGGACTGGGTGTGTTGGGAGTGTTTAGGTGAGGCCTACCTAAACCGCCGGAGCTTCACAGCAGCTCTGAAAGCCTTTGGTAAGGCCCATCAGCTTCAACCGTGCTCCATCTACAGTGTCTACCAGGCTGCTGCTATCAAACAGACTCTGGGCAAGTTCAAAGAGGCGGTCGCAGAGTACTTGCAGATCACAGCACAGCAGGACTATGTTCCTGCTCTTAAAGGTAGGTGTTTATTTTCGTTGGACCCTAAACATGCACCTCATTTGATATAATGTTGCGCTTTTTTTTTTTTTTTTTTTTTTATACATATCTCCGGTGTGTAATTTGTCCAAACCTGAACATTCATTTGATTTATATGGTTTGTTATTCAGGTCTTGGGGAGTGCCAACTGTCTCTGGCAAAGAGTTTAATGGAGGACTGCAGAGATGGAGGAGCCATTGACCTCATTCAGCAAGCCATACAGAACCTCTTCAGGTAATGATTTGGCATTTATTCAACTTGCAAACCTTTTATGGAGTAATTTTTTCTTTCTTATTTACTGCAGATATTTCACTATTTCTAGTTTTATCTAGCTCCTCTTTTTACATTTTGTGTTCTCCAGAGCTGCACGGCTGCGACCAGACCTGTCTTGTTTGTGGAAGCTACTTGGAGATGCTTGCACTGCAGTCAGCACTGTGTCATCAACCAGAGCCCAGGTTGCAGTGCCAGCCTTACTGGCTGGTTTAGACCCTAACACACAGAGCCACCTGCTGAACCAAGCCCAGACTCTCAAAGTTGGTGAGAGGTAGGACCAATATCAGCTTTTACTATCGCAACTCTGTCAAATAATACATGTATAAGACACTGTAACAAAGACGACACTGAATAACATTAATAAATGATAACATAGTGGTCTTTTTGTTGCCCTTGGTACCGATGTCCTCCCCTGTTGGTTAGTAAGAGAAAGTGAACAATGAACATTAAGTTTATGTGTTTCTACTGTAGGTGCTATGCTCGTGCTTTGAAGCTGAGGCCTGAGGCCCCCACCCTTTGGTATGACCTAGGACTCAACTATTACCACCAGGCCACCCGCATACCCTGCCTCACAGAGGGAGACCACACCTCCCCATCTCTGAACCTGGAGAAGGCCCAAGAGGTGATTCAAAGTGTCCAACACAACATGTTTGCATTGTTTGTCCCCAGAAGTGGTTTAAGTGTCTTCTTTTTTTTTCTTTCTCAGTGTTTGAAAAAGGCTATCATGATGGACAGCGAGAACCACAGCTACTGGAATGCACTGGGAGTGATTTCCATGAACACAGGTAACAATATGTTTCAGTTTTCATGTCTTGTTTTTCGAAATTAATTAACGCTGGCCGACTGCCTTAGTAGAAAGAACTACAGTTTGTTAGGAGCTTTATCTATTATAAAATGTTATTTAAAATGTTTTGATAGTTTGATAGTTATCCAATACTGAGCTAAGTTATGTGTTTAAGTATAACTTCTCAAGTAATTCAAATAATAATACAACTACTTTTGATTGAAGTCTGTCAGAGAAACTAACACCGCTCTGTCTTATCACTTTTTCTGACACATCAGGTCTGGAGAACTTTGCTCTGGCTCAGCATTGCTTCATCAAGTCCATTAAAGTTGAGACAAACGTATGTACAACATGTTTATTCTAGTGATGAATAGTACTCCTGTAAAATATTCCCATGTGTTTATGGGACTTTTTCCTTTTTTCTATGTTCCCTCAAAGAATGTTGTTGCCTGGACAAACCTGGGTACTCTGTATTTGAAGAAGGACAACATAGAGGTGTGTGTGGTCACTTTCCTTCTATAATCTGTTTATTTTTAATCACAGTTGACATTTTCATTATTAAACTGGATTTCTTGTTTTAGCTTGCACATGAGGCCTTCAAGATTGCTCAGTCCTTGGAGCCACTTTATGTCAACTGCTGGATTGGACAGGTACCACTATAATACATCAAAAGGCAATTTGTTAAAGGTCACTTTAATGCCACCCTGTTGAGGAAATATCTACTTGGCAATAGCTCCCTGAGCCTGAGGTATAATTATTACTTTGGTTAGTACAAGCACAAAGGATACTATTTCTTGTTGAGTGCCCCCATATGGTTTGGTTCGACTGAAAGTACTGACATATCAATGTGACTTTTTTGACCTCTTTGTCTTTATCTTTGTAAATGATAGTTTATCCTTTTGTCTTTCTCCCAGGCACTAATAGCAGAAAGTGTGGGAAGCTACGACACCATGGATCTTTTCAGGCACACGACTGAACTAAGCACACATGTACGTGACATCCCAAAACCATCATTAGCTGGATAATAACAATCTTTACTGCAGCGTGCTTTGCTAAACCTTCAGTTCTAAGCCTTTTGCTGCTACTAGTAAGCGATTAGTGATGGTACTATGATATAATATAAAACACAGTCAATATCTACTCTTGATTTGCCTGACTCAATATTCTCTGCCTTTCTCTTTCATCTCCATCAAACTTTCATCAAACATCTCTTTCCATCAGATGGAGGGAGTGAAAGGTTATGCCTACTGGGTTTGTTCCACCCTGCTGGATAAGAGCAACAGAGACTCTGAACTGTACCGCTACAACATCGTGCAGATGAATGCCATCTCTGCTGCTCAGGTGGCACTTAGCAAGTACACAGGTACAGCACCTCTTTGTGTGCTGATGTGCATGCAGGATCCACAGATGCATTGGTTTTCATTTGGGTCATTTGTTTCTTTTGCACCCCCCTCAGAGAGGATCCAATCGGACCCCGAGGCCTTCATTATGCTGGGCTACCTGAATGAGCATCTGCAGCTGAAGAGGCAGGCCTTACAGGCTTATCAAAGGTGTTTAAATTACACTGACTGACTCTGCTGGCCGATATTGTGTTTATTATTATGTTCATCTATGAGGAACATCATTTTATAAATATTGGTACCATTCATTTTTCTGTATCTTCTGTCTTTAGAGCGGTTGAGCTGCTGCAGTCCATGTCCTCCTCAGAAGAGCTGGCCTTTTCTCTGGGCAGCTATGGCCGTGCTTTATGGTAACCAGCCGTCTCATTAGGATGTTCTTTACCATTTTAGAAAGTGCTTACCACTCACCTCAAACTTCACTCTTTCTGTGTTCTGCTGTGTCTTTTCCAGTATGTCAGGCCAGTGGGAGGAGGCGGTGCATGTTTATAAATCCACTCCACTGCAGGAGCTCAGTGACCTGGTCGGGCTGGCTCTGGCCTACTGCAGGGCAGGACTCTTCCCAGAAAGTGTCAACAGTAAGGATTGGGAAACATACCGTAATCAGACATTGTCGGTGTGTTTACATGCCAGAGTGACTGTTAATAAACTGTTCTATGTCTATGATAGCCTATGAACGGGCCTTGGCTGTGGCATCCAATGAGAAGGAGAAAGCTTACATATTGACAGCTCTGGCCCTGCTGCAGCACCTGCAGGGCAACCTGAACTCAGCCAAGACTCTGCTGTTTAAATGGTGAGTGGTACTGTTTATCTGGACAGTACTAGTTGTGTATGTTTTTCGTCCTTGTCCTCTTAACTAAAAATACCCTTTACAGACTGATTGATGTGTGCTTTCCTGGCCAGTCTTCATATATTCATATATTTTATGCCATATAAAAGAAAAACTTGAAAGATTTTTCAAAGTTGTTATTGTTACCTTGTAATACTTTTGAGAACAGGGCAACATGCTGTAGTCAAAGATCATAATATTTGCTCCCAAAATTTGGACCTTTTTAATTGTAATGTTAATTTTTAAAAGGTGCTTATGGCCAAACATTCACAAGCTTGTATGCCAAAAATATCAAACCTGAAAGACAAAGCATTACAAAAGAAACAAGTTGTACATACAAGGATCATGTATTTGGTAGCTTCTTACATTTCAAAGAATGCTGTTTGACAGAAAACTGCCAAGCCTGACATGCTGGAGCTTCCTAAGACCATTTGATTGTTCCAAGCAAAATCTATTAAAAAAAAAGCACTTGAGGATAACATGTGATAATATTTGTACTATACTAAGACTATGTGTCTCTCTGTTCTCTGTGTGATCAGCTCGATGTTAAAGGAGCCGATCTCAGAGTCTCTGCTGTGTTTATGTGCTCTGGGATTGGTCCGCGGGGACGCCACGCTAGCTGCTGCTGCCCTGACTGAGCTGCTAAAGCAAGGTTCAGCTTCTGGGAGTGTTGTCGAGCAGCGATGTCTACTCACCTGCACCTTGCTGGCCCTGCAGGGCAACTACAGTGCGGTGCAAAGAGAAGCTTCCAGAGCTGTACACAGGTATTCTAGTTGTATGAATTGCACCGTCCTGATGTGCTGTATCCTACAATAAACCTAACGTGACTTCAAAAAAGACATCAAATTTTATGCACTTTTTGTGTGGGATTGCATAAATGATGGCAGATAGTATAAGTATGTACTGTATGATTGCATGTATTTACCATCGTCCATAGCTATGAAAAGACTGCTTCTGTTAGTCATATGTAGACCTGTGCCGGAACATCAAAGTGAGTCTGCGGCTGAAAACTCAGTTACGGTATATTCTAAAAAAAGATGGAACAGTTCCCTGGACATTGCAGCAACATATTGTACACATAATAAGTCTTTCTTTGTCTTATTCATCCATCATATTTACAGCAATCCTGGAAACTCATCTCTGTGGGCCCTTCTGTCCAGAGTGGTCCCACAATACTACCCCAGAAAGGCAAACGTAAGCCTGTGTAAATATACAAACATAAAACACATCCCAAGCACGAACCCAGGACATCTAGTCTAGTCACATTTAACTTAACAGTCTCATCTACTCTGACTATAGTACTGCCAGACAGTTGTAATGCTTTGGCTCATGGTTTTAACTTCTGTGTGTTACAGGGTGGTGCCACGGCCGGCCATGTAGCCTGTCTCTCCAGTATGACCCAAGGAAAGGTAAAAATACGACTTAAGAACTTTGTTTTAATGCCGTATTGTGACTTTATCTGTTGTGTTCTTTGTCTGTTATTCATTCTTTGACCTCACTGACATTTAATTTCATCCCGTAATCCGTTATTTATCTTGAACTTTACCACGGTTAGTCTGTTGCAGATGTATTGTAAATTGTAGCTATTTCAACAGCTGGTATCATTGCCACAGCACTTCTGTATTTGAAATTGAGATGATGTAACTTGTCTGACTGCAGAGGGCGCTGTTGTACAGTGGAGTGAACCAGCTGGCAGGTGGGAGACACTCTGGAGAGGACAGTCACAGGAATGCACTGAAGACTTTGCAGAGAGCGGTGTTCCTCTGTCCTGGTAGACACACACACACACACACACACAAACTACCTCACATACGAACACTGTTAACTCCACCGTTCAAAAGTGAAAATGGAAATGGCAGGTAGACATCAGTATCTACAAATTAACACGTAAATGCTCTATTTCAGAGGAATTATAGAGAAATATATGTTTAAGACTCCACTTTGACAATCACTATTTCAGATAGTGTCTCTGATATCATACTTGTTACTACACTTGTTCATGTTCATCCGTATCAGATAAGTGAAGAGAAACCTTAACCTTGAAAGGAATACTGCAGCGCTACATGTAACATTGTTGTTCATTCACTAAGAACATGACTGTGTGAGATTCCTGCCCGTGCATATCTGAGTCTTCATTGCGCTCTCTACTTTTAGATGACCCAGCAACGTGGGCGGGGTTAATGGCTGCCTGTCACACCGAAAACACTTCCTGCTATCTTTCTGGTTCTGCTCCCTGCAGACAAACACTGGAGCAAACCCTCATGTCAGTGGTCTCTGAGAAAGGTGGGTTCACTGCCGTGCTTTTACTGTGTTTCCTGTTTCGTGTGTGTGTGTGTGTGTGTGTGTGTGTGTGTGTGTGTGTGTGTGTGTGTGTGTGTGTGTGTGTGTGTGTGTGTGTGTGTGTGTGTGTGGGTGGGTGGGTGGGTGTGTGTGTGGGTGGGTGGGTGTGTGTGTGTGTGTGTGTGTGTGGGTGGATGTTTGAGTGCATACCTAACACCTCTCTGTTTTCCAGTGCGTAATGTGGAGGAAATAGAGCGCCCTCTGGCCCAGTCTCTGGAAGGCTGGGTACTACAGCAGGCGGTGACTGGTCTCATGCTGGAGGGACAGCTGGAGCAGGCAGAGGCCCTTTGCACACAGGTGGGACATAAACACTCGCACACACTGTCGTCACACACATCCTCAGCATTATTTCGCTGTAGAAAGGTTAAACAACATGATGAAACTTTCATTTTTGTGTTTCTCATGCTCCGCCTTTATCCCAGGTGCTGACCGTGTCCCCCGAACACCCAGCAGTGATGCTGTCATTGAGACAAGTGCAGTGTCAGCGCCTCCTCCTGGCTGGAGGTGGTGCTGTCCTCCCAGAGCCTGTTTTAGAGCAGCTCAACAAAGCCGTGGCGATGAACCGCACCAACCTCGGCGCCTGGCACGTAAGTGGATAGACCGTCATTTATATCACAGCTTAGCCACATTGTTCACGTGGACATATATCCACGTAGCAACAACAACCAACCCAAGCAAACGCCATTTCACAGTAAGGCTTGAAAGTATTGATTGTGTCAGCCGTAGGTGGTCACTTGCTGAAATGTTAAGGTCATGTTGTATTTTCTATTTTTCTCTTCTGTCCTCTGAGACATTGCTCTAATGACCACAATAACCATTTCTGTTTCTTGCTGGAGACCTCGGATTGTTGCACTTATCATCAAATAGCTGCTGCCAGTAGGGGAGACGCAGCAAAAAGCCTTGAACATGTTGGCAGATTGTAGCTGTGACCGTGAATATTATAGCATACAGTGAATGTGGAGTTGAGATTTGCAGCAATATTGTAATAATCATAGTCCATTCTGTACAAACATAGACAGATTATGTGCAGTCATTACTGAATCAACATGTAGTCAAACGCTTTATCTAATGATTGCAAATAATTATCAGTGCTCTTTCTGGAATTACTAAAACAGCTATTTGGATTATTAATATTATAATGAAGGCAATTTTCTTATTATCAAAATATTGGATTGAGAAGTCTTTTTTTTTTTAATCTTTTTACTACTTGAACATATTGTAATTTTCAATCAGTAGTTTTTCTTTTCTTTTCATGTTTTCTCTCCCACCTGTCCCTCCGTAAATCTTACCAGCCTTACGTCTTACTCCCTTCACGTAGTGGCTGGCCGAGGTGTATCGTGGCCAGGGTCTGCTGGTTCAAGCAGTCATGGCGTACAGGCAGAGTCTGCAGCTGGCCTCGCAGCTCGGCGTGCACAGCTGCCAGGTGGCCAGCCTGCTCCGACTTGCCCTGCTAGCTCTTGGACCCTGTATGGTGAGTTCCTGGAAAATTGAAGTTTAAATCCAAAGTATTCCTAATTTTAGAATGGTAAGGTACAGCTATTATAGCACAACGACACAACTATATACATAAACCATATACTACAAACATATACAAGTATATACAGCTATTACTACATTACTGTACAATATGCATATACAACTATTGTGCAGCTGTACAACTGTATCAATACTGTGACTATTAATAAGGATATTTTAAACATTACATGATTTATGATTATACTGCTGTTTATTTTTTGGCCCGGAAGTAATGTTTTAGCAATAAGTACCAGGAGTGTCGTACAATAACGACAGCTGCATATTACTACACGCACGCAGAGCCAGAGGCAGCTTCTAACTACATCCCCGTCAAGTGGGCAGAAGCAAAGTAGAGGAGATGAAAGATGAGTGAATATCCAGCTGTGAATTGTGGCATCAGCCGCCAAGGTCAAATGAAAACACAAACAAAACAAGACGCCGCTTTTGTGATTTTACTGGCGTCGATTTTAGCCCGTCGCTCACGGGACAGAAAATCCTACATTTACCAACCGACTGTGAGCGTAATCTAATTTAGATTACAGCCACTGCTTCTGTGAAAGCTGTTACTGACACATAACAGCCAGGTGTTAAAACACACAAAAACTGCAGTTTAAAGGAATACAAGTGTAGTAGATTCTCTTCGCTAGTTTTTATCTGAGCCCTGTGCAATCTGCCCTCTAAGGCGGGTGTCCCAGGAAATGAGTGGAAGGACCTGGTGCTGGAAGCCACTACGGAGGTTTTGAAGCTGGGCTCGTCCTCTGCGGCTCTCCTTTTCCAGGCCCTGCTTCAGTACGTGACCAAGATGGCTGCGAGGTCAGTGCCTTTCTCTGTGTTCCTTTTTCCACTACTGGAGGAGTTGTACAAATGCACATGCATATGTTGCAAGTGTATGAGCTGTTCTACAAAGATATGCAAATTATATGAACCCATTAGCATGTGTAGTTCATCATCTGAAGTGAGTACATTAATCATACGATTTCTAAAACTTCAAATTCATGCCTCCATCTGTCTTTTCAAGATATTGGCACTCTTGGAACTGAAAAAAAAAAAAAAGGTTTCCTCTCCTGACGTATTAACGTTCTGTCACCACCTCACAGGCCTGCCAGGGTGCTTAATTAGTGCTGTACTCATCAGAGTGCCAATCATGACCCGGCCAAATTCCTTGAGAGATGCCTCAAAAACTCCTCTGTACCAATATCAAAAGCCCTTTTCAAGCCCGGACATCGATTTTACGATTGTATTTTCTGTTGTGGACACAGACGGGGTTTGAACCCGGACCAACAGAAGCAGAATGTTAATTTCAGATGGGAAATTTGTGCCAGACAGTTTCCGCAAGATGACACATCGGATCAGCGGGCGTCCAGTGTCCATGTCTGTGTTTTGTCTTTCACAGGGAAACAAGGAGGTTGCTGGAGAGGCTGGTGTACGTTCCCTCTCAAGATTTCCCAGTGACGGTGGTGCAGGTGGCCAGCTGGTACCTCCTCAGACACCTGCACGCCAAAAACGACCAGGAACTCCTGAATGTGAGCACACAGCGGCCTCGTGCCTCCACTGGCACCAGATTGGAACCGTTTTGTTGGGATGTATTTATTTAAAGTGCCACTTTCCACCCATGGCTCCTGTGGAAAATGATAGTCGTCAAACTAAAACTGGGCATACTTGTGTCGTTACTTGTGAATTGGTTGTTTACCCAAACACATTTTCTCATCTTTTTGCAGGTCCTTTTGCAACATGCCAAAATGAACGGAGATCAAAGACTGCTGGAGTTTCATTCACAGCTCGCCTCGTCTCCATCCTGATATCTGCAAGCGCATCATTGTGCGTCTACAAAGGCTTTATGAAATCATTTTGCTAAGCAGCGTTATCTACAGGCAAATAACTACCGCAACCACTTCAGCTTTTTTTTTTCTTTCTGATCCTCGTGACTAAATATGAAATCTTATTAAACTGGACAATATGAGTCTGATATCACACAAATTGATTTATTGGCTTTACATGATTGTTGTTCAGGAAATCAAATCAGTTCATAAAACCATGACATGTTTCAAAAATGAACTTAGTAGTAGTAATCATGTTTACATTCTGGCTGAAATAAAGTAATTTTGCTCAATAATATGAAGATGATCTTATCTTGATTGTACATAACTTTAACACGTGCTGATATCACAATATAGCATGAATGATGCATAAATCAGAAGATTGTAGAGGTCATTTCAACAGCACTTCAATTTATACAAAACCCTGGAGACAAAATACAGATATTCTAAATTCATTATTTTACATTCACAACTTGTACTAATTACAGTTGTTCACTTGTGAGAGAAAAAGTATCATTACACCCTGAGCTGAGCATTTTAACGCTTCAGTAAACTTCAGCTTTGGATTTCTCTTCACCCCGCCAGGTCACGAGGACGTCGATGTTTGTTCCATCTGTGTCACAACCGTGCCTTACACTCTCTCAATTTCTCCCTGAACAAAAATGCTTTTTCATGAAAGTGCAGATGTTTTTCCCACAGCCCCAGCACGGTTGACTGATGTGTGCAGAACCATGCTGCTGCTTCCGCCTGCACAGCGAACACACAGCGCCACCACCTCCACCGCTCATGAGACTATTATCCACAAGCTGTTGAAGGTCGGACAACACCTGGTTGTGGGCCCTTGCGATGCCCACGACCTTCACTCTTTTGGGGTCGAACACGCAGTCCTCCTCCAGGCCGCTGGGCACAGCTTTCATACCACAGTTGGGGGGTACCCAAGCAGTGTCGTAGCCCTGCGAGCTCCAGCTCTTCTGCATGGGATGTTGGTCCTTGTCGATACGTTTGACCCGGCCGACACGCACCTGCAGCTCGAGGACCACGCGGTCGGCAGGGTTACTCTTCAACGGATAACGTTCTGCCTTTTTCTTATCACGACTGACGTACACGCCCTTTCCCAGCATGCCGTCTGCTGATGGTGTAAAACCGTTGGCAATAATGATCTTTGCGGTGTCAACTTTGGTGCCGTGGTACATGGTGTAGACGCCTCTGTCTTTGGGCGTGTGGGAGGCCCCCAGCTCTGAGCGAGGAGAGTCATCATCGTAGGTCACCTCCCAGCCAGTGAACTGCACCGACATCCTGCTTCAGTCCTGTAGTTCCAACACCACAAAGACCAGTGACCTGTGAGAAGTGAACATAAAACTATTTTTTTACGCTGTAACAGATCCAAAAGTGACTGGGTGGAGCAAGTTACTTGTTGGCTGTGTACTTTAATGGAGTGGAAGTATAAAATAGCTTAAAATGAAAATATCAAAGTGACGTTTTTGTACTTCTGTGCAGTCCTTAAGAGTGTATATGTAGTCACTTTCCACCAATGACAAAAAAAAAAAAAAAATGATGCCGCTATTAAAAAAGAGTCACAAATTTTGATCCCTGTGATGAAATTAAAGGTGATTTTTTTTTTTTGACGTCACTAATTCAAAACACGACCTGAACTCGGTGACAGCAGTAACTGGAGTCTTATGTAGTCGACGATGCTGTTAAGACTTGGTGATCACAGTTTTTAAAAGCACCGCTATAAAAGATATAGAAGCACCATGTTGGATACAAACTATCAAAACAGGCAATGTGTCATTGAAGTAAAATGAAAAGAAAGCAGTGGTATGCGAACATTTCTAAAATCCTTCATCTGTATCATAAAACACCTATATTTTATTTGCAGAAACCAACCATGCTTGCTAACTTCACGTTCGCTAAGTTTTCTGACAACCAAGAACTCTTTCATCGAGAAGTAAACTACTTTTAGATTAACTCAGTCTAAAAGTCTTTTACTGCTCATTCTCTAAAAAAAATCTGACAAGCTAAAAAACTAAATCGATTAGTCAAAGTTAATAACTTAACGTTCACGAAATGTCAGACCTTACCGTCAGTGAGGAGTCCTTTGAGTTCCTATAAGTGTAATAGTTTTCACTTTCGTTTTTAAACCACAGGTATAAAACACCTCAGGCAATAGCTATATTATCCTAGCCCACATTGATAAACCTTACTTTCGACACGCGCTTACATGGCCGGTTAGCTCAGTTGGTTAGAGCGTGGTGCTAATAACGCCAAGGTCGCGGGTTCGATCCCCGTACGGGCCACTCACTTTTTTTTTTTTTTTTTTTTTTTTTTTTTTTTTTTCTTCCCACACAGCTGGCACAGGTTTGCTTGAATTAGTTGTAATTCATATTGGTAAATATTTCCCTTTAGAGATAGGTTTAAAGTTATTGTTCTAAAATTTATGTCAGCTGCTGGATTAACACCCTCCCTCAAATGCTTATTGATGAGGAGATCAATTGTAACTTTGTTTGTGAATACTATTTACAACTAAAATGCAATATTAGGTGGTATGACAAGGGCAATTTGCTTGAGTCCCTAGGATCTAGAGGCCCTCGGGTCTTGAGGAACACAGACCCTCCCTTTTTTTGGATAAGGTATAGTGCCTATTTCTAAATTAGTTTGTGTTTAATCAAATCACCTAACAGAAATCTTGGGGCCAGGTTAGCCGCATTGTATCAGCCTGACAAAATGGTTATTTGATATTCCAGCCATTGCTCATACCTTCCGCCACTAGGTGTTTTTCATAGTGGCACACAATGAAAAAACACTTTGAAAAGAGACACACGTAAAATTGGTCTGTTCTACCTTTTAATCGTATATCACAACTTTGATTGGGAACATATTCCTTAATCTTTTCCATATGTCCTGTTTGAATGTGGGGAAATTATACTTTCACTCACTTCTGGCTCTTCTTCACCTGAATCCTGAATTTTCTAACCATATCAGTATGAAATCATGAAAATATGCTGATTTATCAGTTTTTCCGATAAGGAAACCTTACTGTAACAAACTAGAGAGAAAGGCTTTGACAATATAACAGTGTCATTTATTGGATTTAATTCTGTTGCGTGATTTTGTGATGAATATATTAAGATATCAGTACATAAAATAACTGATTTAAAGGCGACGCGGTAGAAATAAGAAATGAAAATCACAGTGTTTCACAATCAGCTGGTTCAGATCATGAGTACGATTGTCAAGATCACTTCCAGAGGAAAACATGTTCAGCAGTAACTATTTGTTGCACCAATCACAGATGAGAATCTTTACTCTTGTTCATCTCAACTTCAGCTTTTTCTCCATTTTGCTTTTAGGAAATAGAAAGGTTGCATTGACTTTGGATGCTCCTTTTGATCATCCCGCTCCAACGGCTTCCTTCATCCCCAGTCACGGACAGAAATGCTTGGACATGAGAGTGCAGATGTTTTGGCCACACTTCCAGCACTTTTGCTTGATGTGTTGAGATCCGTGCTGGGTCTTTCTCTTGCACAGGGAACACAAACCGGCAGTGCCACCAACTCCTCCCCTGCGTTTTTTCTTTTTTTGTGCCAGAAGCTGTTGCAGCTCTGTCTGTATGGAGGTGTTTGGTGCGCTTTCGATGCCGACCACCTCCACTCTTTTGGGATCAAACACACAATCTTCCTCCAGGCCCTTGGGCACAAATGGCAGGCCACAAGCGGGGGGTATCCAGGCGGTGTTGTAGCCATTCAACTGCCAGGTGAATTGCATTGAACTGTCGTTCTTGTCGATGCGTTTGACACGGCCAACGCGCACGCGTAACTCAAAGATCACACGGTCGGAATCCTTGCATTTCAACGGATAACGTTCTGCCTTTTTCTTATCACGACTGACGTACACGCCCTTTCCCAGCATGCCACTTGCTGATGGTGTAAAACCGTTCGCAATAATGAGCCTTGCGCTGGCAACGCTGGTGCCGTGGTACATGGTGTAGATGCCGCGCTTTTGAGGCATCTGCAACGGCCCCAGCGCCACACCAGGAAATGAGGCTCCATCATCGACCACCTCCCATCCGGAGAACTGCACTGACATCCTGATTCACGACTGCAGCTGACAGGATGGTGTTCGCGTCCCTCAAAGGTCTGCAACTCTGTGAAAGATTTACAACAACAAAATGTTCAAATGTGACAGCAAAAACACTTGTGGTTTCTGGTGATTCTCGAACCCTTTTCTGTTTAACACCGATTTAGAAGTAAATCCCATCAAAAACAGTTTGAACTTCAATGACACAGTCCTAAGTTATTCTTTTCATGCATGTTTCTTATTTTGTCATGAAAATGAGAATGCAGAGTTCCCCATCGATGTCGTTTTAGATACATTTTAGTGCCATTCATATCTTGCACTTCACTTTACTCCCTTGTTTAATCTGATTTGTTTTCAGTGTCATTTTTTAACTTCTCTTTTATTTTACCTCGCTTTGTATCCCTTTTATATCTTGTCCTAATGCCTCTAATGTATTTTTTTTTTTTTTTTAAAGCACTCCGAATTGCTTTGGGTTTGAGAGGTCCTTTAATAATAATACTTGCCCTGCTCTGTTTTGTTGCTTCCTCACAATTTCAGATTGAATAACGTGTTTGCTTCCGTTACAGAAGTCTGTCCGTCCTGTACAAATGCTGCTTTTCCGTCTCAATAAGTTTTGCTATCCAGAATCATGAGAGCAGCAACTTTCAGAGCACATATTATTAGGTTCGCTTGTGAGCTAGACGGGCATGGCCCGACCAAATTTGTGATCCGTGTGTGCAAAATCGAAGTCAAGTCAGATGTCCATTCTAAACACTCTTAAACTCGGGAAATCGATGCTTTGTTATTGTCTTGATTTGCTTTGTAAATAAAAAAATATATAAAATACATGGTTTTCGAAGGTTATTTGAAGGATTCAATCTTACCGTTGGTGGGGAGTCGTTTTGTTGGTTGCCTCAGTCACTTTTACTTTCTATTTTGGTGAGACCATTCTTTTCTTGCCAGCTTTCATGACGTCATGTTTCCCTCTGCACCAGGGCCGGTTAGCTCAGTTGGTTAGAGCGTGGTGCTAATAACGCCAAGGTCGCGGGTTCGATCCCCGTACGGGCCATTTACATTTTCTACTAAAACTATGGAACACTGGTTTTACAAAGTATGGCGATTATCTGGTTAACACAAGACAATATAATACATTTCATTTGACAACAAATTGACATGTTAATAGCCATAAATCACCCGCTGTGACGTTAGCTTACATCATCAAACAAACAAGTTATAAAGTCACCGCGGTTATACAAGTGTGACTTCTGTCCGTCCGAAACATTAGTTTTAAAACCGTTTTCCACAAATGTTTCCTAAAAATGAATAAATATGATTCTTGCAATTTCTCCAGTGTTTTTCCGCTTGCGCTGAGATGGTGGAGCTGACAGAAATTGAAACAAATCTAACTCGTAATGGATTGGCCAAAATACGGTTGGCTCCTATCCCAAGTGGGAACATGTTGGTAGTTGAGACAAATTTAAACAAATACTGTACTGCGATCAAAAGGGGTGAGACATCGTAATTGGTCGTAAAGTCCATCCATATGTCCATCCGTAAAGTCATACAGAGTCATCCAAAATATGAAAAAAAGTCATACTATATTATGTAGTATTATTTAACATGTCATCCAAAATAGGGAAAGAAAAGTCACTATAGCATGTCATCCAAAATAGGGAAAGAAAAGTCACTATAGCATGTCATCCAAAATATGAAAAACAAAGTCAAAATTCTGAAGTTGTTGGAAATTTTAGAACCTGGACATTTTTGAAGTTTTTGGAAGCCATTTTTGCCGATTCACACATGTTGTACTTTAATGATCTCCTCCTACAGATTTTGTCGGACTGACTTGAAATTGAGTCTGTGCACTCTCAACATGTATGGAATTAAAAGTTATTAAAATAATAGGTTTTCATTGATAGGTGTGCCCGTGGCGTGGCGGCCAAAAGGTGACCCAAAAGTCATGCATGTTGTTAAAAAAATGACTTAAGATTTTAATTTTTAAGTCATGACAAAGAGGGGATTCAAACCCCAGCTCTCCTAGTTGAGAGGCAGTAGCACTAACCACCACACCATCTATTTTTCCAGGAGTCTGATGACATTATGATAAATCTTTGGCTCACTGTAACCTATAACTCCACTGACCATAAATATTCATTCAAATGTGACAAAAATTACCGCAGACATTCTTTGGATAGTAGATATACTTGTTTTTAAGGGGGTCTGCAGTGATATTAAATATCTTCCTGTAATGTGTAGTGTATGCAAAACTTTTTCAATTTCTCCAAACGTTTCAACTTCACTAAAAGTTGAATCACCATCAACAGGCCAAGGTGGAATCTGAACCATTAATAGCAACCTATTTTATGCTTTTATTTTATTTTTTTGAATGCCTCATTTGACGACATGCTTTAGAATGACTTTATTTTTCATATTTTGGATGGTCTGCTATAGTATGACTTTTTTTTTTTTCATATTTTGAATGACTTTTTTGGATACGACTTTTTGACATCATGACTTCCATGTTCTGAAAACCAACCCGGGCGCCCGCGTCATCTTTTGCAAGCCAATCGAATGTCAGAGTCCATCTTTTGACAACCAATCACGGCGCAAAATCCATCTTTCTAAAAGCAAATAAAATGCTGGAGTCCGTTATTTGACAGCCAATCATGGTGTGAGCTGCATCTTTGTAAACAGAGGTTGAAGAGGATGGCAAACTGCCCTAAATCGTGTATTTCTTGTACTTGGTGTTATGGTGTGTAATACAAAAATGTTAAAACTGATTGTAATATTTAGTAATTGAAGGAAATATTTATAATTTGTAGCAAAAGTTTAGAATTTGTGTTGTTCAACTCCACGTTTAACCATTATTCTGCTACTTACTGGTTTTTAGTGGAGCTTGGCATCCAAAATGTTGCAATACTGCCATCTACTGGATTTAAATAAAAATCAGCAATGACTATTTGAAATCACATCACAACAGCCCCTTCCCACCCATGTCCCATTAAGAAGGTCGGTTGTTTTCATGGCTATAAAGTAGACAACCTGAAGTCATGTCACATACTGTCAGTAGTATGTAGCCTGATATTTCAGTCTAGAATGTCTGCTTCTCCAAGCGATGCCAATCAATGTATGCACTGTAAAAAATCTATAACATGTTATATTGGAAGTTATTATTAATTGCATATAAACATTACCATGAAAAGTGAAAACAATGTGCAAAACTCTCATTCAGAAATTGTCAACTTCTCTCATTAAATACTCATTAAACACAGCAGTACATTTTTTCCACAAGTCATTATGATGTCATTATCTTCCGATTATAATGCACTTTATATGTAATTATAGCATCAAATAGAATGTGTCTTATGTACCTTGATCGTTTGCTAACAGACACATGATGTGTTAATCATCAACTCCAAGGTGAGAACTAGATTGGATCAGCTGGAGGGACGAACGTTCTAAACCCAACTGTGCCTGGTTGTAAAGTGTACGCTGCTGTGATTGGTTGTTCAACTCTCAATCCACTGGTCCCTTACCCTAGCCCTATCCCTAATTCATCAATCATATCCCTCTATAAGCCTCTTCACACAAAAAAAAACCAACAATAAAAACTGAGCACGGGCAGACTGTACTTCCGGCTGATCCAATCTAAAATGCATCATCAGGAAGCCGAAATAGCTCAGTTGGGAGAGCGTTAGACTGAAGATCTAAAGGTCCCTGGTTCGATCCCGGGTTTCGGCAGAGTGTCTTTCCTATTATATCCGTACTAATAAATGGACTTTGCATGCACAGGCACTTTCAACTAAGCAGTTGAAGTAGATATACTACAGATGCACACATGGTGAATTTAATTAATCACAAATGTTGCCATATATTTCAGTGATATTGGCAATGTAGAAATATATTTCATAATACCTTCCCATAAGGTTATCTGCTTCAAGTTTAAGACCATTTATTAGATTTTCAAAGAGGGATTTCATTAAATATAGCTGCAGTCTAAACAGCTCAGGGCTCATCAAATAAGAATAAAGCTAGTGAAGAAACGATCATCACCATCACCCACAGGGTTGGGGTTTAAAAGAGTTTGAATTAAGCTATTGCTTCGGGATATGTTCTGACAGTAAAAAAAGGCTTTCCTCTTCAGTTGATGTCACTAGTGTTTCAGCTCTGTCACATTGCTGCAGGTGTACCTGATATCCTTGTGAAGCTTTTCTTGTCAAGGCGGGATTTGATGTCACATATCTGCCTCAGGGACTCAATTGCATCATGCACAGACAGGAACCCTGTCCAAATGAGAGGCACGGTGTACATATCATCACCACACAATGCATTCCAGGTGAGCACTATTCTGGTGATTGGTGGTCGTGGCCGTGGTGCTGTATTTGTATTGGTAAGAACTTTTGGTCTGCTTGTTCAGTACTCATAACCATCTAGAACGTTAACTTTGTGATATGTCATTGTGTTGGCCATCACCTTCCATGTCACATTTCTGCTAATATTACTTCGATTTAACGTGAGCTTTTATTTTGCTGCCATGTCCCAGTGGTCCCTCTTTCTTATCTACAGTTAAGATTGTCTGTGGTAGGAACTCATCAGTTATACCCTCATTGGTTAGCTGACAACATACTGTCTAAAACTAATATATTTTTCAATATTGCATTTACTCTGAGAAGTAAGTTAGTGACTGTGTGGTGGGAGGATAGACTTCCTTAGGGATATTAAATATCTTCAGCCTCCTTGCTTGCCTATCCACAAATATTTACGACACTCGTGAATTATGCACTGATTCCACCCCCCCCCCTTCTCTTACCATCTCCTTCCATCTCTTCATCCTACACTTAAAATAGAGCAATGGATGAGTGGCTCTCTCGCTGAGCGGTGATTCATATATCAGTTTACTCGTGGTCTTGTTTACTGAGGGAGGTCCTGCTTCTTTTCTATATGTCTACACTTTAATGAGAGCCGGAGATCGAGAGAGACTGGGAGAAAGGGGGGCAGGTTTGAGATCTAATGCCGGTGCTCGTGGGAAATGAGATGGGGACGGATGTCAACGGCAGCATGATGGGGAGTTGAGGTACTGTACTGGGCTGGCTCGATGTCTGTGTATTCCTGTGGCTTCTGTTGTTACTCACTAGCTTTGTGGTACATGAAGCAGCTTTATGCCTACATGATAAGTGGAATACACAGACCCACTTTCACACTATGATTGTCAACATTGTTAAGTTTAAAATGTATACTAATGCAACCATTTGATGAAACAACATGACACATAAGGTGGAAGGGCTCTGAATTAGGTAAATTACCTCCGGTGCATGCCAGTGCTGCTTCCCCTTGTCATCAGCATAATTTAAATAGAGCTCACGCCTCATGCTTAATCTAAGATGTCATCACAAAGTCATTGATCACTGCCATTAACTCAGATATTAAACATCTAATTTGTGGGCCAAAGAAATGAATCACATGACAGTTTACGGAGTTTATGATGAATATCTGTTCCCTTACAGAAAAGATACACGACTTCTCCATGCTTTCCACACGGGACACATGTTTACCACATGTATGGAACATGTTTACCACATGTTACAACATATGGTAACACAGGAAAAATATGTGAAGGAGTTTTCACGTGGGAATCTACATGGGCTTCACACATTACACTAAGAAAACGCTCCCATGGGCAAAATACACGTTTCACATGTGCACGATCACAGGTGTGTGGCCATGTGATCACATGGGGTTTTTGCACATGTGAAATTCACGTTTTTTTTTTCTGTAACAGTTTCTCTGTGTCTGTCTCTTGCATGTCTGTTTTATCCTTGACGTCTGCAGTAGAGTGTGCGTGCGTGTGTGTGTGTGTGTGTGCGTGCGTGCGTGCGTGTGTTTCCTCACTGATGACAGCAAGCTACCAACGGTGATCACACACCTTTGCGGTACTCCTGTTTGAGCAGCTGCAGCTCCTGATGAAGGATGTTCTCCATTGAGGTCATTCTTCTACCGAGTTTGGCCTCAGAGCGTTTCAGCAGATCAGACTGACGGCGGTCGGTTTGGTTCCGCTGCAGCTCAAACTGATCCACGCCAGCCTCCAGTGCAAGCAGACGGTCGACCAATGTGGACTCTAACTTTAACTGAACACACAACACATGAACAGTAAGATTTCAAACCTAAAGAACTTTACTGAGCTTTTTTTTTTTTTAATCCTCCCACTGCCCTGAACATTCTTTTAAAGTTAGCCACATATTGACATTGGCAACTGTAAAATAATAACTTCTTCTCAGATCTAAAGAAACAAAAGTTATTTCAAGGCAAAAATAGTTCAAACTTAACCTTGATATGGAGTTGTTTTCTCTATAACTTAAGTAGTGTTCTGTTCTGCATTGAAAGTTATTTTTATATATTTCTTTATTTGCGTATGACGTCACAATTGTCCATTTTTCATGGTCTGTTCGTTCAGTTGGTTATAGAGCGTAGTACTAATAACGCCAAGGTCGTGAGTTCGATCCCTGTACGGGCCAGAGTCAGTCATATCAACTGTAATAGGGAATACTGTATCTAGTCTTCCTACAGCTCAATCAATGTATGCACTGTAGTTTATTTAGGGAGTTACTATGATTCAATATAAAAAAATTTAAATAGTCAAAAAATGTACTCACAAGATACTTTTTTTCACAAGTCACTATGATGTCAGTAGTACTGTGATAATTTTTGCTTCGCTCTATCTATATGTCATATGGTGGAGTTGAAGTTGACGCCAAGGTTAGAACTAGATTGGATCAGCTGGGGGGGACGAAGGTTCAAAACCCTACTGTGCTTGGTTGTAAAGTGTACGCTGCTGTGATTGGTTGTTTAACTGTCAATCCATTGGTCCCTTACCCTAACCCTATCCCTAATTCATCAATCATATCCCTCTATAAGCCTCCTCACAAAAAAGACAATTACAACCAGACACGGGCTGAGTATCCGTGCCGTTAATCCAATCTAAGTGACATTGTAAAGAAGCCGAAATAGCTCAGTTGGGAGAGCGTTAGACTGAAGATCTAAAGGTCCCTGGTTCGATCCCGGGTTTCGGCAAAGTGTCTTTCCTATTGTAACTAAATGGACAAAAAAGTATCACAAAATAGCGTTATATGTTTAATACATTTGCGATGGACAAATATTTATTAATAACTTCCCATAAAGTGGGCTTCTTCAAGTTTAAGACCATCTGTTTGGTTTTTAAAGACAGATTAAATTTAATATAGCTGCAGTCTAAACAGAAGAGGGCTTAAAGATAAGAATAAAGCTCGTGAAAAAACAATCATCACCGTCACCTACAGGGTTGTGATGTAAAATGGTTTGTTCTTCACAGTAAAAAGGTTTTCCTCCTCAGTTGATGTCATTAGTCATTGACATAGTCGTCTCCTTGCTGCAGATGTACATAATATCCTTCCCAAGCATCTCCAGCTCGTTGTTTAACTGTCAATCAACTGTTCCCTAACTCTATTTTTAATCCCAACCCTAACAAAATATCATGTGTAGTGTCCCTCCCGCTGATCCGATCTTGGGCATCACATGGAGAGAGCGTTAGACTGAAGATCTAAAGGTCCCTAGTTTGTAAAGTGCCTTTACTATTGTATCTGAACACACAAATGGCCTTTACAGGCCCTCTCAGTTAACAAGGGACAATACAGCATACGAGCTGATTTTACAACTTCACGCAACAGTGGTTTGCACTGTTTGCACGAGAAGTCCGAAAAAGTGAGCGGTAATGTGAATGTTTAAACAAGTAATGAAGAAATATCCAGTGATATCACTTCACATCACATGTTATTCAGTCCAAAACAAATCTTACATAGCTACGATGATGCTGCTTAACATCTGAGAAAATTTAGGACAATTTTACTTGAGATATTATTGTAATGTCGCCACAAGAAGACTTGTAGTCTCAACAGTACATTTGATCTTTTCTGTACTGCATGAATCAGGAGGAGGAGCCTAATTATGTCATAGGTTTATAGTTCAATTGAAAATAACATGTCCATGCTTAAAAATGCATTTTGTCATTGTTGACATCTTTGCATAAATTGTGTGCACAGTGTATTTAAAACTGGAATGTACTGTACCATTTTGTCTTGTAGTAGTGAGCGGAGCTGCTGGCTGCCCTGTGCATGTGTCTGGATGGAGCTGTTGAGCTGTTGCTCTGTCCACTTCCTCAGTAGTTCTGTTTGCTCCTTGGTTTCTTTTAGCTCCCCCGACATCCTGCAAAGACACCAGGAACAGAAAGCAAAGAAATGAAGTCGGCTTTACTTTGAAATCAGACACCGAAAACACATTTGGGAAAGTCGATTTTAATTGTGTCTCAGGAATGCATATAGACTGCCTAATACCTGGAAACCTGAATATTTGAGAGCTGACAATGCTTGCTGTTATTTTATTTTTGTTATATAATGGTCATACTGGGCTTCACTTGGTATGTAAAAAAAAATAGAAAAAAAGATTTAGTGGTTTCCAAAAACCGATGTTTTATTAGCACATCCATGTCTTATAAACAACTTCCACTACGTAAAACGTCTGTGGTGTGAAACAGTGTCCATCATAAATCAATAATTTACAATCAGTCAATTATTTTAATAGAAAGATGCTTCACGTTCGGCTGCTGTGTTTACAAAAGCACTCTTTGGTAAAAAAAAATTCAGCTCAGCAATAATGTCACTTGTTTTTTGTTTGACTTGATGCCAGCCTCTGAATTGTAGCTCTGAATAATGTATTGCTTTCCATTACTCACATAACTTACTAACAATGTTAAAACGTCTCAGATGGAACCTGCGACCTTAGACAAACTGATAGAAATACTGTGTGAGCTGTTTTATACTATAGGACACAAAAGGCAGTGCATCTTGACCTTCTTTCCTCTTCTTTCTCCAATGTAAAGTGTTCTTAAAACAATCAATGAGGCAAATCCTCTTCTGTGTGCCTCTGTTTGACTCATGCTACTAATGAATGTCGACTGTCTCTCCACCAACACCTCATTTAGTTCATCATTCTGGCTGGCTAATCCGGTTAATTTTGACGAGATAACATTGCAGCTGATTTGGCTGGGTTTTGACCAGTTTTCAGAATCCGCCTGCCTTCATGGAGTTTAATCAGCCACATAATGTGAAGGGTTAGTGTGCTGCTGTTTAATTTATGGTCCTCATGCTGTTGTCTGCAAGATGTTTTCGAACATGTTTGATTGTTTTTTTGTGAGCTGTGTGTCACAGTTTTGGTCTTTCTGCTATTCCCTGTATCACCATCACTCTAGCGGTCCCCTGTCTCTCCCTCTGTGTCCATGCCCAGTCCCCTGTCGGCCACGCCCACTTAATCTGCTCCCAGGTCCCCAGTTTGCTCCACCTGCAGCCACTTTGCAATCAGCCAACTCAGTATATTAACTCCCAGTTTTCATTTGTTGAAGTGCAAACCTTAGTTTCCTGGAGTTCTGTATCTTTGTCAGTGTTTTTTTTTTTTTTGTCATGGTACCCTGCCTGAACTTGGAACTCATGTTACTATAACAAATCCTTGTAAGTAAACTTCAATGTTTGCTTCAGCCAACCTCAGTGTTGTGCCTTTGGGTCCTTTCTATTTTGAAACTGTAACACTGTGTAGAACTAATTGAACTCTGGTTGTGGCCAGGGTTAAGACCAGTTTAATTTAAGGAATGTAAGATGCTCCTTAACAACTTTCTGTGTGCAGCTGCTTTTCTGTTTGGTTTACGTAGCCTAAGAAGAGGACTAAAGTTTCTTATGGCCTGGCATATCTGGCAACATACACAATATAACAGGATTAACAGGAAATTGCAAAGGATCCCAGTCACTTGGTGTATCATTAATCAGGTGTATGAAAAAATGTTTTTTTTGTTATTTGTTGTTAGATATGTTTCAGAAACTCAGAGTTGCCGTTTCATCTATTTTTATTTATTCTTTTTTAGAGAACATGAGCAGTGAACTGATTTCCATTACAGATCTGAAATATTATTGCAACATATTAATTTGTCTCCCCATGCAATTCTTTTTGCACATTGCCGCCATCTGAGATCATCAGCGGGGTTCATAAAATCAACCAACATCCTTTGTGTGCCTCCTGCACTCATATTTGGAGATGGCAATGACTTTGAAAAGAGTTAGGACTGACAAGCCAATAAGTAACTCAGTAAATTAGTCAGTTGAGGATTGTGCTGAAAGGCAAATTTGCCAAGCAACACACTGACTAGAATATTGTAAAATTTGTTGTAAAAAATCTGGTATTAAGATTGCTTAAATTATAAATTGACATTTTTAACATAGTGGTTTTAAAGGAACATGGAGACATTCATTGTGAAAATTCATAATGCAAATATTAAATAATACATTGCAGTGTTGAGGAGCAACCTGATTTCTTCAAAAAAACATTGGTGTGTTGACCAGGTGAATTACTACAATATGTTATAGAAGTATGTCTCCATGAATCATGAGCACCAACACACAAGATTTGTTGCTCTCAGCACTGTAACAAATGCAACACAAGTATACGAGTATCAGCAGAAGGCCCCTTTTTGTGATAGTGAAGTAATACAGGCTTCAGCATTAGAAGGAATTCAGGTGTGTTGGGCTTGTGTTTACTCTTCAATTAAAGGCCTTACCTGTCTTCTAGTACTTTGACTTGTCCGTGTAGTTCAGACATGGAGCTCCTTTGGTTCTGGGAATGCTGTGTCAATGAGGCCTCCAGTCTTCGGAGGTCACGATGAAGCTAATGATAGAAAAACACAGTCACGTACTGTTGGAGCGTCTTGTGGTGCCAGCTTAGTTTACTGACCTCTACCCTCTGGTTTCTGCTGAGTTGAGCTGATTGCGCCAGTGCAGCACTCCTGCGGCCGCTTAGGACTGGGCGTAACAGTGGTGACCCACTTCCTCTGCGTTTTCAATTATTTTTATGGTACATGCTTGACCACTGGTCCACAGCTAATGTGCTGCCAGCACAGTGATTTACCACCCGATGCCTCCAACACAACTGAGTGCTGACTGACTCAGTGTGAGTTGAGGGCAGTCGAGGTTGGCTCTAGATTTAGTAGTGATGGAGAGCATTATAACATGTGCCACGTGTTTTAATCCAGGGTTTTAGTGTTGTTGTTTTTTTTTAATATGTAATGTTGAACTCCTAAAATAAACTGGACACAAAGGGCACTAAAAGCTTCTTCTGAGACCTTGATATCCCCCGTTTGAATTAATTTCACATCTCATTACTTTATTTTCACATGGTGGTGATGGCTGAGCCTGAGTTTACTTGATAAATCAGTCCACACAGCAGCAGTAAGCTCCACAGCACATGCCAAACAGCCAGCTGTCTTCTCCTGGATAAACAGCCAAACTCATAGATATATTGTCAGATTATTTCCTCCATTCACGCAGCATTTGGATGAATGCAATCATTACTTTACATTTAATACATTGACAAAACAGAACATTATTCCTTATTTCACGAGGACAGAGGAGAGGTAAGGGCTAAATGCTTTGAGGTAAATGCTAATACCAGCATGTTAAAATGCACACAAATTTGGGCCAACTTTGACCCGCTGGTGGTGTTGGATGAAAGTGCTCGAGGGTGAGCAGTGTCTTTATCAAATTTCACTGCAATTCCTGATAGTTGTTGAGACGTTTCACTGAAAACAAAACATTGTAATCAGTGATGTGAAAAGGAAAGTCAGAATGTCTCCAAAGTTATTCAATTTATCCAAAAACCCTTCCTGAACAAAAGTTCATAGCAAACTGTTGAAAAGTTGTTGATGCTCACATCTGGATTGACTTTCATTGCATTCTCAAGAGCCATACTGCTATTATAGCTCAAAATACACAATGCAATGCAACAATGCAATGTTAAATTACAGATTTTATAATGCAGTCCTTTGTACAGTTTAGCCAAATTGTGATGTCATGAAGAGACAGAGATAAGGATTTTTTAAACATCCAACTATGCATCATAAAAGTATTGACTTCAACAGACTTGTAGATGTCCTTTTAGTGTTGCAGCTGCTTTGTACATAGTGTGGATTTTTATTGAACTGCTGCCTTATGTCTCTTTTGCCAAACCCTCTGTCAGCATGGATGCACCGTGTCCCACCTTGACTTCCAGCTCTTTGAACTGTACATCCACAGCTGCCGTGAGCTCTGTGATGTCCTTCTGCAGTCCCAACACCTGCTGCTCCCCAAAGCTCACCCCAGCGCTCAGCTTGGTGATGCTGGCATCACACCTGAGATAATAGGTGGGGAAGCATAAAGGCCTGGTGAGGGACCACTGAATGAGAAAAGTGAGATAAGGAAATGTGTGAAGAGAGGGAGATGAGCAAAAAGGCTGGGGAACACAGGGATGAAGCTCTGTACAAAGCGCACACAATCAGACAAGGTCAACTAAAATAATCCAAAAGAAGGCTCTGCTGAATCCTGAGCAGTGAGAGTTTTCACTCTGAATACTGAACAAACACATTTGAGTGTTCCAGTGGTTGTGTTTGCATCTGTTGATGAATGAGTCTGTTTAATAGATTTGTCACCAAATAGAAACAGCACTTTGTGGAAAACTACTTCACAGCCTCTCGCATGCAAAACCTTACTTCTAACATACAGTGCATCCAGAAAGTATTCACAGCGCTTCACTTTTTCCACATTTTGTTGTTACAGCCTTACTCCAAAATTGATTAAATTCATTTTTGTCCTCAAAATTTTACATACACAATACCCCATAATGACAGTGAAAAAGTTTGTTCAAAAGTTTTGCAAATCTATTAAAAATAAAGAACAAAAATATAACGCGTAATAAGTATTCAGTCTTTGCTCAATACTTTGTTGAAACACCTTTGGCAGCAATTGCAGCCTCGCCTGGTTTCCTACAGACATGACGATTGGCATTCAGACCAAAGAGTTAAATTTTTGTTTCATCAGACCAGAGAATTTTGTTTCTCATGGTCTGACAGTCCTTCAGGTGCCTTTTGGTAAACTCCAGGTGGGCTGTCATGTGCCTTTTACTGAGGAGTGGCTTCCGTCTGGCCACTCTACCATACAGGCCTGCTTGGTGGAGTGCTGCAGAGATGGTTGTCCTTCTGGAAGGTTCTCCTCTCTTCACAGAGCAACGTTGGAGCTCTGTCAGAGTGACCATCAGGTTCTTGGTCACCTCCCTGACTAAGGCCCTTCTCCCCCGATCGCTCAGTTTGACCGGGTGGCCAACTCTAGGAAGAGTCCTGGTGGTTCCAAACTTCTTCCATTTACAGATGATGGAGGCCACTGTGCTCATTCGGACCTTCAATGCTGCAGAAATCTTTCTGCATCCTTCCCCAGATCTGTGCCTCCATACAATCCTGTCTCAGAGGTCTCCAGACAATACCTTGGACTTCATGGTTTGGTTTGTGCTCTGACATGCAATGTCAACTGTCGGACCTTATATAGACAGGTGTGTGCCTTTCCAAATCATGTCCAATCAACTGAATTTACCACAGGTGGACTCCAATCCAGTTGTAGAAACATCTCAAGGATGATCAGTGGAAACAGGATGCACCTGAGCTCAATTTGGAGTGTCATGGCAAAGGCTGTGAATACTTATGTACATGTGATTTTTTTCATTTTTTATTTTTAATAGATTTGCAAAAATTTCCCAAAAACCTTTTTCATGTTATAATTATGGGGTATTGTGTGTAGAATTGTGAGGGAATTTTTTTTATTTAATCCATTTTGGAATAAGGCTGTAACATAACAAAATGTGGAAAAAGTGAAGCGCTGTGAATACTTTCCGGATGCACTGTATTCTCTGTTTAGTTTGTGTGACCAGCATGAACTGCGGTAACCCTTATTTATCAGCGCTGCAGCCCAGCTCTCTTCCTTCCAGCCTTGGTTTAAGATACCATTACAAAGCCTGCAAAGGCTCTATCCTCTGGCCTTTATCAGCCCTTTCTGCAGGAGTCAATATAATATTTGTGATCAGTTATAATCCAGCAGCTCATTACTGAGATGCAAAGTGTGAAATTTGGGTTATTTCTCTGTAGACCACTACAGTGCTTCCATAAATGGCTGCACTGACAAACACACTTTATTAAAATCCACTGGCCCTTAGCTTACTTGATAATTTATAACTAATATGCAAGAGGTCATTAAACTGAGTAGCTGAGTTTTTTTCTGCTGCCTTTATTGAACAATAAATCAGCTTTGTTGAGTAAAAGGCAATCTCTCTTCTCATTGCTGACCTCTGAAACCCAATGGAGGAGGCATACTTGCTGTGAAATAAGATGTCCAAAAAACGACAACAACATATATGATGTGACAAATTACATTTCCTCAGATGTATTGGCCACAGGAAGGTTCAAAATAATTGAGCCTCTGTAGCTACACAGCAAAAACACTAATCCTGATGCATGTGAGATGACAGACACTTCAGAGCAATCCAATCAAATAAATGCAATCTGCACATACACAGAATAATGAGCAAGTGCTAATCAGCACCTAAAGTATGTTCAAAGCTAGAAACTTCACTCTGGTGAGAACAAATAATTGCATGTGTGTGTCTGTGTGTGCCACGATGGACTGGAGGTTATAAGACTGCCAAGAGTTGCTAGACAGGATGCAGGCTATGCAATCTCCCTTCATTAGAAGTAATGAAAAACATGTAGGGTATCAGCAGGGTAGGTCAGATCACTCTAATTGTTTAATTTATCTAAATAATGCTTTGTTTTACTTATCACACTCTGTTCAGTTTGGAGACATTTTTGAAGACGATACTTGACCCACGACCAGGTGTGCTTACCTGGCTACTCTTCCTCTTAGGTCTCCAATGCCAGACAGGTTTTTCTGGTCCAGGTTGTGAACAGCTAGTGTAATTCCAGAGGTAACGGAGTCCCGCTGGGCGATCTGTCTGTCCAGTGCCTACGCAGGACAAAGACAGTATATTTGCTGAACAATGTTTATTTCATTTTAAAAGAATAATATTTTTGTCGGCATTTTAATGTAAAACAAGATGTAGTTGAGAAAATATAGAAATGGTTCATTAGGACCTGGCAGAAAGCTGTGGCTGATAATTAATAGTTCAACGTTCATTCACTTTGTGTTCTCCATTTTAATGCAGTCAATATAAACTGAGTGTTAGAAAGATAACATCAAATTGGCAGATGTGTCATCACCACATTTGCATGAATAATCACTCTTTTGAAAAGGCCAATCACGTGTGCAATAACCTAACATCAAAGAGACAACCCTCTGCTTATCATGGGAGTAAACATTAATGATATGATTGGTCTTTTCATTTGATTCAGCAGAGCATTCACTTCACGACTTTGCCTCTTACTTCTTGTTGAGAATGAATTAGCTTGTAGGCATTCATGTAATATTTCAGATAATGATAGCCTCTAATCGTGCTAATGGGCCATTTGATGTGCACTGATGAAGCTGTGTATTTCTTTTTTTTTTACGTTACATTACATTTCATTTAGCTGACGCTTTTATCCAAAGCGACTTATAACAAGTGCATTTCAACCATGAGGGTACAAAACCCAGAACAACAGGAATCAAGTAAATACAATTTCTTCAAGAATTTTTTTTTGGATTATTGGTGCCCTACTTCTATAATGCAGTTATCAGAGTGGGGATTAATGTTGTGACTCCCAGCATCCTCTCACTTGTGTCATGAGTCAAATTTCCATGCGCTTTCCAGTAATTCTTCTGACTGCTGTTTGCTCGAAGTAAGTGCATCACTTGACAGTGTTTATTTAACCTTATACAACATCATTCTTTTTGTTTTTGTTTTGCTTGTACAGACAAAATGTGCATGAGCTGATGATGGTGATGATGAGGAGTCAAATAAGTTTTATTCAGACACTGCACCATTCTATCAGGTGTAATCAAACTCACTGGGCATGAGTCTGCTGCACAACAAATGAGACGTGAAGAGAGAAGATAAAGTGTGCGCAAGAAAAGGAGACAGTCAACCCATAATACCCACAGGATGAGAAGTAAAACATATTCAACATGAAACAAGCATAAAGAGAAAAGAACACAACTGGTACAGTAATTGATTGCATATACAAATGTGCTTGTCGAAACACCTACCCCCTAAATTTCACCTTTTACCCACTTGTATACCTGTATGTCCATGCTGAGCTGTTTGACAATGCGTGTAATGGTGAGTATGTGATTCTCCAGCAGCTTGCGGGAAAGTGCCTCGGCTTGAACAGAGCCGTGGTTGGACTGCAGACCTGCTGCCACCTCCTCTTTGATCCTAACTGCCTGCTCCAGCAGCACAGCCAGTGTCTTATCCTGACTGCTCCAACGACCTTCCAAGACATCAGGCCTTAATCAGGAGGTAAGCAGAAACCCCGGCTTTGAGTCATTATGTTTTAGAGGCTCTATGTTAGTGATTTTGGTAACTGAAAGATGTACATCACATGCTGCAAATCATGCAAACATTTTCTAACACTGGAGGCACAAATTAATTTACAAAGAAAAAAAAAAATCCTGTTACAGTATAAACAAAGCATTCATTCACCCGGAAGAATAATAGACAGAATGAGATGATGCGTATTGGTTTTCAAGCCCTCAGGTCATGTCTTTATGTGTGCTGTGTCACCCGGCCTGATGCGATTTTTGGATTAAGGATTAATTCTATCAATGTGATTCACAGCACTGTTAGAATGGTTCCCAACCTTATTTCCATCCCATCAGCAGGGGAAATAGAACTTATCTATATCTCAAAAACAGATTGATTTTTAAAACTGAATGAGTCACCCACATTAATTAAAGAAGGTTAGAAATAAATAACTATAATATACACAGCAATAGTTTTGGTTTGAATAAATGAATATAAAATAGAGCAAGTCAATAAGAAGAGTTACCTGCTGTGACTCTGAGAGAGCTGTAGCGTTGACATCCTTATTTCTAAAAAGAAACACATTAAGTATATTGGCATCATGGTTAGCATCCAAATGTGTCTAATCATCTCTTAGTTTTACTCCTCTGTTAAATATATCATCACTTTTTAATTTAATAGAACATTCAATATTCCTTTGCAGACATAATGAGACTGGTATTGTGCAATATAATAATATTCTCTTTTATTAATGCAATATATTAGGCAGTGATTTTCAGTTTTAACATACTCACAGGTTTGTGCTTTTCTTCAGCCAGCGCTTGAGTTCATGTGTTTGTGTTGTCACTTGGTAACTGTGGTCTCCCTGAGTGGGGTGTGCCTGCTAGCCAGCGTGAACAGAAATGTGAGAATGATGTATTGTCTATGTGGGGAGGCAGCTTAGCTCAGTAAACCAGAATATTCACTGACCTGAGAGTGTGAACATGGGTGTAACTGTAAGAAACTTATCAGTCCCCGTGGCAGCGATTCTCATGACAACAGACCTCAAAACACATCTAGATGCACTTTTGTCAAATGCAATTAAAAAGTTACCAGCTGTCTTAGACTAGGGTGTTCTGGGAATATTGATGGTATGTATGGCCTTTCTGTGATTTTCTCTGATAACGTTAAATAATGTTAACGTTAAATCATATTTGTCTTCACAACCAGTCACAGCCATTTGATGTAATCAAATATTGTATATGATCCAACATTTCACCAGAGTTGGCCTAATTGTGTTACTTAATAGTACTTATTTACTTCCACCAATTACGAGCCTGATTTTCATGAATCTTGGTGCGAGGGTGTAACATGGGCCACGGCAGAACCCATTCAATTTTGGAGCGGATCCAAATCACTTGGCAGATCCACAATTTTTCAATATCATTAACACTGTGAAATAGGGCATGAGACAAGAGGGGTGTACTGCAAAGCGAGATTAGAGGAAGAGGTAGAATATCGGATCCAAACGTAAGAAAGTACCGCTTGCTGACCAATCAGTTCTCTCTGAAAATGTCATCACCAATTGGAGAAGATCCTGTGGAGCTCGGAGCACCAAGTGAGACAGTCCTCTGCGGCGGGAGGGGGCACTGCTGGTGCTGCTGCTGGTGAAATGATAATACTAAAATGTTCATACACGTTATGAGAATACATCTAAAAATAATTAAATAAATTTAATCAAAAATGCACCATGTAATTAGTCAGATCTTTCTGATAAGGATTTCAGCTGCGGCTTCACTTTCACAGTCGGCGCACATCCTTCCATCATTTAGCAGCTGCAGCTGTGCTGCTTTCAGATGGATTATGTGGTTAACTCCATTATAGTCCATTATTTTTAATTATTAATTGTTCCTCGTTTTTTTTAAAAAATATGTTGCTATTCTGTCGGTAAACTTATCCATGTTTGTGATTGGTCAGATGCTTCAAACACCTCTTTTATGTGAACGTGCTCAGAGCCTAAAGCAGAAAGCCTGGGTTAACAGAGAAAGCTGTTAACTACTGTCGTAGTACCGATTTTTAGCTTTGTTTGGACCAAAAGCCTGGGTATGTTGAACTTGCATCGTAGTACAGCCCTTAGCTAAATGTCATGCATCTTAAAATCCAGTAGATAGCAGTAAAATTTAAAGTGACAAAACATGGGCCATTCTTGAAATACAAGGACTCCAAATCACAATCCACACTCACGGGTAACTGTAATCCTGGTACACATGTACTCGCTTTAACCTAATACAGCAAGCAGACATTATAGAGCACGAGAGGACACTGGTTTCAAAAGGGAGAACCAGAACTGGCACAATTGTAATATCACCAGTCGTGCATTTTAAAGTAGAGTGGATTATTGGCCTTGGTGGAGCACTGTGCTGTCAAAGTGCCCCTGTTTTTCATTACTGGTTTAACATTTTAATTAATCAGGGTCTATTGCATTTGCCTACGAGAGTCCAACAATCAAGATCATTTCTACTCTGACATGTCATCGAATATTTATCTAAAAGAGCTTTGAATGCAGCTGAATGTAGCCAATGACTGTGCAGATTTCCAAATGCAAGTTACAGACTTTTAATTAAAATTCTGAGTGGCTTTTTACATTGATAGGAGAAACAGGTATTTGCATGGAATTGTTGAATCTGCTCCATTGTTGTAGAAGGATGACAGAAGCTGTACTTTTATAACAGGCAAAAGCTGTTGGTTTGAGCCTTACACTCATTGAAAACATTCTAAAGTAAAAATGCAAATTCAAGTCTTTTCAAAAACTACACTATAGCTATTTGTGTAACGCACTAAAACTTGAAATCACTTCAGTGTAGCTGCCCTCTGGTGAGTACTAAGGAAGTGTACTTGCACCAGGTATGTCTGATTCTTGTGGCTGAGACAGTAAAACAAAATGTGATTATTTGAATGAGGCAAATACAATAAGGCCAAATAAATTAAGGCATCAGTTTGATATCCCATCCACAATGTAGGTATTTTTATTACATGCCACTGTAGCTATCAATGGAACAGTGAGCTTTTTTCTGACTGATTTATGATGACCAATTCCCCGAGTGAAACAAAAGCCAACCCTCCATTATCACACAGTGAGAGAAGTCTAGTGGCATTGAGTTAGATACAGTTTCATTCAGTGTAGGAACACATTTCAGGGTTTTTCCAGAGTCTGTGTATTTGTTGTGTGTGTGTGTGTGTGTGTGCGCGTGCACAGCAAAACACACACACACACACACACACAGTGTAGTCTCTTATCAACAGGACCAGGTTCATCGAAAGGAAAGGCCTGCTCAGTCAGACTCATCAGTTTTCCACAACAGCCCAATAGAAAAGGCTATGATAGTAGAAAAGGATCGTTGGGCTCACATGCTCACACTTCCATCTACTTAACTGAAAAGGGGGTTCAGGGCAGCAGGGCGGTTGTAATTCAAGTATATTACTTTGTTAGGATGGATTAGATATCAAGAGTTCCTAAACTACAAAAAAAAAAAAAAAACTTCTTGGCTCCTTATCTCCTGTTTGTGACAAATCCAGGTAAGTCATAGATGCATCTGTAGAAAAAAATACAAGGTGACAGAAGTTATGTGCCCTCATCTATAGAAGTCAGTGTTGCTATAAATTATCACACACCATTGAAATCTGATTAAATAGCTTTGTCATTATTAGACGGTCAAGGCAAAGAGTCCCCAACAGAAGGCATCATCAACAGCCCTCATATCTTCCTCATCACTCCTACAAGTGATGCACTTGTATCACATGAACAAATATCCATCCGAGCAGCACACAGAGCCTTGGATATTCAGTTCCTCTCTAAATGTGTCATGTGATTAAGTTTGATCTGTTATAACATTCTTCCTCTTTGTATTTTACTTGCACCAATTAAAATTTGCCCTGTTTACAAACCAAGGGTAATTTTGTGACCTCTTCAGTGTACATGTGTGCGACAGAGTTAGATGGGGGGAGGTATTCATTCTACTGTTACTGTCTCAGTGTTTGTTGATGTGAATGTGGGAACAATTTTAACCAAGGGGGCAGAACAGGCCAGCATTCCAACAAAGGGCCAGAGGGGAAGACGTAATGAGTTATTATACACATCGCAGCAGCGCAGCAACTAAAAAGAGAAGAGAGGCTGCTTGGTGCTGCCTGCTCACTGCTGCACGTGGGTGATAACATTCACTGAAGCCTGACCTATTTGGTTGGGAGAACATCAGACATAGCTACAGAGCAGAAACATGAACATGGCGCAAAAGAGGACAAGTCTTTAAAGGCTCTACAGTTTCACTCTCATGGTCAACTCTAGCTTTACAAAGGTCAGTATTTTGAAAAAGTGAATCTATAAGGTGTAAATCACCATGCACATATCACACACACACACACACACACACACACA
The DNA here is from genome assembly GCF_022577435.1 of Embiotoca jacksoni. Taxonomy (NCBI): domain Eukaryota; kingdom Metazoa; phylum Chordata; class Actinopteri; family Embiotocidae; genus Embiotoca; species Embiotoca jacksoni. The sequence goes on along the minus strand of NW_027185436.1, from coordinate 15,865,878 downwards.
CACACACACACACACACACACACACATCAAACTACAAAGAGACGAACTCAGATGGGCATGACGGGGGATCCACAATTAAATCATAAATATCTCCAGAAGGCACTGTGGGGTTGTGTTATGCAATCGCCAGCAAACAGATTATCCAGTGACATGGTTGGCCAGAGGGAGGCGCGGTGCACTCTTCTCCTTCATTTGAATAGAACAATTAATGGGCAAGTTTGCCTTATCTCTGTTTAATCACAGTGGACAGAGCAGAGACTCAGAGATAACCAAGCGGAGCGTTTAGCAAAAAAAAAATGTTTGGGTGATCTTGCAGTGGTCACCGTATCTGCTACAACTTTACCGCTGAGGTGATATAAATCTTCAGAAGATGAGATTTCTTGCCATCTAACTAGCATACTGCGCGGTGTGACATCAAAATTGACAGGGCTGCTTGCATAGGAATTCTACAAGTTTCGTTGGGAGACTGACAGCACCTTCATCATCACACCGTGCGTCTCGTCTTGGCACTCTAAACTGATCATCAGTGTAAGTGCACCCGAGCTGCAGCAGCCCAACTGTGACATCCCTCCACTACACAGAGTGTACTCAGGCTGGCTGGCTGCTGCACAGGCACCATGGAGCAAAAATCACCTAAGGATGAGAGCACTGCCAGGGGACAAGAGTCTCTGTCCTACCAGCGGAGGATGTGGAAGAATTTCCAGGAGAAAACCAAGCCATGGCTCAGTCCTAAACTGGGATCGGAGCGTCGCGGGGTCGGGGGGGCGGAGGGCAGCAAAAAGGAATCGGGGTTATGGATGTTTAAGAGGAAAAAGAAACAATTGGACCGGGTATTTTCGTCGTCTCAACCGAACCTATTGTGCTCAACGCCGGCGCCTTTTGAAGGAGACAAGTCTCTTGGAAGCGACGAGATCCCCGGCACCAGTACTGACGGACAGTCTCTGTTACGTTCCCTTGGCACAGCTTCCGGTGCCACCGGGAGCAAACCTGAGCTGACGGTACACGGGAGCCCCAAACTCCCCGTGTCCCGGCTGATCATGTACCAGCAGAAGAGCTCCTCTCTCGGCTCAGCGTGCTTCGAGAAACTGGTGGTGGACCCGGCCGAGATGTTGGGAGAGGAGGAGCAGCTGCGTAAAAACGCAAGTGATTCTGTGAGTAAAAACGTGTGTGGCACAAAACGCATCTATCAGATTATCCATTACTACCAAGCAGGGCTATTAAAAAGATTAAAATCCATAAAAAAGCGGGCTGGACTTCATTGCTCTGAAAATCAAATACAGGAGACAAGTTTCATGATGGTGGTGCTGCGACGTCCTCAGTGCTGCTCCTATATCATGTGATGCGCTCATTGATTTTCCAGTCCACTGATTTCTTTACCCTATCCCGAAGCTTCAAGGACTGTATTGGCCAGATGAGTACAGTGCCAATGTGGACCTATGCAATCATCGGCAACAGCAAGCTTACATTTCAAGCTGCCTTTTTTCTGTCATGTCATTGCAGTCACTCCATGTTACAAATCCTAGATTTGTAAGCCCTTTTAAAGACTTCCTGAGTGGATTTCTACACAAGCCACATGCTGTGATGTCTCTATCAGCCTCTTTTTGCCTGCTCATCCTTTTGTCCCACTATAGGGACTGTTCCCTAGCTTCACAGTCTGTCTGTCACAGTGTCCTTGCCTGTAGACAGTGGCTGCAACAGGCCCGTGCATGCTCGATGGTTCATCATGTCTTCTCTTTCCATTAAAAGTGGCCAGTTAGCATCACACAAACCCTCAGCAGTGTTGTCGATCGATGACAGGTATATTCTCACGCCACTCAACAACGAGTCAGGGTGCCCCATGAGAAATGGTATCAAAGGGATGTGTCAGCTTGTGTAGGCTAGTTGGGAATGCTATGATCACAAAAATCACACACAGTCTAAGACATGAAATAAATCTTGAAATTATAACTCGTAGTCATAAAATACTATCTGACAAGAGGAGTGATTAGAGTAAAAATCTGTAATGTATGAGGATACTGAAGAGGCTTGAAAGCACATAAGGGCATTCTGTTTCAGTGGCAGCAGTTACTGCAAAGCTTTTCATCTAAACCACTTTTAAGTGTCCCAGACCTGCTTCTAAGCATCATCCAGATAGCTGTCTAAAAGTGATTTAGCATACAAGTATACTTCTCCCATATTGAAGCTGGCAAAGATCTCCAATCCATTAAATCTCTAGGAAAAGTGCAGCGTATTCAGTTGAAGAGGTAAAAGAAAGTAAGTGCTAGTGACTCCACTGAAATTGATCTTCAGCTTCATCACAGCACTTAGCAGTTACATAATATGCAGCAATATCACTGTGCCAAGTAAAGTTTTAGTATTCAGTTACCTCCTGTTGTTGCTATGTTTATCCAAGCTTCTGTTGGTCATTTGTTGGACTTTCCACATGCTTTGAAAGAAGAGAGCAATATATCATCATGTTATCAGGTTATCGTATATTAATATAGTCCTTTGTTGTTAGCTTGACTGTATACATATACAATCATAGGAGTAATGTATACAGCCTGATCTTAGTCTGATATTTAATGAGGTTAGGGGAAGAAGAAATGATAAAAGAGGGCATGACATGATGGGTGATGAGAGGAAATAAAGGGGAGGAAGACAGATCAGACAGGGTTACAGGTAATGAGAGATGATGAGGGGATGAGAGGAGGTCAGATGAGATAAGGCGAGGGATGATGTGAAGAGTGAAGATGTAGAATTAAGATGAGAGAAGAAGGAGTGAAGAGAGAGGGGATGAGAACAGATGAGATTAAATTTAACTTGCTATATTAACACCTGGGGGGTAATTATTGAAGTGGGAAAAAAAAAATACTCAACCTTATAACCAAAAAGCCCGTAATACAAATTTCTATGGTTGATGTATTTTTACATGTGCATGCACACTGATTGCATGTATTTGCATGTGCATATGGATTTATGTCCTGCCTAAACACTGACCAAGCCCAACACAAATTATAACTCCAAATCCTGCAATTTTATAGTCAGCCACAAACCCAGCATTACAGTAGGTGAACGTATAACTTCTTAATAGTGGAATGAGAAAATGTACAGCTTCAAGCAACAATTTCATAAATTAAATAAGAAAATAGGGAGCATAAAACCCAAAAGCCATTTCAGAGTTTGATTTGGAAAGTGAGTGATGGAAGGGATTAAAGACAAGCTCTGGAAGTAATTCTATCATTGAGTCAACACAGAAAAAAAAAGCACATTTAACTTTTCCTGCTTTCAATGCTGAGTAAATCTTAGTGTATTTCAGGGAAAAACACCAGCAGAAATAAAAAATGATTAGATTAATATTCCCAATATTAAGTCTCAGTCCCCTTTGGACACACCATATTTCACTAAATGACTTGTGCCTTTGAAGAAATAAACATATTATACAGTACTTATGGAGTTTTTAGTTTATTTTTCAATTTTAGTTGGGCGGGGGGGGCCTTGCTGTGTGGAGTTTGCATGTTCTCCCTGTGCCTGCTTGGGTTCTCGCCAGGTACTCTGGCTTCCTCCCACCCTCCAAAAACATGCATGTTAGATTAATTGTTAATTCTAAATTGCTCGTAGGTGTGAATGCAAGTGTGCAAGTCTGTTTCTGTCTGTCTTTCTGTGTTGGCCCTGTGATAGACTGTCCAGGGCGTACCCAGGCTTCGCCTAAAGTCAGCAGGGCCAGGCTCCAGCCCCTCAGTGACCCTGTTCAGGATAATGGATGGACAGATGCCGAAGCAATTCCGATCTGACATCACTTCCGTTACCTTTACTAAACAGTATTGATGGATATCTTTGTTTGTAGGGCATCTATCACTGTCTTGATTTCACCTTCCTCCTTTCCTTAATAGAGTTGCTCTTCAGTAAATGCTGTGGTTAGGTTTCTAATCTTCAGTCTCTGGCTGAGTAACCTTTCTGTCATTACCTGACTGACCTGCTAGAAGCCTGATGTCAAGTACAAAATAATAATATTGACTAGGGCAGCTTAATCTCTAAATGCTCTACGCCATGTCCCTGGCACGAGGGAGCGTGTGCAGTGAAATGTCATTACATCTCTTGCATTGAGCATGAAAGAGGGTATAACAGTATATCTGCAGTGTGTCCAAAATGGATCAAGTTGCTATTTGTAATGAATGTCTTTGAGAAAGCCTCATCGAAGCCTATTTAGATAGGATGAATTTTACAGTTTCGTTTGAAAGGAAATGTTACGTAAAAATAAATAGGCTATGGGTTGTTTTATTTAACTTAAGTTGAAGTAGTCTTCTGACCAGTGAATGAGTGGGCTACATATTCAAAACTATTGAGTCTGTATCTGGCAGTGGGCCATGATCAAGAGTTGGAATATATTAATTCCACAAGAAGAGACTTCATATTCTCTGCAATAAGATGGAAAAAATATGTGCATATATACACTGGAGTTCGAAAATATCAGTATATGGGATATCAGCAAAAACCTGTGCATCCCTCGACCTGACAATACTCAAGTATCTGTATAGGATCATCTATGAACTCATAATGGCGAACAAATTTAAATCACTGTTAAACAAGTGTGATTTATTTCTTGCCACGACTACCTAGTGTGATACATTATTATTATTTTTAATTTTTTGTAGCTCAAATGAGTTTTACCTCATTAACTAAACATGCCACTTTATCAGCCTGTAAAGTAAGCTATTCACTGTTTCCCTCTGACTCAATCACTTTGCAAACTGCTGTATAATGGACATAAATATAGACACATTACATATTTTCAGTTTTTAAATTGTACAGTCTTGAGAAAAGGCAAATACAAATAGGCCTAAATAAATGAAGAAAAAAACCCCCACAGAAAATCATTAAAATTGAGAAGACATATACTGATAAAAACAATGTTTTTGTTTTTTTTGTTTTTGTTTTTTAAACATGACTTAGTCAAGACTATTAGCTAATAGGAAAGCCAGAAATTGCTGTACCCGAGAAAAATGTCCGGGTCAGCAAAGCAAGCGGAGGTCAAAGGTGAAAGAAGCTAACACGGTAGCATCTACGTCAGTTAGCATCTTTAAAATAGCCCCCCCCCCCCCCTCCCCCGCTGCTTGAGCTGGGCATACATGCTCGCGCCCCCGGTCGACTTCCAACGGATTTAAATGTGCCCTCAGCGTCAACCCAGTCCGTCTTTACGAAAGGTGGAGAGCAGCTCGAGTATGTTTCAGGTTATAAGGAAACACAGTTAGTGCTGCAATAACTGACCAGTGATGGTCCAACACGGACGAGTCCAACTTGTCCATTATATTTAGGAGTAGCATTGTGTTTCCGGGTGTTTAGTCAATTGCACATTCGGCGCCACCTTGAGGTGAAGCGTTGCATGGCGGATGTTACGTGCTTTAGGCTGACATCTCGAGACAACTAGCCTTAAAGTGGGATAGTGGCGGAATACAACTTAGTACATTTGCTCAAGTACTGTATTTAAGTATAATTTTGAGGTATTTGTACTTTACTTGAGTACATTTTAGGCACGTTTATACCTCGCCTCCACTAAAGCTCGGAGGCAAATGTTGCACTTTTTTTTTTTAACTCCATTACATTTGTCTGACAGCTTTAGTTTACAAGCTCCGTTTAAGATTCTACTTTGTCATATACTCTTTCTGTTCAGTGAAACACATGTATTTCCAAATGTGGTGATTTTTGAATTTGTGTGACTGGGATTTGCTGGAACATGCTTTTCTTAGAGAACAGAAATGATAATCGTATGGTATATGATGCATTAATGTAGCTTAACTATCAGTTTGAACTTTGTTAAAATAGGCACAAGCTTAAGTAACTATAGATCACCAAAATGCCCTTTAGTTCAACAGCAATATAAATCCAGAAACATCATATATAATAGAAAAACACAGATGGGGAGCATTTTTTTCATTGTGTGTGCTTTTCCTACTTCAAGTACATTTTACTGATGATGTAGGCTACTTATTAAGTAAGGTTTAGAATTGAGGACTTTTAGGTGTCTTGGGAGTATTTCCACAGTTTCTTCACTTTTACTGAAGTAAACGACCTGAATATTTCTTCCACTACTGATTTTTTTTTTTTTTCATTCCCCATGTTTTACCACCGAAGATAATGAAGTCAAGACATTGTTTCCGAGTGACTTTTATTGACTTAATTGTAATATGCATAATGTGAAAGAGAAATATTTCATTTAAACAAAACAAGGTATTTGATAACAAAAAAAATTCAGTATGCACGTTTTGTGTTGCTGCTCTGAGACTTAGTACTCTGTCTCCAGTTTTCAGTCATGTCTTTCTTCTGCTTAGCTCATATGGAGTACTTTAAAATATTTAACACTTACCAACCAGGGAAGTAGGTTTTTGTGTCACAGAGGCTATACACTCAGCCTAATGCTAAATATATCCAGTGTAAAATGTGTGTGGTTGGTATTTCCATTTGTGTAATCTCATGGATAAGGTGAATCACAATGTTTGGAGGGAATATACTTCTTTTTGGCTCAATGAACAAGCGCTTCATTCTTTTAAAACACTGAGATAGGATGTACTTGAACGATTTTGAAATGCTACAGTGTCTGTGAAGATGATCGTTTTTTTTTTTTTATTGGTCATACGCTCAGTCCGTATAGAATAATAATTTGTGTATCTTCAGTGCCTTAAAGTGGTCACAAGGTTTACAGTTTGAATTAAGTGGAACCTTTGTAAATATTCCTCATAGTTTGTTGATTTGTTCAGCTACTACAGGTGACTATAACCAACCTCTTGGAATATGTTCTTGTTGCATATCCGGTAGTGTATTTTGTTTTGGTTTAGTTATTGTGCTCTTTTGCTCATACAGTAACTTGTTCTGGCCTTGTTCTGGAACTGTCGTGATGGCATCTTAAATTAGGATTCATTACAGCTCAGGGGATCATCAGTTGTAACAAATGCTGACAAGCGCATGATTGATGCTGACCTCGAAGATGTCTGGGCATCGTGAAGAGAAAGAAAAAAAACATTTTTCGCCCTGACAAAAGTGTGACTGACACCGTCTGGAGCCGTTGATGGGTTTTAGCTCACCACTTTGTGATTGAGTGTCTCGTAGTGCCAGTGTGTCAGTTTCTCTGCCAGGAAAATCTGTCAACGACCTGTAGTAGAGGATTTGAGTGCTTTTACCTGTAGACAAGTGCAATTGTGAGCAGAAAATTAAGATTTAATATTAGTTAAAAGGCTGGGGCATAGTGGCTGATTTGTTCGTAATGTGCCTAATCCCTTTGCTTTCAGTGTTGCCCGTGTTCATGAGTTCAGTTGTTCTGTACACCGTCTCTGAAATGTGTCTGCGGCAAAGTTACAAGGTGTTTTTGTTACTTCTTGCCCTCAGTGATAAAAAAAATAAAAGCTGTCCTTTTTCTTCCTTCCATCAGCCCTCACCATGTTCCTTTAGGGATAACCTTACCTGCATTGTCTCCTTGTTCTATCTCACGTCCGCACTCCTCTAATCCAAATCTTAGCCTCTCTGATAACTGCACTCCTCCCTTGCAACAGCTTTCTGAGGAAAAATCCCAAATATACCTCGGCCTGTCAGGAGAACAGTCTGTGCACCGCAAGATGGGAACTCTGCACTGTGACATGAGGTTCCCCTCCAGTGTTGTTATCACCAGTCTCACTCAGTTCTATCTCTCAGTCTCACACTCATACGCTCAAGCGCATGCACATACAACTAAGGTGTATGCAGGCATGCACACCCGTACACTCAGTCTAAACCAGTGTTATTGTAAGGCAAGTTAAGCATTGTAGTCTAGACTGCTAAATGAATCAGGGGTGCTGATGTGCCTTGCTGAATGGCATCATTACACAGAAAGAGAACAAGTGATCGATGTGGCTCTGGTTTTACTCTCAAAATAAATTCCCTCCTCCTCTCTTTTAATATGTTAGCGTGCAGTGATTAAGAATGCACTCTGTGCAAAAGGACAAAAGCGGTGGCAGACATGATTGTCTGTGCGAGTAATGAGAGCGATGGGTCAGCCTTTAAATCAATAGTTGGAGCTTCCTCACTCTGAATGCCAGATGATTAATCATCTCTGAGCAGAGTCAGACCAAAACAGTGGCTCAGTGTAGGAAGGGGACGTGTGTGCAGGGAGGGTGGTCAAATTACAGATTGCATCCAAAAGTGATATTTGTTGAATTACAGGAAAGATATCCGAGTGAAAAAATAACTTGAACTACCGTTTAATTTTCTTGTGAAGGAGCACAAACAAGGCCTCTGTGTCTGTTACCTTATTGTATCTTTCTCTAACCTCTAACCCAGACTCAGTGGGAAATTAACAGCCTTCAGCCTGAGCTATGACAGCTTTTATAAGTAGGTTGGATGCACGTGATGAAAGCAAGGACACAGACGGACAACAAGGATGTGGCACAGGTGGGCTGTGGTCATTCTTTCAAAACAGCACATGGCGCCTAAAGGCTGTGGGATGTTTTCCCTACTCCTCATGCTAATCAGACATAGATCATTTGCAACTCAATGTAGGCTACACTTCCTCAGTGGTGAATGGATATTGAATATTTGCAAATGAGCTACTGTGTAGCATAGATCGAGCTGTCCCAGTAATCACTGTGTCATAAGTGTCCACGCAGCTCATTAAGACCAATGTTGGATCTTGGCCAGGACCTGGATGTTCTGCATATTAAGAGGACATGTGAGCCTGTCACCCCAGCTCTGATTGCGCTCCTCATGTGTGGTGGGCCGTTTTACCTGATTATTAATGTCCATCTTTTTAAATACAAATGTATGTGAAATACGAATTATTCCTAAATCCACTCATGCATTTTAAATGATCTGATTTGCGTATTGTTGCTCTGATACCACTTCCACTAAACACGGACTGTCCTGATATTTGTCTGTTCTTTATTATTTGTAGATATGAGGTGTCAATTGTTTGTGATTCTTACGAGATGAGATCGTGGCTGATAAATGTCATTAAGTGGAAAGTAAAAAGTTACATTATATCAAATATCACCTTTTGTTCTGTTTCCTGGATCAATTTTGTCAGAAAAAAAATGCCACAATTAATTTTTTAACAAAATGGCAAAACATATAAAGTAGCCTATTTCACTGTTTCTCAAATTGTTGTTGTTTTTTGAGGTCTTACCAAATCAACATGGAACCAGGACAGTGGATTGTTAGCAGGACAGAGTCTTTCATTTTTACAAGAAGCTGCAGCTTTTGAGCTCAAGGGAAAATCCTTATGTGCCTCTTGGGTTTTCTTTGAAGTTGTTTTAATCATCTGAAAAGCCACTGTATTGATCCTGAGGGAACAACAGAAGACTGAAAGAGAGTTGTTGATACTGGGGTTAAATGAGTTTGTAAAGAGGGTGTCATTTATTGAAACACCCACCTCACCTTTTACATTACCTCTTTTTTTTTTCAGCATTTTGTGAATTTGGTAGCAATTGAAGAAAGTGAACCTGAACAAGTTGGCTGACCTGAGGGCTGATGTAGAGTTCAATGTATCTATAATATTATACAGTATCTTACCTAAAATCTAAGGCGATATCTAGTCTCTTATCACAATACAATAAAATATTGATATATCGGCCAGCCAGCCCTCCCTTACAATTTGGCTGCAAACTGCAAAACATGATGTAGGACTTCATTTGAATCAAATGATCTGTTCTAGTTCACTTAACACATACACATAATTTTTCATTTTTTGATGGCCTGCCTGTTTTCTATTCTATACGCTCTAGCTCTGTGTTCTACCGGCTTTGTTTTCCTCTGAATATTCATAGTGGTAATCTGTGAGTCAGATTTCACCCAGGGAGCTGGGTGATTAAGGCATGGTTGTGTGTCCACCCATAGACCCTGTGTAGCTTCACCCTGCTGTGTCTGTCACTGTTTTGGTGTAGAAATATCTATAAATTCACCACCAGATTGATGGGTTGTGTTGTAGCCTGTCTGATTCCACAGTGGGGTTCTGTTTGTTGAGGGCAAATGTAAAAGTCTTTCTGACACGAATGAGCAATGGCTTTGGGACAGATTCCCTCATCACCATTGTGTTATGCAGCTAATAGTTTGGAGCACAGAGGTTTGGTTCAAAAATATTGCAAAGGGAGGTAGAATGGATTTTAGTTGTTTGATGTCAGAGCACAGGAACATAGGCTAGGACATGAGGGAACAATATCAGCAGTAGGATTTAATGAACTGTGAGAGCTGACAGACACATACAGGTCAAACAAAGCAAATAAAACAATGTGGCGAATTCAGTTTCCTTACAAAGGTGAGAAAAGAAGTTTGGGTTAACTCAGCTTAAGCCAGTTGGCTTACCATCCCAACATGAGGCGGGCAGACAGCCTGCAGACATGACTGCTGCTGTGCTGAAACATTGGTGTGGAAGGATGCACCTCATCTAGGCTGAGGCGAGCTGGATATATATATATATATATATATATATATATTTTTACATGCAGGCTTATTTTGTTTATTTAAAGCATCCTGCAGGTCAGATGTTGTTGTTGATGATTAGAATGACAGCTGTGACAAAAGGGAAAAGCCTGCTGATGTATGTCGTTTTTCATGCACACTTTCAGTGACACCGTTTTAACTTCGACAACATGAGTGTGAGAGATCTGCGTCATACAGATACGGTAACATCATTTCTGACATATCTGCGCACTTGGAAAACTTCTCTTTAGAGACAGCTATGGTGCAATTGTGCATACTGAAGCTAATATTTCATTTTTTTCTTGCAATCAATACAAGAAAGATCAAATTGATTTCTTAGTAAATGTTGGTTCAGTGGAAATCTGTGATGTTGGCATCCTTCCAGATTTTATGCTTTTATTTAGGGCTCTGAATGCATCCATTTGGCACACGACCATAGATTTATCAAAGTGTTATCCACATCAGAGCAGACAGTAACATTACTCCAGTATTTCTGTGCCTTCATTCTGGGATGATGTCTCTGTGCGCACAGCTGACGATCAGCTCAGCCTGTCATTAGAGTCATTTAAAGAGAGAAGTGATGGTTTTTATCAAAGTGAGCCGCTCCTCACTGGCACTGCTGTCCTGGCTTGTGGATTCACTGCAGCTTGGAAGGGACTTAGTGCCACCTACTGGTACAAAGCTGACGTGGCTCTCTGGAGAGAAGAGATGAAACTGGCAGCACATGATAAGCAGGGCTTTTGGCTGACTGGGTGCATGTGCCGCTGAGCAATCCACTGTTATCAAATCAAGGCCACGTTCTACACTTATTATTTCTGAACACCCTGCGCTCTGACATTGATACAATAACTTCAAAACACTTACTGTTACATTTTTACATGGTTTGAAATCCTTTCTAAATTATTTTTAGAGCTCCCATCTGGCATCAGTATGCGGTGCTGTCACTGACTTCTGGACTGCACTTAATATCATTCATATAAATATTTGTTTTGTTTGTTTCCTCCTTAACATTAAATTGCAACATTCTTCCTTGTTTACTTTAAGTATGTCTGGAACAACCTTTTCACTCATTAAATTGCCTGCTATGCATAAAGACTTTGATTTGTCAACAACCAGTTGGGGCAGGTGGTCCCTGGCTTATGTCAAACATGATCTGTGATTCTGATAATATTCATGTTGCACGACACCTCTTGGATTGAAAGATTGTTGAGAAAAACAAGGAAAAGTTACTGTTATTTGGCATCATTCATGTATAATGTAAATCAGAGTTAATTAAGTGATTGTAATTAATATTACAGCTCAGGTTAAATGATTTCAGTGGTGTCCACTGCAACACGTATCACCAAATATTGTTGAATCAAGAGATGTTTTATTGCTAAAGGACTCTGACTCGTCTGTGTTTTAGATTGATTAACCTTAAAGTCTAAAATCTCTGGCAAGATTCTTTGCCTGCTGATTGTAACTCAGTAGAAATCTCAGTGATTGGTGTTTTCTGAAGTTTTGAAGAAGCTGGGAGGCTTTTGAATTAAGGCGTGTTGAGATATTTTTCTCTGAGCATGTGCGTAGGCGTCTAGGAACATTTGATCTGTGTCTCTGCCATACATTCTTGGCCGTAGAACTCTTCTTCCGTGTGAACTATTGAGTCTATCTCGCAACTTAAATTGGGCTCTTTTTGGAAAAACATACAATTTCAGCGTACCAACTGTTCATAAGAGCGAATTATGACGTGAATTGGAGGCAATTCGGAAAAGGCACATTTCACAGGGCTTAAAAGGTTCATTTCTTTTTTGTTTTTGTTTTTGTTTGTTTTGTTTTACCACTATCCCGCTGCAGCACTGACGCATTGCAGATCAATCGATGAAAGCTGGAAAGTGTATTCGTTAAACACAATGTTTTATTTATCGAATACTCAATTTCTTGGGGGTGAATGAAAACTGTTGAGCTGAGTCATCAATCTTCATCTTCATTTAATCTCCTATAAAATGTATAAGAATGAAAAACATTGCTGAGATATGTCTTCATTTTCTTCACAGTGCCCACTGCTTTCATGTTTTGCCTTATTTGTTTCTGTGCTACATGAGGTGCCGCCGCTCTCTGTTTCTCAGTATTCTCTCGCTCAGGCGTCTTTTCTCTCTGAGGGCTTCCTCTGATTTCTTGCTCGTCCATCCATTCCTCCCACTGTATCTCCATGAGTAAAGTGTTTTCCTCTTTTGTTTTAACCACAGGGTCACTTTTCACGTCACATTTTACTTCTTTGGTCGCAAAGTTTTCATCAAAGGGATGTAAACATGGGATGGCGTCATCTGATTTAGTCGGCCGTGAGCTGGTGTGAGCGAAACTAGAGACATTTGTGGTTTCATCATCAATAGGGTCACTGTCACTGGAGGACATATGTATACAAGAGCTCAATGTCTCGTCCTCATCCTCGTTCGTGCTCTCTATGAATTCTTCCTTCATTTCCATCATCCACCTTGAAACGACCCTCATAATTTGGTCCAGCTTGTTTTGTATGGGTCTCTCTCCCGCTCCTTCCACTTGTAGTTCTCTCAGCTGCTCCTGAAGCACCGCTGCTATCTCCTCTCTCAGTGCATGATTCATGAGGAGTTCTGAATGCAGCTCTGTCATTTGCTTCTCCACCTCTTTTTTCACCATCCTGTTGATCCATAGGATGCAGAACCGCTTGTCGTTTGCTCTCTGCTGTTGTGTCCTGACAAATTATGAAGACATAAGTCATAAAAACAGTTAACTGATGAACTTCACAGAAATGCCACATTACATTCGTTGCCTTATTTAGATACATTGCAAAGGTAATTGATTGTAGTGTATGCAACATTTGTATTAAAACGAATTAAAAAGTAGAAAATGGCACACAAAAATATACCTAGCATTCTTCTTCTAAACATATGTGTAAGAACATTACCTGAAAGGAGAGAAACTAATCGGTTTCTTTCTGCCAGATTTTACCATCAGGATAACTTCTTGTCCCAACTTCTCTGTGCAAAAAAAAAAAAAAAAAAAAAAAGGCTCTTATGTCTTATTTCTTCTTTATACCAAAGCCACTGGGAAATCTCTGGTGTTTTTTTTGGACATTCTAAATCAATACACCAAAATCTACATAAGGACACCAACAATAAGGTTTGAGCAAGAGTTATTTGTGAAACCAAAGCCGAGCACGGTGTATACTTATTCTCTATTCTTGAGACTGAGAGTATATGGTCAAAGATTTTTCTGTCTTGATTTCAAAAATACTTTTTAACTCTTGCCCCAGCCCAGTGAACCGCTTACTGTTAAGATGATGGCTAGAAATATAAATTAGGAATTTGGATACCCTGAAACTACATTTTAAGGAGACAGCAACTCAGATCAATGTTGAAGCTGTATGTAAGACCGATATTTTTGATTTGGTTAGTTATGCAAAATTACTTACTTAATACTTGTTGAATGTCATGGCATTATTTTTCTTCACTGAATTGTCAAATGATAACATTACACAATTATTTTACATTGAATAATATTACAGATAATTGACCTACCTCAGATAAAAAGCGGTTGAAATGTCTTCTTTCTTCCTCTTTTTGTAACTGTACCAAGTGTTGTTTTTTCCTTTTGAATACTTTTGAAATTCTCAGAGCTTTGCAACATCTTCTCTGGAACTATGTTGCCATGTAACATCCCAATACATTAGAAGCATGATTAATCCTTAAATAAAAATAAGCTATAATAACATATATTTTGTGTTGTGTTGGGCAGTGTGTGTTGTTAATGCCTGGGATTTTAAATCACTACTGATAGGATGCATTTTCTTTTAGATCATTTTGACAAATGTCTGTATTTAATGTTCAAATTTCTCTTCATTCTATTCTAAGACTGTATTTTTAAAAGTAAACTTGAAAACACTGTTTTAGTTTTAGTCTCACAGACTCGTCACTAGTTTCTTCTAAAAATAAGGAGACTACAAAGGCATACTCCACAGTTGCTATATCAATAACAACATGTATGTATAACTCTGGTATTTTGATTGGGGCTATCTATTTTCTTGGCTTAATATGAAGAGGAGTATCTGTAATGTTTGGTTTTGTGTCTCCATGTGACAAACTGTAAATCAGGCTCGTTTCCAATTCCCGTCAGTGGCCTGCTTGCCATTCCGTGCTGTGCTGGAATGTGTACTTCCAACAGGTGGCTGCTATTTCTAAGTCATGATTATAGCCACCGGTCATAGCCTCTATAAAAAGGCTTGCCATGGCGTTACTTTTTATTTCTCTTTATTCAATTCTTTGCTGCCTGTCACTTTCATTTAAGCTGTTTTTCTGTCTTGCCTCTTTGCTCTCCAATTTGTCTGCCTGCCTTATCTCCAAATCAATATACTGTATGTTTATTTCACCCTCCAATGCAAGGACGAATAGTAGCGTTAATGAGTTTTGCTGTCTCTACAAAGACGTGTGAGGAAGGTTGTAGTTCATCCTGGCCAGCTCTCAGTGCAAGGCGTGTGTTAAGTTGTTGGTCTCACATTAGTGTGCTGCACCGTCTCTGGTGATCGCTGAAGCGGTGAGCTTAGACAAGGATTCTTGTTCCCATCGGTGTGCATATCTGCTGTTGACACAGTAGCTGTGCTTTGCTGCTGTGAAAGACACTTCATCTTTCTTCCATGAGCTCCACAGAGTCCGGGGTGAGTTTCATATCACAGTGCTGTAATGGTTATTTACTACAAAGCTAGTTAAATCATCTATACAGTATGACAATTTCCTTTTAGCCAATGGATCATTATACTGATATCTTATACGACATCTGCACTGTAAACAGATATGCTACTGAAATCCGTTTTGATAAACAAAATATACAACTAACAGTTCGACTTTAGTTAAATATGTTATTTGCTTTGACACATTTGACAGAAATTGGTTTTAAATTGCACACCTGAAAGCTTCCATCCTGTGGATGTGATGTTTTACGTTAAAGACATGACAGCAGTGACTCGCCACAAACGAAGCACCCCCACGCCCATACACATCAGAAATACACACATCAAAATGGATGAGTGTCAGCTTTATAGAGCTCATGAATCACAAATGGAGCTATTTGTTTGTGTGTTTATTTAGCAGATGGTACCGCGTGTGTAGGAGAGACTCCTATATACTTTGTTCTGTCTATTGTGGCGTCACGGCAACAGGAAAACAGCAGTGTGTTGTTGTGGGTGCGTGCTCATGCATATCATTTTATTCTCATCAAGAGAAATGTAATTTTTCCTTTGAGAATGCAAAAGACATACAAATGTTCATATGAAAATGAAAATGCAACCACATGGATCGATCAAAACAGGGTCCATCAGTACCTGAATCAAAGAATGCATTGACAAGACAAACACAGACAATTCTATGACTGAAATCTGTATTCATTTACTGGCTGAAGACACAAAGAGAGAGACAGAAACTTCAGTGAGTTTTTGTTGCCTGTGTTGTTGCCTGACAATGGCACTGAAGTGTCGGTCACCATGTAGAAACTGAGAATATTACGTTCCATCAGCCATCTGCTCATCCCCGTCTTCCTATCTGCTTTAATAATGAAATCTCTCCTGCTGCTTACACTCATTTGAAAACCAATACATTATCAGAATACGGTATTAATTCAAGAACTCTGCCTACCCATCTGTTTATCTACATAAGTTTTATCTTGTCTCACGTGGATCGTTTCCACATTTCCTAGACCCTACTGACCCTACCGGCTTACTGACTGGTGACAGTGACAGTCCTGCGTTATAATGTCACTGCAGAGCAAATTTAAAATGTATTTTGGATGAGATGAGCGAAAATGTCCTAACTATCAATGTAGGATCCTGGAGCGAGGACAGTTTTCATGGTGAAGTCTGCTGTAGAACATTTATTTTCGTAAGGATGAGTTTTAAGGGACCGATAAGCTCTCAGTGGTTATAATAGAACCATGCGGTAATATGAGTGTGCGTGTAGGTGTTGCTATAATGAAGGAAGATGAGTCATTGGATGAAACTTGAAAGGGTTGCTACTACAATCACTCAGGTCTGGAGAGTGGGCTTCTTTCCAGGTCTGGAGTGTAGGCTGCTGCGATGACACAGTGTGTGGGGTAACAGCCTGGGGTTGTTCAAGGAAATGCCTCGACTAAGCTATCGTGATATATCCTGCATTTTTTTGGGCATACTTTTGTCTGATTGTGCTTATTTCTGTTTTTGTGGGTAACATGTAGGCTTGAGTTGTCTTGAAATGTTAAATATATGTTTAGTATAAATCTAAATATATCAAGAAATCCCAGAAATATTATGCTCGGTACTGTTAAAAACCTGCACTTCCAAGATGGAAAAGATGTCAGGACTGTTTGGGAATATTTTGGGAACCGGTGAGCGAGCTTGCACAGACGAAGCTATGTGCACTATTTGAAGCATCTGAAACACAGGAAACGCAGTCAACCCGCAACATTTACAATTAAAGCCGGACAAAGTCGTCTTCTTGATTTAAAAACTTGGTTGATTACGGCTACAAGACCTGTTTGGAAGAAACTAAAGGATGATCCACTATACTTTTTGAATGATTTATACTAAAGAATTTATTAACTTACTTTTATTTTGTGCGTAACATACCTTTCATTTGATGTTTTTCCCAAAAATTATTTTAATATAAATAAAATAAAATTATTACAATAGGTAACATGAGAATTTTTTTTCGAGGAAGAAATGATTAGTGATGTAGTCATTTTTTGCTGTGAAACACCTTGAAGTTTATTTATGCTTCAAAATAATATACTGCAGCTCAAAAGTATTAAAATTCTCCAATTAATTATCATTCGACTGCACTGCAGGCTACTCCAATATTATACGTGTGACACTGACATCTGTTTACCAAATCATTGAACCTACTTATTTGTTTCTTACAAATACTAGCATTTGTACAACAGAGCAGGTACAGGTTGGATCAGAGGTCTTCAACAGAGGGCCCTGCAGGGGGTCCGTGAAATTTTTGGTTGATTAGACAATTTTTCTTTTTTTTTTTTTAATTGTAAAAAAAAAAAATCATAAGTCATTTTTGACTTTGAAAATGCCGGTCATTTCGTGACCAACATGCCATAGCGTGACTTTTAGGTCACTTTTTGGCCGCCATGCCACGGGCACACTGATCAACGAAAACAAATTATTTTGATAACTTTTAATTCCAAAATGTTCAGGAAGATATTTAATATCACTGCAGAGCCCCTTGAAAACATGTATATCTACTATCCAAAGGACGTCTGCGGCAATTTTGGTCGCATTTGAATGAATATTTGTGGACGGTGGAGTTATAGGTTGCAGTGAGCCAAAGATTTGTCACAATGCTGCCTAACTCCTGGGAAGATTGGTGGCGTAGTGGGTGGCACTGCTGCCTCTTAGCCAGAAGGTTTGGGGTTTGAGACCCCCCCCTTTGAAATGTCTTTAAATACACATTAACATGAATCCAACACATTGTAGCGAATGGATAAATGGAGGCAGAAGATGTTATCTTTCAGTCAGAAATGCACACTTTCAGCAGGAGCTCTCTAAAGCTGGGCACCGGTTCACTCACTGCAGGAGACTATCCTGGACCTGTCCCTCCAAGCCTCCTGCACTCCTCCAGTTTAATATATAACACAATTTTATACAATATATGAAGTAAGGGGCCCCTGCTCCATCTCTCTATCAGTTTGGGGGTCCTCGGCCTGAAAAACGTTGAAGACCCCTGGTTTAGATTATTGTCATTTCTTTTCCTTAAATGACAATTTCATCATCCTGAAGTCCCCTGGATAATTTTGTCACATTGTAGTGGTATAGTTCTTGACATAAATAGTTCAACATATTTTTTTCCCCCTGAGAAATCATGACACGGTGTTGAGATTCCCTTTAGCCTCAAAACCCTTAAGCCTCCTGATGGCTCTTCTTGAGAGTTTATGAACACAGTCTCGTAAATGTGCCTTTTTTTAATCAGTGAACCAGAATTCTCTCTGCTCACAGTCTCATTCTTTGTACTGATAAGTCAACCTGGGGAGTTTTAAGGCCACCCAAGCTGCAGTGGTGCTCTGGTTGCTATTTGTTGACTGGTATACATGGTTTGTATTTATATACTGTATATTTTCAAAATGACTTAATGTTACAGCTGTTATGTCTTGTTAGTTGTAAAAATTGTCACTATTACAGCTGCTCCTTCCACCAACAAATACTGTACAATACACATCTGTTTTAATTGTCTTAAGCATAGGCAGTTAACAGAGATACTGCAAATTTAAGATGCAGAAACACCTTTGGGAAAAGACATAGAAAGACAATGGAAAATGATATGCAGTATATTAGATGACAGAGAAAATGACTACCAAAAGGCACTATAATGAAGTTGAAACGGCCAACTTGCTTTCAAAATCTGTAATCCGAATTTCCTGTCTTAATCACACTATTTTAAAATGCAAGATACATCATTGCTAAAAATTACTTGCATTATAAAGATACATTAATTAGGTTACCATGTCCAGGTAAATCCATCTTAAAAACACAGGATACTTGAGACAATTAAAAGCTGGCAGGATAGAGAAGGAGGTTTCATTGTTTTATTCTGCTCAGATCTGGATTTTGCCAAAGAAGCTGCTCCAAAAGTTTTTTTTGTTCTGTATGTACATTACTCTGCAAAAGGCACTTCAAGCATTTCAGATGCTTAGAGTCTTATGGATCATGCAATACCACCATCTGATCAGGCTTAAATTCATTCTACAGCATTACAGCAACTCTAAACATTAAGCCGGAGCCTTTAAGAATCCTCTTCAGCCAGAAGATGAACAAGGAGTCCTCCAACAAATGATATAGCTCAGCCCATCTCGTCCTTTCCACATCATCGAATCAGTCGTGGATTACACAGAGACAGAAATATCTGACTCATCTGAAATTCACAGAAGAATTGAACAACCTACTTACCAAGTATCTTGAAACAATATTCACAAATGTACCTCTGAGTTTGAAAAAGCATTAACATCAAATTGTGATTTAATGCACCTTGTAGAGCATTACCTGATAATAATAATTCTAGTTTAACTAGACATTGGACTCATTTTAAAAGTATATTCAATTTAATTGTAGTGCCTAATACTTTTATATGGTACTGTATAATTGTTTCTATTGTGTGTGCAGTATTTTCAGCTACACAGTTTTAAATGCCTTTAGACAAATTAGAGCAATGAATACAGGTTCAATTCAACCAATTATCTAAAGGTCAGGGTCTTCCTCTGAGTGGGGGACCGATTACATTTAGTTTGTCTTCACATTTGTCTTTGAGATGGTGAATGCAAATTGGCAATCTGACGCTGTCCAAGGACACTCACATCTCAGGGAGGACAAGAGACAAAGAGGGGGTAGAGGGTTGGGCTCCTAATCGAAATAGTCAGTTCAAGTTGCAAGGAATGAACCAAGCAATGTCAAGGAGTGGTAGAGGAGGAGGGAGAAAGACAGACAAAGACATTGATGGAGACAACAGTAAACAGAGATACTGAAACCATCAATACATCCAGGAGAAGCAGTGATTGTCCCTGGAGGCTGTGTTCAGTGTCTGGTCTGGCTCCCCATGTGTGCTTGCCTGTTCTGTTGACAGACACTGAGGCTACTCTGCTTTAAGCTAGTGATGCTATGCCCTTTGTACATCTCTAAATCCCGTTGTCCTTCCTATGTCCTGACTTAAACCTCTCATCTCTCTGTCCATCCTCTTTTTGTTTTTATTAGGGCCCGAGCACCAAATAGTGCGAAAGACCTATTGTTATTGATCTAATTTCTCCCTTGGATTTCATTTTATTTGAAACTTTTGCCCTCTCTTGTTGTTCTATTAACTGTATTTGCATTTCATTATCACTTTGACTTCATGTCACCGGTTTTATTATTTCTGTTTTGTCATTTTTTTTTTTTCTGTATTGGTACTGATGGTGCCAAAAAGTGTAAGGCCAACTTTCTGATGCGGCGATTCTAAGAATCAGTGCACAGAAAACATCAAATGGTTAATAACACAGATGACGTGTTACAGGTTAAAATCAGAAAAAGGAAAAAGGAGTGACAACAGCAGGAGCAGGAAGGGCAGAAGTTGGGGAAAACATCGGGTGTGCCACCTGTACCAAGCGTCTTGCAGGGAGCTCCTGCTGGGACAGAGATTAGCTGATCTCTGTAATTGTATGCAAAGCCATCTCCTGGTGACTGTTTTACATTTGTTTAATTGATTATTGATTTGAATTCTAGAGTAAATGTCACAAGCTTGCTACAAGGTTTGGGGTATGAAAATGAAAAAAAAAGAAATAGCCTGTCTTGTGCACTTGTCTGCCTGCTTATCTCTCCATCCTTTCCTCTTCCTGTCCGTCTGTCGGCCCGCTAGTCGAGGCCATCCTGCTACTACCAGTGATAAAGCCTGTAGTACTTCCTGTTTCTTCCATTGACAGCATTGCAGGATAGACGAGATTCTTGCAGAGGCTTTGAAGAGCTCATGTCAGCTCCACTGTCAGTTATGTCATGCACCGTTTACGGCTGAAATGTTGTTTTACTGCTGTTATGCTGTGCATGTTTGTGTTTGTTAATGTGTATGCTCTATGATCTGTGGTGAGCAATGAGCAGACAGATGGTGCACACTCCAGGGTTCAGTGGTGCAGACATGCCAACACAGGAGATTCAGGCAAGGATGGATAAACATGCATTGGGTGTGTTTGTTTTTGCATATTCGGATGTGACTGATTGTGTGCGCACATGAGAGTGTGTGTTGAGAGGAAACGGCCTCACACATTTAGACAGGCATGTGCAGTTGTGTGTGTAAAGTTGTTTGTTAGCTCAGGAACAGTGCTGGCAGGTTACTGTGTTTACACAGGACTATATAGCCTTAATCGCCACATGTTCACAAACTGACGAGAAGTGCAGACGTACACATGTTGTGCTGAGCGTGCAGTTATTTTGATCTCTGCTCCACCAGGTTCTGGGTTATGTTATTTCTTTCCTGGCAGAATTGTTTTGGCTTCAGGAAAATGTGCCTCATTATGGACTGCATTGAGGCATCATCTATTTTGTTGTTGCTTTTTGTCTTGCGGGACCTCCGTGGATTTTTCATCCGTTTCACTGCCACGCTGTAAATTGTGAGGATGAGACGTGTTGTGTTGGACTGAACTCAGCAGCTGAAGTCATAAGACCTGCTGACAGACACACTGCTGAACAAAGCTAACGCAACAGCGCAGTAGAAAGGGACAGCTGTCGTGTCACGTCCTGGGGTCTGGCTCTATTGTAATATAAGAACACACGTACACGCGCACACACACACACACACACACACACACACACACACACACACACACACACACACACACACACACACACACACACACACACACACACACACACACACACACACACACACACACACACACACACACACACACACACACACACACACACAGCGCTCCCTCTGTGCCTTGATAGAGATTTGTTGTGACTCTGCAGGGCTGCCTGTGCCAGGAAGCAGAGTGGCACCTCCCTGTTGTCGTGGCAGCCACTCTGTTTTTCTCCCTAAATGCAAAGAGATCAAAAAGGTAGTAGAGAAAAGAGAGAGGAATGTATACGCTCCCTGTTGTGCAAGTCTCCCAGATTTTTCTTCTTTGTCCTATTGGATTTTATCTTTTTATATTTCCATCCCTCCTCTTACAGTATAATTTTCGTCACTCCTGCTCCTCATACCCACCCTCACACTTTTTCCCTTCATTGAGACGCCCATTGCTATTGTCAGATGTTATATGTCTCCCATTCGGCCTCCTCCTTTCTGCTACTGGTTTACCTTTCAGGTATCCACATGTACGCACATTTCCATACTATTTGATGCTGCACTTTACCAAAGCACATCTCCCTTTTTTTTGATTGTGAAGTGAACCTTTCCGCACAGTCTCCCAGGATCAGACTATATTTTTTTTCCTTTGGACTGATAGATCTTGGTGAGGAGAATCCTCAACATGCATGATATGAATAAGCAGCAGGCAGAAAAGCATGGCGGATGGCACTGACAAAAATAGAGAAGCAGAGAGGTGGTGAGATTGGGGTTTCCATTTTTCACAGATTACACATGCAATCGAGGAGAACACATGATACTGTTATTTGCAAAACATGCTGGGATGTTTACAACGTGAAGTATGCACACACAGATCGTGCACATTCATCTTGGTTGAATATCTTCTTGTTTATTGACTATTTTAAGTATTCCTGAGCAGTGCACAAATAAATAGCCTCATTAAGACAACTTTACTTCAGGCTGTTTTTTTGTGGGGGTTTTTTCATACTCGCTGTACAACTCATTGTTTCTTACACATTGATTGGCCACCCAAGTGAAACAAATAGCCTGAATTACCTCAGCATGATGACCTAAGGAGAAGTATCAACTCAACAGTAAAGTGGTGTCTCCACAGCTTTGGTGGTAATTGGTTTCAGACGGAAGTTTTTAGCACTTCTTTTGTTCAAAAGGAAAGAAAAAGTGTTTATCCCAATTTGCCGCAAGGTTAACGTGGCAGTCTGTCACGTGCCTGTTACACTGTGTAAAGGGATTGCACACCACCAGCAGTACAGCTGTTCAACATTTTCACACATTTAACAGACAACTTCAGGAAGGGAGAGCCAATTCTGTTCTTCAAGAATGTCAAAAAGGGAAAAGGCAGCAGAAGTGTACACTATACTGGCATGTTTTTTGGCAACATAAAGAGTTTCATGGCTCCAAGGTCTGTGACTAATGTAGCGCGGTACACCTACGCAGGTGTTTTCAATTACTCTCCATGATTAAGCCTGCAGTCAGGTTGACGTCGGTATAGTGTCAAACTCTGAATGAGAAGATGTTGCCAAACTGTGTGTTCTCATGCCGCATTTACATCATATCATTCAGACCCTAATGCGCAGCGAAGTCAGAAACTCACGCCAATCTACTAATTGTAATCCCAAGTCATAGACATTGGGACATCCTGACAGCTATGGCATCTCCCATTTGGTGTAAAAACCTAAAAGAAGCATTAAGAGTGTTTTGGCAAAATGTCAGCGGTTAGTCCAAACAATATAGAGTATCAGCAAATGCATCAAACGAATCAATTTGAAAATATTTGTTTGTATCTGGTTTCACTTATTAAATAACTGCTCTTTATAGTTAACACTGCAGAAATATCTCATTTGGGGTGTTTACAGGAAATTAAGTCATTACAGTAGAGGAGTAACTGCAGGGGGAACCGTCTTGGGACAAGACTCGGTCAAAATTTTGTATATGGCTGGACTGTATATGAAATCCCAGAAGGCAAAATGAGGACTTTTAATTTGAAATGAAAAGAAGAAGTCATGGCGTTCAGCGGCAGTGTCATTTGATCTCGTCAGTCAGTTGTTGAACGTCTGTCACTGAGCAAGTGACTAATACTGAGATTTCTCCTGTTCTCTCCTTTGTGGTGCTTGCAGTGTTCTAACAATACAGGTTGTCTTCCAGCTGCATCAATGAAAGGACAGGAGAATGAAGGAAATACAAGCAACACAGAGCTGAGAAAAGGATTTAATAATTTAAGTGAAAATGCCTTTTTGCGTGGTCCAAGTTTATTTTGGGGCTTTATAACAGCTGCCAATATTCCAAAAAATTCATATTGAATGGGAGGGGGAAAAAATAGACTCTAGGGAGAAACTCTGGGCAGCTGTTTGTGTCAGGGTGGCTGGTTCAATCAGCAGCTCCTCCTACTGAAGTGTCTTTGAGCAAGACACTAAACACCAATTGCCCTTAACGGCAAGCAGCTGCGTGTATGTGGGGAGATGAGTGGCACGATGAAAATGCTGTCATTCCTATGTCTATTCAAAATTTCTTACTGCCTCTTATTCTTGGTACTTTCCATCACTGTTTTTATAATAATAATAAACTTTAAACTTCATGCTGTATTGTTCAGTGAAGCTGATATGTAATCTTGATCAAATGTCCAGACGAGAGGATTAGAGAAGAGAAAAGCAGTTCTCGCACTGGCTAAACATCTGCAGAGACACAGAGACGGCAGCTGCTACCGTTAACTTTTTCTTTCTTTTTTCTTTTTTTAAATTTTTTATATCGTTCCATCCTGGAGAATTTGTCAGTCTACAGTGAGTATCTCTGCACAGTTGTGTGTGTGTGTGTGTGTGTGTGTATGTGTGTGTGTGTGTGTGTGTGTGTGTGTGTGTGTGTGTGTGTGTGTGTGTGTGAGTGACAGCGAGAGCGAGCGAGAGAGAGGGAGAAAGAGAGGAGAGTGAGTGAGTGGGAGAGAAAGGGAGAGAGAGCAATCTCCCGAGTTGTGAGGCTGACTGACCGCCTGTGGGTAATGTAAGAACCTCACAGCTGGTTGCCCTTTGCCGTGCATGAGCAAGGTACGGAGCCGAGCCGGTGTTTGTGCCTGTGTGCTTCTGTCATATAGGAAAGTAAGCCAGCAGCTGCAGCAGCAGCAGCGGTACAGTGGAGCGTGTTCAGTGTCTGGATGTTAGCGCTGCCTCTCTCAGCTGCGGGACGAAGCCTTACTGTAGGTATTCATACACACTGATGCACCGATACACGTGTACACAACGCTGTTTTGACTGTCTACCTTGTGCGTTTCCTTCCAGGCTCCTCATTTCTGTGCACTCGGAGTTCTTGAGTTTTATAGTTACTGGTTTATTGAGTGTGAAGGGAAATGTGGTTGTACAGGAGCTTTCTTTTATTCCAATAGTATGTCAGTCCTGAGGATTTGAGTGAGGGGGTGAAGGGATTAAACTGTGCCGTTCATCAGCCAAATGTTTCCATCACTACAGCACGCTCACACATTTGCATGCAGAACAAATTTTCATACAGAGTTTCCATAAACCGGAGTTTCAGCTTTGTTCACGTGGCAATTTGCTCTAAGTGTTGTAAGCAGAACGCACTGGACATCTTGGAGAGATGTGCAGGTGTGTGTGTGTGTGTGTGTGTGTGTGTGTGTGTGTGTGTGTGTGTGTGTGTGTGTGTGTGTGTGTGTGTTTGTATTTGTGGCAGGTGATGGCAGGGTGGAGGTGCAGTGGGTGTGTCGTGTCCAGTTTCCAACAATGTGGAATATGAGCTGGCTGCTAGTGTGACATGACATGGGACTGTTGTGAGACTCCAGGAAGAGAAAGGAAGAAAAACAAACAAACATGAAACATAACATAAAACACAAATGTCACAGATTCAAATGAGGAAATACATGGGATTCAGAAATGTGATGCAGATTGGTGCAGTTGAAGATAGGTATATTCCCGCTTGTGCTTACATCTTGACGAGAGAATGAGTAAAACATTAAAAAAAAAAGGTTAGATTGCTTATGTGCTCCTCACCACGGCTCATATCCCTGTTCAGCACCCCCTCCCTGCTCCTCTGCCATAGTCTTGTTTCCTTAATTCCTGTTTCAAGGGCTTGGTGCTGAACGTGCTCAGAATGAAAGAAAAACATGACTAGTGGAGTCGGGGGACCGGGAAGATAGAGTTGGAGGAGCAAAATGGTGAGACGTGAGAGAGGGAAATGAGGATGTTGAGGCAAGGCAGCAGAGAGAAAAGAGAAAATAGGGATAAACTAAAGTGGATCGCCGGAGGAGGGTGAAGAGTAATGATCTAATGGGAAGATGTGTGTGGCTATCTTTCCTGATGTTCCTCTTATCCGAAAAAATGTTGAATAAGTTGCAGGGGTTCTTCAGGCACCCTTGGATTGGAAACACAGTTTTCATCAATTTTCAAGCTTGAGATCAGTTTATGGTAAGAAAGCATTTCATAAAAAGTGATTTTCACGTCATTCCTCGAAATCTGTGTTGTCTAAAAATATTACTTGTGATCTCTTCCAAGTGATGATCGCAAGAAAAGGGAGTACTTGTTTCTGAATTCCTCAATAGTATTTCTAGTTATACTGCTTGATCTAGTAGTGTACAGTACATGCATAATGCTCATTATGAAGGAAGCAAATGTATTTTAGATGCTGAGTGCACAATCAGCAACTGACTTTTATGCAGAATGTTGTTTCCGAAGTGTGACTGAATAATTTATTTTGTCATGCAAATTGAATGCAGTACAATACAATGTGCTGTGCGCACTTCAGTAAATGAATGAAGTGAGCCCACATAAAAGCCAATAACAGAAGATAAGCATTGAAAAGATATAGATAACTCTGAGACAAGAATATGAGAAGATTAAAGAGGAAGCCCTCATCATTCTGAACATTAATTACCTCATAAATGGATACGATAGGATCATCTTGATATAACACAGCTTTGGTACTTTTCACTAGGGATTATTATTTTGTATTGCCCTTGTCCTCACAGTGTGTAGGATGTGTTGGAGTCTTTAGGAATAAAAAAAAAAAATCTGGGAAACATACTGTGTTTATAAGCAACCAGTAATGCTGCTACATTACAACAATCATCAGCTTCTCATTGCTCCCAAATTGAGTTTCATAATCTAAAAGCAACTTCTAAACAATGACCGATCGCCCGTCGATGTGCCAAGCAGAGTTCAACAACCACCAACACCTGCAGCATTTGGCTGCTGTAAATATCCCAGTTGGGGAGACCCGGGGAGGAGGAGGAGGAGGAGGCTCTTCCTCTTTGCAAATGTGGCGTAATGTGTTTGGCTGCTGATTTTAGACGCGCTCAACCAGAAAATAGACGGAATGCTTGGTTGGAATAATATAGCGTAAGAAGTAAACACATTTAATTCGGTAAACTGGTACTAAATCAATCTTTGTAGCAGAGGGTTTCTTCGAGACATTTCTAAGTGTTGAATGAAGTGTCACAAACTGTGTTGTCCCGTGGGGTGAAAAATAGCTGCAGTCACATTCCTCTTGCACATAGAGCTGTGGGGGCTGCTTATGCAAGTGATCTCGCTCAGGCGCTTTTAGGCACCCAGGTATTATACAGTTTCCATATTGCTTTTCTCATATTCCTGCTCATTGCAGTGAACTTCACCATCTAATTCAAAATATTTGCCAGGCATGACGTGTATGAGAAAGCGGTCTCTCCTGCTCTCTCTGTGTCTGTGTTCCCGTCTGTCTCTTTTCATCACTTGACACATTGATCTGAATACATTACCTGCTCATTTCAGTGATATACCATCTCCTCCTCCTCCTCGGCTATCGGTCTTAGGCGGTTTTAGCGAAGGTAACGGTGTAAAGGGATACAATCTTTTCATCCTGCCAGATGGTTTGTTTGCCAGTGTGGAGGTGGCTCCAAAAGTCTTTGATCAGAACCATTATCATGGCGTGTAGGGATGGTGCTGTAGCTGGCACAGAGACAAAGTGAGACAAACTGTTCTATGCAGTATTAAATCAAGATTCATTGGATTGAGTGTTTTAGGCATTGTTAACGGTGCTTTGGTTCTATGTATAAATCCATCTTGGGTTTATCATTACATAAGTAAATATTTTATGAGGACATTTGGAATCTAGATAGATTTTGCTGAGTGATGCCAGTCCATCTGGTCATTGTTCCTAACCTTTAACAAAGCAGGTGGTGCTGGATCATATACAACAGGTTTAGTTTTTTGCACCATTTGTTGTCCTAAATGCTGCAGCTCCTAATTTTTCTGTTGTGCAGTGCTGTGGTTTCATAATAATTACTCTTCCATAACATGCAAAGCTTGGACTGGATTTTAGAAAAATAGAAGCTGATATTGATGATTTAAAAAAAAAAATCAAATGAGCTTCACACTGTAAATGCTGTATGTATTCTGCAACGTATCTGGGTAGCATCTGAAAATATGCTGGTCAGACCAGATCTATATTCCAGCATCACTACTCAGATGGTGAAGGTTGGTTGTGCTGTCGGGAACAATCAAGTATGATGAGAGGCCACGCCTTGTCACACATAGTGAATATAATGTGTTTGATGTCATTAAAGAGGGGGCATCTCATAACGTCTCATCCTACACTCTCCACCCAAAAGGCATTATTTCAAACGGGAGGGAAAAGGGGAAAAATTCCCCAAAACAGTAAGAAATGATAATAATGGTGGACGGAATCTTCCCTCTTTCGTATCAGCTTGTTCTGAAGAAGCTGTAACCATGTGGCAAGACGGACAATGCAATTACCACTACTGCACTCTGCAAGGTTTTGGTAGGATTTTAAATGGTTCACGGGAGAGCTGCAACACACGGGACTGCATTTAAAATACGCCTTTTATTTTCACACTTCTTTGAATTCTTATTAGCAAAACATCATATAACAAATATAACATCTCACAGGAATATTAAGAGTGCGGCTGATAATAACAGGCAGTAGTAGGGGTGAGTGACTAAGTTAGAGAAAAAGACAATGTTAAGATATTGAGCATGCTGCATGCCCCCCATACTGTACATTGACTTTATTATTCATATTTTCAGTTATTCCTTATTCTTCTTTGCAACAAGTGGTGTAAACAGGTGCTACCAATTAAGATTGGGCTGATTAACGAGGCCATCGTCCATCACTGACTACTGTGCCTGTCGACATATGCCAACAAACCAAAACTCAAAACATATTTTCTGACCTCCCCTGAACGCAGCATTATTTGACTGAAGTTAATCACCAGTCAGTTGAGAGTTTTGGGGCATTTAGTGTCAGAAGTCCATCTGGAATCACCCCGGTGAGAGCGGCACGGTTCAGCAGACACGTGCGTCTCCAATTGTAATCGGATCACACTTCCCCGCTCTACATGCAAAAGAATACATACGTAACGTAAATAAAACATTAAGTACAACACGTACAACAATGCAAAGAGAGGGCAGTCGAAGCAACAGGCATTAAAGAAAATGAGACATCCTTGCTCACTGGAGCCTCATTTCAATGTGACGTCCATCTGTAAATATCTGAATACAGTTCAGTGAGTTTGTAATTCACAGTCTAAACCAGGAGCCGTCAGATTATGACATTTTTCTAGTGGGTCTGAGAAGAGGTGAGGGTGGTGGTTGAATAGACTCTGCAAGTGTGTGACTGCTCTTCCACAGCTGTGGGTCTGGTGTATGTCCCAAATTATAAACGAGGTAAACTAAAAGAAAAAAAATATGCAAAACCCAGAGGAGACTTTGGTGAAACAAGCATCAGGTAGACAACCTGTGTTTTTATTTGATAAGCAGATGCTTTATAGCTGCCAGTTCAGTTTGCAGGTATTCTCTCTGTGCATCTCGGGTACGCTCTCCAGAATTAAAAAGATTCGTTGATATCTTTGTCATTCATTAAAATACATATCAGTGTTTCCCCGAGTCTGACAGCGTTGGCGGGACGGGACGGGTCGCTACGGTACTAGTCAGGGGGCGCAGCTCTGGGCTACACCTGCTGACATTAGCATGCATACCACTTTCAGTAGATCCAGGTAGCGAGCGTTTTATGAATGCTGATATTCTGGTATGTTTTACAGACCAGAATGGTAAGGGAAACGCTGCATATATAATATAACTAGGAATAATAAGCATATTGGCTTGCAAGCTCGGGTCCATTTTCATAAAACAACACTGCATAGGGATGCACCAGACTGGAGTCAATCTCAAGTCCAATTCTGACGAGTCTCGGTGGTTCTCATTGTGTGATTAACACCTTTCCGGTACACTCAGTTTGTGGTTTGTTTAACTGCGGCACTGACATAACTCTTTATGATAACAATATGTATAGATCACGATCTTAATGAAAATTACCCCTCGTCATATTAGTGTCGAAAGGTGGCTCATGTTGGCTTATATGTACATGAAAATGTTGTAGCAGGAATAAGAGGGCCATAATACAAAAACAATCTATTCAGTAATTGTCGCTATTAATATAAAAAAACACGAGTTTCTACCATTAATAACCAAATCACATTGCTACTTTGAGTGTGGACATTTTAATTGAGTATGAATATAAGCATCAGTTTTCCAAAACAATCGTGTGTCGAGTGGCATTGTTTTATGACAGAAATTTCGGGCGAGTCTTTATGCATTTTAAAAGTGTTGCAATGAGCTGTCATTGAGAAATGGCACTCAGCATTTTAAGGTTCGATTTCATATTGCATCAAGAGGGATGTTTATCAAATTGCAGTATTATTTTATAAAAGAAATACAAAAAGCAATCCTGTCATTTGACATGCAGGCCCAAATATATATGTAATTGTCCACTTTTGTGGTGGATGGGAGACGGTGATTCTTCAAAGAAGCACATCAGCAATCTTTTTGGGCTGTTTCGGCTCTGCTGTGAAGTTGCTGAGCCAGCAAACACGGGCCTCGCTCAAAGTGTTCTTGACGGATGTGCTCAGCTCTGTTTAGAGCTGTGCCGCTTAGGAGTCGTGTCAGCGGGATCTCAGACTGGCGCTGAATCGTTTCTGGTTGGCTGACAGGTTGGGTTGGCAGCAGGGTGACCAGCTTGTCTGTCTGCAATGTCAGCAACAGTTGATGCTCCCGGCTCAGTTTGTTACCGCATCAAATTCAGTGGACGAACACATTCCGTCAAAATGTACAAAATGTAAAATTATTATTTTCATCTTTCACGCCGTAGTGCCCTTTCTGTCGAGTCACAGCTTTTCATCTGTCCACTATTTTCCATTCATCAATCTGTACCTCTTATTTCTATTTCAAGCTACCATTCTTCCTCTTTCCCTTTTGAATGCTCTCCACCTTTACTCACTTCTCTTGTTTCACCTTTTCTGCTTGCGTCTTTCTCTCTCAGTGGAAGATCTTTCCTCTTCATTATTTATGGAGCGTGGCTGCGTTGTGTAGCTGTCAGATGCAGCAGACAAGAGAGCCTTTGCTCTTGCATTCATTTAGACTGAATGCCAGGCAAGTTTGCATCTGATATGTCCTTGCCAACCAACCTGTGAATGTAATTTGTCACACCATTCAATGTGTTGCAATGGTAGTTCGACACAGATGTTTTACGGATGTGGTATTAGCACATTTAGCACTTTTAATCCACGCCAGACACAATTTATGTAGAAGTGTTAAACATGTCATTTTCTTTTGGTGGGTTTCCCCTTAGAAGTGTCAGTGACCCTGCGAGATGTGCCAGCTATGACGGGTGGTGGTTGACTTTGTCAAGAGATGTTCTGATCATGGTGTCAGGTATGTCATATCTGTAATCACAACAAGTCCATCTCCAGTTAACAAATCCAGCTGACTCACCAACACATACGCCCCTTTTCCACTGCCGGTACCATACTCTACTCAATTCTAATCGCATTTGCTATCAGTTTCTTTTCATGAATAATTTTTTTTTACTGCAGATCGTGCCCACCTCAACATGATGACTCATGAAATAGTCGTGATGTCATCTTCATCATGACACACTAATTGCTGGTTCCTTTTGCCGGCAACCAAACAGTCCTTTTGTAGAAGTAAACTTAGAGCTTGTCATGTGTTGCGTGAAGTAGTGATTGAACACACAGACACACTGCAGACACACCCACTCACAAACTACAACTTAATCTCTCATCATGGGATTTACAGGAAAGAGACTTCCCCTTTTCTGGTCTCCTTCTATCTACGACCCGGTGTCGAACACCCGTTCCACCATAAAGCAAACTAGGCCAAGCCTCACAGCTCAGCCCGAACATCTGGCACAACTGGAAGGGTATGGAGGTCAGAGATGTAGTGTCAAACACGGAGGGAAGCTGGGGTGACATTAAGAGTGATCATGATGAGAAGGATGATGATGTCTCGTAATCGTTATGGAGCGCCGCTCCTTTGTAGTGAGTCTCGTGAACGGGTCTAAAGGGACTCCACGAGGGACGTCACGAGATTGAGTCAATTCTTCAAATGCGCAAATGCTCTTTTAACTCTTTATCTTACATATTCGATTAATAAACAAATAGTTATGTGCACGTCTGCCAGATTAATATGTGCTGCTTGTTCTTGTAATGATATCTTGCAGGATTATAAAAGATTAATGTTTGGTATTTTAATGACAAATTCAGTAGAACCATTATTTAATTAAGGGCCCTTTGGGTGTTTGTTCATTCACATTCATTCATATCACAGATCTGTAAAGCGCTATTGATTGGAGTCATGGATTGATGCATGTTGGTAACTGCAAGAGAATAATCCTCTGGAAGCCAATAACCTAATAAACTGTTGAACTACAGGTCAAAGAGGGGATTATGATTGTTTTTGCCAACATAATATTCACAGATGGCTGAATTGCTCAAATCTGTGCTGCCTTCACTAAAATCCGACCACGTTGACAATAAACCTATTTTGCTTGTGATAGTGCTGTTAAAGTCAGCTCTTTAGTTATAGTCTTCTCAACATTATATGATGCAGAAAGTTATACAGTAGATTTCATCTTTAAACAAATCAGGCTCATAGTTGGCATGATTCTTTTTCTTGAACCAACATAGAACCAGTGAACTCTTTTTATGCCTTTCTGCCAGTGACAGTCATAGCAGCCATTATAAGCATTATGTTTCCTGTGAACTTTCTGTAATACTGTGCTTCACATTAAATATTCACATTAAATGTAGGCTTACCCTGCTTAAATAAGGAATCATTGAAATAAATGCACTTAAACTAAACTTGAATCCCAGTTTAGATTTCTGAGCCACCAAATGGTAGAAATTACCCAAATTGTCTACTACATGAGCTGCACAAGTTAAAAAGCAGTCTTTGCAGAAATAAATAGTGGTAATTGTGCACACCAACTTGGCACTCATTGTTTAATTTTGGCTGAACAACGGAGTCTGTTTGATTTTGCGATAAGGGAACGTTTGCTCGACTCCCCGTTGTTTTCTCCTCATTCACCGTGTCATTGTACTTTTTAATCACTTCATTGCCTATGATGGACTGAAATGTCCCCCTCTGCGGGGTTAAATCATCTTTCAGCCTCAGGATAATGGAATAGGAAGAATACATTTTGGAAATTTAAATGTGAGTTTAATAGTAAAGAAGCGTGTCTGCGCTGCATGCATATGACAAAATGATACATTTTTTCACATTAATATGAAGTCTCGCAGATACTTTTACGACTCATCTGCCTACCAGATTTGAACCGTCGCCTATTCAAACACGTCAGTAAGAGTTGGAGTGTGACGTGTCATCAGCAGGGCATCATACCTGCTGCATCAAGAGGATCATTACCCCGGTCGGAAACCAGAGAGTGAAGAAGCTCGGTCTTTGTGCGGACTGCTCGGCTCTTATTAAGAAAAGAAGCCACCAAAGAGACCTCATTATCTAGCTGAGCAGCTGTTGGCCGTCTACCCGCTACCCTGCTCTCGCCCGGTGTTCTGTCACATTACGCATTAACCTAGATGCACATACTCAGGAGAGGAGAGGCTCAGTAATGGCTCTCAGATAGTGTCATTTAATGGAGTGTCGTATTTGGCCAGGATACTTTAATGGAGATCATTTTTCATGGTTTTGTGCCTGGCATAGTTTGATCAGAAAGAAAAGTATGATTATATGTATTTCCAATATTAAAATGAATATGATAATAAATCCCAGACATTCAAGTGGAAATGTGGTTTTGTGATCTTATCATGTGGTCACACAGAGACAGAAAAAGGAAGTGGTGCAGTGAAAGAGAGATTCTGGAGAAGGGAGGCAGTGATTCACTTGTCATTGATAAAGTGACAAATTTATTGAATCGCTGACATTTTTATCATCTGTGACTAAAGCTGACTGCTCAATCAACAATATAGGGATTCTTAGGTGCAATATTTGTGTACTGTGCTAATTCATTTATTGAAGCCAGCGTTGTTTAAATGGCAGATACCTAATAGAACAAGTTGCTTTTTTAAATTTATTTTGAGGGTAATTAATCTCTGGCATTCTTATATTCTCTAGCATAAGTCTTTGAACATCTTTTTTATTTTTGTTTTTATTTTACTTTTTTTTTTACTTTTTAGTGCCTGTCGATGGTAGACATGCTTTTCAGTTCTTATAACATCGTTTTGAAACAGAAAAAACACTGCTTTCTGGGAAATGTTTGGGGATTTGGTTTATGCAAGTCTTGTACTAGCTGTGAGATACTTCCAAAATACACAGGGACAAGAGGCTGCAAAACTAAATATGATGTGCAACTTTCACCTTTCGCTGTGCAGCACTGACTTTCTGATGATTAGAATGTTGTGTCTTGCACAAAAAGCAGTGCGAGGGTTTGAAGATGCTGTACTGTGAAACATCCGGCTGGAAACAACCTCCGTCTCCCTCTACACCATTTTCCTCCCCCATATGTCCTATAATTAGATCAAGTACATAAAAGATACACTTCTAGCGTTTATAGGCCTCACTGGCAGACCTCAAGAGCCTTCCTGTCCTTACGTGTCTGTATTCACAAGTGTCTATGTATATGTGTGGTCATACATTTATAGGTAGAAATTTCAAAGCTCGGTGCCCGAGGGAGTAGATTGGGTCAGTGTTGGGCATTTATTCATTACAAATTGTTCGTGGTTTTTTTTTCTCAGTGTGATGGCATTACAACTAATGCTGTCTTGAATGATTTTGCTTTATCCGTTTCTTTTAGTGTCTGTTTGTGATTGTGGGTCCATGTGTATATGCAAATTATGTTGATTATGTTGATGGTGTTTCATATGTATAAGGTCCTGTGTTTACATACTTTAATCTGAAAAAAAATATTGAAATATCTGTTTAATGGATGACTACATATCCTGCACAGGCGAAGGTTGTTAAGAAGGCATGTGGCTGAAAATGAAATAATGGGATCACGATATTAGCCAGTGGAATGTTGCAGTGCTGTTGGGAGATGTGGAAGATTCAGCCCACCTTTATTTATAGTCACCTTTTCTGCTCATCTTATGCTCATGCTATTTTTGTATTCATTGTGGAAAACACAGGAATGTGTTTATGTCAAACATAGTACATTCCCTTTTATCGTTTTAGCTCTTTTGATTTCCAGATAGCATCGTATATATTTGCCTGCACAAGACCCAGCTTTATGGCCTCCAGGAAACAAACTCTGAGTAGGCAGTTGTTGTTGTTTTTTTTTTTTTAACCTTTCCTGACAGACATCTTCTCTATGAAATACATTCCATTTTCAGTTCTCTTTTTGCTGTTATTGATTCATAATTCTTACTCTTTGCATACTCAGTTGCGTCAATTAAACCCCAGATTTGTTTCCATGTTCTTGAACATCAAGACCTTAAACAAGACAATAATTACAATATTACAGCCACTGAAATACACAGATTCTTCTCTGGTTGCTCGCTTAAAGTCGACGACTCCAATCATCAGTCGAAGACTTACATTCTTCGAGTTGAGCTTCAAGTTGTTTTCGTAAGATTTAGGCTTAAACACACACACACACACACACACACACACACACACACGCACACACACACACACACACACACACACACAAACAAACCACCACAACCTCCTGGTGGGAGGAGAGTTGGGTTTTGGAGGCGCATGAGATGTTAACCGGTCCAGACTCGGGGGTGTTTGTGACCACAGCCTCCCTCGGGGGAAGTCTCAGGCAGCAGGGGGCCCAGTTGGCGACAGCCTCGTGCACCTCAGGACACTTTTACATAAGCCACAGGGAGCCTGTCAGAGGGGGACACCTTCGCTGTGCAAAATAAAGCGCCAGACAATCTCGGCCTTTTATTAAAAAAACCAAAAACAATGAAATTACCAACTAGTTAAATCTTTGTATTGAATAACCAAATATAATTCCACTGACAAACTTCTGAGTTAGGCACAGTTCTACATTTTGCAACTGCATCTTCCTGTCTAGAGGTCACCCGATTTTTGGTGCTGATGAAACTACTGTTATTGGGCAGTAAAAAATATTTTATATCGATATATTGACCAATATCTTTATATCCTTCAAACACTTTTGACACTTGTGACAAAGATACATATGGAGGCAGGATATTTTACAGTTTATTGTGCACCCTGACGTCAGTGCACTGAAACAGTAAACTTCACTGAGAATTTAATCATTATAAATGACTAAAGACTAAATCACAAATACAACCATTTCTAATTAACCCAAGCATGTTTTTTTTGCTGTAATCCTGTCCATGTGGATTAGCAGCAGGATTTAATGGTGAGCTACATCATCCATCACATTGTCAATGAACACAACAGTTCAAGTGCATTCATTTACAGACGCAGATGTCAAGTATTGTATCCTTGAATACAACACCACACTAAGTACTCAAAACTGCTGTAAGACTGATGCTGATGATAGAAAACACAAATTATAAATTTGCTTAGGTTTTGGCTGGAGTTTTAGGACTTGTCCATTTACCTTTACCAAATACATTTATTTTTCAGATAAAATTCGTAACAAATAGAGAGAAAAGTGATTTGTTGCAAAAACGTAGAACTAATAATGTCAGGCTTTTGTTTTGCCCATCTCAAGTCACTCAAAACACAACCTGCGTCACTAACAAGCATCTTCATGTTTGTGTGCATGTTTGAGGTTTGCTCATTAGAATAATAATTTTATCGCATTGTGGGATCACTTAAACCGTTGTATAAATTTAATTACGTGGCTCTCAGATCAGTATTAGTTATATTATAGAGGCACATTTAATTAGAATAATGTGTCATAAAAGAGCTTTTTTTTTTTTTTTTTTTTTTTTTTTAACTAGCACAGTGAAAATCAGATTCCATAACATTGCTAAATGGTATGTCTATGAAGACAACCAGGGTCTTGGTCTTCAGTCAACAGCATAAAGATGGATGAAATGGCGTCATCCTATTAGTTTGTTCACTTTAGTTCATGACAAAAAATTGTAGCATGGCAGCCAGTCAGATTTCACTCTGCTGAAGTGGAAATTAATTATAGTTTATGAAAAAAAATGCATCTATTCATTATCACTACAGAGACTCAAATCAATACATTGTTTGGGTTGCAGGAAGGGGCATCTCTACTAACAGAAGGTGAACTGTCATAACGTCCTTGTTAATGAACAAAGTAGGAATAGGTTATTGTTATGCAGAAATGGAGCAGCATAGCATGGAAATGACCTGTCTTCACTGTGAGAAACGAGAGTCGGGCTCCGCACAGTGCTCAGGGCCAAATCCATCCTTCCTCCTGTGGAGAGACACCGCTCTCATGACATGTAATCCAGGATGAGAAATTTATAACTCTGGCTGATATCCCAAAAGAAAAGTTTTCTAAGCAGCTTTTTTATGTACCCGTTTACATTCAAAATGTGAAATATGAACTGTGAATATGAATAAGGATGGCTGTTTCAAGCAAAACTACGATTCGGAAATTCGCTTCTGAACTATTTGATTTTTCTTCAAATATTTGCAGAAATTGCAGCTATCCTTGCATTTCAAAAGTCCCACCTCCACCCTGGCTCTCTCCTGTAGGCTCTGAGGCCCTAGCGGGGAAGTTGGTATCATCCTATGATCACATGCCAACCACTGAGGCTGTGTATATTCTGTCTTTACATAGTAATCTATTCCAAATAAATTGCCTCACTGATGTGGTCATTTTCACCCAGAGCCTGGGAAGCATTCTTGTCACGGGAAAATGATGGGCCATGTGTGGGATGTGAGTGTGTCCCTGGTGAAGAGTCACTGGTGTGTATTCACACTCAGTGCCAAAGGGAAATGGAGCCAGATGACCAACTTATTCTTTTGATGTTTGCCAAGTTGACATCTGAGCTTGCGATGCCTTTTCTTTTCATGAGTTTGACAGAGTTTGTTCCACTGATCAAAGCTGTGGTATTGTGTTTGTGGATCTTGGCTTTTTTATTTGTCCAAATATTTTAACAATGCAAGAGAACGTGCAGAACATATTGAATACAGAAACATTACAGAAAATTACATAACAAATTAAGAAAGAAAAATTCGCAAATAAATGAAATATAATGAAGTAAACGTGTATGGCTTTATAATATTTATAACGACCACATGTCGAGGAGCACAGCTGACGCTCACTGCAGTAGTGTATATCCACATAATCCTCTCCTCACCCTCTTGTGTTCCGTCTCTTGAACTATTAGCAGCTGATAACATGCGTTGTGACTAACTGGAGTCTATTGGTGTAGACTATCGACGTGCAGTACATGTCAATAGCCCTCTGGAGATGAGGAGAGGATGCAATGTTACCATCATTATTTGCAAAGCAGTGTTGGATCCCATTTATCCCATCAAAGCAGCTATTAGTTGAAGGAAAATGAAACTATTATTGATTGATATTTCAATAGAGTCCGTTGGGATTCAGTCTGAAGGGCTTCCTGTGAAATACTGAAGGCTCGTATCCAAATACCCTGAGCACTCGTCAGCGTCGTTCTCCGGGGATTATTTAATGAAAACATTATTTAAAGTGCTCCTCAAGTTGAATCTTACTGGAGTGGTGCCATATGGAGTTATAGTGGAAGCCCTTTTGTATTTGTGCTGCTGGATGTTCTTCATTCATACAGACTTACACACAAACATAGGCCACGTTTACTATGAATTTACATACAGTATACACCACTTAGATGATAAGTTTTTAGTGGAAAAAAGCTGCAAGCTTGTGTTTAAAAACCATAAATAAACTCTCCTAGTCTTGCATTTTTATGTGTATCGTGTTACAACAGAATGCAAAGAAATTATAGATCAAATACACACTCCCTCAAGCATACTGTCTGCCGATCTGTAAGGTCTCCTACAGCCAGAATGGTTTCTGTCCTCGGGGACTGGAAAGACTGAAAATTGGGTTCGGTAGGTGTTGTTTAGTTCTGTCAGCTTCACGAAATCATGAAACATAAAACAGGTGGAGTGGGACGGACCTTGGCTGCCTTTTCTTTCCTTCCTTCACTCTTTTCCTTTTCTGTCATTGTGGATGTGTATGTATGATAAAGGTATCATGGGCTCAGGGAACAGGAGACAGAGGAGGAGACAGATCGTCTTTTCTGAGTTTGTCCCAAGGGATGGACCGGGATCAATGAACAAAATGGCTCGTTCAAGACCCAGAATCTGTGTTTGTCGTCACATTATTTCTATGTCGGTGTTTATACTAGAACTATTTTTTACTCCAGTTGTATTTTATCTTTAGTCACCTATTTTATTTGAGTTAACTTTTATATTTTCTTGTGATTGAGAAGTGTGGCAGAAAATAATTAACATTTCATACTCACATAAAACACAAACAAACATATGTATGTGTGTAAAGTGCTGCTGAGCAGCCTGTGTAACAGATGGATTATTTAAAATAGGGGCATATGAAATTTGGTTTCGTTGTAGGAGTCTCCCGTAATTTTGGTTTACTCGTCATTTACAATTCAGATACAATTTCAAGTGTGAACCATTTTTAGAAGCTCCTCTAATCTTTAGCAGAAACTGAAATTAAAAAATGCCGCAAGTGTTTTTAGTCAAATTCACCGTCCTCCTCATCAATTGAGGCAAAGTTTCATCGGTCATGAAAAAAAACAACCCCAGTCTCTAACTGATTGTTTACTCCTTCCTGTACAAGGTTTTGACATTTGTAACTTGGTAGCATGTTGGTCTGTTTCATCCGGGTGCTTATTTTTAGCAAAGACTTCATTGATCCTATCATGTGTACTGTTGCTCACTCAAGCAGCCTCAATCAATTTCAAATACTGTGCTCCCTGTTTTGTGTGTGTGTGTGTGTGTGTGTGTGTGTGTGTGTGTGTTTGCGAGATTTCAACCATAGAGAAGAGAACAACATGTGTGATGGCATTTCCTGTGGGCACAGCCTGTCTGAGGATTTTGATCATTTCCTTAATCACTGTGTGTTATTACGTGACCCAACTTGACATTTGGTTGCTCTGTGTGCCTCTTTGTCGCTGTTTGTTAGTTACGTTCATAGAGAAAAGGCCGTACACGGTCAGTCCTCCACATCTTTTATGCAATCCTGTTGGTTGCATCCGCACAGTTCAATTACAGTGACCTACATGCACTGTTGACCGCAGGTTTATCCCATTTAATCACAAACCCCTGTCTGGCCCTGAGTATCCACATTACATTTCTCCGGTTATATCCTGAGCTGGTACATCTGTTACTTCACAAATTACATTTTGTTTTGTTCGTCTTATTTCGGTGTCTACTTGTTTCAGAAACATTGACTCTAGTTCACTTTTCCTCTTGTTTTTTTTTTTCCGGTGTGACAGCAGGTGCTCTGAAGCTAAAATTGTTTTGGGTTCACTTCCCACGTGGAGATTTGGCAGTTCTGAGCTTTACACAGTCCCACATTTTCCAGCCAGCTGCTGCAGTTTTGAATTTTGCTGTCAAGTCTCAACTATCGTCTGCACATAAATGTTTTGATGTCCTTGATCATCACTGTGGTTATTTCAAGAAACATTTTTGACACTATGTTTTTGGACTCTCTTTTGTGTTTCTGTCCCAGTGAAATACATAATAAAATACTAATGTTTCTGTATTCTATGCTACGAATGCGTCACCCTAGTTTGTTTCTAAAAGAGCATGTTTACAAATCTCCATCTCTTCATTCAAAGAAAAGGATTGTTAAGAATGATATTAATTTTGGGGGAGCATGAGGTAATTACTGTCATATTATGTAACTGCAGTATAATTATACACTATTATGATATTGGAGCCACAGTGCAGAATTTTCAGAGTGGAAGAACAGTGCTGCACCATCATTGCACTTAGTAACATTTTGCCTTAAAAGTGTAGTTTGTACTATTTTAGCATTTGTAGAAACCTTGTTGGTATAACCAGACTGTCAAAACTGTCTTACACACTTACGACTGCCTCAAAGCATATTTTCACATCTCAATGCTGATAGAATGTGTCATTTTATATACCATTTGCTGCTATTATCTGCTCTTACATTGTGCAATAAGTTGATACTTTTTACACTATTGGTTATGTCCTAGTTTGTCTGACTTGTGTCAGTCATTTGAACAGAGAGTTTGGAGGAATGCAGTTTCTTTGTGCTGTTCAGTTGTTGTTGTTGTTGTTGTATGGTCTGAATGACAGTAAAGGTCACTGGGACTTTGGCACATACAGGGGCTTCTTCTGTCTTTCACAAATATTAGAGGGATTGTCATAGAGAAAATTAAAACAGGCCAGATTCTCTGAATTTAATAGTCACCTGGGTCAGTTTATGTTTTAGGGAAATCAGGCAACACTCTGGAGGGACTCAATGGAAGCAATTACAGGAAATGCTTTGGTCATTATGAGGAGTGCATTTCGATGATAGCTGATAGAGTTTTCTCTCTGGTCTTCTTTCACCTCTTTACCATTTTGCTTTTATTAGATTGGAGCAGTAGAGACAGACAGGAAATGTGGGGAAACAAAGCAGGGGAAGGACTTGCAGTAAAAGCCCGGCTGGCCTGGAAACGAACTTGGGGACTCACTGCTGACGGAATTTGCACCTATGTGTAATGCGCACTGACCACTGAGCTGTCAGGTCGCCCCCGCACCATGTTTTTAGCCGTTTGCAGATTTCTCCGCTCCTCCCCAGCGGGAGTTCCTCTTATGCTATAGCCCTGGTCGTCTCTCAGCAGTCTCCCAGTGGCCCACTAGCATTTTTCTGCTCTCTTGTAGTTATTCTTAGCCTCATCTCAGAGTACGATAGCTGGTGAGATATGACAGGAGTGCCCGAGCATGGCTTGTCTAATGAGGAGGAGAGATAAATGAGGATGGCACAATAAGATGTGCAAAAGATCCAGAAAGAAAGTAAGCTGTAGTGGATCTCGGAGCATAGCCTGATTCATCATGTGGCTTGTAAATGGGCTCCATGGACAACCACAATTAGAGCCAGCAGGGGCTTCCTGTCAAATTGGAGTACAGCACGGGCCTCAGGGTACAGCATGACATGCAAAGCCACAGAGATGACCCTGTCCAACAGCCTGATGCTTGGATGCTTCCAGAGGAGGTTGCATGCCAGCAGTAGTTACTTGTCAGACTCTGCATACAAAGTATATTATGTAATGTACAAACATACATTTTCCGTTGAGTGAGCAATTTCTCGTTTTACCATTTATTAGTGTAGTGAAGCTGCAGCAAAATTGTTCTTAATTTTTGGACATAAACAGTCAAAACAACCTTACCTAAGTTTAACAGTCACTGTGTCGTCATAAATATTATATATGGTTCCAAAACCAGTGTTACTCTTTAATACTTTAATATTTAAATCCATATATAAAACATTTTAAGCAGTTACTCTTCAGAGATTTATTTTGAAATAGCAGCTAACTAATTTTGTGTTCTAATGTCTCGTTTTTTTCTCGTTTCCTCACGCAAAGGTGTCTCTCTATTATTTTCCTTCTTGCTTTCTCTGTCTGTATTCAACAGGAATTATATTGCTGGCAGATCTGGACAGCACCGGCATTACATAACCCATGTCATTTTCTTTTCTTTACAGGGCATCAACATTGTGGGGCCCAGTAATGCAGAGCCCCCACCTCAACCTCCCAGTCCAGCTATGTACCAGCTGGATATTGTCCTGAAGAAAGGGAAAAACCTTGCCATCCGAGATCGAACAGGTAGGAGATCTGCTTGTTCTTCCTGTTACCCCATTAAAGTTGAGGTTTATGTACTGAGACAGTGAACAGCTTTATCAAGCCTTTATCGGTCCCACCAATTGAAAGCTACCCTGGATTCTCTCTGCCTCATTTTTTCATTTCATTTAGCTGACGCTTTTATCCAAAGCGACTTGCAACACACCGATGGTACACCATCGGGAGCAACTTAGGGTTCAGTGTCTTGCTCAAGGACACTTAGGCATGTGGACAGGAGGAGCTGGGGATTGAACCACCAACCTTCTGATTAGTGTGCAACCCACTCTACCAACTGAGCCACAGCCTCCCATAGAAGCATTGGTTAGTGCACAGACAGTGTAACACCCAGAATTCTAGTGTGCTCTTAGTATGCTTCAAGAACTGAGCTTTTTATGCTTAAGGAATACCTTTAATTACTTTCTATATTTTTGTTACTATCAACAAATCAAAAAGACCAAAACACGGATTGATCTTGGTAACAAGTATCGGCTGTGTCTAAATCCTGATTTAGCTTAATTCTCTGTACCATTGAACAAAAAAACAAATCAAACAAAAATAAAACAGTTTCAGACGTACAGTATATTCCTACTTTTATTGATCAGATTGTGTCCGAAGCAGTTTAAACAGAACTGCATGTGTGGGCATCTGTAGTGACCTCAGCCTTCCAGGAACAACTCCCTGAAGGCCGTGAAAGTGATTCATGTGTGGAGCTGTTTCTAAATGATAAAGCGTCCATATGTTTTAGTGATGAAGAGCACGCCATTCAGTGCTGCTGTGGCTTAGTGATGTGTTTTAGTAGTTCTGTACCCTTAAGGCAGAAAATAAAAAACTAAAACAGACTTTGGACGCGTAGCCAACACTTGTTGGAAGGATCAGTTGATTGTTGGTTGGGTGTTTTCATGGGATTTGTTAAAAACAAGGAAAATCTAGAAAGTTGTCACAGTTTTTCTTTTTTCTAATCTTCCGCTGCTCTGTTCTCTTCAGGGTTTCCCCCAGTTTCAATCACACCTCTTTTTGTCAATGCAATTTGTCTCCCGGCACATTTTGTTTTTCTCTTTCCACCTCCACTCTTCTGTCTTACATTTCACTGCCACTCTTCTCTCCCATTTGTCTCTCACCATGTTGAGTTTTATTAGATCACACATCTCAGCTTTGCATCTCAATCCATTTTCCATGAGTGAAGTCAGATGAAATTACTTCGGCGCATTCACTGTGCATCTGGGCATGAAAAACATTCATCTTTGGCTTAAGCTAGAACATTGTCACATTTGCCATGCCCTGGTTTCTTTTTGTCCAATTCAACTAAATCACACTGTAAGTCACCTACCTCGACTACCCAGCGTGATAGGCAGGTCTGATCAACACCTTTAGTGTAAGTAGATACTCTTGTACAGGTTTCTACATTCTCTGATAATTGCATTTTGTAATTTTAGGGACTCAAACCTCTACAGGAGGCTTA
This sequence comes from Embiotoca jacksoni, assembly GCF_022577435.1. Classification (NCBI taxonomy): domain Eukaryota; kingdom Metazoa; phylum Chordata; class Actinopteri; family Embiotocidae; genus Embiotoca; species Embiotoca jacksoni. The sequence continues at coordinate 15,821,645 of NW_027185436.1, read as the reverse complement.
TTGGCACTTCATAATTGGTTGAAAGAAGTCAGTGGAGCAGATGTGGGAATGCTTATGTAAATGTTATTTTTCTGCTTCTGGGGAATTGGAGTCTGTGCGTAATTTGAAGTGCAGGACAGATAACCTTCTGCCTGCTGTCCGAACTCAGCCCTTTATACCGTGTTGACAGGCAATTGTGCCTTTCATAGTCGGGAAGGCCAGCCAGCAAAAACAAGCAAAGCAAGAGATTTTCCCCATAAACTCTCACAGATAGTGGATTGCATAGTTAGATGGATGCTGAGGTCTCATTAGCGGTTGTAGTAGTCACCGTGACAACCGATCCGAATAAGCTTCCCTGCTCTCTCCTGCACATTTTCCCTGACTATCTGTCCACTCAGAGAATGAGCAGCAAGAGGCTGAGCTCACCTGTCCTGTCCTGAGCTCATCCAGACAGCTCATTAGAGAGGGAGAGACAGACGCGGGCAAATAACATAAAATATACTGAATCCAACACACTATGAGCATTCTTAATCACGACCAGTGTTCTAACACGTTGTTTTGGCTCATTGCATAGCGGGGGTTTCTTATTTTTTAATTGTACAGCAGCTAATCCTAAACCTTGACATGCAGTACTGTCAGGATATTTACATTTTGCTGCAACTGTACAGCAGGTATCTGGTAAACCGCCGAAGACAGATATAGAATTGGTGGGATTTTCCATCAACCAGTCAGTGTGGGTTTGCTTGTCAGGTGCATAGACTGGAGAAGAGCTGGATTATCAAGTAAAACTAGTTTGCCAGGAGAAGCAATTATGTTCTGTAGGTTCCAGTCTGTTAGCAAAACTTATTTTCAGAAATACCTCACAGCTGGACCTGGTAGTAAAACAAACAAATATGTAGGTTCAATTCCAATATCAGTCTGAAGTAGTCTGGGGTGCTGACATTTCCAACCAACAAGGGGAGGAGTTAGTGGAGCCTCACAAGACGTTAACAGAAGGCCGCAGGTTTCGTTGGACACTGCAGCTCTAATGCGTGCATCAAAGTGATGTATGCACTCAGGGACAAGGTTGACTAGCCAGACAAAAAGAGGGTTCAGTGGCAGGGGGGCATCCAGTTCTACATTAGTGCAGTGTCTTCCCTTATGTCCCTTCAGCGAAGTTCCAGTTGATGAAGGGTGCCTTTCTGTGCCTGAGCGAGGCAGGGAACAAGGGCAGCTAGGTCAGCTAACCTTTAAAAATGGAACAGCGCTCAGACCTTTATTGGAGGATGTTGCCTAACAAATTTCCTCTATTTTAGGAGATGAACGCATTAAACCCTGTGAATGCAAATCATGGATTTTTACAAGACTAAAAGTAGAGTATCATCAATGGCAGCAAAACATTTAGAATTAGAATTACAAGTGTGCTACATTTTTGAGACTGTTGAGAAGCACACCTAATTTTTCTAGTTATTAATTTGGGTTGACATTTCTTTATCTATTTCAAATTAGGATAATAAAAAAAGCCCTTCCTTCTTTACTAAAATGTGTGCAGTTATACTGTAATTTAAATTAAAGCCAACTAAAGCACAAGATTCAATAACTACAACTAACCTTTGAACATCATTTTGCGTTTGTACCCGGAGTTCTTTTCAATATTGCAACATCACCTAGCAACCTGTCCAATCTCCCATCATGGTGAATCGTAGGATAGACTTAATTCTGGAGACAAGTATTGTATCCTCTTGCTGGAAAGGAGGATATTATTGCCTTTGCTTTTTAAAAGTTAGAATAGAATTTGTGTCTTTGACAGTGCTTTGGCTTTGTCTTGCAGTCATTGTGCCATAAAACGCAAGCAGAAACACTCACACCGTATGTAGTTGTTGTCCCCGGTGACAGGATGCAGTAAGAATTACCTGAAGAGATTTCATCTGATCGGGTTGAACATTATTGCATATTTTGCCTACAAATTAAACTACATATGAAATATAAGCCTCTATGGCCACTGAAATGCCTCCGCTCCAGTTGAGAGCAGTCATGTTCCTCATAAAAAGCATTTTGAGCGACTTCGGCATTTCTCCTGAGCTTGCATGTGCCGTCAATTTATGTTTGTGTGGGTTCACAGCTAACGACAGAGGCTTTACATTGACTTTCAGCCACTGACTTAGTACTGGCATTGACAAGACATACTAGAAGAGCCCAGCTTATATTGAATATGATTTCTTACTCTGTCACATTTGTCAAGTTTCTTCCTTGACACTTAACCCTAATCTTTTTCATTTAAAATTAAAAGTATTCGTACGGGTTAGTGACTGTGGCTGGAATTCTGCCACCTCTTCAACCCTTGTCTCAGTATGATGCTCAGAGGTTGGTGGTTACGTAGCTGAGACACAACAGTGCAAAGACCTCCAAGGGAGGATTTCTCTCAGACAGTGCAAGGCTGTCTGACAAGGAAAAATCACTTGTCTGGTGTTAACAAGCAAGAGGCATTTGTACAATTCATTACTTGGCAAACATTCTTTCTTCAGCGTCCACAGAATACAACCATTTCATAATTTCTTTCCAGGAGAAACAGCCAACAATGTGGCATGTTTTAATGATATGACTGGTCAACAAATAATATGCTTATATACATTAATCTACATGTGGTTTAATTAAGAAGACTTAAAGTAGACAATTGTTTGAGTAGCTAATTTTCCTTTTCATGTTTATTGCTTCAAATGCCCAGTGACCTTACTCTGAGTTTTACCTTTGACCTATATCGGCAAGATCCTGTTGTGTCCCGAGAGCCCTAACCTTGTCTTTGCTGTCATATATGCTGAGCTCTGCAGCTTTGTGGTGACCTCAGATGAAAACACATTGCTCTCCCTCTACCTCTAGTTCCCTGTGGGTGAAGCACCACAAGGTGAAGCTTGTCAGTAGTCTAAAACCTGACACAATTTCCCCCCTTTCCATCATGCAGTACCTTTTGAGTGTGTGTGTGTGTGTGTGTGTGTGTGTGTGTGTGTGTGTGTGTGTGTGTGTGTGTGTGTATATGACAGAGGATGTAGGGGATGCATGTTCCTGAATATTTCATGTATTTTTGCCATGTTGTGACTTTTGTCTTTTCCCTTTTGAAAAAACAATTCAATCTCAAAGTATTGGATGTTGTGGTTACCCACCAGCAAAAAAACACAGTGACATTTTTTTTCTAGCTTAACAACAACAACAACAACAACAACAACAAAATAATACTGGTAATAGTGGAGTTGACTCTTAGTGATGTAATTAGGTGTTTATATAATCTTTGGCCCTTTAGATTGGCAAAGATGCATTTGTCATCTTTGTGCATCGATTATAGGGATGGGCATTTCAAGCAAAAATACTATCTGGAAACTATAGGACTATTATTCAAAAAACCCAGACTCCACTGTCACCACACGCACGCACGCACGCACACACACACACACACACACACACACACACACACACACACACACACACACACAGAAAAGAGAACAAGAGACTCTTTCGCGCCATGAACTTGGACTCAACCAATGCCATCAAACTTGGAAAACTCTCTCCTTTGACAGAGCCGATGGGAAGCATGTCTTTGCATCATCTTTGAGAGGAAGGCTTTCGTTTTCGTCTAACACCGAACTTACTTCTTCTGGTGGCAAAGTTAGTTATTAATTATTGATCTGTGAATGGACTGTTTGCTCTGTGCTTTTGTGCTTTTTGTCTGAAAGCTGTGCATATTTGTGATATACTTATGATATGCTAGTTTTACCTGGCAGAGTTTGCTATTTTAAAACCACGACCTATCCCTAGTGTAGTCATGCTTTATCACGATATAATGATGTTTGTAATGCATTGTGTTTTAAAGTGCCTCTACAGTGTGAAAGATTCCTCTCAGCTCTGACTTATGCATATTTCTACTACCAGAGCTATTCCTGCTACTCTAATCTCTTTGCTTTGCACTCACTGAAGGATCATTATCCAAATAAGTTGTCATACATAGATTTTATTGTCAGTGTAATTTAGTTTTATTTGAAGGCTGAGTATTGAATTGTTGCTACTGGAAAGTTGTTTTTAATAGAAAAGGGTTCCTATCATCAATCTGCAGCTACTCGCATAAAGAAATTGTTGTGTCTTTGAGACACAGTACAGATCATCTATATTTTTCTAACTCTAAGTGCAATTTTGGGAACTGAAAATGTCAGCTTGATGACCACCGCAACACCGATGAATTTCAACCCAGTCCAACCTAATATTTTATCAGACGGTCATTTTTCTATTGAAATATGTAGATGTCCGGTGCTTACTGTCTCTCTGCAGGGCAAGCGTCACTTTGTCCTACTTTACATGATGGCTGTTATTAACCAGCGCTTACTCTCATTTTGTGATGATTTTCTCTGTGCTTGCATACATCTTTTTTTGTCCTCTATTTTTCATGTTTTCCATCCAGTCATCCCTGTGTTTCATGTTGAGCCACAAAAATGCTATACATTTTCAAATTTGGTATTCATGCAGGTATACAAGTATGGGGTATGTGATCGGTTGTTAGATTTTGGATTCTTACATCTGTTGCAAATCAGCAATGAAATCAAACAGATGACAGACCGACTAACACTTGGTGTACAGAGTAGCGTAAATAGGCCATCCCACCTGCAGCCCATTGAGATGTGTACACGCACTAAAGATACAATATTCCAAAAACTGATGAGCAAAATTAATATGTAATACTATGAAGGTATTTTTTTGGTCTTTATTATGCAAGGACAAAAAAATGTTTTGGAAGGGAATTTGTCACACTGCAATCAAAAATCAAGTTTGTAAGTAAAAATATATAAGCTGAGAATATAATTATTTGCAGTGCAAATAAATTTGCTTTGACAGTTTTGTTAATTGTGGTCACGTAAATAAAACCTTGACTTTTAAATCAAAAACCTCCAAGTTGAGTTGGATGTAGTGGGCGGGACATACACGGAAGACGGGCGTTTCTATTGGTGGATTGGCTGCCTCCGACAGCAGAGGACTTTGTATTGACCTACATCAGAGGTCTGCTTAAGTTATATCACTCTTTCCTAGTGAAATCCTTTAAAAGTGACAACTCAGCTTTCACTTTGGTTATATTTCGCATTGTCAGTGCCGGCGGCATGCCGATCCCGTCTCCTGAAAGCAAAGGTTCTGATTTACCAAAACTAACAAAACTGTACGAGCAAATTTGTTTGCAATGCAAATAATTATATTCTCAACTTATCTATTTTTTTCTTACAAACTTGTTTTTATATTGCAGTGAGAGAAATTTGCTTTCAAAACTGTTGTTTTTGTTTGCATAATAAAACCCCAAAATACATTCATGTAATACAATCTATTCATTGTTAAAGTAGGCATAAATGTAATTTGGCTATAAACTAGTGCGACCAGTAATTTGTCATAGCAGCGAGAGCCTGATTACAACTATAATTCCATCCTGCTGAGACTAAGTAATGACTAGCTAATAGTCTGTTATTTGCATATGGTGATACATTTTGTGTTCATTATAAAGTACATGTGTGCTATGTGTGTATCTGTCTGCTCCTGTGCATGCACATTAGTGGGAAGGTTTGCAGTGATTAGTTCCCGGTCCTCAGAATAGAGTGAGTTTCTTAAGATGTAGAGACGTTGGAAGAGCTTGACACCGCCGTCGGCATGTTTTGTTTTTGTTTTATTTCAAGTCCCCTTCATTACTTTCTCACCTCCCATGCTATTCTCCAACATGCTGTGCGTGCTTTGCTTTATTTTGGTCTGTACTCATTCAGCTCAGATGCATGAAGCAGGATATCATACTGTTATGCTATGTCACACTTTAATAGCAGCAGGATCATTTTGCACATTAGTGAAGGTTCATTCGGGGAAAATGTCAAAGACAGAAGCGCAACCCTGCTCAGCATAAAGCTAAATGGTCTGTACTTGTATAGCGCTTTATCACCTTTCGGTCTCAAAGCGCTTTAACATGTTTTTTCCATCCACCCATTCACACACTAATGAGACAGATCACCATGCAAGGTGCTGCCATCAGGAGCACATTCACACACCGATGGTTCACCATCGGGAGCAACTTAGGGTTCAGTTGCATGCAGAGGCATGCAGTGTGTTGTAATCACAGTGAGGCAGGTTCTCAACTCATGTCACTATAACACCATGAAATGCCTTGTCTTTGCAGCCTTGCCCAATGCATCCTCTTTTGCAGATTGCATTCTGGGTAATGGGAAACCCCAGTGCTGCAACCATCCGTCAGTTGTCCTGACAGTACATGTTGACCAGGAACTCACACACACTCATGTGCAGCATTGCAGCGTCCACAGTCAAACTGTGAACCTGTTCCAGGCTTGCAGCTCGAGCATGACTGAAGGTTTTATGGGCAAGCTTCAGTGAGCCTCCACCATGATGTGGTTCTTAATAACAGTTTTTGACAGGCAATGTGTTGGCCAACTCTGAAAAAGGTCCTTCTACACTGTATATCAGTGATGCTGTATGAACAGGTTAACACTGAGGTCAATATGAGGCTGTGCTTCTTTTTTTTTTTGTCTTAGTGAAATATGGTCCTTTCCTTTAAATGATCGTTGGCGACTTTTAGGGCAAGGGCAATTACTGTCTGCAGGATTATAAGCAAGTGTCTTTCAAAACAAGAAATTGGAATTACATAATTTCCAAAGCTAAAGGCTTAGTACTCAGTTGACTAGAATTTATATTTTTAACCTCAAAAATGTATTTTTTTCAGGGCAGGCTTCATGCTGCAGGGAAAGCACAGGTGCAGCTAAGAACATCATAACAATGATATTTAATAGAGTTATAGTAATGTTATTAATTACGCCTGTGTGTTACCTACAAAAATTCTTTGCAGTGAAAAGAATGCTGTTTTTTTTTTTAACTATTACTTCCATTGCCAAAACTGGTAGCATAAAGAGTAAAAGTATCAAATGTTTGATATTATCCAGTGTCTCTCCCAGCAAACCGATTTGCAAAAACCCAATTTTCCAATTTATGTGTTGCTTGCAAAGTTGTCAAGTACAGTATAAACGAATGTGTAAATGTAGTATGGCCACATGTGTTTCACTTTATTTGGGTAGCGATGTCACAGCACAGATGCAACAGACACTTGATAAATCATCTCTCATAACGCAGGCTCATTGTTCGGCGTACCTTGACCGCAGGTATAGACAAACAGCTGAGCACAAACATTATGTCAGAGCTCCACCGATCGATCTCAGGTACTTTATTTCAGGTACTAAATTTTCCCACTGTGGGATTAATGAAGTTTAATCTAATCTAATCTATCTGTAAAACAGAAAACAGATTGGTTGTGTTCAACATTTTACAAACGGAGACCCTGGTTTTGTAATGGTGACTGACAAGAGTTGTTAAGCTCTTGTGAAAGATCTGTGTCACCTGCTATAATGTATGTAAGTGTTTATTCACAGAATCTTCAGCCACATCCTATATATACTATCATTTTCAGTAGTGTAAATTAATTTAGTCATATTTGAAAAGTAAACCATTAGGGTATTTGGTATAATAAAACCCACATGATTTATTATTGATGACTTTATAATGCTATCAGCGGGTGGGTTTTAATCCATATTCATTCTGTTTTGATACTCTAAATGTCAGATATGCTATTTTTTTTACCCTGATTCAAACCATGTTTTTCCACACATTACTGAAGTAATGTTGTTTTCAAGTGTGGGTCAATGTGTGATTCCTATAAGCTGCAGCTGGTATTTTTCCACTTGTTTTCATGCCTTTGAGATTCATTTTTTGAGAATAATTGACATGTTTGCTGGTGTGTGATTTCAGTTTTTGTATTTTTATAATTATTAGTGATTACCCTAAAGGAAAAAATTAATCATGTAGGGTCTGTTTCACTGCAGTGGCCTACTATAATACAACAGTGAGATTATAACCTCTCCCTTAGAGCCTAATACTTATTTTTAGAGCATGAAATGACACTGTACTCTGTTGAAATGTAATTACCTGCTCATATATTATCAATTAATAATTCAGGACCGTTTGTCTGCCCTGTACTGACACAGAAAGTTATTGATCATGAATGCGTAATGAATAGCTACAGATTGATGATGAAACTGGGGAAGCAGAATAATTGTTTTACACATCAGTCTGAATCCATATGACAGAGAAAACCTTGAATCACCATTATCATCCTATGTCATCTTTCAGCCTCCAGTCAGTTACAAGCACCTTTCATCAGCTTATTAAAAAGCCTTAATCAAGGTCGTGTGTCAAATGCCACCTGGCTTCGTTAAGTCTGAACGTGACATTAACTTCACATTATACCATTTGACCGGCAGCACAGGTTACCGCTCCTCAGCATACATGTTCAAGAAATGTCTGCTCTCTGTCCCTGTTTCAGACAGACGGGAGTCATCATTTGTTTTGCCTGAATTTGTTATCCAACATCAGGGCCTTATGTCTGACACTGGTGTCAAATAGTTGTGTCCGTTTTAATGCCCTGTTGCCTCTGGCAACAATAAGGTATACAGATGTTTGGCCTTGTGTGCGTGAGTGCGCGCGTGCGTGCGTGTGTGTGTGTGCGTGCGTGTGTGCGTGCGTGTGTGCGTGCGTGTGTGTGTGTGTGTGTGTGTGTGTGTGTGTGTGTGTGTGTGTGTTCACTGAATTTACAAGTGACCCTGGAGCTCTATTTTTTTGCAAATTTATTCGTAAAGACAGATACAGTTTTGAGTTGGTAACAGAGTGAAGGCATAAGTACTGTAGTTGTGCTTTAATCAGTGGAATGACCACTTCAGTTTGTGAGTGTATTTGTGAGCAAGAAATGCTTCACACAGTAACTGCACAAATACACAGGCTTGATGTTTTTTCATTTGCCTTCATTACTTCTTTTCTGTAAGTGTGAGATGAATGAATACTCAGTTTTTGCTCAGAGGATTGACTGGAGGTACACTTGCATGCACTTGGACTCCCAGAGCAGCACTGGGGTTTAAATGGAAGCATTCAAATTTGATTACCTTTCCTGTATTTTCAGCCAGTCCATATGACTGTTGCAGCTCCATCTGATAGTTTTGAAGTCTTCTTAATCCTAAATCATGGATTTATGTATTATTGGGATAGATAGATGGATAGAGAAGTGGATGGATGGGGCGATTGATGGATAGGTAGGTAGGTAGATGGCTAGATAGCTGGATGGATGGATAGACGCAACTAATGAAAACAAATGTTCATCTTTAATGTAACATTAAATCCTGTACTAAATACAATACCATTTGATGATGTGATGAGGTAAAACACCATAAACAACCCCATTTATAGCGGCTGCTACTCTCTTTAATCAGGAAATGATTATCGGGTGTTAGTCTAATTTCAGCACTTTGGCATATCATGCATTAAAATACACGTTAACTGGTGTTTCAATCATAATGATGAAGCAATAAGCTGAGACACCTCCATAAGTGTGACACTAAACACTTCATCATTTTTACCACGTTGTTGTTGCAAAATCTTACTTTCTATAGTGCGAACAGGCTGCCAGGTGGTAATGTGAGAATAGATAATGTCAGACGCTACATCATTTCTGCCATGTTGTTGTTGCAAAATGTATTCTCATCGTACCGTGAGGAAAATCGGGCTTTCTGATGCATGAGCAGGCTTTTGGAGGTGAGAATTATGTCATCGTCAATGCCACACGTTTCTCTTAAATACCGACAGCATGAAATCGACTGGAAGTTAGAGTTGAGAGGCTTAATAAAGTAATTTAATTAAGAGAGATGGAGGGGAGAGAAAGAGAGGGAGAGCGAGAGAGGCCATAGGTAGGCTATAAAAGAAAAAAGCTTGTGTGAAGGAAGAAAAGACAGAGAGGAAAATAAACATGAATGTTTTTGAAGATCAGACCAAAGTAGGTAAATGAACGGCACAATTAGATGTAGTCTCCATGTCGAAGCTTCTGGAGATCAAAAGAGAAACATGTTAGAAAATAACTTGGGAGTGGGAATGGCTTTTACTGGCGCTTGTGCTTTGACTGCGTGTGTGGTGTGTATGGATGCACACTGCCTCCCATTGGTAACAGCTGGTGTTCTGAATAGGATATATATGTCTGCACTTTAATACGATTATGCATAGTGCTCTTCTTTTATTGCCTTTTGTAATGTGTGAATTCACTGGTGAACCTGTGTGCGTTTGCAGGTTTTGGTCCAACCATTATGGGCTGGAGAAACTCGTATATCATCATTTTGCTCTGTTTATTAATGTAACAGGAAATCCTTAAATTCATTATCAACATTTGTTAGTGTGGTTTGTCCTACTTTATCTGCTATTTGTATGCTAATTTGTTTCATTATTTCCTAATGTTGAAACTTCTACTGAGCGATCTCTACTCTTGCATGAATGTGTCTTGGATTTGCAAGGTGTGATCTTTTTTGGCTGTTCATGTTGTACTTATCCAGTGATTATCAAACATATACGTGCACATACTTTAACTATCTGTACGAGGTCCCAAGAGTCGCGATAGCAAAAGAATTGTCCCGTGGCTTTAGGTATACATAAGAAACAGTGCCTCAATGAAAGTATGAGAGGAAGTGAGAAGGACAAACGCTTAGTAACTAATCATTGTCTTTTAAAAGTGCCCCCAAAATCTTGTAAATGCCCTGACCTTTCAGACAGCGAAGGCAAAAGTTCCCCCCCAAATATTGATCACTGATGCCCATCAACAGAAGAAAGACAGGAAATGAGTTCCCTGTGGCTAAACTTCAATACCACAGCACCTACTGGCCAGTGTCAGATGTTCAGTGTGTGACACGTCTTCTTCCGGTTGTCTCCCCTGACCCAGCACTTCAGTTTCATGGCCTTCTGCCTGCAAGGTAGACAAACGTTCAGCATGCACCAATCCATTAAACCTACTGTCTTGAAGCCCGTCTGTTTTTAGGCATTCACGTCAACCACTGTCATTCGTCTAGAGCTCATTGATCCAAAAATGCCTATCGCGAATTGACCTGTCCGCCAAGCAGCCCTGATGTGAGACATACAATCACTTCTTTCTTTACGGACTTTCCCCAAGTGTGCAAAGTCTTTCAAAATATCAGATATATCATATTTAGTGCTTCATTTCCAAGAAGGCACCTCGCTGACCACTCTGTGCTCTACCCACACTCACTCATATTCAGCCATCACCCACCTACAGCACCAACCTTTTTCATTACATGCTTTTCAGCCCTTTGTGTGTTTATGGGCCCATAAAACTGGCACTGTGGGATGCAGAGACTGAGGCAGTGATGTGTGTCTGGGGAATATACAGGGACACAGAAAGAGAAGCGAGAGTTGCTGCACTGTTAGAGATTAGTGGCTTTTGCCTCACTTGTAGTTCTGGAGCATTTCTCTTTATCCTCTTTCATTAATGAGCAAATAGATCCATTCCTATTTATTTCATTCTTGTATCTACAGAATTCTTAGTTCTTAGTTTGCCCGATGTTTTTTTTCTAAAAAAAAATTCTGACCCTGTCATTTGTGTCCCCTTGCTGCAGCTGCTCTGCAGTGATATGTTAAGGGCAACGGTGTTCAAAAGGATGTGTGTGTTTGTGAGTGTACCACTGCTAGTGAGCACGAGGGCATCTTGAGATTTTTTTAAAAGGTGAAGAAATGGACATCTTTTCCCAGCAGGCCGGTCTAAGTGCACATTTTGCTGCTCTCACATCAAAGCTTGCTGGCAGCTGAACATTACATCAGCAGTTTTTACTCTGGCAAAGCAGATTTTATGCTTTTGTTTTTAATGTGGTTAATTATACTTAAGTGATACCGATAATAAAAACATTTTAAGTGTCCTACATTTTAATACTACATGGAATATAGTCTTCTATAATAGATAAACCATATCTTTTTCCTCACATTTCTTATAATCACAAAATAACTCATATCAGTCTTGCTGTTACTATTTTTTTATTGCCTCTAATAAGCATCAGGGAAGTCGTTATGTGGGAGTCAGATACTTGCTAATGATAGGGCAAGCCTATCCTGAACTGAGGAGACGAGTGCAAACACGGAGAGCGCAGGCTTTTATCATCGAGTATCTGTGCTGTCAGTCCGCCCTCTGGGCTGCCTAAGACAAATCAGAACACAATACAATAGCTAAACACCATGTTTGAGGGATATCATTGCTTGTGATCTTCACTGCTTGTCAACATAATGCTTATGGTAACATACAGTACACTTTAGTCTATATAGTTCCTTAGATACGGGCAGGAAGGGTTGATCACGGGCACGACATGCACAATGTGTGTATCAACGAGAATTGTTTGATAAGACAATTCCCTTCCCTCCCTCGCTGTTTGCTTGGTAATCACTTTGGTCACAGTGGATGATTCAAGGCACGTTCAGTACGAACAAACTGCCACACCAGGATAGAGTTTCACTGGAAGCTGCTGCACCTTGTCCATACAGTTATTCAAGTCAATCTTATTTAAATTTATATCGACCAATATGACAAATTTGCCTCAAGGGGCTTTACAATCTCTACAGCATATGGCACCCTCTACCATTAGAGCCTCATTTCAGATAAGGAAAAACCCTCTTCTCAACAGGGGAAAATGAAAACTAAAGGAAGAGCGATAGATGAGGGATCCCTCTTCTAGGCAGTAGACATGCAACAGATGCTGTGTGTACAGAATAGACTAACAGTAACTTCACAGGATGGACATCCAGGAGAGGGAGACACAAGAGGAGCGGCTTTATCTCCTAAAGAATAAAGATCCATATCTATTAGTTACAGTCGATGTTTAAACACTAGAAAAGAGGTTATCGAGATGAAATGACGGGTAACTGGTGTTGCTGGATTCCAAAGATGGACGAAAAGTGACAGAGTTGAAGCATAAAGTTAGAACTGTAGTTTTTAAAAAGGAGAAAAACCCAAGTGTCAAGTAAAAGACAAGCTCCCCTGTGTAGTTTATATGTGTAATATATGTATGTGCAGTAAATATTTAAGTCATTCAGGGCCCTTTGGCTTCTTTATGTTATCTGAATCTGGATGTGAACAGACTGCCAAACCAGTAAATCAGATTATCTCCTGCACAAACAGCTCTGAATGCAAAGACTACTCAACAGTTCCCATTCTTACTATTTTTACTCAGATGTAGTAACTTAAACTTGTGTGTTTGATGGAAGAAAATTCCCTTGTGATACACATTTAAAAGTATCTGCTGAGCTATTTGTTGTTGATATTATATTTAATTTGATTTATTCACTTCTTGATACTTCATATTTCCTAAATTGACCCTTTACTTTGCTTTTGCTGTTGGTTTCTGTCCTGTTTCTACCTTAGTTCTTCTCTGTCTGTCAAAGCAGCTGCCTTTAATCTGTTATGTATTTGGATCTTTTGGAATAAGATGTTAAAATTAGGCAGAAATGGAATCGGCAGGATCATCAATCTCATTCAGCAGGGCAAGAAAATTGGGTTTTGGAATTATGTATCTTTTATTTCTTTGTCATCATGACTAATGGTAAATGCATAGAGAAAATAAATTGTAGATTAAATCTGTTTATGTATCTCACTAAGTACATTGTATCTATTATAAACACAAGTGTTTATTTGGGTGTTTCCATTTATACGGTACATAAAAATACACTCAGTCTGTGCCTTTGAGAGCACAAATATAAATCAATGCTGCCACCTAGAGGTTAAATAGAGGCACTGTGTAGGAGATCATTAATTCCTGGAAATGATCATATGACTTTAACAGAACGTGAGTCACATGGCATGCCTGCTACTCCCCTCAGGTCTTCAAGGTATAGTACAAAACTGTCTTTAAATCTCTGTGGTTGACTGGTGATTTGAGAGGAAAAGAAAGTAAAGAAGGTGACCTGCTCGCGCTTTTAATTTGACTCCGACGCCTTTCCTGTTGGTAGTTAGATAGGAAGCATATGCCATAATTTTGTTGATACTCTACTTAATTCTATTTAACAGAGTGTCTGTGTTTGCTCTCTTTCTCTTTAGGGACCAGTGACCCATATGTGAAGTTTAAGATTGCAGGGAAGGAGGTGTTCAGGAGCAAAACCATCCATAAGAACCTTAACCCAGTGTGGGATGAGCGAGTAAGCCTTCTGCTGGAGACCCTGAGGGACCCACTATATGTCAAGGTACAGCAGAAGTGTTTGGAGCTTCAAATTACATCCTGCACTAATCTAAAGTGCTGTTTTATTTTGAATTAACTTTACACAAGTCTCAATGGATATGAACTCTCTGTGCATGCTTCCTTTCACAGTTACAGTTAGGACAAGTCAATGTAAAAAATAATACCGGACAACACAAGCAATGTGATGTTGACAGTTGCTGTATATTGTCTCTTTTGAAGGTCTTTGACTATGACTTTGGACTTCAGGATGATTTCATGGGATCAGCGTATCTCCATCTGGAGTCACTGGAACATCAAAGGTCTCTTTTGACTTCTATTTTGTTTAATAGCTTCTTTGTTTTCTTTCCACTGACACCTTGCAGATCATCTATTAATTAAACTGGCTCATGCACTCTTTGTCTTGACTGATTGTATTTGAAGTACTGGCTTGGTCGCTACATTTCCCTAATAATGGGCATAATCAGAGAAGTTTCTCATAATCAGAAAAGGTAAAGAGTTACAAAGTCCACTCTCAGAAGACTAATTTCCTTGAAACACACCTGTCCCCCAGCATCTCTCTTTGGTTTTGATGTATAGTCATCTTGATCAAATATGGTCTGTGGCTTCCCTCTAGTGGCAGTCTTAGATATTTCTCTTCTTTAACCTCATGAAGTGAATCAACAGTTTACAACAATTATATTGTACATACATGCATAAAGTGGAATTATATTTTCAAATGCCCTGCAAACCAATGCCAGTGATTTTAATTACCCGAGCACTAATTTATCACGTAAAGATTTGGGGAAGCAAAGACAGGTGATAATGATAATAACCTGATTTATATGGCACATTTCTGAAACCCAGTTACAAAGTGCCTAATTAAAACAGATTGTAAAAGTAGATGGGACCCAGAATGAGATAACATAATAGCTACCATCAGTTAATAAAGAGATGTATGATAAAAGTGAGTCTGAGGATGAGATTTAGATGCATGCCTGAGATCGCGAGGCAGGAAGTTCCACCATTGAGGGACCCAAACAGTAAAGGCCCGATCACCTGGTCACAGTGACAAGTTGAGATTTTGGAACCATCAGAAGGGCCCTGCTGGAGGAACTCAAGCAGCAATCAGGCTCATATGGAGTTAGCAGGTCAGATAGAGACAGGAGCAAGACCATTTAAGACTTTCAAAACAAGCAGTAAAATCTTAAAATCAGATCCAAAAGTCACATGTAACCAGGGAAGGGCAGCAAGGATTGGTGTTATGTGGTTGCTTCTCAGCAATGTTTTGCATCAACTGCAGTCTCTGGATGTTTCACCTGCAGACACCAGAATAAAGTACGCTGTAATTGTTCAAGTCTGGTAGAGATAAAAAGCATGGATAACCTTTTTTAAGCCTGCAGAGGAAAGGAATGACCTGACCTTGGTTGGCTTATTTGGGCAAAACAGGACTGCACCACTTTTGTCACTTTTAAGTAGGACAATCCTGGATGAAAAATAACACCAAGCTAGCAGGCCTCATTTTGGACATTATTAGATAAGGCCCCCAGACTAGGATGAAAGATTGTTATTGCTGCTTGTGCTAGGACCATCGGGCCGGGGGGGGGGGGGTTATAATTACCTCTGATTTGAGTTATTCAACTGCAGAACATTTTGGGCATCCACTTATGTCAGCATGGCAGGACATAATACAGGATACATCCGCGGTGCCAGGCGTTATCGAACAAAGACTATGTTAAGTCTGTGCATGAATTAAGAGGGGACCTCGACCAGATCCCAGGGGCATCCCACAGAATGTAGGAGCACATCTCCAAGCATTACAGAAAAGGATAGGAGAACAGTTCATGTTGGCTAAAATATCTTTGCCAACTGTCTGAATTACAGCTTTTGAAAGCCAAGTAAGAGTGCAGGTTAAAGGGCAGGTGGAGGATTTTGAAAGTGCAACAGTGTTTTCCAGGATTGACAGAAAGATTTCCCTGAAGTGGCCTCATGCTGAAGGAAGGCAGAAGTCAACATCAAGCTCCCTGATTTCAGTACTAAACATGTAGCTGAATCTTCACTATTTTATTATAAAAGTAATTTAGAAAGTTTGCATTAGATTCAACCGACTGACGAGGCAGTAGATTTTTTTTTACAGCAAACATTAGGACTTGGTATAACTGGCAAAGCACAGGTGTTATAAATAACATTAATGATGACTGCAGTGTATTCAAATGTCCCAGTAGGCAATGAGTGGGACAGTTAGCCAGCATGCGCAGCAGACCGTTTTCACAGGGGGCATTTTGGCATGTCATAGCAGGAGATTCTGGCACAGGTGGAACTGATAACATTACAAAATTGTGCATTCTATTTAGGTGAGCCAGTTCCAGGAACTTGGTATTTTAGATGCTGGCTCAATGTTGTAGCAAACCGATGGACACTTGATGGAACTGAGCCATTGTTAATGAAATTGCTTGGATCACTGCTTTTCCTTGGACGACAAGTCAAAATATGGTCTTAATTAAAGTTTTGCTTTTCCTGTGACATTAGAAAATATTTTTCATTTAAAAATTCCTATTATGTGATAGCGTAAGTGGTACCAAAGTAAAAACACCTGTGTGGATGTCACATAGCTGTGTAGAGGCCTTCACTGAATGTGTGTTTTTCAATTAAAATTCAGCATTGATATGTGGAATCCTTGTACTGTGTGCATATGAATGTGCACTAATTATGTAATCACACTACACTACAGATTCCCGTATAACCTTGGCTTACTATGCATCCCTGTAGGGCACAGGAGGTGACGCTGGACTTGAAGGACCCGCAGTACCCTGAACATAACCTGGGCAGCCTGGAACTAGCTGTCACTATGTCACCGAAGGAGGGAGACGTGAGAGATGCTGTAAGAAATGTAACTATGAACCATCTGTCAGATTATTCATTCATCTCTCTCTTTTCCTGTGCACATTACATATCTTCCTTACTCCAGGGAATCATTTCTCCATACCTTATTTGCCCGGATATGAATCACCTTCCATGTTATGCACCAAAATAAGGAATTGTTTGTCTATTATACTGTTGTCAAACATAGACGAATTTTGAAGACTTCAGTTAAGCATCACTGCATTTCAGTAATAAACCAAACAAATCAATAAAACAGGTTTAAATAATTCTTATGATACAGATAAAGGTCAGCAACAATGTTATTAGTCGGTAAGCTGTGTCTTCATACATCAGAAGCCGAGGCAAGCTGAACTGGGATGTGCTGGCTTCATTCAGCCTCCATTGCTGGAGACTCTTCAACTCAGGAAATACATATGTATAAACACAAGTGCAATTAATATGTTATGTGAAAAAGTTACATGTTCAAAGAGCACTGGATCGTCTTTCCTAATTATGTTGGCTTGTGCCTCTGCGGACATGCTCGATGTTTCAGAGTTGCATTTATTTCTGTTCAATTATTTGTTTGGTTAATTGGACCCCTGCATGCTTGATTCGGAACACGGCAGAGTCATGGGGGAAATATTGTATTCCTTTTGATCTGATGTCTTAATTCTGCTGCTTATTTAGTACTGTAGTTCAGAGAGTCCACAATTGACAGAACAAATAAACTCTATTTAGGTTAAGCATCATTTTGGATTCCTCCAACTGTGAAGAAAATGAGAACAAGGTTATTCTAGTACATCCTCTCTGTTGCCATCTACTGGTATGGAAGGGTAAGATAACATATAGAACTTGAACATTCTTTTGAAAGAAGTCCTGCATTAAACTGCCGATTTTAGTAGTCATGCAGCATTGATAATGTTGATGATCATCAACATTTGTTTTCAAATTTGTTTGTTTTCAAATTCAAGAGTCTTGGGATGACACGAGGGGATTGCTTGAATGTCTTTTTGCACTTGTAAACAGTCCTCTCACGTAATGATTAGGATTCTATTTAAAACTTTTTATTATTAATGCTTCCATTTCCGTCACAGAGATAAGCCATGTTTTTGGGACATGCGGCATGGCCATCAACTAAATGCACTGTCTTCATAAGAACCTTCCTTATTCTTATGTTCTACCAGTACAACATTTATTTTCTGCTGTGTACAGTTTAACTGATTTTTAAGGCAACTTTCCATTTTGGAAACAAATAAACATGTAAAAACCAAGTAAACCAAAGAGCTAAGCAGCTCTGAGCTGACGTTGTTCAGGTCTTGCAATGTAAATAGGCAGGCAAAAGTATCAGGTATAAAATAAATGGTTATACTATATAAAAAGGTACAGACTGTAGCTACTATATGCAGTATATATACATGTTTATCTCTGTGTATTTCTGTGTGTCCATGCATGTCTGCATACATAAACACTTCATAACATCATATGACAAGCTTATACACTCCCTGCTTACTTAACTTGCATGCTGGTAACTGTCCCACTTTCATTATCTATCTCCCCCCCACACTCCCACCCCGCACCAGGCCAGGGCTAACATTTGAACTTCATGCACTCCATGGCCTTTAACCTCTGACCCTTCAGCTTTAAGGGGAGACAGTGGGGGGCGCTCTGTAACCGCTTTGTCTCATTTACAGACCATGCTTTTGAGAAGGAACTGGAAACGATCTAGTAAGGTAAACTAAAAACAGCATGTAACTCCCCAAACTTCTGACTGTACTCTAACCCCACTACCGACCACACTGCACCTCACCTGTCCTTCTTCACTGGTGTCCTGGTACATGGATGGAGTCTCCCTGGCCCTCTCGCTTCCTCCCTCCTGTTCCTCCTTCCACAGTGGTATTAGCAGTTTTATTTTATTTTTCAGTTCTCATCGTCACCAGCTTATTTTCCACAAGCTGCAATATACTACCTGCTATATTCATTACCTGAGGGGATGTAAGCTCTGGAATGCAAGTGCAATTGAGCCTAAAAATGAACTCTATTGACATGTGCAGAGGCAAGTCATATGTCATACAAATACACATCAAGGGTGGGAGTAATGCATTACATTTTTTTGTGCTTTTTTTCATACATAATGTTTTAAATCATTAAACTGAGAAAATCTCTAGTAATTGTTTATATAAGAGCTATACTATTTAGCTCTTTACATCATGACACCAGAACAGCGGATAGTAACATTGGAGCCATTGACATCACTCATTAAAAAGAGTGTCTGACCACATTAGTCGCGTGGCTTCACTATAGAGTTTCATTACAGTTGAAAGACTCTACTGAACTTTGTAATCTCCAGCTGTTCAAATTATGTGTGTCTGCTCAACCTGAGCTCTAAGTATAATATATTCATGCTTCTTCCACCTTTGATCTGCACCGTGTATTGCAGCTACGTTGTGAGAAAATAAAGCAATTGATTTTTATTTAGGGGTTTTAAAGGAGTCCTGTGCTGCAAATCGGCTGTGAAATATGAAAGTTTGTTTGACTCTGTTCGTTTGACTCTGTTGACTGATTATAGGACACTGTTGGACCCCTTTACATCAAGTAGAAGTCTTTGGTTTTCACATGGTTTTGAGTTCCCATTTTGCCATACATAAGAGACTGCTATCTTTGGATTTCATGTTTTGTGACTCTTGTTGGCTGTCAGGTTGAACAGAATGCATGCTGGTCCAGGCTCTGCTTCCTCTTACTGGCTCATGCATGAAGCATTCACCTTGTTTTCAGCCAAATATTAGTATCAGGGACAATTTTGTGCTCAAAATTGGGCTTAAATGCATCTTTGTTTGCTCATGTTTCACTTCTATTAATGTCTCCTGCCACTGAGAAGGAAACGGGGCTGTATCTGGAAACTCTATTTTACTTTTACTGGATGTCCTGAATTTTACCGAGAGGAACTGGATGTTTGCTTAACTAACAGTAAAAAGTTTGATCCACCAAGAGACATATACATTTGAAGTGTGCCTGGTTGGAGTTGGGCAGACGTCCTGCTGTATCGTGCTTCCCCAAACCAAGCCTTTGAAGCCTCCAAACTGGGCCACCTCGCCTGTGACTCGGGAATTAACTCAAACACTATCTAACTAGTTACTGTGCTACCCCACCCAAAAAAGGCGCTGCTCCTGAGTGTCTCCCTGCCTCTGTGCTCGACTGCATACAATACATGGTTATTTTTAGACTAGCACTTCTTTTTAATGAAGCATATATGAGTATTGAACCGACTGTAGAAGATGCAAACTTTCAAGAAGTAGTTTGAGATAATAATTAGCAGCCAGAGGCATATTAAATCCAGGTCTCTCTAACTTCACCACTGGGCCAAATGCTTATTTTGGCACTTCAAATGTTTTTCTTTTTCCAAAGGGCAGACAAAAATTGAACCATCTGCAAGGCAGTATTAGTTCTTACATGAATGTTAGTGTCTGTGATCAGACTTTCAACCTCTGAACATCTTTGTGCATGATCTCTATCCTGCTGTGCTCTGGCAGAGGCATATGGATTCCCAATCCAAATAGCCCATGGTTTTCTGTAACAAGAAATATGTAGCAACAAAAACAAGGAAAAAGGGATTGTGCTCTAGTAGGACATAACAGCGACCTCTTGTCATTTGCATATAGTGTGTTAGCAGCGAGTGAACACAAGAAATGAAAGATGTGGGAGTTGCTGTATGGGAGGTTGGCTTTATTGCAGGGAGCTATTCGCATTGTTTAATGTCTGGAGAATGGAAATTAAGAGGCTTCGTCTCCAGATCAAAGGCCTGCGCTTGCAAGGCAGGGTTTGTTCAGAGTTTAATGAAATTCACCCGCAAAACAAAAGCTATGCTAATAAATTCTCCTTAACGAGGAAGGAGGAGAGAGAAAAGGCAGAGAGAGAGAGAGGGAGGATGTGTATTTGTTTGACAAATAAATACCCTGCTCTTTGTTTTAGTGAAGGATACTGACATGATTCAAAGAGAGGTTAAATAGGCCTGTAAGTGCTGAGAAAACTGTTGAAGAAAAAAAACAGGCTGAAAATGTGGAGCGTGATCAATCTGAATTTGCAGAGCTGTCAACTTACAGTATAGCCAGATGGAATAACAAATGTACAGGGGTACACTATAACAGCATCTCAGTGGTTGCCCATTTTGGAGAAGACAGCTTACAAATCACTTCTATTTTATTTTATTTTTCTAATGATATAGAATTTATATATGCATAAGATATGCACTGAGGTGGAGACTAAAGCTATTTTATCCACACTCGATTCTCAGTAAACAGGAGAAGGTTACGGTACACATTCTGCAATTTTACACAAATGTGGAGAAAATGTTACGATGATCAGTCGTGGGGCTTCTTAGCATTCCCACGAAATTGTTCAGGATCTTAGATTTGTGCTGGTTGAATGAGTCTGTTTTGTATTTCATAGTGATGTTCTGGCATGTCAGGTGAACTCGCCCCGCAGGAGTAAATTGTGTTGAATTATCTCATTTTGTGTTTAAGTGTTATCTTATGTGTTTTGCATGCTCATTTCTGTGTTGTCTGCAGTTCTTTTCCATCTTGACAAAGTGAAACGTGTACTCGAGCCCCATTTCTATCTTGGGGTTAATTCATTCATGTATCTGTGTATTATTTGTTAGGTGTTTTGTATACATGCTTGTATATGTATAAATGCACACGTGTGTGTGTAAATGTTTCTTTGATTATGTGTGTGTGTGTGTGTGTGTGTGTGCGTATGTGCGCGCGTGCGTGCGTGCGTGTGTGTGCTTGCTGTAGTATCAGAGTATGCGTCTGTCAGATGTGCACAGAAAAGCCCAGCTATGGCGAGGTATAGTCAGCATCAGTCTGATAGAAGGTCGCTGCCTGCAGCCAATGGATGCCAACGGCCTCAGCGACCCTTACGTCAAGTTCAGGATGGGTCACCAGAAGTACAAGAGTAAGGTAAACACACCGTTGAGTCCTCACCACGTAAATATGGGATCAAAATAAGAAAAGGACATTTTTATTACTTTACATAACCAGCATGCAGTGGAACTATTGAGACTATTGAGTTTTTTTCAATTGTACTTGTTCTTATTAACAATAAATGATGTTATGGTTATTTGAGCATTGCACATTAGAAAAACAGCTTAAACCTTCTACAATACATTTGAAAGTACATATCTGGAAAATGATTTGTCCTCCCTCACTTTTCTTGTTCCGACAATAAACCTATAGTGAATATGTGTATTCTTCCTATTTTTGCTCATTTCTATATACTTTAGATTACATGCAACAAGATGTCGCCTCTCTGTGCATTTTAACAGAATGCGGTTTTTTTCTTGCGTATTTTTTTAATTGAATAGTCCGTAAACGTATTTTATCAGCCCTGTCAGCTCATATGTATCGTATACAACATGTATATGTATGTATGTGTCATCGACACTACTCATAAGCAACTGAGACACATGGACAGTGTATTTCCTTGCTTGGTTTATTCAGACAATTTCCAAAACGCTGAACCCCCAGTGGAGAGAACAGTTTGATTTCCACCTGTATGAGGAGCATGGCGGCTTCGTGGACATTACAGTCTGGGACAAAGATGCTGGCAAGAAGGACGACTTCATGGGAAGGTACAGTGTCCCTCAGCCGTCTTTGTCACTATGGGTAAAATAGGTGTCGGTCACCAAAATTACACATAGCTTTGACTTATGCAGACAGTGCAGGTCTTAGAGAAAAATGTTGCAAAATGTTACTAATTTATTTGCGTCCACTTCAGCATAAATTACTGAGTATAGCATTCCTGTGCAAATATATATACTCGACTATTTCATAATGAAAACAGTTTTTTCCGAGTTTTCATCAGGGTGGAGGCACTTGATCAAGCCTTTGCTTTGAATGCTTTTGCTGATATAAACTATAGATATATTAAGGGCATGCCAGGAAATCAATTAAATGAAGGGAGGATGCTTTTAAGTGCCTAGTAAAAGGTATTAATTGTGTCAGTTATTACGTTACATTTCATTTAGCTGACGCTTTTATCTCTTAGTTATAAGATAGTTATGGATGCTTGCTATGTGTACAGTATTAGTAGACCGTTGCTGTTGCCATGCTCCAGCACAACACTTAATGCTAATCGTGTTTTTGATTGACTTCACTTCGTTAGGTTTGGTCTTTCTGTCCGTGTTTCAATTAGGTCTTTTTCTCCACAAAATACTCATTCTGTCATTTTGTTTTTACTTCACTATAGGTGTACCATCAACCTGTCGCTTCTTAATAAAGAACATACACACAAGTTGGACCTGCCACTGGAAGAAGGTGAAGGTGTGCTGGTGCTGCTGGTTACACTCACTGCTTCGGCTGCTGTTTCCATCTCAGACCTGTCAGTCAACATGCTGGATGACCCGCATGAGAGACACCAGATCAAGCAGAGATATGTGAGTTAATTTACAATAAGAGTATGTTGAGGAAAGTGCGCAAAATACAGGAGCTTAATTTAAAAACATAAAAAAAGACTAGCTTTTAATAGGTCTCATGCCTTTCCAGCAATACTGTGTTGTCAACTGTTCTATGTTCATATACTTGACATTTTCTTCCACACTCACTTGGAACAAATTTTGCACAGTCAACCCTTGTATCACTGACTGACCACATACTTGATACTGTAGCTTCTTTCATGGAGTGATGACTGCGGGGAGGTGTTGACATGTCCAAGTTGCGACGACAAAGAAAAGTATTGTTTCTTTTTTTGTGTCATGAGTCAGACTGATGTGTCAAACAACAACTCCCTCGCACATTTACAGTCAGACTTCTAAATTGTTATATAGTCACAGTTTACTCATTGTCATTGTTGAAAGACTCTTATTCATCAGGAAGCTAATGTGTTGGGATTCGCAGCTGTGGCTTGAAGTTCGAAGAAGTGGAGAGCAGAGGAGTGGGAAGTACACAAAAGGGAAATGAAAAAAGACATACAGCAGTTTAGAGGTCTGTAATGATTCATGCCACAGGTATTGTGCAGATTTGTGTGTGTATGATGAATACACGTGAGCTCTGTTTTTTGAGTGCGGAAGGTCTTCGCTTGTTAGCCAGTTGTCATTAAACCCGCTTGATTTTAAATTTGTAATAGAGAGAGTGAGACAGGCAGAGTGAGAGAGCCCTAAGGCTCCATCTGCTCCAGAGGCCCTCTTCTCAATACAATGGTTTCATGTCTTTGTCTTAGCCTAGTTAACCCTTTACACCCTGTCATCCTCACTCCTTGCTACAAAGACACAACTCCCATACCCTTCAACAGATTTTATTCACTGACAGCCTTCACATGGGGCATTTTTATTGTCCTCCACAGAATTTTGGTGTTTGTTATCTCTCAATGCTGCAGCTGGATTTGCTCACAGCCATGACTTATACAAAATTTGGTCGCTTAGTGTTCAGTTAAATTTAAGACTTCATTTTCGCAAGTATTACATTTAATTGTCTAGGAGGGTTGTTTGAACTGTTCCTGTGAGTACTACTTAGTTATATTTGTTTGTGTAGATGTGTGTTTGCATAGTGTACAGTGAGGAGCTGTCTGTGTTTGTGAGATTATCGGATATGTTGGGATTTCAGTGAATGATGCTCCCCAGCTCGTGTGTGTTTGCCTCTTTCAATGTGTGCGTAAGCTCCAGTGGCCGAACATCAGGGCTACGACCTACATAACCGTTGCGGTGCCTTATTGGCTAGCCACAGGAGGTCGACCGCTCTGCTTCGCACTGCAGGAACCACCCAAAATCAGAGGGGGGAGCTCTAGGACTGATACACAAACACGCTGTGCCTCTCCTGACAGTCACAAAATGAGGGTGGGGAGTGTGGGTGTATGTGTGTATGTGTGTATGTGTGTGTGTGTTTGAATGAATGTGTGTAATAGGGGGCGAGAGGTAAAGGGTGAGGGTTGCACCGAGAAGGGAAGGCGTGTAAAATGAAAAGAAAAAGCTATTTCACCTCTCTCACAACTTGCGCAGACCCCGTTTTTCTGCTCGGCTGAAGGCGACACATTTTACTTCCTTCACCTACCTCTTTTCCTGCCTCCTTCTCTCGCCTGCAGTACCCATTTCTGTGCCGCTTTTCCAAGCAACCTTGGTTCTTTGTCTGTTGCCACTGTGGCCCTCCTGTTAGATGAAGGGATGGAGAGATAGCGGGTGGAGGAAAGTGGGGGGTTGCAGATGGAGGGGCACAGTGAGGTCGGTTTGAAGACTTGAATGGTCTCTACCTATTAACATATTCCTTTTCCCCAGACTCGCAGTCTTTCAGTTGGGGAATTTAATAAAGATGTACCTTATCAAAGAGAACTGGTAGGACCAAGCAGCACCACTAATGCATAGCAGTGCTGCTCAAAGCCTAATAATCTGCTCAGTGTGTGCATGTGTAGGTGGATGTGTAGGCACATTTTTACCATCTGAAATCAGCTGTCCAGCACAAGCCCGCACAACTGCCAATCATAAACAGGCACAAACATACAGACACGTTGCTAAAACAGTATCTACCTGTGTCAGCTATCTAATAAAATGCTTGGGAAGGGTGAAGCAGTTCAAGCACAATGCTGTCATCATCACAGCTTTAAAAAGCACATAACTTCACAAACAACGACAAAGCAGAGAAGACATTTGAAATCTTCTGCTTGTCCCACCCTTCAGCAGCACGGCCCACTCTGTACGTCATGAAAACAAACTCCAAATGACTTTAAGGCAGCGTGCAGCAGTGGGTTGCAAAGTGTGGATGTTGCTAAAAAAACAAACCTACATAAATGCAAACTGAATTTGTAAGAAGACATTACTGTCTTTATTTTACATAATTATTATTTTCAGTCGTAAAAATGTCCTTCACTTTATCACACACAAACAACACAACTATACGTACTCACACACCTACACACAACCACACACACATGCACACACGCATACACTAGAGGTGTGTGTGTGGTCACAATGAGGTCACTGTGCTGAAGTTGGCAGGTGTTATTTGTCCCATTTCAATCTGTGGCCATTGATGAAAACCGATAACGGACACCTGAGTGCTGGGATCTGTTGCAAGCACTGAGCTCATTAAAGTCTGTCTCATTCTAGGTGTTCTGCATAGTGATGGCTCCCCGTGTGCACATACTATGTGTGTGTGTGTGTGTGTGTGTGTGTGTGTGTGTGTGTGTGTGTGTGTGTGTATGTACCAGGTCTCTGTGAGCCTGCATACACTCGTTTCAACCGCATGTATGTGTGAGTGAGTGCACAATATTTTCTACCGCAAACTACTTTGAATGTAACTTACAGCAGAGATATGCAACATGGTGTAATTGCCTTAGATGTTCTATTGCTCACCGTAACCTTTCCTTCATCCTTAATTACTGCTTACCAGAAGTGGAGAGCGACAGAGAGAGAGAGACGGAGAGAGAAAAGGAAAAGGAAAAAAAGAGATTTATGCATTATGATGGCAAAGGAGCACACACACTAATGGCTCTTAATGGGCCTGAGGTGGCCACAAGATGGGTGGATGAGAGAAGGAGGACGTGGTGACCTCCGCTGAAGTGGTGGCACTTCACCACCCACCGCCATGTGCCATACTGCACACACACACACACACACACACACACACACACACACACACACACACACCTGCAATACCTCTCCCGCTCACTCTGGAGCACTGCTCTAAGGTGAAGTGAAAGGACACAACCTGGACAGGAAGTGAGATAAGGGGCTGCACTGAAGTGTGGGAAGAGCAGAGAGCAACTTTGACAGAAACTCTTGGCAGACAGTGATCATGACTTGATGAACAGGAGTGGGAATCGCAGGAGGATGAGGAAGTCGTTACCATTTGGTTTGAGTTCGAGCATTCACAGTCATTTGATCAAATGTCCCCTAAAATGAGGAGCTGCTGGGCAGATGATGTGTGTGTGTGTGCGTGTGCGTGTGTGTGTATGTATGTGTGTGTGTGTGTGTGTGCGCGCGTGCGTGCGTGTGCGTGCGTGTGAAATGTTATGCAGCGGTGATGAAAGGTGACATGCTGCAAAGATGACAGTGAGTCATAAGCCTGTGCCAGCGCTGATTCATTTGTGTGTTTATGTGTCTGTGGAGTGTGACAGAGACGGGAAGAAGACGTCACAGTGACAGGACGTCAGTCACAGACAGGGCGCTGGTTTCTCTTATGAAAGCTAACTCTGTCCTTCCATTTTTCTCTTCTCTCGTCTCTTCATCCCTCCTTTTCATTTCCTCCTCACCCCCCCATCATTCCACCTGCGTGTTGACGGTGGTGAGACATAAATAAGGGGGTGGGGGATTGGCTTCCTCTTTCTCTACCTGTCTGCCCAGTCCATCTATCGCTGTCTATCCTTTTAATGAGGATTTGAATCCTTATGGAGGGTGTGTTCTCTACAAATCATGGATTGAGGCTGAACCCTAAATGTCCCCTCAGGGATCCTGCACGGTGGGAGGAAGGGATGAAGAGCAGAGGAATGGTTGGGGGGTGGAAAAGAACATCTCAGCATCCATACATTGAAGAAGTCTCTTTGCCATTCTAATGATATGTGTATTAAAACAACAATGCTGTGGTATTGCCATAATGTACTTAATTTGGTACTATGCAAAATGTTATTCAAGTTGGCAGTTTGTTTATTTTATATCAACAATTGTCTTTATCAAACATGTGAACAAGATTTCAAATCGGACCAATAAAACAAAATCTAAATTGATTAGTCACAGTGTAAATCCATAAATATTTTACTCAGTAAAAAGTAACGATGTTTATGAATCTGACCAGACATTAATTTGTGGTCCAGTCTTTACTTCTGACACATTTTGGTAAACACTGAAAAAGTGTAGATGTTTGATCCCCAGCCGTCCAGCTGGATCATGAGCATCATGGCATGTTCTCCTGTTTGAACCCTAACACACGAACTAGTCAACCATTAGTTTGCCTTCGTCTCGTCCTCTGTTGCCTCCCGCATGCCCTCGTTCTGACTCTCTTTCTGCCTCTCTTCTTGGCTGCTCCCCAATAATCACAACAAGCAGCTGTATCTTCAGAGAAATCGTGCCTTAAAATTGAGACTTGTCCCCTTGCACCCTCTCTCTCTCTCTCTCTCTCTCTTCTCTCTCTCTCTCTCTCTCTCTCTCTCTCTCTCTATGTCTCTCTTTTGCACACTCTCTTTCCCCCTCTCTTTCTTTCACGCACTCTCCCCTCTCATCTCCTTTTGAGAGCTTTTGGACAATGATATCGCTGGAAACAGGCAGAGTCTGACAGAGTTGGTAATAATGAATTAAGTCTGTAGCCTGGCCTTGACTCTGAAATTTAAATTATAATTACTCCTGTGGGGATGGAAGGGGTTATTGCCAGAGAGAGAGAGAAATAAATTGAAGTGAAGTGCATTTCCACTCCGCTTTTAAGACACGCCGACATGCTACTCAATTTGGCCTCAGTGTAGGTTTTCTATGCATGTGTTTATACCTGAGTATTTGGTTGTGAACAAAAGCACGAGTTCATGATTTTGTGTGTGTGTGTGTGTGTGTGTGTGTGTGTGTCAGCGTGTGCCCATGCCACATGGCTGAGCCGTTAATCTCCACAGATCCACACTCTAGTTTTTTGCACACTCATCCCTCCTTCTTCATGGAGGTCAGTGTGTGTGTTTGCCTCATATAAGTATGCCACAGCCAGTCACCACAATATCTCTATTATCATATCAGCCTAATTTCTTTTTCTCTATGAAGCAAATGCAGATGGACACATTATTATTACTAAGATCACATCACGTGCAAATTATGCATGCCAGCAGGGAAAACATCAGTTTTCATTAAAACAGTAGAAACCACTTTCTGTATTTGTGAGTCAAAACAAATTGTAACAGTAGCTTTCTCACTGTGTATTAGGAATAGTTAATATGTAATAATGAACCCTCTATTTGTTTTATATTTTGAGATGTTGCTGTGTCTACATGTCATCGTGTTGAAATTGCTTGTTCTATTTGTTCTACATGAATGTGTATTGTTTTTAATTTGTTGTGGCCGTTTCTATTTGGCTTCTTCTTCTTTACCAAATACAGTAAATTTATTTTATAAAAAAAGTACAAAGTTAGGAAACATTTCAAACAGGCCAGCGCAGCTATTTTGGTCAATTAAATTCAGCCATTTGTCCCCTGTTAGACGACTATAAATGCCAGCTCTACATTTTCAAATGAAGACTGGTAAAGGACATTTTCTACCCTTTCCTCTCTTAATGAAATGTCAGGCTATTGACCTGCCTTTCGCTTCAATGCTAATTTCATGTCCTCTTTGACCTTTCACCCCTGTTCCTGTGACGTTTCAGAGCCTCTGGAGGTCACTCCACAACCTGAAAGATGTCGGTGTGGTGCAGGTTAAAGTCATCAGGGCTGAGGGACTGCTGGCAGCGGATGTCACAGGTAAGACAATGACCTCTTGTCCAAACAACAGGAGTTATTATATACAGTAGATTGGCATAAGTTACTTTCGTTATTTTCCACTCTCAGATTCTTGCTCATATATACATATCTGCTGTTGTTTTACAATTTCTGCTGAAATGTCAGAGTGGACATCTGATAGGTGACACTATCAAGAGAAACTGAGAGTATTTTTTTTTTATTTTTTTGCTTTAAATAACTTTTGCTTAATTTTTGCACCTACAGACATTGAACAATTTCTGTGGCACATTTTCCTCCACAAGCAATCTGCCATTAATCAAGCCACAGATAAAGTGAGGGCGTAATTTTTTATTTAAGGGATCATCCGCTACAAGAATCCTCAGAGAGAGTTAAAGTCTACTTTGTGCAGGATGCTAAATTTGTCTCTGCATTTTTTTTTAGAAAAGATGCAGGCTGCTCATTTTAATAATAGAGAAAAAGTACACATTTGAACCAACAAATCTCTCTCCTCCCTCCTCCTGCTCTTTCTCTGCTTGCTCTCTCTGAATCTTCCATTCTCCATTAATTCTTACTTTTAATTAGGTCTGCAGTGGACAGGCCTAGTTTTTCACTCTGTATTATCTAGTAAAGAGAGAAGGAAATATGTGTGCGCGTGTGTGTATGTATGTGTGTGTGTGTGTGTGTGTGTGAGGGAGAGAAAGAGAGTTTTTTTTTCTCCATTTGAAACATCCACAGTCCCATTAGCAAATACAGAGTGGAGCTGGTTGATTTGGGTTACTGCGGGGGGTGACCACAGCTGTCAGAGTGCAAGGCTAATGGCTGTCTGGTACTTGTATTTCACTCTGAGCAGAAATTTGCTCTGTGACTCCGTTGTAGAGCTCATCATTCAGTCTAAGCTTTATGGAATCTTCTAAAAACAATAAAGAGAACAAAAGTGTGAACATGTCTAAGAGCTGTTTGTCTTTCACTTTGACTCTGTTCTCAAGCCAAACATGTTTTTTGATGAGCATATCAAACAGGCAGTGTCTCTACAACCTACAGTGGTTTGAAATTATTGCTACAGACTCACTTTACAGTAAAGGTACAGTATGGCTTGTGGTGCCTACCAGCCTAATTTGACATAGAAAGCACTAAGACTGAATACAAAACAACAACTTTTTTTAACTTCGCATTGGCTTTCAGATCTGACATCTGTCATGACATCAGAGCACTGAACAATTTGTAATTAAATTGAAAAATAATAAAAGAAAGTTGAAATAAAGTTTATACTCAAAATGTAAACATTTACTTTTGAAATTAAGATTTCAAATTTAAACAGTTCAATCTGAAACCTTATTTGATTTTATATGTTGTGGAAATAAAAGGACATATTTTTCTATTTCTTACCACAAAAACAAATTCTCTTTCGGCCGGTTTAACTTTACACAGATGAATACAGTAAGTGAACTGATGCTGATACCAGACAGGCAGAGGGGCTGTTTCGAGATGGCTTATTCCTGTTTTGAGTCTGATGCCGTGAGTGTGAGTGTAAGTGTGTGTGTGTGTGTGTGTGTGTGTGTGTGTGTGTGTCACTGGCAGAAACAATAGCTCTGTAAGAGCCACATAAGAGCCCTCACCACATGAACACCCTATTTTAACAACCCAGACCAAGAGAGGATCAGGACCAAGTTGAGAGAGAAACAGAAGGACAGACAAACAGACAGACAGACAGGAAGAGAGAGAGAGAGAGAGAGAGGGGGGGGGGGGTCAGTGGGAGAGAAACAGTTCACCATCTCTCTCCCATTCAGGCTGCCTGTTTCCTCTTCTGTCTTTTTTTTTTTTTTATTTCCTCCTCTCCCTCTCACTCCTCTCTGGCCATCTCTCTCTCTAATTGGAGTGTTTTTGTGGAGTAGCTCCACTCCAGCCCAAGTAGGATAACTGAAAATAGTCTCTAAAACCAACAATCCCTTTTGTCTGCCATGGCTCTTGTCCCTCTGTGTGGATGCTATACTGTTAGAACATTTCAATAGTCTCTCTCACACACACACACACACACACACACACACACACACATACACACACACACACACACACACACACACACACACACACGGCGGCCGCTTGCAGCAGCAGAAGCATCACCAGCACCGCAGCATGTGTAGGCTGTTTTTCAGTCAATTTTGAAACACATGTCCCAGTAAATTCTACATTTTCACTTGATACTTTGGGAAATATTGGAGATTATTTTGTATGACCTATTAATGACAAAGAATTGAAATATGAAAAGCATCAAAAATTCAGTTGATTTACATTTTAAAGTCTCAATCATCAAGAGTCATGATTGTGATAACACAGGAACACGAGAGTGTGCGTTCACTCTCCAACCTCAAACTCCTCACTGACTCTAAGCTTCCTGTGAGGCAATTATAGTATGCCTCCTCGTTTCTGTCCTGTATTCATCCTCCACACTTATCTTAGAGCACTCTGAAATTAATTTCAACCCACTCCTTGCTGCAAACCCTTTACCAGTGCTACAGAGATGGGACCCAGAGGGGGGGAGGAGCTTTACTCGGACATTACCTGGATGATCACTGAGTGGCGCTCAAACCTGAGCGTGTAATTGGTTAAGACAG
This sequence comes from Embiotoca jacksoni, assembly GCF_022577435.1. Lineage (NCBI taxonomy): Eukaryota > Metazoa > Chordata > Actinopteri > Embiotocidae > Embiotoca > Embiotoca jacksoni. The sequence continues at coordinate 15,789,742 of NW_027185436.1, read as the reverse complement.
CCGCCTCTGGTGCTGGCGGCCAATAAGGTGAAAGTTCATCGCCAATAACAACTGGCTCTCTGCGGCAACACAGCCTGCCATGTCATTAAAAACAGAATATTAGAGGTAAAATGGGGGGAGGGACGGGGTTCTGCAGAAATTATTTCCACCTCTTAATTTGGGTGATTGCATTTAAATTTAATCAAACTTGATTTGTGGGGACAACATTATAATCGTTCATGATGTGGAAGCTCCGGGATGATTAAGGAGGATTTTGATTTTTTTTTTTTCCTTAAAATCTTTACTGTAAAATATTGAATAAAAACTGCTGCCAGGATATTGTTTTTTTTTTTTTTTTTTAACTGGTTTACCATTTTAAAATATACTGTGTGCATTCAAAATGAGTCCAAGGAAGAATTTGCATTTTAGTACAAGACAGAGGTTATGTGTCTTACAAAGTGTATACAGAGATGCATTGAGAAGTAGGCTCTTGAGTCTTTTGCCTTTTGTCTATTTTAATGTATCTTGTTTTCTGTCGTAGAAGTCATAGCTGTCAATATCCACTTGAAACACTCTACATCAATAGAGTGCCACAAACAGATATGAAAGGCAACACCTACGCCTCAGCATTGATCATAGTGACATTTACTTTGCACACCCACTAAATGTCCTGCCCTTGTCACAACATTTGAAGAAAATCACACCAATCAATGACACTCACACACACACACACACACACACACGCACGCTTCCCATTACAACACACACACACACACACACACACACACACACACACACACACACACACACACACACACGCTTTGGGGGGCTGTGAACTCAATCCTAACTTTATTGAGTCTTATTATGCAACATTGCTCCTTTACTAGTATTTCAGTTTTCTTCATATTTTCCCTGGGAATTTGTATGGGACATTATTTTTTTAACTCCCTGACCTAGCCTTTTCAAGTGATAAGCTTGAACAAACAGCGCAACGGCTCCCGACAGTTTTTTAATAAAATCTAATGATCAAAGCCAGAATTAAGAGTTTTGTTGTTTTTAGTTCATCTCGAAGCAATCGAAGGGAGGTGGGCTGGCAGACGTGGGGAGCTGGTCTCACTTTCTGTGTACAAAGAATTTGAAATGTGAGCTGTTAGTAAACAAATAGAGAATATATAGGACGTTACTGGTTTTGATTATTATAGTACAGTATGCTATTCTCAGGAGGAGGAAATAACTCTGATTATGTTTTGGTTTTTTTTCCTCTCGGTCTCTCTCACCCTCTCTCTATGCAGTTACATAACAGTAGTAAATTCTGCAGTGAAAGTTTTGTTGGAATTAATTAGCATTAATGAATATGATTTACAGTGAACCATATATCATATTTATGTAACATCTAAGGCTCTTTAAAGTGCGTACATAGTGTGTTTAAGTTTTATTTTGGCAGCGATCCTTCATATCTGATCCTTTCAAAATGATTTATTCTGTAGAATAAATCTGGATTTGGATATATGTTGCTGTGTTATTATGGCTATAAAATATCAATTGTGCCATAGTGAAGAAACTAGTGTGGCCGCTGTTATTGGTTTGAATAGTTTTTAAAATCTTTCTGTGTTACAAAAAAGTAGAAGTGATGGAGAAGAAATGTTTCCTTTGCCATTGTCTCATCATTTAATTCTCATGTTGTACTTGCTTTTACTTATTATTTTTTTTTCATTGCATTGTGACCGCTACGATCCCACCGCTCACTTAGGAGTCAGCGATCATGGACCGGCTACATTTCTCACACCCCGTGCTCGGCTGTCTTTATCCGCTACTCCGAACGAAGTTGTCTGGCCTTCAGAGCCACATCGACCTCTGTGTTCTCAGCACCATCTACTCTCAAAGTCCTCTCCCCCTCTTTTCTCTCTCCCACCCCCTCCTTGTGACTGCCCAGGGCACAGTTGTCCTGGAGCTTATCTTCTAGTCGTCCGTGTTCCCAGGGTGCTGATAGAAATGGCTTGCAGCTGCTACACTGATATACTGATGTATAATATACACAGCATTGGGGCTAAAAATGAAAGAATCATATTATTACAGTTCTGATAAGTCCAGGGTATTGGAGCTGTCATGTGGTTTAAGGAGAGGATACTATGAACTGTATATCTTTATAATGTGTGGGATTGGACATAGACAAAAGCTGTTGGAATGACTTTAGATTCGCGAACCAAACTTTAGCATCGGCTGTATTTATTTCTATGTTTAAAGAAGGGCATTCCTGTATGATTTTTTTCTTTTTCTTTTTTTTGTTCTTGGCAGGTAAGAGTGACCCGTTCTGTGTGGTGGAACTGAGTAACGATCGGCTGCAGACGCACACTGTCTACAAAAATCTCAACCCAGAGTGGAACAAGGTCTTTACTTTGTGAGTGGCTTTTACAAAACTCATATGACATCATTGTTAATGAAAATAAAAATGGTCTTTTCAACTGACCTGTATCTTTTAATGACAGATTGATAAAGTCAGAGCAACAGTCTTATTTATTAAAAAGAGAAAATAACTAAACATAATTGCATTTTTCATCAGTGTTTTTTAAATATTTATTTTGAATAAATCTGAGCACTGAAAAAATATCTATTGATAACACGTTATTGTGTGACCAATTGGATATAGGAATTTGAGTTAAATCTGATTAATTGGAATGACCTTAAAACTATTTACAAATGTTAATACAACTGTTTATTTGATAGAGTTTTATGTGTTTTGTGTAAAAAAATTTGTCTATGCCTGCAAAAAAAAAATCCAAGAAGACATTATAAAGATAAGATCATGTTTTTCCTCATTAAATCTTTTTACAGATATTTATTTATATACAAAGTTGAATAGTAATAAAGGATCTAACTCTAGATAATTTCTTATATACGTGATGCCATTTTTTTTTTCCACATTGCAAACTTGTGAATTCCACCTGATGGGACAGGTTCATTTAGTCATTCTTTGAGTGCACATCTTTTTCATTGCTTCCTTTCCACACATAACATCAGCTACCATTTCACTAGCCTAGTATTCAAAAGATATGTCTGAGCTTCACACTTTGCTTCTATTTCTCTCATGCTGTACAGTAGTGCAGTATCACATAATATTTATGGTGATTTTATTAAAGATTTATGTAAATGTAGTGGAGGGTTTTTAAATATGAGGCATTTATAATGTCTCCTGTAGTGAATTTAATCTGTTTTCTGTGTCTTCAATATTTAAAAAAAGCCTATGTAAGATATGATGGCAGTCCTATTGTTTTAGTATGTAGCCCACTCTTCAGTATATATGTCATCGGTGTTGTCTTTGTGTGTGGTCCAGTAACGTGAAGGACATCCACTCGGTACTTGAGGTCACTGTTTACGACGAGGACCGAGACAGAAGTGCGGACTTCTTGGGGAAAGTGGCTATTCCTTTACTAAATGTGAGTCAAAGGCAGATTTCTGTGCGTTTCTTTTCCCTTTGGAATAATGGAGAGACCATAGAGAAACAGAAAGAATGGAAACAGAAAGATATAAAAAGCAGAGGTTATTTTTGCAACTCCACTGATGACACTGTTTTTATTTCACAAAGAGAAAGAGATGACAGGAGGGAGAAAAAAATGGAAGAGAAGCTCAGGAAAAAAAGAAGAGATTGATTGCCGAGAAGAAAGAAAGTTAGGGGATGAGAGATGATATGAAAATGACACTGATAGAGAGACGGAACGATGCGATTTGGAGAAAAAAACAAAGATGTGAGAGTGTATCTAATATGGGAAAAAAATATAGATAGCCTGTGAAAGAACTGTGTGTCTAATATATCCATGCTCTGGATCTACAGTATGATTCCCCAGGATAGTTAATTTCTGTTTGACAGAGCCGAGCTGCAGTGGGTAATGAACAGGTACTTGTCAGAGTTGCCACAGTTGTTTTGGGTTCCCTGTCAGCGCCAGCAGCTGGGGTTCAAAGGTGGCCCGGGGAGCCGATTCAGCCGGGTATTGCCAGACAGACGCCTGTCATGTCCCTCTCCCACAGATCCAAAATGGAGAACGCAAAGCCTACGCCTTGAAAAGCAAGGAGCTGACAGGGCCAACAAAAGGGGTCATCTTTCTCGAAATAGACGTGATATTTAATGCTGTAAGTCTTTCTTTTGGTTTTTTGAGTCTCCTCCCTGATTTTTATTTTATTTTATTTTGCCCCCCACCCCCCATTATCCTCTCTCTTATATCCCTCTCTTGTTCTCCCCATCATTCCCCCTTTCTACGCTGTTGTTGTCTTTATTCTGTTTGTCCCCTCCTCCCTAGCTTCCATCTCATCCCTCGTCCCTTGTCCCTCGTCCTCGTTTTGGCTTTAATTATCGAAGACTCCCTCTCAGCCGCCTTTGTTCGCCCATTCACCATCGCTGTGTGTGTCCTATAGCGGCCATTTTACAGCTTTCTCTCCCGCTCTCTCTAGCCTCTGACATGGGGCACGCTCTATGCATGTGCTGCCATGTTATGCCAGTACACAATGTGTTAGAGAAACCTTTGAAATAATCAAGACATACTGTAGCTCCTCGTTAATTCACTGTCATCATCCCCCGAATTCTTTTAAAAGTCTTATTGTTCTCTCACCATTTTCTGTATATGACCCTGCATGTGTTCACTCCATCATCCAGGTGAAGGCTGGTCTCGGGACGTTGATTCCCATTGAACAGAAGTATATTGAAGAGGAGCCCAGAGTGTCCAAACAGGTACATCAGCAGCCAACGCTTATCTTCTTCCACTCCGCCTCATTTTTATCTGTGTCCACCACTGCACCCCCTATTCTGCTCGACTGTCTGAAGTAAAACCAACAACCCTGGTGAGTGGCATCTTGTAAAGCACAACAACTGTGTGGGCAAGATACAACAGGATGATTGAAGGAAAACCAGCATTTTGTTTCTTTTTTTTTTTTTTCCTCCCTCCTCTCCCCCTTCTCTCATCTCTACCCCCTCGCATCCACTAAAGTGGTGAATAGAAATGTCAAGCTGTCAGCTCTGGGGTGCATAAGTAGATTGGCCATCCTTATAGTTGGCCCTCTTTGCCACTGCTGCTTTGCACTTCATTGTCACGCTGCTCAGTGTGGCGGCACCACAAAGGGATGAATAGTAGGGGCTGGCCCACATCAGACATGTCATACGAGTGACCGTTTGGGCTCAGCAGTCAATGTTGCACTATGCACAGCCGAGCACAGCCCTGCTCAACACAACACAACACAACACAACACAACACACACACACACACACACACACACACACACACACACACACACACACACATACACACACACACACACACACACACACACACACACACACACACACACACCAGCTCCCATACCACCCTTTTGTCAGCCCTCCATCTATTCCCTTCTTTCCTCTCTGTTTCTGCCTTCTCCATTGCTCCCTAACTTGGCCCACTCTGTGCTTTTCTCCCAAGTGCAGAATCCTTTTTTCATCTCCATTTCACCCCTGACTCACAGAGATGACCCATGTCAGCGTCTCGCAATGATGATGTCACTGGCTGCTCTGGAGGAATTGCCCCGTGAGGGCTCTTTTGTGTGGTAGCAGCTCCCCTGCTGTTGCTTGCTGTTTAGTGTGCAGACACACACACTGAAAAGGAAAAAAAAAACATTCACTGCCTGCCAAACACGAGCATTTATTTGTAATTATGACATTTGACATAATAAATGACTTCACCACTTTTCTAAGTCTTTTTAAGGAATAACTAAAGGCTCTTTTTTGACAAAATTCATGAAAAATGAAATATTCTTATCAAGGCAATTATGTCAATAATGAGCCAGGAAGAGTACAGCATGTGTTTTAAGTGCACGTGCTGAGGAATGTGGAAATGGATGATTTGCAGGCTTGTTGTCCTCAGGGTCTCTGTGTCCCCAGCAGGACACCATATAGTCGTCCCCAGTCTGGCAACAAAAACCTTCGCATAATTACACATGGAGAAGAAGAAATCCTCCTCTCATCTTGCATTAAAGCAGCGAAGCCACCCCTAACCACATGCAAATCCATCCAGATACACACATACATATAATATACTTTATTGTAGTGCTATAAATGCATAGTGTATCCACATTATTCAGACATTTAAAAACCCTTGCACAATTTTCCAAAGAGTAAAATAATGGCCTGGAATTTTTTTGCACAGCGATCTGCAGAGACAGTTTCCCCTTTGGGAGCACTTTCTCCTGGTGGTGACCTGATTGGGTGGTTGCCGTTCTTCGCTGCTGTTATACTATTCCCTGAATGGTTGGCAACCCAGGGGGATGACAGCAGTTAGCCACTTCTCTCTCATCTCTGGCCAAATGCCAAGGGAATGCTCAGGAAGGAGAATCCAGGGACTGTGTTGGAAATTGTTATTATTGTATTTAACTTCATCAGGGGGAAAGTATTTTTAAAGAAGCACCATGAGTCAGCTTGCTGTGGCAACTGTCCTATACTGATTCACATCCATATATAGGCATCCAAAGAAGGAAAACACTGATGTCCTCAGGGTGCCCTCAGTACTGTAATGTTGTAATAGTGAGCCCAGAGTTAGGTCAAAGCTGCAAACCTTAAGTTGAAACCAAATGCTTCAGTTAACTTTACAAAGAGACAGACTTACTGACAGTATATCATTTTGACAAAGGTGCTAATTACATGATGTAACATATTTCCTTACTAAATTTACTTTTGATGAATTCACATCTTAATTCAACAAGAAGGAGAGAAAAGGGACCTCTTTAACGGTGCATTACCACAAGACCATGAGTGCTCAGATCATTTTACTCCTGTTTTACTTTATCTTTTAGGTTGTCAATGCGTTTAAGTGTTATTTTTCAAAGATACTCAGCCACCGGTGTCACACCTGGTCTCATCACCTGTCTGCATGTTTGTATATTTGTTCTACCATTTTCACCATGAAGTGATAAATCATGTATATAAGCCTTCACTTGTTTGAAATGTTCACACGTTTGCCTCTTTTCCAGCTGCTTCTGCGCAACTTTAACCGAGTCCGGCGCTGCATCATGTTCCTGATCAACACAGGCTGCTACATCAACAGCTGCTTCGAATGGGACTCTCCGCAGAGGAGCATCTGTGCTTTTGTGGTAGGTTGAGGTGCACTTACTGCAGCTTTACAGCACCATTGATTTTAGTATATCACATACGAATCTGCACATTTACCAGACATGAAGAATTAAACCATCTCATACATATATATTATGATACGAAGTGCTG